>NC_138125.1:90917591-91535622 GCF_964188305.1 Podarcis bocagei | reverse complement strand
AGGGCGGGCGGGCGGGTGATCCGATGCACTCTGCAAAGAGAAAGAGAAACCAGAGTGCACCAATATTTAAAGACTATGGTCCCCACCCCCAATTTGCAACATACAATTTGCCCCAGCAACCCGGTTATCCAGTCACAATGCCAGGCAACAACTATTAACCTGCCTGGCAACAAGAGGCCTGGCCCGTGGCCCACACCGCAACACGTGCTCTCATTTATTGGAGAACACGCTTTGGTGCAAGGATTTCCACTTGCACAATGGGACTCCCTCCTCCCTTCCAACTTGCCCCCTCCCCAAAATGCTGCAAAGGTTATAGGACCCCAGGGGCATGTGGAGGAAAGGAGGGGGGCAGTTCAATTGCGCAAGTGGACTGAGAATTAGCTATACTTTGGTTTTAAGAAATGGGGTACTATCCGTGATCAGAGGAAAGAGACGGTGGAAGAGGATTGGAAGAAATTCAAAATTTATCTTAAGAACTATTATAAAATTGATGAATGCTAAAATGTCGAGGTGTTGAGAAAGAGAAAGGGATACAGTGACATAAGACTAAGTTGAAGAAAAGACTAAGAGGACGCATATTTGATAAAACTATTTAGAAGCTGCTGAAATAATCTCGAAATTGGGATGCAGAAAGGGGAGGTATGGGGGAGTCCGAGAAGTGAGGGTTATGGAAAAAAGGTTATGAAATTATACATGTTTGTTTGTCTTTTTATTTGTTTGTATTGTTTAAAAAATGCTGTAAAACCAATAAAAAATTTATATAAAAAAAAGAAATGGGGTACTATTCTGCTATATCATACTCACCGTCAGCTAATTTAAGTCCATTGATTTCACTGGACCTATTCCGAATATGTCTTAGTCTGTTGCAAGCCTATATGTGCTTGTTCTTGCAGAAGTGCCACACGTCCTTCTTCACTATGACAGACCTAGGAGTGAAGATCCATCTTGCACTATTACACTTGGATTTGAGTTCTGCTCCCTTCCCGGCACTTAGTCATTCAAAAATGACTAAGAACAGTCAGTGCCATAGGAGCCAACTCCTAGGGGCCAAGGGTCTTCGCCCCCCCAATAAAATATTTTAGGGGTCTGTTCCCCCCAAGTTGGTGGGCATTGCCATTCAAATAGTGTGTGTGCACCGCATCATGTGATCGATTATGCAGGGCAGGGCCTACCTCTCTCTCACACACAATATTTAATTCATGTTGGCAGCCTAGTCAGTGCTGGCATTGCTGGAGGACCATTGCAAGAAAGTGTAAAGAAATGAGGACCAATCTGACCAGATATATACTGCTGATCCTTTTGCTGCCCCCTTGTGATGGAAAGCGCTTCTCTGACCATGCAATAATAAAGCTGCAATCCTGCACTCACTTCCCTAAGGGGCTTAATGCTTCTGAGCAAGCCTCCATAAGGGATGGCTGACAGAATAGAGTATACAATTTTGTAAACGTGTGAGCTCACTGTCAATCCTCAGGTATCAAAATAATCTTGTGGCACCTTAAGGAGGGACAAATTCACTGGTATCTAATAAAGTGGACTCTGGGCCTCAAAAGCTTAAGCTTGTTATAAGGTGCCACAAAGCTGTTGTTTTTGGTGCAACAAACTAATAGGACTACTGCTCTGGAAATCATAAAATATGTTGCTTTCCTCAGGCAAATATTGCTGCTTTCTTTGATGTGGAAATCACTTTCTTCAGCTTGAGGTCTTAATCAATAGCAAATACCATCCCTTCTGAAAACATTTCACCCTTCTCTTATCTTATAGTGCATCCATACTTTTGAAATTATGAACTCTTCAGGTTCAGAAGATTTAATCTTATAAAGTCTAGAGTGCTTAATCTTCTGAAATACCTTAGCTTTAAAAACCTTTTAGGCTACTAAGAGCCCATTCTACATGTCTACTCCTAAGTAAGCTCCACTGGGTTCAATCCTATACTGGCTTGGTCCCAGGTAAGTATGTATAGAATAGCAGCCCAAATGTATCTTAATAGTGTTACGATTGTTTGAGGTAAAATTAGCATTTTTTTATTGTCTTCTTAGCCCCTAGGGCTGACTGGGCTAGGATCAAATGGGCAAAATTTCTCCTTCTCTAGAATCCTTTTGAGAAAGAAAGTTTGTGCCGTGAAGAATAAGAATTTGTTGAGTGTTCTTTGCCCAGCTGTTTACCAAAAGGTGTGAATATAATTGTCATCATCACCATGGTGTTAAACCATACACAAAGTAGCTCACAGTATCAGAAAAACTTTGTCTAATAAAATATAGCAACATTTCAAGTTAATTCGCTAACAGTTACAATACATTTTTCACTTCCATCGATAAGGGAGAATCACAAATGTCACTCCCAAGGGTCATTGGTGTCAGTCTAAAGGGATGAACTTATCTGAATAGTAAAAAAGTGATAAAATATGTATTGCCATAACACCTATATTTCTATTTTAACAGCAGACACTTGCTAATGCTGTATTTCCACCCTTTTTATTTGTTGTTTATTGTTGACACACACTGGTTATGCATATATGCAAAAAATCATAACAAAATTTAAATAGTCATACCAATATTTATAGGGTAATCAAAACATTGCACATTAATAACTGTATATTAAGACTGAACAATCCAATAATAATTCATACTAAATTACAGGAAAATAATCCAAATTGCAGCACAATAATACACCTCCAAAACTGAATGTTGGCCTGGGCACCACCCTAAAGGAAAGACCCCACCCTGAAAGGCACTTTGAGCAGCAGGATCAGACTGTGAAACTGGAGGTAGATTATGGTTGGGAGTGGAGACAAATTCAGTTTGGTTTATACAGTCATACCTTGGTTATCGAACGGCTCAGCTCTCAAACACCGCAAACCTGGAAGTAAGTGTTCCAGTTTGTGAACGTTTACTGGAAGCTGAACTTCCAACACAGCTTCCGCTGGAGTGCAGGAAGCTCCTGCAGCCAATCGGAAGCCACACCTTGGTTTTTGAATGGTTTTAGGAGTCAAACACACTCCCGGAATGGATTATGTTTGAGAACCAAGGTACCACTGTATTTTAACATGAAGCTACTTAATTTGCAGTGTCCCAAAACACGATGTGAACTGCAGCACAGCTATCCTTCAAAATTCTTCCTTCTCCTAATTTTGTGATGCAGTTCTTCAGCTCATTAATGTGTACAAAAGTACGTCTAGTTGTGCACCACCCCATTCTCTCAGCAGCGTGAGATCCCAAGCGTTCCAGGCACTATAGCAGGACCCGTGTTTCTTTTGGAATGAGGCACAGCAGGGAATGTGGTGTCATTTTAATATATGGTTTATTTACATATATATACAATGGTACCTCGGGTTAAGTACTTACTTTGTTCCGGAGGTCCGTTCTTAACCTGAAACTGTTCTTAACCTGAAGCACCACTTTAGCTAATGGGGCCTCCTGCCGCTGCCACGCTGCCGGAGCACGATTTCTGTTCTTATCCTGAAGCAAAGTTCTTAATCTGAAGCACTATTTCTGGGTTAGTAACCTGAAGCGTATGTAACCTGAAGTGTATGTAACCTGAGGTACCACTGTATAACCTGATCCTATGGTGGAGGGGGCTCACAGCATTCACACCCCCAGTAAGGTCTTGCTTCTCCCATAGTCGCAGTCTTGGATTGAAACAGAAACCAAACATTGCTCTGGTTCTCTCTCTCTAGCTCACAGCTTTTCCCTCTAGCTCACATCACTGCAATGCTCAACTCTCAACTTTGGCTCTATCTTTCTAGGTATCCAGAATTGAGGGAGAGTGCCCCACCCATTTTCCCTGTCCCACAGAGCCCCTTCCTTTATCTTCCTTCATGGCTCCTTACCGAGGCTATCGCCTCACCAGAAGGCTAGCCTGACTACTTCAATAATTAGAAGCCTTGATTAGATTTTAACAGTTAGAAGGAAGCATGCGCTAGAATGCATATATTAGTGAAAACAGCATGGAAAAACACATTATATCTGAGGGGAATCACTTGTAAAACCATGCATATTGAGGAAAGTGTACACTAAAATTGCAATATTTTGCATAAGGACTATTTTTTTTAAAAGAAAAAAGGTACAAAGTGATGTAGAAATGTGGAGAACTGCAGAATGGAAAAACTGAAATCAAGATTTGTGTGTCCCTAATGATGGGGGAAGAGGACTGAGGAGAGACTGCAGGCCCTGTTGCATTCCTAATGAGGTTGTTTGGCATAATGCAGCAGGATTTGAATTTAAGAATGGACTTGCAGCAGCAGCAGCAACAACAACATCAAAATCACTTTCCCTTTATATAGATATATGTTATTAACCAAGTTCATCCATCACTAGCTAGAGCATAAGGTAGATGGCAGCAGTTGAACAACTCCCGCAGCACAACATGGGGAGGCATGTTTTCTCAGAAAATGTGCAAGAGTAAAAGCCCCAAACTCCCGCTGTGAGTTATTTCTGTGATATCTCTCCCCTTTTGTCTCCTTCTGCTGCCCAGATGCACACAGAGATTCAGTGGCTGAAACACTCCGCCTCACCTCCTGAGGAATCCAGCAGTCATTTCAAGCTATCCAAGGCAAAGGCAAGTTTGTGACCATTGCTCTTCAGAAGCACATTTATGTGCATTCGAGTGTCAGCAAGGAAACTGAAGTTTCGCCCTCCCCCCGGCCTCCACAGAGAGACACAGACACAACCCTTTGAGAGTTGCCTGTTTTCCACACTTCCATTGAACATTTGTGTACACTGCACAGTTCTGGTAATTAAAGCTTAATCTTTGTCATTCTACATTAATTAAATTATGGAAATGCTCCTGCAATAATTATCTTGACTAAAATCAACACTCACCTTTTGAAAATGTACGGGGAGTTCTCTTTTTTTGCTATGCTCTCTCCCCAACCATACAGTTATCACCTAAGGCAGGTTAAAGTGGGCCAGTTGGGTCACGTTCAATTCACAGTGCCTGATCTTGTGAACATTCACTTAATTGGAGGCAGGAAACTGGAGCAGGGAATTGTCATGAGGATAAAATGCAAGAAAGTTTGAAAAACTAATACATCTCAGAATCGAAACTATAGACTAAACCTGTGATTTTGAAAAACAACAACAACCATATTAAAGGATATTTTAACCCTCTTACCAATGTTAAAGGGGTCATATATAATTTAAATCACTCCCTCTGAAGACCCAGAGATCTATGAATTGACTGATGGATCTATAATGCTCAGAAATCCTCCTTCGGTTTGTGTGGCAAAGGCAGGGATTTTGACAGGCAGATAAAAAGCTGATAGTAAAATGTGATGCAAGCTATAGAAGATTAGAAATGGGAAATCAAATTCGTCTAACCTTTTGTCCCATAACCTCGAGGCTTCGGAACTAAAGCTTCATCTTTCATCTAGCTTTTTATTTTTAGCATCTATTTTATTAGTATTCTCTCCCTCTTCCCCCATCCTCATCATTTCACAATCTATGTATTTATGCAGCGAAAGCCTCTGTATTCACATAAGTAGACACGTTCATTTTCCAATGTTTGGCTTGTGTTATTGTGTTGTTGATGCTACTGATGCTTTAAAATTAAATCTCATATTGAGAAAGTTGGTCAGCAGCAGAAAGCTTCTATTCCTCAGCCTCACAAAGAAGTTCAATTGAAACAAAATTTAAGATGCATTTTGCTTTCAGACATTATGGCTTTCATCCTGATCCTGTAGTCTAGGTGCAGTGGCAGCTAATTCCATAGGCGCTGACGCCTGTTTTGGGAACAGCTTAATCCTGCATGCCATTACAAATTAGTGCAAACACATCAGAAGTCAACAGCATGTTAGTCTTTGTTGTTGTTTTTTTATAATATTTTTTATTAATTTTAACATATAAATTATAATACATACCACAAAACTTCACCACTTATACAATCTTTTTTTTTGGACTTCCATCAGCACCTCTGATGATCCATCGTTTTAACAACTTCTTATGCATTTCTTAAATTCATATTGCCTTTAATTATCTTAATTAACCATCCTCCCCTTTATCCATTTTTGCAATAGTTCCAATAATTCACCTCACAAAACTTCTTGCAAACCTACAAACGTAGTCTGATCATCACAATTACTTTTCAAATAGTCTGCAAATTTACACCAGTCTTCTGTGAATTTCTGGTCCCGCAGATTTCAAATCCTTCCTGTTAATTTATCTAGTTCTGCATAGTCCATTAATTTCATCCTCCATTCTTCTTTCGTCGGTAATTCTTCTTGCTTCCATTTTTGTGCCAGTAATATTCTTGCTACCGTCGTTGCATATAAAAACAGCTTACATTCTTTAGTCTTTGTTGTTTTATCCCAGTCTTTGAGCTTGGTATAGAACCTTGATGGAACCATAGGGCTTTAATGTTCTTTGAAGTGGTGGTTCCTAAGGATCAGGGTTGGAGTACCACAATATCAGCTGGTATTGAAGCCACAACTGATACAGAAGTAGCTGCATCAGTGAGGTACATATAAAAAATTGTCTTACAGTGCAATCTGTACATGTTTAGTCAGAAGCAAGTGCCACTGCAATCAGTTGGGTTTCTTCTCAGGTATGTTTGCATAGGATTACAATCTTAGTTTACATAAATTCAGCAGAATTTTGTTTTATTACTTGTGGAGTTGTGTGTTTCTAAATATAATTTCTATTAATTTTTCATTAATAACACTACAATATGGGCCACAATATTACAACATCAAATCATGCCAAATCATAATACAATTTATAAAACCCATTATACATTCCAAATTAAACTAATTGGGTAACTTCCCTTCTGATCGTCCGGAGATAATTATTCCTAAATCCTGCACATAATCTCATATATAATCTAAATACAACAATTCTGATCTTGATCCTTTCTTCTATTTTTGCAGCCACTGGTGTAATGACTTCACTTGTATTCAAAAAGTCCATCTCCATTAACTTGCAAGAGGGATTTAAAGCCTGTAGTTTTCTGTGTAAAATAATTTTCCCTTGTACTTCCTCTCCTGTTATAATCCATCGTCCTTCTTCCGGGCTGTCTCCCTCCAAGAGCTATTTTTCCAAACTGCGTCAGAGCTATCACCAACTTGTTTATTTGAGCCAAAAGTATACTGGCATCAGGTCAAGCTCTGGGCCGACATCTAGCTCTTTGTTCTTTAACCTTCCCATCTTTTTTAACAAGCTGATGTCTCACCAAAGCAATTATAAAGCCAAATTAATGCTGTTCATAGGAGACAGTGCCACAAAACCTCACAGTATTTTACACAGTCCTTCGTTTGAAGAACTCCGTGGGTAGATTGTAAAGTTCATGTAAAGTCGCTGTTGCATTCCATTTATAATTGTAATCCAATAGTAAATTCAATCCATTAATAATTTGTTAGGTCATCTTCAGTGAAGGTTTGCTGGATCAAAACCCAGCAAATATAATGTAAATATAAAAAGAGAACAGAAGCCCCCCCCCTTCACTTACATAACAATCCTGTTACGGCAAAGTCCTCTCCAGATCAAAACCTTGGCACACAGTAGCTGATTCATTTAGCACAGTGGTTCTCAACCTGTGGGTCCCCAGATGTTGTTGGACTACAACTCCCATCATCCCTGAGCTCTGGCCTTGCTAGCTGGGGTGATGGGAGTTGTAGTCCAACAACATCTGGGGACCCACAGGTTGAGAAAGGCTGATTTAGCAGGTTATCATGTCTCCTTTCTCCAAAATGGATTTTTATCTTAGAAAACAGAAGTACTCCCGCTCATGGCGGCCATATTAGAGAGTTTCCGATTCATGCAGTTCCAAGCATTCAGTGCCCCTGCCCCTTGCATTCCGTTGGAGCGAGAGACAGTTAACGGACAATCTGTGAGTGAAAGCTCACCCTCCCCAAACCGGGGGGGGGGGTTCACAAGGATAATTACTCTCATATTATCCTTAATTAACTGCACGATCTGAGACCACTATCATGGGTCCGCTGCACGCCATGGCAGTCTGTGCCAGAAGTCCGTGTGTGTGTTTCTAAATACAGTCAAACCTCGGTTGTCAAACGTAATCTGTTCTGGAAGCCCATTTGGCTTCCAAAATGTTCAACAACTGAGGTGTGGCTTCTGAATGGTTGCAGGAGCTTCCTGCCCTCAAGCGGAAGCCGCATCAAAAATTTGGCTTACCCCAAAAAGTTTGAAAACTGGAGCATTTACTTCCGGGTTTTCGGTGTTCGGGAGCCAAAAAGTTCCAAAGCGGAGGCATTCGGGAGCCAAGGTTTGATAGGTAAATCATGTTTAGAATCCCTCTGCAGTTTTGGTTATCAGCAAACTCCATGCAACAATTAGTAAAAGAGAGCTACACACAGCAATATTCACACTTTCTTTTTCGCTTGAAGAGTTTGGTCAAGGACTCTTCAGTACTTTTCATATATTATGCATGGCTCACCAAAGGGCTGGGAGAAATAGATGAATTGCTTTTCTACAGCAGTAGGTCTTCCTGAACAGCTGGATCTCAGCAAGGCACAGCGAAGAGTTACCTTTGAGCCCTTCTTTAGCTCGAAACCTTATGCTGTTACCTTTGGAGCTAAGAATAAAAAGGGCAACTCCTCCTAATACAAAACCAGCCTTAAAAAAATAATAATCAACTTTTTGTTCACTCTGTTGAGACCTCCCCTTGAGATGGCCACAGCCAAAGAGAAGATGCAGAAGTGCTTGGATTAGAGTATTAAGACACTTGCGGCAAAGGCAGAAAGGACAGTGCTAAAAAAACCATAGCTGGGCATCACACCAGGTGCATTTGATAAAGTGTAAGAGAGCAAATGGGATGTATTGGGTGGAAAGAAATCTCAAGTGTCAAAAAGTTCCATAGCTTTCAAGTGCCTCATTTCAAATGCCAGTAAGCACCCTGATTCTGTGCTATGCTAAAATATCAGAAAATGCTAGCAGATCACTGTGGATCACTTCCTGTTTTTAATACTGAATTTTAAATTGTAATGACTGACCCTTGGACCTAACAGTGGGTAATAAATAATAATAACCATCTTCTTCTTCTTCTTCTTCTATTTTCCTACCCAAAAGTATGTTTCATTGATTTAAATGAGACTTACTCCTGACAAAAGTGCACAAAATTGCACCCCAAGGCACCCAGATACCATTATATTGATCTCTGAGTCTCTAAGGAAGGAGGATTGTGCCGGTTTTGATGAAAACTTGGTGAGATCTCACCTGTTGTCAGCACTGCTTTCATCATCACTATGTTTTCTAATAGTTTATAACTTTGGGTTGACACACGCACCCTCACCAATCTTTAACAGGTATCTTCAATATTAATTTGAAACATCCCCCAAAGGTAGTCTAACTTAACAACAGACTTCTTCCTCTTTTCCTTTTCCAAGGTAACATGTCAGCATGGTCAACCAAGCTTGTCTTAGCAGATGCACTGTAGGAAAATACAGAGAGGGAATTGCTTCTGAGCTGCCTTGCCTACAGCAGTGTCACATCCCCCTCTTTAATGCAGAGAGAAGCTGGGCTCCTGCCAGTTTTTCTGCCGAGTAATCCCATTAGCTGTGATGAACGACATACATAAGTGTAGTATGTAGATTCAATCAAGCAGGGAACATGCACTGTGTCGCTTTGATCTACGCTGCTCATTAATATCCTACATGGCCTAGGGAAGTTCTTGCTTTGATTTCCATTTGATTTTGTTCAGTATGTTTGAGTTTGTGGAATGTTTTGATTGTCTCCTCAATATTTTTACGCACAAAACTGCATCTTGTAAAGCTGCCATCTGTGCTTTAAATATGTACCAGAGTTTTCCACCCAGGAGATTTGCTGGTCTTGAAGAAACACTGAATCAAATGCACACCATGTCTCAAAGCAGAGGCGATGGGAGGGGGAGCAAAGCTGCTTTTGTAGATCAGGTTGCATGAAAATGTAAACAACCCTTTGCTCATATTGCAGTTTCTCTCTCACACACAATAACCACATTAAAAGTTTAGGTGTAGCACCCTGCTTGTGGTTAACGCTTAGCTGGAATGAAATATTCAACGCAGCAACAGAGAAATTAAAATAATAATTTATTTGTCAGACAAATAAATAAGAGGCACAGTGGTATATGGTTACCAAGCTCTGGCCTGCCTCCTGCCATTATGGCCAGCCCTTATATTTCCTTAATCCACCCCCCTTTGCTCCTCCTGTGGCTGCCTCTGTTCAATCAGCCTGCTTGAATTTCCTATTGGCTGATTGCTATAACCAATTTTAAGATACACTCATATCCTCCTGTCCTTATATGGAACACAAAGAGCTATATATTGTTACATCTATAAATGACAAATAAGTAGTAATATATCTTACATGTGTCTCAACAAGGAATCTTAATTACCAGCTCACCTCTTGCCCTCCCTGCCCTATTGCCTTCTAAAACAAATGGTTAATCTTAAATTTTTATCTTAAGCATATGTCAAGGATCTTGAGTTTCACATCAACATTGAAAGATATCCTTCATTTGAAGGTTTCCAAACAAATGTCTGACAGCCATATATCAGGACAGCTCTGATGGCGTCTTGCCGTCTAGGAGGAAAACACTGTCAAGGTTCTCTAAAAACAGCTGGCCTGCCTGGCATGAAACTTTTGAAAATCTAAGCCCATTTAATTTAGGAACCTGATCAAGATATAAGCCAATATATGCCTTGATTAAAAATGCAGTCTATATTCAGATGCCACATTCCCCCCTTTCAAGCTCAAGGACCTTGGTACCAAGCGTCCTTGATAGCTTGATCTTCCTGAGTTAAAGCTCTGTATAGGGCCATGATATGAGGTAGAGTTTCATTCGAAATCATCTTGCTAATTGTACTTCTAAAACATGAAATGATACATGGCACCATACATAAAACCATCACTACTACTGTCAAGAAAAACAAGCAAGACATGTGGCCAACACACGGATTGCCTCACCATTATCTGAAATGTTAAAGCAACAGGCATTCCCTGTCAAGTTCAAGACTCCACATAGGCCTCCCTGCTTGGCAAGTACATAATCCATTCCCATTTTCAGCTGCAAAATGGTGGCTCTACTTTCATCCAGCTGTTATGCAATAAGTCTCAAACTCTGGGCCGTTACATTGGTTACAAGTTCCACTACTGCTTGCAATCGAATTATTCTGTTTAGATTATAAATAGGATCCCGTGCCCCTTGTATGAGCTCACCAGGATTCCAGGAGGCAGGATCATAATAGGCTATAATGCGCTCTGGTGGCCAATCATCAGTACCGCTCCAACTTTGGGTACTTCCTCCTGCTATATGAGAAATATCAGCGTTTCTTCGTGTACGCTTGGCCAAATTAGTGGGCATAATCCACATTGGTGGTAATACCCATCCCAGGAAACAAGTCCCACTCCATTTGGAGGGGAGTTTCTTGTATGCCCATTCTCCACATATCCACCACAACCATCGGGTCTGAGGTCTTTGGTACGTGGAGTGCATAAGGCGAAATATCACAAGGGGTATAGAGTTCACAGTGCAGTATATTAGATTGCCTTTCTCTGTCACAGTTATGTTCCATACCACTTTCCATGCATGAATAAAAAGGAGGTGCACAGGGCAAGGTATTCCGAGTTCGATAGGTAGTACCGTTTGCCCAGGTATGACTATTCTTAATATAATCCCAAGTATAGTGACAATGAGAAGAGCCTATCATGGTAGAATCAGCTGCATCTGATGATTTATGTACACAGAATTCCCCTTGTACAGGTATAACTCATAATGTTTAGTTGAGTTCCATCCGGGGAAATTCTGTACTTCTGTTTGGTGTGGCATTTCGCTTACCATACCAATGGCATTTAATGGTATCGGTAATAAGGGCATACCTCCCTCTGAATCATCTGGCCCAAGAGAGCAAACAAGGCAATTGGTCCTATTTGCAACATTGCCTACCATTTCAGCTAAACCTACCCACATATTGTGGTCATAGCGGAATCCATATTTAGCAAATTTGGTCAGATTCAAGGACCCTTCCTCTTCCCAAGGGATCAGGATTAATAATAAAATCATGTTGATGTCTAGCATATGCTTTCCTTCCACAAAAGATTACCTTATTGTGATAGCATAAATATTAGTCCCAATATAATTCCCCCAGTGACAGGAATGGGGAACCACCAAGACCAAAACATATATCCCAAGGATCCCCAATGTGTAATATCCCTGATAATTGTTCCACAAGGGGGCAGTCAATCAATTGTATAAGAGAATCTTCCCGCTCACAGTCTCTGGTTCAGACGCTCCTCAAGCTTCAGGCGTGCGCAGGTCAGCCAGCTTCCCGGTGGTGGCTGCAGCAGGCCGGTCGTCTAATGTTGCCCGTGACCTAGCCCGTTCCCCGTAGGGCTAGATACAGGGGTTTTTGGAGAGAGTCAGTTTTAAAGGATTAGAGGGGTCACCTTTGCACGTCCAACTGCCTTCGGACTTCTTCAAACGGGAGTGATGAATCCAGGGGGGTCACCTCAGCTACCTTCACCGCTGTTGGAGTAGAGAGCAAGACGGTGTAAGGTCCACGCCACTTAGGTGCAAGTGGATCACGTTTCCACTCTTTCACCCATATGCTATGCCAGCCTGAAGCTGATGAATCGGCACGGCAATGCTGCACGGCGTGCGCTCGAGGGCCCACCTGTTAAGATAAAAAAACAAACAAACAAACACGGGAGAGAGACAAAAACACGGGAGAGAGATTGCACTTATCCCTGTGTCACATGGTCTCCTATTTGTTTGAGGTCAGTTGGAATATCCTGAACAAAGGAGGGCGGCCTCCCATACAGGAGCTCAAAAGGTGACAACTTAAGTCTTTTTGTGGGTGCACACCGAACACGAAACAGTGTTATGGGTAACACATCTACCCTCCTGAGACTTTAGACATATTAGTGGGCTTCTGGCATGCCCTGCAGATACCTTGCACAAGCGTCTGGCGGTAGGTGGTAAGCCTGGCCAGGTGAATTGCATTATTTGGATCCCAATTAGGATCTTCCAAGGGAAAGTTGTCCTGGAGATGACGGTCAATATTATAAATATTTCCCACTCTGGCCTGCTCACGCAAATATATCTGTGCCTTTTCAATTATGTCTCTCCTTTCCTCAGTGGTGAACAGAGTATTCAGGAGCTGGCGACAATCTGTCTAAGTAGGACTATGCGTATTTACTATTGAAGTCACCAAGTCCATCATAGCCTGAGGTTTTTCTGCAAAAGATGGGGTGTGTGTTTTCCAATTCATCAGATCCGTGGTTGTGAATGGAATGTACTGGAGGATCGAAGTTCGAGGTGGCCGTGGTCTGGGTTGCCCATTAACCAGCACAGGCTCCTCAAGTGCATCAAATACTCTTCTAAGAGGGGCTACTACGTGATCTTTCTCTTCGCTTTGCTCTAGGGGCCTCAAATCATAGGGGATGGTATTTGTCCCAAGGCGTTCTTTTAGCAGCTTTATACGCCTGGCTGTATTGCTTGCTGACCGATTAAGGTCTCCCTGTAACTTCTGTAATAATTCTCTAGGACTTGGATGTACAGGGGTTTGGGGTAGGCAATCAGTTGTTCCACTAAAGGAGACTGTAGATGGAGTTCTACTGGGACTCACAGGTGGAATAACCACTTCTGCTTGGGCTTCATTATAGGACTCCAATGCCTCTGAGAAGGCTTTCTTAAAATTATTTAACATACATTCAAAAGGTGTACTTCCCCCCTTTGAACCCCCAACTCCCATTGTATGGCCCTGTGAAGTATCCACTCAGTCACTCACACACACACCTTACTGGGAAACGAAGTAGTACTCACTCCACACTTAGGTCAGCTACACATTGTACTTTCTCACACATGCAATGCGCCAGATACTTCACCACACACTACCTCCCATTCTTCCCTTTTCCCCCACCAGATCACCATCTGATATACCCAGCCACCTAGCGTACTCAGTTCCCCTTTACTGAGACGCAGAAGTTTGATCAGGACTTCTCTTCCTCCCAATTAATTGGAGGGCCAAAACCCCTTAGTGCACTTACCCTTAGCTGGTTCCCTGTTTATTTCTCTGGTCCCCCCCGGTCCGTCGCCGTCGGTGGGCAGGGTATCAGACAGACGAGACTGCTGCGTTCCCCTGGAAAAAATTTCCAGTGCGCGCTTGGGTAGGCAATCAGTTGTCTTCTCTCTTGTACCCCGTCCAGTAAGGCGAAGGAGCTGCGTTCCAGCAGACCACTGATCCGAGTCGCAGGCACCATAAAATGTAGCACCCTGCTTGTGGTTAACGCTTAGCTGGAATGAAATATTCAACGCAGCAACAGAGAAATTAAAATAATAATTTATTTGTCAGACAAATAAATAAGAGGCACAGTGGTATATGGTTACCAAGCTCTGGCCTGCCTCCTGCCATTATGGCCAGCCCTTATATTTCCTTAATCCACCCCCCTTTGCTCCTCCTGTGGCTGCCTCTGTTCAATCAGCCTGCTTGAATTTCCTATTGGCTGATTGCTATAACCAATTTTAAGATACACTCATATCCTCCTGTCCTTATATGGAACACAAAGAGCTATATATTGTTACATCTATAAATGACAAATAAGTAGTAATATATCTTACATGTGTCTCAACAAGGAATCTTAATTACCAGCTCACCTCTTGCCCTCCCTGCCCTATTGCCTTCTAAAACAAATGGTTAATCTTAAATTTTTATCTTAAGCATATGTCAAGGATCTTGAGTTTCACATCAACATTGAAAGATATCCTTCATTTGAAGGTTTCCAAACAAATGTCTGACAGCCATATATCAGGACAGCTCTGATGGCGTCTTGCCGTCTAGGAGGAAAACACTGTCAAGGTTCTCTAAAAACAGCTGGCCTGCCTGGCATGAAACTTTTGAAAATCTAAGCCCATTTAATTTAGGAACCTGATCAAGATATAAGCCAATATATGCCTTGATTAAAAATGCAGTCTATATTCAGATGCCACATAGGCTCTTCTTTCTAGCTTACTTGCTACTGCCAGTATTAAAGAATGCAATGCAAGCTATTTTTGAAGCCTTCAGATACAGTGGGTGGTTTCATATCTTTCCTGCTGCAGATCCACAAAGAAAGCAAAAATGGTATAGAGACTTGGTGGCACCACATCACAGAATTCAGAAAAGAGCACATTTCCAAGGATGGCTGTCAGCAGAGAGGGACACAGTAAGATGGATGCCCACCTAAAATCTGCAAGATGATCATGTATTTCCATGAGAACCAGTATGCCAACTCATCTTCAGACACCTTCCATATAAAGAGCAGTGTGAAACAGGGCTATGTTCTTGCCCCGACTCTCCTTACCATATTCTTCTCCCTGGTGCTCTCATATGCCTTCAGCTCAACTGAAGACAGTGTGTTCATCCATTCAAGAACTGAGAAGGGTCTGTTCAACCTGGCATATCCCTGCACCAAGACAAAAGTGTGGCAGGTGATCCAAGTGATGTTGTTTGCAGATGATGCAGCCTTGACAGCACACTCCTAGGAAGATCTACAGTCTCATCAACTGATGAAAGCCAACATCATAAGTCAGGATGTCACCAACACTCCACACATCAGTATCAGTGACCATATGCTTGAGATGGTAAACGGTTTTGTCTACCTGGGCTCCACCATAACCAGCAACTTCTCCATTGACTCTGAGCTAAGGAAATGGCTTGCCTCTCCAAAAGGTTATGGGAGAATCTGATGCTCATGACCACTACCAGGATGAAGGTCTCCAGGCTTGCATGTTGAACACCCTGCTTTATGGAAGTGAGACATGGGCAACTTACACCCACTACACCCTCAACACCTTCCACATGTGCTGCATCAGAAAGATTATGGGTATCTCATGACAGGACAGAGTCTCGAACAAAGAGGTGTTCTCCCAAGTCCACATTCCCAACATATTCATGCTCCTGTCTCAGCAATGTCTATGCAGCTTTGCTCATGTCCACATAATTGAAGATAACAGGATCCCAAAGGGTGCACTTTATGAGGAGTTAGCTTCAGGCGCCAGGCCCATTGGCAGACCAACTCTCTGTTACAAAGATGGCTGCAAACATGACATGAAGGTTGGCAATATTAACCTCACCGTGTAGGAATCCCTTGCAGATGAAGACAATCTATTGGGTCATGTATCCACAGCAGTGAAAAGAGAATGAATGAATGCTGGGAGGAGCACAGAAAGAAGAAACACCATGATGCACCTGTAGCAGCACAACCAG
The DNA here is from genome assembly GCF_964188305.1 of Podarcis bocagei. Taxonomy (NCBI): domain Eukaryota; kingdom Metazoa; phylum Chordata; class Lepidosauria; order Squamata; family Lacertidae; genus Podarcis; species Podarcis bocagei. The sequence goes on along the minus strand of NC_138125.1, from coordinate 91,519,454 downwards.
ACACCTTCATTTGTTCCAGCTGCAACAAAACATGTCTCCCCCATAGTGGCCACTACAGCCACAGCAGGCACTGTAACTCTCCAACAGTTTGACTTCACCCACAAAGGTGCTCCCATTGTCTCCCAAAACAGATGGATGTCAGCCAAATGTGTTTCAGTCTGCATATTTGTTTTGAAATAAGGTTGATTTACATTGAAACCAAAAGCGAACCAAGTTTCTGCACCATTGCTCCCTACTGCTGCCAACTATCACTGACTTCAAACCCTTGAGAGATTCCAAAGTCCTTTTGCTTGAGTTAGCAAGTTGCTAAAGACTGAATTCCTAAAGGAACTGTTACAGCTCAGTGGCCCCTGGACTTCCTTTGCATAGATGAAGACCCTGGCCACTGAGTTGCAGTAGTTCATTTAGGAATATAAGGAAATAAGAGAAATAAAGGGCATTCATCCTTAAGAAACAGGCTGTCTGGTGCTGAGGGATAAAAGCAAATTATATTTTTAGCAGAGGGAAACCATTTTAAAAGAAACCAAATGTGATATGCCTTTCAAAATTACATTCACTATCATCCTTACTCGCCTGTTAAACAGAATGGCACAGTACAATTTCATCCCTCTCCTGTCATATGGATGTTGTCAAGATGTTTGTTCCAAAATAATAATAATAATAAAAATTAAAGTGAAAATAATAATAATGATGGCTTGATTCCCCTCACAAACACCCACCCACCTGCATATGTTTGGTACGATACACCACAGGTTTTAGTTTAAATTGTCTAAGAATGGAGGTGGAAAAGAAAGACTGTCTATTTGGTTACAAGAAAGGTGAACTAAGGGTTCGCCTTAGCTTATTTTGTAAAACAAGAGAAATATTCAGGTGAAAGGAAACTGGGTGGAGATTCTTAGTTTATATTACTAGTTGGGGCACCACCTTCTTTAGAAAGATAAAGTTCCTTTAAACAGCTGATAGTTAAGCTATGTATTTGGTTACCTCAAGATGTGGTGATGGCCACCAAACCGGACAACTTGAAAAGAGGATGGAGAACATGGCTATTCATGACTGCTAGTCCTCCTCCATCTAGGATTAGATGCAGCATGCCTCTAGATACCAGTGGCTGAAGCCCAACAAAGCAAGTGTGCTATTGAGCTTGTATCCTGTTTGTAGGCTCCCTGTAAGTCTTTAGTTGGAAAACAAGATGGTAGACTTCTGATCCAGCAAGGCACTGCGTAACCAGGAGTGGAGAACCTTTAGCCCTTCAAATGTTGCTGAACCAAGATTCCCATCATTCCTGGACATTGGCCATACTTGCCAGGGCTCAAAGGCGCTGTAGTTCAGCAACCTCCAGAGAGTCCAAGGCTCCCTGTCCCTGATATACATGTACTGTTTCTGTATATATTCTTTCCAGCAACGAAAGCTAAGTGTCAGTTTATATTATTCATCTCAGACAGTTCTCATGTGTGAGGTAGAGGGTCAAGAAAAAGTAGAGAGACTCCTGGAGGGATACAAAAGTCTCTTGGAAGGTGGAGCATTAAGGCTGCAATCCTAACCCAGCTTACCTGGAAGTAAGCCTCGCTGAATTCAATAGGGCATACTTCTGAGTAGACATAGGAAAGCTTGTGCAGCACGTCTCTAAGAGCAGCACTTAAGGGACCCTGGAGAAAAGAGGCTGCCTAATGTTGTTTGTTTCCTTCCACTGTGAACTTTAGACATGACAGACTTGTGATTAACTTTGTCATGAAATCATTATTTGCTTCAGAAAATCTTAATCTTGTTTACTGAAACAAAGGCTTGCTAAAAGCTCTTTCAACCTAAACATAACATTTTAAACTCAACTAAGGTTTGTTGACGTGCTTTATTTTGATATTTGGAAATGGGGATTCTTAGAAAACACGTACCCTACAACATTTCTCTGATGAAAATAAAGATGTCCTAAGGAAAAGCAGAGTATTCCAGGATCAAATCAGAAACCGGGACAGCTTCTGTAAACCTGGACTGTCCCTGGAAAATAGGGATACTTGTGGGGGGGTCTGGAAAATGTGCATGGATTCCACATCCATTTTTTCTTTAAGGTAGTCCAAGTTACCATAGAAGATATGTTCAAAAATACAATAATAGTTTTGACTCCGTGCTTGCATTCGAGTGCTAAAGGAACTAAAAGGAGGTGGACAACAATTAAGGATTTATTATGTTTTCAGAATGTATTATAAAAATTATATAGAAAGGTTTATTGTTTTGTGTACATTCAAATGTAAGATAAAATATATGCAAAGGGACTTGACAGGAAGTCAAAGCTGAAGAAAAGATTTTGGAAGATAAAAGGGGAAAAATATTTACTTTCATTATTATCATTTTGTGTGCGGGTGTGTGGGTGTGTGGGTGTCTGCACATATGTGTGTTGTTGTATGCAATGTTTGGGAGGAAATAAGACGGTAAATAACAAATAACAAACTAAATATCGATGTATGTAATTTTTATTTCTTAATTATATTTAGTGGTAGTATGGCTGCATTGTTTTTTGTAACATAAAACCATTCAATAAAAATTATTTTTTTAAAAAAAAAATAAGGTAGTCCAAGTTACCACCATGGGTCAAAATGAAGCAAAACTGTTTGCCCACAAGCTGGGATGTGTGTGTGACTTAGCATGTGCAAGACTAGCACAGATAAATCCCTCACTCTCAGTGGAAATCTACTTTGAACTATTTGATCAAACTAGGTGACCAAGTGACTTTTCATTTGGCAAGTATTGCCATTATTCAGGTCAATTTTCTCAATTGCTTCTTGTCACTTTTTTGGGCTTGTTCTTTACTATCTAGAGCTAAAACTCTCTCTTGCTCTTGAATGTGTTTGTTTTGGAAGGAAAGGCTGCTTGCCTTTCCAAGCGGCTGTCATCCATAGCTAGTGCTGGGAGCATATTCTAAGGTCCATACTTGAGACATTGTAGTGTACTGGCCCTCCTGGCTTGCTTTTCCTTCATGATACATAGCGAGCAGCATCAGTGCACATGTGCCAACATTATGAAACAGAACTCTTGGAAACAGACCAGGTTGTTGTTGTTGTTTATGAATGCTGGCTGAGAATGCTCCTGAATATCAAGTTGTTACAACATTCACTATTCTGGTGTGACATGCAGATAGCACAGCTTTGCTTCTCATTAATTGTATAATGCCTTCAGACTGTAAAGACTTTATCACTTATACCAGGTTAGTATTCAGAATTAAATTAGATTTAGTATCATTCCTATTTTACAGATGCAAAAGTGATGCTCAGAGACAGTCCCTTGCTATGAGAAAATAAAAATTCCATAGAAGAAGAAAACCTTTAATTAAGTGTTGCCAGGTCCGCATCCAGGTTTCTTGTCACTAGAGTGGCAAATTAGTCCAAAAATTTCAGATTCAGCCATCATTTTAACTTCTAGGACAACTACAAGCATATGTGTGTTTTCCTGATAGTGCAGACTTATACAATAGGTAACCCACACTGAGAAGAAGAAAAAGAAGACTATTGCCAACCATCTTCTTTGGGGAAATAGTTTCAGAATATTGCCTTCCAGCAGTAATGTATTTGAGCAAAAACACCCAACTAGTTCTGAGCACAAACACTATTGCCAAACATCAAAGCAAACGACACTCTGATTTTACCTGAAGCCATATTTAGATTCCCACATCTACCCTCTAGCAAGGCCAGGATGCAATCCAATGTCTTCCCCTGGAGTTATATCAGGCATGGGTATCCTCATTTTCTTTGTAGAAACAGAAGGTTGGAGAACATGCCCAACCAATGCTTTATTTTAAGTTGGGAGACATATGTTAGCACAAAGTACATTGGATGTAGCTTTAGCTATCGGCTGATTTGCACACATTGGAGACCATCTGCTTGTGTGACAGCAAATCATTAATAAATTATGCAGGTAAAATATCCATTTTTAACTCTTTTATTTCATAGCTGCTACACTCTCCAAATTACTTGGCTGCATCATACTTTTAATTCTTTTCCACATATGGAATTGGTTTTAATTCTTTTTTGTTGTTGTTGACATTTTTTACTGTGAATTTGCTTCAAGATGTTTTACGGGATCCTATTTCTAAACAAAGGGACGTGGGTGGTGCTGTGGGTTAAACCACAGAGCCTAGGGCTTGCCGGTCCGACGGTCGGCGATTCGAATCCCCGCAATGAGGTGAGCTCCCATTGTTTGGTCCCTGCTCCTGCCAACCTAGCAGTTTGAAAGCACATCAAAGCACAAGTAGATAAATAGGTACCGCTCTGGCGGGAAGGTAAACGGCGTTTCCGTGTGCTGCTCTGGTTCGCCAGAAGCAGCTTAGTCATGCTGGCCACATGACCCAGAAGCTGTCTGCGGACAAACGCCGGCTCCCACAGCCTATAGAGCGAGATGAACACGCAACCCCAGAGTCTGTTACAACTGGACCTAATGGTCAGGGGTCCCTTTACCTTTACCTTATTCCTAAACAGGTTCAAAAAAAGAAATAAGAATTCTACCATTTTTAATTCTTCATACCTCACACACTGACTGAACACATGAAGGAATGGGAATATACTGACATGTCATGACTTGATATCAGCACTCCCCTCTTGCTAAATACCCAATCTCTGTAGTGCCTAAAAAGACTCCTATGTGCATACTAACCATACTTTTCTAGTTGTTTCCATGCATGATTGCGATCCTCCACCCCAGGAATCTCTATGTCATGGAAACCTCTCTGCATATGCAAAAGGAGCCCTTTTCAACTGAATATGCAGGTGTTTTGCGGGTGCCCAGAAGGTTGTGTGCCAATATTAAATATCTAGCTGCCACAATCCCACTCCCCCAATGTGCAGTCATTGAGCTTTGCGGGTTTGAATTTAAAAAACCTCTGCTAGAAAACATAGTGACTCTAACTGGACATTACAAGAAATCTAGAGCACTTTAAGACTGTTTACATACTCCCGTTTACATGGCATCAAGTGCACTCCCACTACTGGTTTGGGGAGCAGGGTATAAATGATGTTAGTCATATTTATCTAACCTGTTGTTTCTTATGAAATACTGCCTTTTAAAATCTCTTTTGCCTCAAACCAGTTTGATCTGAATTGAGAAAAAGAATGGCTTAGCTGCGTTTTAAGCCAGTAATGTGTACACAGTCTTAGTCTTTTCCTCTCCCTTTCCAGTAATGTCTATACAGCAGGCAGTATGAGACTGCTGAAATGTCTGCTTCCCCTCAGAAAACTAGCTGTCAAGACAGGAAAACACACACTGCAAGTGGCAGCACAGTATGCATTGCATAAAACTAGAAAGCATTACTGGGAAAAGAGGGAAAGAGTTGTTAAATAGTTGCAGTCTGTGTTTCTTGCAGTATAATTGTTGTTGCTGTTAAAAAAAATTGTATACCGCCCTACACCCACAGGTCCCAGGGCTGTTCTAAATCACAGTATAAAAACACAAACTATATAATCAAAATATTTTTTTAAAAGATATTTATTGAAAGTTTTTAAGATATAACAGGAAAAAAAGAAAAATAGACATACAAAATAGAAAAACAGTTAAAAACACACATTAATTTTCAATAACATAACTTCCATACACTTATTTCCTCGGACCTCCTCATACCTCCCTTCTTTGTATTCCAGTTTGATTTGTTAGTTCAGCGAATCCTTACCATTAAACATTTACCCATTTGTGAAACCTCCCCCCCCCCCATATCTCTTAAAGCATTACAGCTGGAAACCGCTTAGTTTCTATCCAACATCCTTCTAACATTCATTAATGAAAATAAAAACAAAAACAAACTAATAACTTACCAAATTTACTTTCTCTATGCTAAGGGAAGAGGGGAATTTTGAGAGGAACTTAAGGCACATTTTAAAGGTCTAACAGCTTATATTTGCATGATTTTACTTCACTGCATGTTTTATGATTTTAAATTTCTGCTGGGGCTATTTGACCAAGGGTACTTGCTCCAAACCTGGGATTTTGGTTTCCATTGAATTCTCTCTTTCATACCATTCCCCACCCTTGCCACCAGCAATCCACACTGTTTCAAGAAGCTTCCAGGTCCAGGAGGAAAAAAACACAGATCACTGCCACAGAATTTTTCCAATTATTTTGGCATTGACCCAGCATCCTACTTTTTTCATTCATTTTCCTGGAGGGCTGTGGCATTAGCTAATGTGTTTTTGATTGCGGATTTGCTTAGGCAAATGAACTAATGAAAAGTTTCAAAATGCAATGCAAACAGCTAATTATGTACGCCATGATATTTTTATGTTCCTAATGGAAAATTATTGTGGGGGAGGGGGAGTGAAATGGGTTTCATCTTTGTCTCCGCTGTTGTTTGTTGCTTCCCTGCTAATTAGTTGCCATTTAATAAGAGAGATTTGATGTCTCAATAAAAGCTGGTGGGAGACAAATTAACTCCAATGGTGTCGGATGTTTGCCCCCACTGTTTTTAAAATGAATCTAGGTGGTTAGTGCTTTATTGTAATGCATTGACCTAAGATATAAACTGCCTAGTCCTATCACTATTTCATCCCTTCATAAGTCACTTAAGGGTGAAAAATTATTATCGATATCATCTGCCTGTTGGGCAATTTTTGATTTTGCATTGGGCCTCAAGGTTGCCTCACAGATAATACATGCATGGCACTCACATCATCTGCAAAAGATTCAACTCACAGAAAAAAGCACCCAATAAGTTAGAGTCAAGCATGAAAGAATGGGGAAACCCTGAAGAACCTCCACTGTTGGTCTCATAAGACACCACAGTTTCACTGTGCCTCATTCTGAAGGAAACATGAACCCAGGGTAAGCAGTGGAACCCCTGGAATCTCACACCTCTCAGAGATTGGGGTGCTGGACAACAATGTATTATTAGGACCCACTGTAGTTCTGATTATAATTGTAAACCTTTCGAGTTTCCAATGTTGTGTTATTAGTAGCAATACTCTACCCATTGGGTAGTTATTGTACACCCGCAGAAGCAAACAGAGCAAATTTGTGATTGGTTCAGTAGTGTATTAATATCATTTGTTAAAGACATGACAGAAACAAATAGGGCCTAGCTTTCCCAAAGCCACTTTTTTGCAGTTACATAATAGGCCTGTACATCTACAAAGCAAATTTTGCAGACCACTGGGCCATGCAATAGAATGTAAGTCAATTTCTTCCTGGATAATTGTTCAAAACAAGAATAGCTTATATTTCATATGTTAGAATTCTTCTTCTCTGAGTTCATGCACAGTGTTCTGAATGACCAATTACTATCTCTGGACTATGAAAGAATGAATCCAGAATGGTCGATTTGGATAGATACTGTGACAGAATTTAGCATATCTATGGCTGAAACAATGCCACAAGTGAGCTTTGGAAATTGACCTGATCTCTGATAATGCAATTGTCTGAGATAATACTGTGCAGTTTTCTGGATATTTGTAATGCTCTGAAGTGTAGAAACGTAATTTTTCATTGTGGTAAGTTTAAATTGGCTTGGCTGATGGCTCATGAAGAGATGGGAAACTGGAGGGAACCGATATAGAATGCAAGCTCTGAATAACAGTGAATTGGAATTAAATTGCAACATGCAGATAGTACCCCAATGGTGGGCTTAAACCTGGCTAATACCTGGAGTGGGTGGAAGTTGGGAGTGATTTGCAATAAAGAAAGAAGCAGACTCTGGGGAAACTTGAGTCCAATGAAGAAAACGAATGCTACCAGTGCCAACTGCACACTGCAGATATCCTTAATTTCCTAACTTTTTGGAGGCACAGGAAAAAATGTTTATGCATCTACAATGGTTCAAGTGTTTTAATGTAGTTAAATGTAGCCTCAAGTGTAAAACTCTCTCTATTGATGGTAAATCAGCTATGTCCCAAGATTGATCAGAGCTGCATGCCCCATAAATGAGCTCAGAGTCTGATCCCTTTTCCATACTTGACATGAGCTCTGGCGTGATGTCACCACTGGGTTATCTGTTTCAACTTTCTTATGTAGAGATTTGCTAAATATCTCCCACTTTCAACTTCTGGGTCAAAACCAACAGCTGATCCTTCAGAATGTTAGTCTATACAAATATTGTCCTTTTCAAAGTCCTATTCTGAGCAAGTGCTTCCCCTGACTACTGTTCCTTCACCATCATTTATTTTCCCAGCTGTTTACCCTTACACTTTCCAGGATTAATCACGTGAATGAGCCATACCATCAAATCAGGATTCATACAGTGAAATGGGATGATGTCACAATGCTATGTAGCCAATGTATTTGGCTTTAAGCAAAAAAGTCACTGACTGCAAATACGTAAGGGCAACTGAGAGTTTAAATGCTAGGAAATGGCTGGAAAGGGGAGGCTTTTGGTTTCATTTTGCTCTACTTAAAAATGTTTGGGGGAAACAGTGAGTAATTTCAGTTCATCCCTTGATATAAGTAACACAGAAATATGCTCTGGCCATGAAATTTGCAGTGTTTCACTAGAGAAATCAGGTCTATGTGAGCAGCAATTGTTTCCCTCCTAGTGTGGAGCACATGGGACACTGGACAGATGGAACAGAGTACCGTAAGCACTCTTTCTAGGAATGCATCTTAGAGGGAATTGGACCCTTGGTCCATCTACCTCAGTATTATCTACATTGATTGACAGCAGCTCTCCAGGGTTTCAGTCAGGTGACACTGCCAGAACCACCTGGAGATTGAACCTGGTAAATTCTCTGCATGCAAAGCATATGCTCTACCATATGTGACAGCTCCTAGGGGCCGAGGCAGTTCCCCACCCCCAATGTTTTTTCTTAGGGAGCCAGGATCCCTCAACGTTCAGAGGGCATTCAGCTCCACCCCTCGGCTCCTCCCTACATTATGCTTGCGACATCAGGACATTGCATCAGGCCCCCTCAAACAACTTGAGAAGATGGCACCTCTGAGCTCTACTACTATCTTATTACCTTTCTCAGAGTTTCCTTCCATTCCTTCCAGTGGAGCCTAGACAGCTGATGATTCTCTGAATCCGTGTTCCTTGCAACATGGTGTGCACAGAGACCAACAGAATCCTAATCTCCTCATTCATATTCTTTTTCTTAAATCACAAAGAAATATTAAATAAATAGACACAGCTGTATCCCACTCTCAGCTATTATTTGTCCTAAAAACAAACAAACCTACCACCTGAACTTCAGCATATGATCATTCACTAAACTTGTGGCTTCCCCCACTGGGTCCAAACATTCAGCACACATCAGAGCTTAAGGTCATGATACTCAGTGTGGTTTAAAACCCCTGGAATGTAGGGTAGAGGGTTAGGAATGCATTTTTGCTTTATCAAATGACCTGTACTGTATTGGTACTTCAATCACATCTTCCCAAGGTTGAATTTCTTTAGCACTGTCTTTGAAACTCAGCAGGATCCTTTAATATTAATAAAGCACAACATTCTGTCCATAGTATAGGAGATTGCTTTTTAAAAGGGGGAAAGAGAAAAAATATTGGTGCATATTGCCAACCCATTCCCTTTAGAGACTGTCTTGATCTGAATAGCATAACCTTCCTTGTAACACTTAATTAATCTTCCAATATAGTGTTCTCCCAAAGACTGTTTTTCCTTCCCTTTAGCAATGCAGTCATACTAACCTTGCAAAGGCTGTACACATAATAATATACTTGGCTACTCCCTGGGCTCTTGCAGAACCAAAAGACTTGAATACTGCCTGTATTTGTATTCAATCTCCATGAGTGGTGTGAAGTTCCAGAACCCAGGCTCTGTGTTTCCTTTCAGATATATGGGTTATTGACACATATATACAACCTGAACCTAGATGGAGGTGTTCACAGCATTAACACCCCAAAAAGGTCTTGCTTCTCCCATAGCCACAGCCTTGGAGTCAAACAGAAATCAAACTTTTCTCTCTACCCTCCACTTGCTGCTTTTTCTCCAGCTTCTAGCTCACACAACAGCAAACTCTGCCCTCAAACTCAGGCTTTGTCCTATCTCAGAGCTGGAAAAGGGCCCCCACCCATTTTCTTTCATAGCCATAGCCTTGCACTCAAATGGGCAGGCAGCCTCATGCCTGGCCCAACTCTTCAATTATACATCCATGTTAACTCCAACCCACAGGTCTAAACTAGGCATCCCCAAACTTGGCCCGCCAGATGTTTTGGGACTACAATTCCCATCATCCCTGACCACTGCTCCTGTTAGCTAAGGATGATGGGAGTTGGAGTCCCAAAACATATGGAGGGCTGAGTTTGGGGATGCCTGGTCTAAACCCTTGGCTTTTATCCCTTGTGGGAGGGAGGAAGCTGATTCAATTTGCACTTTTCACACCTATCCCCTTTGTTGGTCTGAACTTGTCCCCCCCCCCCCAAGAAGCTTGCCTGATTTAATTGGTGCTTAACGCATGTGAGTTTCTAGGATTAAGGAGGGGTCACAATTTAAGAAATCTGCCTGATTTAATGAGCTTTCACATATGCTGATTAGAGAGACTTTTCAGTGGGTCCACCACATCTCTTACTACTTCCTAATATACCCTTGTTAATATCTTAAATACACATGATTCTGACTATTTCCCAATTCTAACAACCTTAATTAAGAATTCAGGGAGTCTTGTACCCAGAGATTAATAACATTCAGTTCTCCTTCATCTAGCTTTTATTCGGGAGATCTAGAGCACTCTGAAATATTGTTAAGAGCTTATGTTCTCAAATGTGATGTATCCAGACCTAAGCTTGATGAGAATTATACCCAGTCCTCTGAATGTCCTTACCCAGAAGCGTTGGAGACAGGTTTGGTCATTCTTTGATGAGAGAAAGCAACTCTGCTCATTATCAAAGGCAGCTTCTCTTCCAATAAGATTATTATATCTCACTAGTCTATATTTATTTACAAGGGGTTGTCACCACTTGTTGCATTGGTCAGAGACTCCTCCAACCCACCACCCTCTGCCAAAACCAATACTTGGCCAAATCTCCTCCTGTTACACTTGACAAACCCTCTCCCTTTACAGCATTTCCCAATCCCTCCCTTCTCCTCTAACAGCTCCCTCAATCCCCCTTGCTCCACCCCTTACACTTAACCCAACCCCCATCCTTTCAAATATCACCCTACCTTCTTTCCTTCCCAGAGGAAGGAGCTATTGGCAGCTATGGTGGTGTCAGGAGCTGCAGTGATTGAGGGGGCGGGGTGAAAGGCAGACTTTCTCTCCTTTGTTTCCCCACCACCAGCAGAGGCAGTGACAGGGAAGCACAGCTTCTATTTTCAGAAGGAGAGAACGAAAAGTCTGCACTTTAATGCAACCTTTCTTTTGTCCTTCCCATAACAGCAGCTGAAATGATCTTGTTTGCCCCCCACCATTCCTGCCAGCAAATGCTATCATAGCCTGCTGTGCTTGTTCTTTTTTGGTTAGGGCTGCCATATGTCCAGATTTTCCCAGCAACCCTATATGTGGTTCACCTGGGCTGCCTGCCCCCCTTGCAGTCTACTCACTGCAGCTGCCTTCCCCCACCTTACCACCTAGCCTGCCTGCCTGGACTGCTCACCTGTTGTTCTATTATCACACTGCAGTTCACATGGTTGCCTACTGGTGGCCACATGAATTGCAGCATGATGACAGCCTTACATTTTTATAGTATACTAAGGTGTGTGTTTTTTCTTTAAAAGTGTCATATATCACCCTTCAGCAGAGCTTCTGTGGTAATTTACCAAAAAAGAAAGAAAGAAAAAAAGATACTGGCATTTCTGAGGAATAAAAACATAGTTGAGGATTGGGCAGGGAGAAGAAAACAACTTTATGGTGTTATAGTAGTAATAAAATCCAGAATCTAGAGTTGAATGCCAATGAACAATTGCAACTCTAGCTTATCCAATTATATATTTCCAATAATTTTATTTAAACAGTTTGGTTTGCTCCATTTGTTTCTATTCATAAATCATCAAGCCCCAAACCCATGCTTTTTGGAAATATATTTTGTTATTCAAGCTTTACACCTTGTTCAAACAAATAATTGTGTAGTCTTCCAGCACAATCCCCTCAAGTGTTTAATCGAGTTATTCAAAATGGCATTTGGTGTTTAATAGCGGCTTAGCCTTTTCTTTCTCTGGGTACATTAAGGAATATTCTCTTCTTGTCTGCTAGAAGCTATAGAAACTCTTGAAATGTTCAGAGATAAAACACAAAAGCGACAAGATTTTGGTGCTTCTCCTGGCCTCTTTTCAAGCTCCTGCACATCAAATCAATGGAGAATAACAATTTTGTTCACTTGAGCAGTTGTGCCAGTGCTATTCCGCTGCCTATGGTTCAAAAAAAGGAAACACTGTTCGAGTTTATCATCCAGCTGAATAAACAAAAGGAAGCAATGCTGTCAATTCCAAACAAAAAGCCCTCGGGCCAAGAGAGAACAAAAGGCCAAAAGTACATTCAAAACCTTAACATTTATGGGTACTGCTGCACGTCTGCCTCTCTTAATACTGTGACTGAAAGTACTTCTCAGAGCAAATGACAATCCCATATTATGTAGACTCTGAGAGCTTCCTGCTTCTGTTCATTGCCAATACAATTTCTTTCATGCTGGCCCTTTGTCCAGCACATTATTGCTAAGGACCAATCAGGTCAGCAGAGCAGATAGCTTTGGTGACCCATTCCTCTGACTTCCATCACAAACCATCATTCCTCTGCTCTTCCTGTCTCTCTTTCAGAAAACTCCAATAAGTGATGAGTTTGAATCACAGTCACCAATTAGGGGTGTGTGTGTGTTAAATATGCGGATGCCCCTTCAACAAGGCGAGTCATGGCATATATGTCATCTAAAGTGAGTAAAAAGAAAAAAGAACTAAATATGTAGTCAAGAAACTGCAGGAAGAAATAGAGCAGCAGCAACATTCTTCCACATTCAGTTTGTGGCTCAGGCTGCATATACACCATACATTTAAAGCACACTTCCCTCCTCCAAGAATCCTGGGAACTGTAGTTTGTTAAGGGATGCTGAGAACTGTAGCTTTGTGAAAGTGAACTACAGTTCCCACGATGCTTTAGAGGAAGCCATGTGCTTTAAATGAGTTTCAAATACATGGTGTATATGCAGCCATAGTCAATAAAAGCATATTTTTTGAAGCGCTCTATGGGTGTTTTGAAGCTCAACATCAAAAAAACAAAGATCATGGCCACTGGTCCCATCACCTCCTGGCAAATAGAAGGGGAAGAAATGGAGGCAGTGAGAGATTTTACTTTCTTGGGCTCCATGATCACTGCAGATGGAGACAGCAGTCACGAAATAAAAAGACGCCTGCTTCTTGGGAGAAAAGCAAGGACAAACCTAGACAGCATCTTAAAAAGTAGAGACATCACCTTGCCAACAAAGGTCCGTATAGTTAAAACTATGATTTTCCCAGTAGTGATGTATGGAAGTGAGAGCTGGACCATAAAGAAGGCTGATTGCCGAAGAATTGATGCTTTTGAATTATGGTGCTGGAGGAGACTCTTGAGAGTCCCATGGACTGCAAGAAGATCAAACCTATCCATTCTTAAGGAAATCAGCCCTGAGTGCTCACTGGAAGGACAGATCCTGAGACTCCAATACTTTGGCCACCTCATGAGAAGAGAAGACTCCCTGGAAAAGACCCTGATGCTGGGAAAGATGGAGGGCACAAGGAGAAGGGGGTGACAGAGGACGAGGATGGGGGTGACAGAGGATGGTTGGACAGTGTTCTCGAAGCTACCAGCATGAGTTTGACCAAACTGCGAGAGGCAGTGGAAGACAGGAGTGCTTGGCGTGCTCTGGTCCATGGGGTCACGAAGAGTCGGACACGACTAAATGACTAAACAACAACAACAACAACATGGGTGTTTCTAGAACTTCCAGGTTAGCGCCATCGGCAATGGCGGAGTTCCTCTGACTGAGAAGAACCCGCTCCGTGAGAATCGGGTCTTCCTGCTGCGGCGAAGGCAGGGACCCCTTAAAAATCCCAGGCGGAGGAAGCCTGGGAACGTGGGATTTGGTGGGCACCAAGAGCGCCTCCCCTACTCGCGGGGAAACCCATTTTGGGTCTCTGGAGCAAAGTGGGGTGAGCAGCGCGGTGCTTCGAATTGACTGCTACTTTCACGGAGTGAAGCCGCACAGCTGTTGCCGGAGAGCGCTGACTTTTTCCTGTGGACAATTGGATTTAAAAGTAACTACCCGTGAGTAAAGTGAAGAATTGGAGTTTTAAAAGTTGAATTAATTTGGCACTGAAGCGGGAAGGTCTAAACAGGAAGTCCGCCTTCCGCTTTTGTAAATAGATTGAAGCAAAGACATTGTTTCCTCTAGAGGGAGCTTGTGATACTGTTGCTGGAGTCGATCTGGGGAATTTTACAGCTGCAGAGATTAAAGATCGTGGGAACCAGCCATTGACCTTGAGCAAGAATGTGTCTAGAAGAAGTTTTAGTGCTTGCTCTTTGCAAGACAAGCGCTTTACTGGAACAGCTACATGAAAAGATGGATTTGATGACTGTTGCAGTTAGCAATTTTGGACAAACGGTGAATACCTACATAGAAACTACTCAGGAACCATCTCAGGAATTTGCTTTGACAGGGCAAGCTGTGCAGAAGACAAAGGAGGAGGTTGTTGCTGAACCTCAAGTAATAGAAATAGAGAGAGCCGCAGCCTTGCAGGAAAATAAGTTGTTGTTTCTGACGACTGAACCTGGAGAAAGTCAGATTGGGAGAGATGGAGGACTGTTTGGTTTGGAGATGGGAAGCTGGATGGATCCCCCTAGGCAGGGATGTTCTGACTTTTGGGATCTGGTTGTGGGCCAGGGGGAGCTTGGAGTTGTGGGGGCCCTTAACTTTGGTGGGACTTTGAAACATGCCTTCAAATATCTTTTGGATTTCATTGCTGACTGTGGAGAGTGGGCTGACCTGTCGAGAAGGGATAAAGACATTGTCAAGTTGGAGTCTCCCCGAGATTTACCCCTCAGTGAGAAAGGAAGGAAATTAAGAATAAGATCAGCAGAAGATAAAGTAAAGTGCAGGTATAAACATGAAGAAGACCTGCAGAAGGGACATGGAAAAGACTTAAGAGTCTTGGATAGAAGGTCACCAGGTTAATGGACTAGATGGAAGGGATAGAAAGGACTGACAAAACCCATGAATCAGCTGCATTTTGCTGGCTGAGGGAATGGATACTTCCTGAAAACACGGATTTGTTGGATTTGGAAGGTTTCAACAACGTATTTGGCTGGCATGCATATCTGTGGTATGACAAGGTTAAAGCACA
This sequence comes from Podarcis bocagei, assembly GCF_964188305.1. Lineage (NCBI taxonomy): Eukaryota > Metazoa > Chordata > Lepidosauria > Squamata > Lacertidae > Podarcis > Podarcis bocagei. The sequence continues at coordinate 91,504,237 of NC_138125.1, read as the reverse complement.
CAAAGCGTTCAAAAACCATATTGTCAGAAAAGCATTGTTTAATGTTTGGACTGTTTGCATTCTGGGAGATGATCTATAATGAAATGAAAAAGGTATTTAAATATACCTTTCTGAAGAAACCTGTGCATGGTCAGCCAATTGGTGCCAAAGAAGGATAGAACTTTTTTCATGTATGCCACAACAGCAGCAAGAATAATTATCGCAAAGCGGGACTTCCGGGTTGACGCGATCTGGAAATGGCGGATTCCCTCCGAGCTGCGGAGGGAATCGGCTCTACTGAGGACGGGTCTTTGCCGCGCCGGCGACGCGGGGACCCTTAAAAACCGCAGGCGCGGAAGCCTGCGGACTGAAGACTCGGCGGGTGCCTTAAGCGCCCCCCCTGATCCACGAAGAGCCTTTTTAAAGGCTGCGGAGAGGATACGGGGGTGGCGTGGCACTGAGAGTCGACCGCTACCTCGGTGGAGCAAAGCCGCGAGCCATGACCAGAGAGCGCTGACTTTCTTCCTTGAAAATTTGGACTGAAAGAATTACCCGTGAGTAAGACGGATTGGGACTTTAAAAATTTTACCCTGAATTGGAGACGACCGGGGGGTGTGCTAAAAGGAAGTCCGCACCCCCCCCCCTGAAGACGATCTAAGCAACGACATAAGAGCTAAGCTGGAGAGCCTACCCTTGGTGGGGTGAGTTAAAAAGGACATTAACTTTCAAGATTTAGTTAAAGGAAATTTTGTGCTGGAGAGTGGAGTTTTGGAGACCCTCTTTATGTTTTGAACAACCCCCCCTCCCGGGCTCGGGAACGTCCTGCCTTTGTGCCTGTGTAAGAGCTGCGGAGTTTGACAGCTGTCAAAGCTGTCGAACGGGCAGTTTAAAGCGGAAAAATCACTATTTAAGATCTCTCTGGATTAAGACGAGTTATAATTGAGCTAAAATTGTTGGAAACAAACTAACAATAATAAGCTAAAGGACTGTTGGAGAAAAGACTAATAAGTAACCAGATTCCCCCTAGGGGGAATTCTGTGAAACTACAATGGATACAATGGCTGTGGATGGAAAATTACTAGTGGAAATAGAAAGGATGTTTCAATTGGTGGGAATCTTACAAGAGCAGAGCTTAGCCATGAATAAACAACTTATCACTATGACCTTGGGAACAGGCAACTCTGCTGTTTGTATTGAGGACCTGAATGAGAAAGAATCCACAGCTGAATGGGAAACAATGTCTACAGAGGTGGAAGAGACTAAACAAGAAAAAGAGAAAGTAACCTTGGGAAGCAACAACCAAAAGCTGACATCTGTGGAACACAAGCAAGGAGACTCTGGGAACATATCTACCACAAGTCTGCGAAAGACGCAGAAGAAGAAGGAGGAGGTTCTGGGACAATATGGAATAAATAAATACAGGAACTTAAAATAAAGAAATATGATTGGGGCCTCCGTTTGGACTTTGACTTTGAAGATACAGGCTTTGTGGAAATACTCCAGCAGCTGCTTTCAAATCTCCTTGTGGGAAGAGAATATGCTTTGATGGTGAAAGATCTTTTTCCAGACTCGACGACTGACATAAAGGACTACCAACAAGACCGGCGGAGAGGGACTGAAAGGGACTTGAAAGCCTCGGACGTGAGGAACCCAGGCTGAGAATCTTGACTTTGGATTTTTATTGGGAAGGGACAAAAACCGGGGATGGGAGGGAGGGAAGAGGAGATTCTTAAAAACTCTTAAGACTTTCAGGTTTGGTTAATATGACTTTTAATCAAGATAAAATGAAAAATCGATGGAAGAGAACTTAAGTCCAACTTAGGAAAATCAATTTTTTTTTATTAGAAAAGAGGTAATAAAATGAATAAGATGGTTAAGAGGAGAAATACCAACTTGCTGATATAATCTTGGGAATTGGGATGCACGAGGGGGGGTGGGGGGAAGTCAGGGAACAAGGTTATGAAAAGAGGATCTGCTGAATTTATACATGTTTGTGTCTTGTGCTATTTTTGTGTCTGTATTGTCTTTATAAAAGCGGAAAACCCAATAAAAATTTTATTTAAAAAAAAAAGAATAATTATCGCAAAGCACTGGAAGACACAACATCTACCCACCAGGGAAGAATGGCAGATGAAGCTGATGGACTACATGGAACTGGCGGAAATGACTGGTAGAATCCGAGACCAGGGAGAAGAGTCGGTGGAAGAAGATTGGAAAAAAATTAAAGTATATTTACAGAAATATTGTAAAATTAATGAATGTTAGAAGGATGCTGGAACGAAGTTATATGGCTTTAGCAGAAATGTTATAAAGAATTAAGTAAAAATAGATTGTTAATGGACCAAAGTGGAAAATTTAAGGTTAGGGTGTTTTAAGTTAAATTTTAGAAAGAAAATTGAGAAAGATGGAAAGGACTTGCTGAAATAGTTAATTGAACTAGAATACAAAAAAGGGAGGTGAGAGAGGTCAATGAAACAAGTATATGAAAGGTAAAGACATGGAAAGGCTGGATGTGTTTTTAAATGTTTTTGTTTTGTTTCTTTGTGGTTTTATTGTATTGTTTTTTCTTTCTTTCTTTTTTGTTTTTATGTATTGTATTGTATTGCTTTGCTTTGTTTAACTCTCTTTCTTCTTTTTGTAATTTTTGTAATTCTTAAACTTTTAATAAACATTGCTTTAAAAAAAAAAGAAAGGACTGACAAAACCCGAGACCAGGAAAAAGAGACGATGGATGAAGATTGGAAGAAAGTTTAAAAATTCATTTAGAGAATTATTATAAAATTAACGAGTGTTAGAAAAATGCTGGAATGAAACTATTTGGCTTTAGTAGAAATACTATGAGGAATTATGTATAAATAAGTTTTAAGTTTTAAGCTCTAGGGCTTTTTATGGTAAGATAAGGTTAAAATAAATTAAGGTAATTTAATGATAGAATATAGTGAAAGATGGAAAGGATTTGCTGAGATAATTAATAATTAGAATACAAAAAAGGGAGGTGTGAGGAGGTCGATGAAACAAGTTAACGAAAGATAAAGATTTGGGAATACTGGATTTGTTTTTAATTTTTTGTTTTTCCTTTTTTGTTGTTGGTTTTGATGTATTGTGTGTTTTGTATTTTTCTTTTTTTTCTTTTTATTGACTTGTATTGCTTAGTTCCTTGTTTTTCTGATTATATATATATATATATATATATATATATTCTTTTTCTTTTTTTCTTTTTTTTCTTTTCTTTTCCTTCTTTTCCTTCTTCTTCTCTCTTTTTTATTCTCTGTAATTTTAAACTTTCAATAAATATCATTTTTAAAAAAACAACATGGGTGTTTCTAAATGAGTGTTCCTCATGCTTCCAAGTTTTTTTACAGTACACACACAATATTATTAGCATAAAAATGCCAGCCCTTATATTTTACCCTTTCTATGGTAGATCTGATTTTTAAAAAACCTATTGCCAACCACCTTTTTCTTATGAAAAGACAAGAAGGAATCTGAAAAAAAATGTGCATAGCAGGACTCTGGGAGGTGCCACAAAATTATTTGCCCCTCTCTTTCCCACACTGCCATATCCTACCCCTCCAACATTTTTTTTTTATTGAACTTTAATGCATGATGTAAAAAATACCCTGCAACAGTTCCATCAGATCCAGAAAAGGTAACAGTTTTGACATTTCCTGATTTATGATGGCATCCTCCCCTGATTGCCCTATCCAGTCGACATTCCCCAGTGAATTACAATCAGTGATGGAAAGAATAAAAATAGTTTTAATGTAATGAGAAAATTAAATGGGGGGGTAGGAAGAGAGAAAGGGAATGGGGGCTTTAAGCACATGAGATTCCAGTAAAAGATTGATGTTCAATTAAAGAACCGTTTTAAGAAAGGCAGCCAAATTACATTGAATTTCTCTGATTTATCCTTCTTATAATATGTGATTCATTCTTGAATGGACAAACCTCCAAAGGTCTTCAACCCAATTCTCAGATACAGCTGCAGAACATGATTTGCAGAATGATAAAATTGTATGCTTTGTTAAAATTTACAAGTGGCACTTTGGAATCCAAAGACTGGCAGGTTTGAGATATTCCAGATTGAAAGGATGTATCCCAGTATCACATGATTAAATGACAATCCCCCCCCCCCCCGGAAGATAAATGTCCCCTATTATTCACAATCTTGGACCAGCTACACACACACACACACACACACACACACACACACACACACACACCAGCTTTCAGCATCCTCTGAGTCCATTTGACAAGCTTCAGCTAGTAGGCATTTTGGTGATTGTCAAGCCAGCCATGTCAACAAGTTTGATATATGTGGGTGGTGCCTAGGGCTTGCCGATCAGAAGGTCGGCGGTTCGAATCCCCACGATGGGGTGAGCTCCCGTTGCTCAGTCCCTGTTCCTGCCAACCTAGCAGTTTGAAAGCACATCAAAGTGCAAGTAGATAAATAGGTACCACTCTGGCGGGAAGGTAAATGGTGTTTCCGTGCGCTGCTCTGGTTTGCCAGAAGCTGCTTAGTCATGCTGGCCACATGACCCAGAAGCTGTACACCAGCTCCCTTGGCCAGTTAAGTGAGATGAGTGCCAGAGTTTGCGACTGGACCTAATGGTCAGGGGTCCCTTTAGCTTTACCTTTACCATACAAATATATGGCAAAGAGATAGAAATGCAACATCCCACACTAAACAGTTCCAAGAAATCTGGAATTGTCAATTGTGCTTCAGTTCCACTGGTCTATCTGTGAATCTGACCTGGGTGTTACATTTCATACATTACGTAAACCTATGGTAGGTTGACTTCCACATCTACAAAAACAACTCATGAACCATTCTATTTCCCATACACACTAGTGGTGGATCTTGGGGTCTCAAATTTCAGTGGTTCCCTGTGTGACGCCAACATTTGGTGCCAATCCCTCTGCCTGTCGTGCTCAATTGAAAATAATAGTTTTACAATGTGCCCCAAAGGTGCAGGCCCAGTGTGACCAAACAAATCATGCTCTTCTAAATTTGCCTCTGCAGACACATACATACAAGCATACACACAAGGTTCAATGCAAACATTTAATAAATAGATGCAAGAATTCAAATTCTTGAACTATCACATTCTCATTGGGCATGCTTCTCATGCAGTTATATCCTTAACTGAATGAGAAATCACCTGTAATGTCCAGCTCATTGTCATAAAAAGTCTATGGAACCTGCAGATATATGATGTGTAGTGGCATAAAATCAAAGTCATCTGCACTTCAGTAAGGATCTCAAAAACCATTGTCTGGCATTCTTTTATTTTAGCCTTAGGGCTTTCTATTGAAGGAAGGGATCAGTCTGCCCTTCCTGATGTTTTTTCCTCCCCAGTCTATGTGCTTTTGCTCTGTGTCACACTTTCCTTTCTGTACTTTGCCCTGTGCTGAATAATTGACTTGACATCCACTTCATGGCTGCAATGCAAACAGATACTTTTGTGTTCATTCATGTATATTAAATTTCACCTGAGCATTCCTGTTCTCTGTCCCTTTCCAGATAATTAAGAAAAGCCAGCAATATAAATTAGCCTCTGGGGCAAATTAATCTCCCTAAATACCAAATATCTGTATTTTGCCAAGTCCCAGGATTTAGCTCCTGGTTTCAAAACCCTTTAAGAAGTGAAAGAATTAGAATGATGCACAGAACTGGCTTCTCTAGGGACATCTTTTTAAAGTGTGATTTTTTTAAAAAAAAGTTCATTAGTTTACCTCTAGGAATACATAAGTGATTCAATTTTTGCAACTTCCAGTGCAAAATGATTTGATCTTGCATGGCTTTAAAAGAGGGGTAGACAAATTAATGGAGGATAAGGCTATTAACAACTTATCAAAGGGCCATGAGATACCTGTTTTTTCTGCTTTGAGCTTTGTATTCTTATCTAGCAAATAAACCTATTAAACTAATCAACTTGGTGTTTCTTTTATTGCCTATCTGATTCCCAAATAACCCCTTGGCATGACTTCTCTCTCCCCTGCTCTACCTTCCCTGATAATTTGCTATTGGGGTAGTAAAAAAAAGGAAAAAAAGATGACATCTATAGGCATACTAGATCCTCAAGTTTGGATAAAGCCTGCCAAATTACAGACAAATTACAAGGATATCAAATAGAGTGTTGTCATGAGATTAATGGTTGCTGCCTTCTAGGATTCTACCTGCCTATTGTTCTAGGATCCAAGCTTAGTACATAACAGTGAAGATGCCAAAATTAGGGGACGCAATAATTTCTGAGGAGCTCAATTTAATCTCCTCTGAAATTTGGTTTATGAAAAGCTTGCCCTCATACCATCATTCCCCAGCCAATCCTTAACTTTCCCCCCAATTTATGTGACTGTAGCTACATCATATAGAGGATGTTGTGGAAAATTTATTCCTTCCCTGGCGCATTGAATACTGAAAAGGAAGAGTCCAAAAGATCAGTGACTCAGGGGACAGTGGGTTCTGAATAGTTTGCTCCCATGTGCTTACATTCATGGCCCACTTTTTTTTCCATCATGGAACACAAAGAAGCGTGCATTTGGTTTTCCATGCAGTCCCACATCTGAGCATAAACCAGACCCAGCCCTGCTTAGCTTCAGCAAGGTGGTGGCCCCTTTTTTCTGCAGATCATATCCTGGGACTTAGAGAGGGGGGAAATGTCAAGGATGACAAAGTGAGGGTGGGGATGGGAAAGGCAAGCAGGCAAGAGAGGAAATGTAAGGAAATGCAATTACAAATTTTACCCCAAAAAAGCAATGGGTGAGATTCAACTAATGAGTTCCATCAGCAGAAGCCTTGTGCAATGACTTCTGCTTGCACAATGGGACTTCCCCCTTTCTCCTCCCTCTGCATGCTCCCACAGCCCCCACAGTTGGCTTAGGGGAGGCAGGAGTACCCCCAAAACACTACATCAGGGGAGGATTGGGATAATTATTGCAAAGGGCAAGCCAAAATACTTTCTTTCATGAAAAAACCAGAAGAGCACAACATTGTATTTCTCCCAATGTTCTTAAGAGGGCCAAACCACACAAATGAAATAACTGTCTCTCTAGCTGCTGAGGGGCTGCAGAAAGCAATAAATGTAGACATACTTCAGAGTAGCAATATTGTCAACAGATAGTGTCAGATTACAGCACGCTAACTATTACAAGCAATTGAAGGGGAAAGCAATGGCATTAAGGGATAAAAACACCCTCAAATGTAACCAGCTTGTCAATAAACGTGTCTGTGATTATCAAGACAATCAGATTGCAAAGGGAGCTGACAGTGAGATGATAGAAGGGTTTTTTTTAGGAAACAGGTCCCTCTTGTTTCAAAATTAGCAGATTTGCTGGTTTGTAATTGGCAGTGATGCTGCCTGAATAAACATAGCTTCATCCAGCGTCTGCTGGCTTCAAGTTAATTAGCCATGAGTTCTCTTTCTTGGAACGAAAGCTGTGCGCTGTGAGCTTTCCCAATTGGAGCATTTGAACATGGCTGGAAAATTGCTCAGGTTGGGAAGAGCCCAGACTGCCCACTGCTCCTTGTCTAATACTCCATTCTTCAGCACAAGGCTGGTCTCTCAGGGGTGGAACCATGTTTAGGCCCTCATCTTGGAAAGTCCTCAAAACATTTGATTCTCAATCTGTTGGAGAGCGTTTTTAAACAAAATTTCTGCCAACCCCTCTGCAACAAAACCTAGGCTCTTCCTTACCAATTCACACTGTTAGGCAGCATAATACAGTTAGCCATCTTAATCATAATCATAATCATAATCATTTATTATTTGTACCCCGCCCATCTGGCTGCGTTTCCCGAGCCACTCTGGGCGGCTTCCATAGAAACCAAAAATACACTAAAATATCACACATTAAAAACTTCCCTGAACAGGGCTGCCTTAAGATGTCTTCTGAATGTCAGGTAGTTGTTTATCGCTTTGACATCTGATGGGAGGGCGTTCCACAGGGCGGGCGCCACTACCAAGAAGGCCCTCTGCCTGGTTCCCTGTAACCTTACTTCTCGCAATGAGGGAACCGCCAGAAGGCCCTCGGCGCTGGACCTCAGCGTCCGGGCAGAACGATGGGGGTGGGGACGCTCCTTCAGATATACTGGACCAAGGCCATTTAGGGCTTTAAAGGTCAGCACCAACATTTTGAATTGTGCTCGGAAATGTACTGGGAGCCAATGTGGGTCTTTCAAGACTGGTGTTATGTGGTCTCTGCGGCCGCTACCAGTCACCAGTCTAGCTGCCGCATTCTGGATTAGTTGTAGTTTCTGGGTCACCTTCAAAGGTAGCCCCACGTAGAGCGCATTGCAGTAATCCAAGCGGGAGATAACCTGAGCATGCACCACTCTGGCGAGGCAGTCCGCGGGCAGATAGGGTCTCAGGCTGTGTACCAGATGGAGCTGGTAAACAGCTGCCCTGGACACAGATTTGACCTGTGCCTCCATGGACAGCTGTGAGTCCAAAATGACTCCCAGGCTGCACACCTGGTCCTTCAGGGCCACAGTTACCCCATTCAGGACCAGGGAATCCTCCACACCTGCCCGCCTCCTGTCCCCCAAAAACAGTACTTCTGTCTTGTCAGGATTCAACCTCAATCTGTTAGCCGCCATCCAACCTACAACCGCCTGCAGGCACTCACACAGGACCTTCACTGCCTTCACTGGTTCTGATTTGAAAGAGAGGTAGAGCTGGGTATCATCCGCATACTGATAAACACCCAGCCCAAATCCCCTGATGATCTCTCCCAGCGGCTTCATGTAGATGTTGAAAAGCATGGGGGAGAGGACAGAACCCTGAGGCACACCACAAGTGAGAGCCCATGGGTCTGAACACTCATCCCCCCCACCACCACTTTCTGAACATGGCCCAGGAGGAAGGAGCGGAACCACTGTATGACAGTGCCCCCAGCTCCCAGCCCCTCAAGACGGTCCAGAAGGATGTTATGGTCGATGGTATCAAACGCCACTGAGAGATCCAGCAGAACTAAGAAACAGCTCTCACCTTTGTCCCTAGCCCGCCGGAGATCATCAACCAGTGCGACCAAGGCAGTTTCAGTCCCATGATGAGGCCTGAATCCCGACTGGAAGGGATCCAAATGGTCCGCTTCTTCCAGGCGTGCCTGGAGTTGTTCGGCAACCGCTCGCTCAATCACCTTGCCCAGGAATGGAAGATTTGAGACTGGGCGATAGTTGGCCATCGTGGCCGCATCTAAAGATGTTTTTTTAAGAAGCGGTTTAATAACCGCCTCTTTCAGCGGGTCTGGGAAGGCTCCATCATGGAGGGAAGCATTCAGCACCCCATGAAGCCTATCGCCCAGTCCTTCCCGGCTAGCTTTTATGAGCCAGGATGGGCAAGAATCAAGGAGACAAGTGGTTGGTTTCACTCGTCCAAGCAGCCTGTCCACATCCTCGGGGGTAACAGATTGAAATTGATCCCACACAACTTGACTAGACAGAACTCTAGCACTCTCCCACCCCGCCCCTGCTCCCACGGTGGAGTCTACCTCTTCTGAGCGACTTTATCTGCAAAAAAATTTGCAAAATCATTGCAGGAGATCATGTGGCCCGTACTGGGCCCCAATGTAACAGGTGGTTCTGCTAAATTGCGAACCACCTGAAAGAGTCTCCTGCTGCTGTTTTCCGCAGATGCAATAGAGGCGGTGAAGAAAGTCTTCTTCGCCGTCGCTATCGCCACTTGGTAGGCTCGACATTGAGCTCTAACCCGTGTCCGGTCAGATTCAGAATGGGTCATCCGCCACCGGCGCTCTAGCCGTCTCAACGATTGTTTCATTGCCCTCAGATCCGTGGAAAACCATGGAGCTGTCCAGGCTCCATGCAATCGAAGAGGGCGCTTTGGAGCCAAACAGTCAATAGCCCTGGTTAACTCCACATTCCAGCGGGCCACCAGGGAATCAGCTGAAAGGCCATCAACATGGGATAAAACATCCCCTACCACTCTCTGGAAACCATTTGGATCCATTAAGTGGCGGGGGCGGACCATCTGAATCGATCCCACCTCCCTGCAGAGGGGAAGGGTCGCGGAGAAGTCCAGTTGCACCAGGAAGTGATCTGACCATGGCACTTCTTTGGTTTTGCTTTTACTTAGTGTCAGATCACCAGCATCCATAGAGGTGAACACCAGGTCTAAGGCATGCCCGCGGCTATGAGTTGGGCCAGACTTATTCAGGGACAGCCCCATGGAGGCCATGCTTTCCACGAAGTCCCAAGCAGCCCCTTGTAAGGTCGTGTTGGCATGGATGTTAAAATCCCCTAGGACAACCAAACTAGGTGTCTCCATGGTATCTTAACCCATGGTACTTTCATTGCCTGTATATGGACTCAAAGGCTGTGAAGGAAATCTTATTTCAAAATACCTTTAAAGTGGACACACACTCACACTGGTGGTCAATATCTTCTTGGATGAGAGAGAAGTCATCTCACACTGATGCTCAGTTTCAGTTTTGGACACTCAGAAATTTAGAAGGGCTACACCCCACTTTTCCCAACAGAGGAGCCCCCACTGCCACACCTAACACATACCTGCACATGTGAAGCTTAGCTATATTAAGTTACTTATCTGGACAGCAAAATAGTTCACACCTAATCAAAGATTTGAGCCTGGATTTCCAGTATCAGATGCAACGCTATGCCTACTGTAACATGTGGCACTCAAGTGTCCCATTCTTTCAAATTTGTAAGTATAATTAGTCCAAGAGAGGATGAGGAAGGTAAAGGAGACGGGGGGGGTGGATTTCTGCTTAGCCTCTCTTAAGTGGATTATGATGCCCTTGCACAGTGCGAGCAGTCTTAAACCCACAGCATGTCTGCCTTTGTTTGTCAAGTTATTATGCACACAGCCATAAGAGGCAGCAGGTTTCCAGTAACAGTCAATTTAAGCGGATGTTAGTTTCAAGAGATTGTATGTTCGGAGCATAATAACTGTTTGCCGCACAACTGCATTATTCAAGAATAAATAAACAAGCGCTAAATAAAGGACATTAGCACAGCTTCATTTTCCATTTGTCGGGACAATGAAGTGCAGCTGATTCTTATCTAATCGGTGATTTCATGAATGTCCCGATGCAGGAAAGCCAGATGCAGCCCAAGCATCTTCTGTGAGCAATAATGATGCACTTGAATACACAATGGATAATTACTTACTTTGCTATGGGATAAGATACAGTATTGTTTACTTCAGAATGAAGCCAATCCACCTTGCAACTGGTGGGTCTTGAAGAGAAGAAGACACAAAAGAGAGCAATCAAAAAAGTGAATCCTTTCCAGCTCCATTTGTAGGGTGACAAATCCACATTAGCTAGCCAGGTGTCCGGAGAGACACAGGGCAACCAGATCCACTTATGTATGTTTATCACTGAATAGATGAACGTGATGCCTTGCATCTGTGAATGAGGCCTCACTGACAAAACTTCAACAAAACTCAGTTTCTCCTCAAACAGTGGAGGTCGTATCTTCAGTGGAGCAAGTTTCTCCTCATCAACATAGAGTAAGGGCTGAGAAAAAGGGGCATCCTAATATAAAGAAACCCCCAAGACCTTTTCTGGACAAAGGACCTTTTTATACAACTGCCTCACTAGACTCTGTTTTTTTAATGCCCCCAAGGACCACTTGAGGTGTGTGTGTGTGTGTGTGTGTGTGTGTGTGTGTGTGTATAATCAAGCAGTACAGTGGTACCTTGGGTTAAGTACTAAATTCGTCCCGGAGGTCTGTTCTTAACCTGAAACTGTTCTTAACCTGAAGCACCACTTTATAGCTAATGGGGCCTCCTGCTGCTGCCGTGCCGCCGGAGCATGATTTCTGTTCTCATCCTGAAGCAAAGTTCTTAACCCGAGGTACTATTTCTGGGTTAGCGGAGTCTGTAACCTGAAGCGTATGTAACCCGAGGTACCACTGTATATAAATTTTATTAAATAAATAGAATAACCAGTCTTGATAAGGCAGCCCCAACAAGAGATTGGATGTTGAGTGCTAAGGCATTGCACCCCTTAAAAATGTTAGATTTTGGAAACTCAATAGAAGGTTTTCCACTGTATTTAGAGAAAATATTTTTCCCCCTCTCCTTAAGCATATGGTGTGGGCAGACTTAGGAGTTGCCTTCTGTGATTTGCTAGCTGCCTACAACTGTTGCTCTGTAAGCAGCTTTCAGCAGGACTCTTTGCTTGTGGAAAGTGTGCTATGGGTTGTGTAAATCTTACCATATGGCAAAATATTGGGCAGTAGATCCCAACATTGCAGCCTCTTTCATTGCTTGCATTATTATTTCTTTGTCAATCAGCATTTGAATCTGCAAGAGAAGGAGGCAGGGATGAACTTTTGTATCAAATTTTAGACTATAGGACTATGAACAAGGAAGCCAAAAATATATTCCCATTTCCCACTGAGATTTGCTATTTTTTTTCCTGCCCTCTTTCTCTTTCCACCAACCATCTTATCATCACTATAAAAACCCTGCACGTGTGATGTCTATTGGAGAGAGAAGTGCCTGCTAGTGCAGGAGTTAATCAGAACATGCTCTTTTGAAATGTGAGCTCTCAAGAGAGAACGCGAAGTTTCTGCTGCTGTTTTCTTTAACAGAGTCAGAGCCCATGACAGTTCTGCTTACTGGATAAAGTACATATTTTCCAACCATTCTGACGGATGGGATTTTAGACAGGCACACAAGCCATCTGCATGCATGCAAGACTCTTATTATGCAACTTCTACATGTTTAGTATAGGGGGTATTCAGGGTTGTGAAAGGGGCAGGCAAAATGATCAAGGTCTGGAGATCGCTTTCTCTACAAGGAAAAGCTTGATCGTATGAGACTTATTAGAGGGGAAAAGTCAAGTGGTTGCTAAAGTTCTACCAAACCAGCCTTGGTGAAGAACATTTAAGGTTTGCAAAAGCATGCCTCAAACAAAAGGCAAACTTTGAAAGCTTCTAAACCATTCCCTGGGCTTGGATCGAAATCCAATTTACCCTCCCCGCATCCCTGCCAGCCCTTCCTGGGAACTGTACTTTGTTAATGGTGCTGGGAGCTGTAGCTCTGTGAAAGGTAAACTAAAGCTCTCAATATTCTTTTTTGGGAGTGCTTTAGATGTACTTTCAATGTATAGTGTGTATGCTGCCAAAATCTGGCACAATTTTGGTGGACCTTGATTCTTCCACCCCTGTTTTCATTGCCTTTTTTTACAGGCAGTAAATGGGAGGGGGGAGAGATGGGGTAGCTTTTCAAGGCTGGGGGGTTAAACGGGGGGAGGGATGAAATCTACCAATCTGTAGTTAGTGCTATCTAGTGGCTGCCACAACCCTCCCTGCCTGATTCTGGAAACTTAGGAAGTTACTTAGCACCAAGTCAAACCAAAATTGCCTGTTCTTGTTGGAATAAGCTTTCAGGGTCCCAGACAGTGGTGTGTTAGCCCACTTGCTACTGGAGATTACAGGGACTGGGCTTGCAACCTTCTGTAGGCAGTGCTAGTGTTCTGCCACAGAGTTATGGTCACTCCCTATCAGAGCTCAAGACATTTCGCTGAAGGAGGCAGAACAGCAAAAGGTGGAACTTCAGCACCACACCCAGCTCAGGGTGTGGTGTTCCCAAGGCTGGTCCAAGCTATTTGGGGCTGGGGGCAGAAAGGAACATACAAGCCTGCAATATGCTAGGGGGAACTGCTTACAAAATGTTGTTTTGACAAAATTGCATATGAAATTGTGCATATCAGGAGAGATGTGCCCTAAAGTGCTGATGAATTTCCCTGGGGGGCTTTTAAAAAAATAATAATCTCAAACTGATGTGGAAGTTGGGTGAACTACTCTTAAGATTAGAAAAAATGAGAAACTGAATTGGACAGATTTTCCCGGCCCTACAGAGCCTTCCAAATGGAGACAGGAAGCATATTAAGCAGATAATTAGCAAAACCCAGAAGCGAGGTCCAAAAAAAATATGATTTGGAGACTGGACACACACACACACCTTGTTTAGGAGCATCAACATGACAAGCCAAAACTGCAAATTCAGGTATGTCAGATAGGTAACCCAGCAACCTATAGGTTTCCCCCAATTCTCCAAAGTACTTAAATACATGTCTAAATTTAAACTCAAATGCTCTCAAAGAATTCACTAGGGCAATCTAGGTTAAGTGGGTTTTGAACTCTCACACAGTTACTGAAGGTCAAATTGCTCAGGTCTTTTCATTAAGGCCCAAGAGTACTAAATGATGAAAACATGTCAGTGTCTCTTATCTTACATAAATTTCTAGCCCTCAGGGCTGTGCATAGTAATGAGCATAGCACTGGCCAGCAGGGAGACTTAGATAGAAAACTAGGCCACATGGATTGACATCACTTCTTCTTGCTGATTGGACGGCCTTCGGGATCTCCTCCCCCCCCCCCCGTCACAGCTGTCAGCTTACAAAGCGGGAATGACAACAACCATGTTGGGAATAACAATAGCCTAACTATAACATAGGGGTGTGTTCTTCTGAGGATCAATGTGGGCTGCTGAGATAACTGGTTAAATAAAGATGATACGGTCTGTGCCTTTAGCAACCTTGGGCTGTTTTAGTGAAAGTGCAGGAAAATAGTATTTATTTTTTAAAAAAATACTTACAATAAATAATCATCTTAGTAAGTCACGGCTGGTGAACCTGTCCAGTAGTAGCAACCACTGTGGCACTGAAGAAAGAAAGGAGATGAATTCCCATCTGTAACAGAAACCAGAAGCAATGGTGAAAGTAGGGAACCCTTTGAACATAATGGAAGGAGAAAGACTGCAATTCTCCTCCATCTGTCAGTCAGTATGAAATAGTGGTTCTTCTTAGGAAACCATTTATTTGATGGTACTTTTAAAGACACAGGCCTTCTAGCTCTTACTGCTGATACCACTGAGAGTAGCTAGTCAGTCAGCAGTGCCACATTTGTATGAATGGTTGAGTTAGGCCCATCCAATTTCTTCATCTGATGTGGCCATTTCAGGGCCCCCTGCAACAAATGAGAGCCCCCAAATACTGCAATTTATTTGCCTCCACCCAACCACTTGAAATGTCAACAATCTAGGGATAAGAGAGGCAAATTGGGGGAAATTGTACTGGGGAAAATTCCGTCAGAACCCCTTCCCAGCTATTTATATCCCTTCCTTTTTCCCTTCCTTTTTGATGGTCCTGCAGCAGATTTGATGAGTGCACTGTTTTGCTCTTATCTTGAGATATTTTATATTGTAAACCGCCCTGCAATCCTCAGAAGAAGGACAGCATAGACACTTAATAAATAATGAAATAATAATAAAATATCCATGCCCAGAGCAATTAAGAATGGGTAATACTTATACATCCCCAGTCTGCATCAAAACCTCAGAAGTAGCACAGACCTAGCCTGTAGTGAAATAAATGCAAAAAAATGCATATATATCTAGGGCTGTGAACCAGATCCAGCTGAAGCCCAAAGTCTGAACCAAGTTAGGCTGTTTTGGGGGGATCCAGGCTTCAGCCAAGTATGGTGGTGACAGCTCTGGATCACCTTAGGCTGGGTTGGGATGCCTAGAGCAATCTGCAGCTGTCAGGGGGGTGGAAAGGCTGCAGGCAAGGGTCTGCTTTAGCAGGGAGCATGCTGGGAAAGCAGATCCCAGCAGGAATGAATCTCCAGCCACCGTCTGGTGTGCATAGCCGTACATAGAAATGTTGTTTGAATTATAACTGAAGGGACATTAGAAGGGCAAAAGAAGAGCAAGAGGCAAAGCTGCCTACAAGGAGATTTAAGAAAAGAATGAAAGCATCAGGAAACCAACCTCCTGCTGAGGCTCAAACAGGTTAGGAGAGCAGGTTGGATGCCACACTACAATCAGAAACAGTAGGATTCGAGGGTGAATGCTATTGATAAGAGAGAAAGGTATGCATATTGTGATTTGTTTATGTACTTATAAAAGGCATAACATGTCTTGCTTGTTAAAAAAAACAACTCATGCAACAAGACTTTTTCCTCTTTCACTTTCCAAATTTTAAGCCATGGTGCATAACTTTCTAAGTGTCCAAGGCATTAATTACAGTGGTACCTCGGGTTAAGTACTTCATTTGTTCCGGAGGTCCGTCCTTAACCTGAAACTGTTCTTAACCTGAAGCACCACTTTAGCTTATGGGGCCTCCCACTGCTGCCGCGCCGCCGGAGCACGATTTCTGTTCACATCCTGAAGCAAAGTTCTTAACCCGAGGTACTATTTCTGGGGTTGCAGAGTCTGTAACCTGAAGCATATGTAACCTGAAGCATATGTAACCCAAGGTACCACTGTATATTCTTAATTTAGGACCTAAGTGTTTGTCTTCAGGCACATCCACCCTTTCTCCTTGCACACTTATGTCAAGCATCCAGTTGTTTTCTGAAGACAGGCTCTTCATGACACTTTTGAACATCTGCTTCCCATCACAGCAGGTATCTACAGCCACAACTCTGCAGACAATAAACAGAGCTATGGATGAGCAGCCTTCGAAAGCTCCATATGGCAGAGAATTTTTAACACAAAATAATATGCCAAAAATGTATTGTATACATCACAGGGAATATCAGGTCTGTTGGTCTGTTCTCTGGTGAATCCCACGTGTTGGGACCTTACGTGAAGTGCCTTGTTAGGCTTCAAGGTTGATCTCAGGAGAGAAGGAGTAGTATGGAGAAGAATACCTCTTTCAATGGAGGTATAAGTTAGTTCCAAAGGGAGCAGGGATGAATAAAAATATTTTTTCTTGCAGTCTCCTCTTCACTTGGGATTCTGCCAAAGCTTGTTCAGCTGTCAATGGAATACCAACAAGCCAATCCTGAATATCCAGTAGGTGGCTATGAGTCTGCTGAGTGCTTTTATAAGGAACTGCCTCAACGACAAAGGTCAGGCTGCTCTTTTGGTGATATAAGACTCTAAGGCTTGAAGGAAGTGGGTTCATGGCAGGGGGGTTAATAGAAAAACAGCTTCATCGGCACTGATGCAACCTGCTTTTTGAAGCTTTCTTGTGAGGAGGCTGCAAACCAGTTGGGATGCAACTGGCCCGTGGTCAAAAGTCTACCACCCTTGAAGCACACTGCTTCACTGATTTTAATGGGATCGATAGATGAAGTCAGGATGAGACCTCAAGAAAGTGGGAAATGGTAACAAAAGCATTAATCAGGCTGAAGGTGAAGAAGAGCAAGAGAGAGTGCTCTAGATCTATCTGGAGCATTTATTGAAAAAATTAAGTACAGCATCTACATAAAGTTCCCTGCTGTGGAACTACCCCTGACGATGTGAGCAGCAGCTGATCTGGAAAGTGCAGGAGCTAAAGGACAATCAGCTCAAGTCTATGTGATGTCTTTGTTCTCCTGTTTTGAAACATGAGGGGTAGCCCAATAGCATCCAGGGGACCACAGATTCCCTGGCTTTAGATAGCCCTTTTCTGTTTCTCAGCAATGTTCTTTACGTAGGAAAGGCATTCTTATGCAATCCCTCTAAAACACATCCACCTGCAACAAGCAAAATGGGGAAATGGCTTTCATCGTATGACCTGGACACAATGCCTTGCCTGTTCTACCTGCGTGGTGTGGCACTTTCCCCCCTGCAGTACTGCAAAATGCTATTGATTTCTCCACCTAAACTTTTAGGCCAACAACTCGGACAAAAGCCGTTCTTCCCATCTTCCTCCTCGAGACCTTTCAGAACGTGATAGACAGCTGTCTACAATGATTTTCCACACTTGTCAGCCTGTCTCTCTGAATACTTTATATGCTGTTATGTCAGTCATATCAGCTCATAATGCTTTATGTACGGAGCAAGGTGAGCACAGAGTGCAACCTTATGGTGCTTAGACTTATGAAGAAAAAGAGATAGGGAATGAGGGGAGGGAGGGGGGGAATTCACTGCTGAAATGCCCAGTTGTCAGAATGTGCACTGTGCAGAAAGTTAGACTTGCCTCAATTACAAAGGTACTCAATAAACACAAAATAAAAATTACATCAATCCAGGTAAAATGGCAGCTGGCTTCTATGCCCAGAGAATCCTAGTTTTGTAAGTAGCAGGCACCTGAAAAATATTTACAAAACAATTCTTAAATTTAAGCTGCTTTTGTCCCTATGACTTCAATATACCCAAACAAGCTGGAATCTATGCTAAACAGGCTCATGAACCGTATAATAAGCAGCCACTGAATCATATTTTGCAGGGGCTGAATTTTCTCATTTGTCCATAAGGACATCATATTTAAGGCTAATCAAGAATGGCTTTTGTGTACCTTAAAAAATTGTCCAAGGCAATTTTAATTCACTTTTTTAATGCACAATTGAAAACTTTCAATTCTCAAAAATATGACTTTTAGTTGTTATAAAATCCACTCTCATCTTGCCTGATGGTTCTTACACACAAACCTAATAAACAGAGGGATTATTTTTTGACAGCCAAGAAGGAGACTAGTAGATTTACATTAAATAGTCATCTTCATATAAAAGGTGGGTATAATTATATTCTAACTACATTCTCCTGGTTCCTTCCTCTGGTAATGCTCAGCCATGCTCTCTAACACTTCCCTGTGTGCCTCCTCCCCTTAAAGACTGTGTACACATAATACATTTAAAAACATTTAAAAGCATGTGGCTTCCCCCAAAGAACTCTGGTAACTGTGGTTTGTTAAGGGTGCTAGGAGTTGTAGCTCGGTGAAGGGATTAACTACAAATCCCAAGACTATATGGGGGAAGCTGTGTACTTTAAATGTGATATAAATGCAGCCAATGTTTTTCAGTCATTTTTCTCACTTGCAACTGTTTTTAAGTTTCTGACTGTACAACTGCCTCACTCAAATAACTACCTGAAACTGTACTGAAACTATTTTAACTCTTTGTATATATAGCATTGTTTTAATTGTTTTATATAGGAAATTGATTTTGTTTTTACCTTCTTATTAAGTGTTTTATATCTGTATATTTTATTGTTGCAGAATCCTGTTACATCACCTAAGTATACAGTAGTAAAGGTAAAGGGACCCCTGACCATTAGGTCCAGTCGCAGATGACTCTGGGGTTGCGGCGCTCATCTCGCTTTACTGGCCGAAGGAGCCGGCATACAGCTTCAGAGACATGTGGCCAGCATGGCTAAGCTGCTTCTGGCAAACCAGAGCAGCACGCAGAAATGGCGTTTACCTTCCCGCCAGAGCGGTACCTATTTATCTACTTGCACTTTGTGCTTTCAAACTGCACAATAGAGACCTTTGAAAAATGTGTTGGATTGATACCTGCTAGATCTGGATTGAATACTCAACCTCTATGTGCTCATTGATAGCTGTGGATAAGCCCCTCTCAGCAGAAGCCTCAAATCTATACTGTTAAGAATAACGTCTTAATTTGTGGGATTAAAGTTGGCTTTGCAACTAAATGGGCTGTATGCTAAATTCTTAGGTAGTGAAATTAATGGACTTAGGCTGCAACCCTAAACTCAGTTATAAGGAACGCAGTGGGATTTACTTCAGAGTAAACATGATGGCAGTGTTTCCCAAGGATGTTTTTTTTAAAAAAAACCGGGTATTAAAAATGCTATATCATGACTCAGTAATCAATGACATCTTTTTTCTTTTTCTTTGTGTGTACAGTTTCAGCTCTTCCCACCGGAGCTTTTAAAGATGCACATTCTGTGCTGTGAAACTGCCATGCTGTTTGACTTCAGATTTCCTTTGCCTTGTGTGCAGGCATTCACTGAGTCTTATCAGCATCCTGAATCAAAGGCCATGGCATGGGGTGCTGATGATGCAGCTTAGGCGAACAAGTCTCTTCCCTGACAAGATAGCTGCAGGCTATATAATCAGTATGTGTGAAAAGATCAATCCTCTTACATAAAATAAAGCAAGAATTTCTAAGACTAGTCCTCCAAGGAGAGGAGAGAAAGGGAGAGAAGTTTTGGAACTCATGAGGGAAATAAAACAGTGATTAAATAAAGGCCAGCAAAAGGAGGAGAAAAACAATGAAAAGAAGGGGGGAAGAGTTGCTTTGTAACTTTGAGACTCTCAGGAGGAGAACCATGATGCTACAGTCTTATGACAAAAAATGAAGATCAGAAAATGATTCTGTTGCATTTTAAAGACAGTGTCTGCTCACAGTAGTAATTCCCCGGCATGGCTCAGGCACACTAGTGTGCTATGCAAGGATAGCTAGTGTACCATGAAAAGGAAATTGAATTAGATCACGAAAGGGGCTGGTGAGACCAAAATCAGGGCCAGTCCCAAGTCTGTGGGTAATTTGAAATAGCAGGTGGCTCACAGCCACCTGCCATTGTGTATAAACTAAGGTAGGTGACAGGTGGACTCCATTTGCATCAGTCATCAGTACAGATGGGCTCTCAGCAACTATCTGAAGATGTTGGGTGCTGACATCCAGCCTGCCTGAAGTACTAGCCCACAGAGAGTGCTGTAGATACATCTGCTTGTCTCTGTAAGCCAGCTTGGGTTGTCACAGACCTTCAAGGTATCCACATCCCTCCTCCAAATCAAAATTGGAGTATGCAGAAATAAAAATGTTCAGAGTTTGGTAGATGCCTTTGTTTCCAGGAGTGCCTGCTAACTAAAATAAGGCAAACTCAAAGCAGCGAGTGGTGTGATGGAGAACCAATGGTCAGCCTCCTCAAAAGGCAGGCAAACTCTTCTGCATTGACATCAGGATTGATTAATTGAAACTGAATTGTTCCATTCCCAGGGGATATTATTGGAAGTTAAAATGTTTTTGTCCAATTTCATATGAACACAACCCTATCAGGGACAAAGGAACCCAACAACAACCCTTGTTGGTCATTTCATATAGAAGTGGTTGAATACTGAGCAGAAATGGAACCTAGAAAAATACCATTCTAACCTAAGCTGCTGTCATTCCTGAGCACTGGGCCAAACTGCACATGATATTAAGCACACAGGTTTAGCATTGAAAATGTCATTTCAAAACAATCACAAACTCTGGTCAGGACCATGGCAGTGTGGAGATGGTTAGTAGGCAGTCAATGCAAAATAACACATCTAATAAACACATGTTGCCAGACTGACAGGTGTGTGCTCTTGTGCAACTTGAACAATGGAAAATATTAAAAGAAAAATCAATTATCCTACTTATCCATTATTCCTTTTGTAGACTTTGCATTTCTTGTGGTGCTTGTGCACAGATCAGTATAGACTTTTGGGCCTTGACTTCTTAAGACAGGAAATGAGAAACACATTGGGTGCCACGGGTATACATATGTGTGTATCCATATCTTAGGGCTCAGATGGAAAGTGCAGCACATTGTAGATCCTTAATGCCTTTTTCCACATCCAAGCTATTTGGGGAACCTCCACAACCCAGCAAAAACTCTGCTTCTGAATCAGAGCATATGACGATATCATGCAGAGCTTCCTGCTTTCACCCTTCCTCAACTAGTAACCCAGTATGCTCCAGTATGCTCCAGAAATGAGCAAGAATGGGGCCCTCTAACCAATAATGTTGACTTGCATCAGAGTGCCAGATTCTTGAGTCTTCTTGTGCTAATCACTAGGCAGGTTCTCCATCTCCGCTAGCTCTCCTGTGACTCAGACTAATGCTGGGAAACAGATTTATTTTGGGAAAATGAGGGAACCAAACAGTAAAATAGTACAGCACCTTTTTCCTGCTTGAAAGAGACCAGACCCTGGTGGAGCTTTACATCAGCAGGAGACAAGGAAGAGAGTGGTGTCTGTTTGGGCCACACAATTTCCCTGAGCGAATAGCTCTGCCATGGTAGACAGTGGTCTGAAAGAGAAACATTTCAAGCTAGGGAATCTACCCTTAGGATTGCCATATGTCGACAGCAGTGTCTGGGCAGAAATCAGTTGAATGTCCAGGAAAATCCGGCAGCCCGTGTCAGCAGTGCCATTTTTGCCAATTTTCCATAAAAATAGTTCAAAACCGCATTTTTTTGCTATTTGCCAAACGAACAAACAAACACAGCTCAGCAACTTTGGCTCAATGACTTTTCTGTCCAGATTTTCACTCTTTGAAATATGGCAATCCTAAAGATGTAGACCCCTTGTACAGCACATGGCATTTTGCTGCTGAAAGAGGAACCCAAGGCCCTTGCTGCCTACTAGTGCCATAGCTTTCAAATACCTTGCTGTACCATTCAGTCATCAATTCCTGCCTCCATTCACACACACACACACACCAACTTATGGTGGCACCTGGGGCAAGTAAATTCACCTCTGCTGCATGGCAGGGCCAGAGCTGGTCATAATGTTCTCCTATCACTCTGGAAGTATGACAGTTCCAATCTGGTATTTGTACTGATGAATTCACATCCTCTTTCTGAGCATGCTTTCTGAGTGCAGATTTTTAAATATTATGATTACTATTATTCCTATGTACTGTTTGGCATAAAGAAGGAAATGAGAGTGACCTTCTTGTTAGAATGTTGCTGCGTACTGTAAACAATTTAATCGCCAGTTACATATGGAGATAAAGGGGGAAACAGTGTAATTGTCTGGAAATAACCTAACCACATGGCCTCTGTTTGTGGTTTGGAATGGATACTGCCATGACCTTTCTGTCTGCCCCATTTAACTGCATGAGTTTAGCACATTTACGCTGCAGGTCACTAAGTGCTTTCCTATTTCTCAGCATGAATCACGGTGGATTATTTCAGACACCTGAACAGGACATTTGGGGATCCTGCCTTTTTCCGCAAGCTGGGTAGATGCTTTTAGCCTGAGATTTCCCAGGTTGCATACACACGATACCTTTAAAGCACATTCAAAGCACATCCTGTAGTCTACTCCTGCCAGAGTTACAAATCCCAACAGCCCTTATCAAACTATAGTGTGCAGAATTATTATTTTTTGGAGGGAGAGCTTTGAATGTGCTTTAAAGGTATCATGTGTCTTTGATGATGATTGTCTCTGTTCTTCGTTAGGCAGAACCAACCTGCCTACTGGCAAACTTCGAATATAAAAAGATATTTACCACCCACTGTTTCACCAATATGATCATTTGGCTTTATCAAATCAATATTGTGAATTATCAAGCACAGTTGCCAAGTATGATGGGTCATTGGTAAGCCCCAGTGGAAGCTAGGGGAACCTAGACCTGGTGGGACACCCATGAAGTCACATAGGTGCTGCCTAGGAAGTCACATGGGTGACACCTGAGAGGTCCCTACTGTTCTTCCTTGAAAAAGAAATAGTGGATGCTTCAGCAGTACAGTTGTACAACTGCTTAGCACCTGAAGCCTCTTTGGTTCAGATGCCATAGTTGCTTCTGTGCTGGGAGAAAAGTCGTGTGCCCCTTGCCTGTTCTGGTTCTCTCCCTCTCCTCCTCCTTCACAAATAAACAGTTAGGTTTCCCTGTGTTCAGTGGGGCTTACTCTCTATTACATGTGTTAAGGGTTTCAAACTAACAGCACAATCCTATCTCATTAGAAGTAAGTTTCATTGAGTCCTATGGGATACCCCAGGAAATGGGCTATAGAGTGCATTTCTTGGGTCTCAGTAGGGATGGCATGTTGTGATTTTATTCCTCCTTGTGGTGCTCATGTATCCTAGTTTACAGAGGACAGTTCTCTATTTGAAAGGCCGTCAGAGGGAAGTATTCTTTTTGAAGGGCTGCCTCTGGTTTAAAGACCCATAAAGAGGCAAAGCAAAAGCCTTGCAGTTGCCCATCAACATTTGGCATCTTGCACAGCTCACTGGGTCACAATCTTCCCCACAATGGTGAGATGCAATGTGCTTCTGTTCAAATAACAGAAAATATTTTGAAGTGTGCATGCATGCGGATAAATTCACATATGCAAAGGTGATGAAAATCCATGCCCTTTTTTGACTTTTATTGTTTGCCAGTGCAGAAGTGGCTTTCCAGCTTTCTACCCTGCACACACCTGCACCCATTTTTTTTTTTTAAAAATGGCACAGTAGTCAGATTATACACATGGGACTGGAAATATAGCTGAGAGTGACCATAGATACTGCACAGAAATACTGACAAAAGAATTAGTTTAAGCCACCTTCCATGTCTGTATACAGCACTGCACATATCTGGAGCACACATTACAATGGAAGTACCAACAAGGAGCCATTAGTTCTTCTTCTGCCTGTGCATCCATTCTATGTATGAAATTTCACTTGATCTCATTCCAAAAGAATGACTTGCATGGAATTCATACAGCCTCATAGGATGTCAAACTCCGCTCCCCTTCCTGTAGCTGGTTTAGGTCATGTTCACATGGTCCTGGGGTTGTACAATGATACAGGTTGAACTTATCCCTGCCGGCTCCATGCATATGGAAAAGTGGTCCTGCTATTTCTCCCCCCCCCCCCCACACACACACATACAGGTCCTGGTTTTTCAGCACCTGGCTACAGGACCACTGTGCTGTCTCCCCCCCACCTTTTTTTTTTTTTTTTTTTGCAGCTGGCATGCTGAGGTTACTACTCAAGATGGGGAAATTTCAAGGTTTCCAGCCAAGCTAAGAAATGACTTGAATGACTCATCCTTAGAGATGGACAAATCAGTCAACCTTTTTTGTTTCCATAGCTTTTCATTCTTCCAGTCTTACATTCAGTTCTCCAGATTTTTGCAACAGTTTGGTAACAACAACAACGAATTTCTCCTAATAAGTACATCTTTGTTTGCGGTTTCACCTAACATGCACATTTCTGCAAAGCGATTTCCCCTAGAATAATGCATCTTTGTGTGTTATTTTCACAAACATTTTCTGTGCATTTTCTGTGCATTTTTCTGTTCAGCATCTTATCAGAAACTTGCAGTTAATCAAGGATGAGATTTAAGCAAAGGCAACTCTTAAAATCATACTGAATTTGAGCTGTGCAGCTGCAATAGAACACCTAATTGCTAGAGGGATAAGATCCAAAGTTCTGTTACATACTCAAAATCTACTGCCACAGGGATCCTAGAGTGCATAATCTGAAAACTTCTCAAAACAACTTGGTAGCAATGGATGGTGAGACCTCTAGTGGCAAAAGTCAGTCTTCTACAAAAAATAAAAATAATAAAAATAATGAGCTGCTTAGGAAGCAGCTGTTTCCTGAAAGCACTGAATAAACAAAGAACAACATATCACTTATGAGAAGCCAGACTGGGCCTGTCTTCAGAACATGTTGACATAACCTAGTCAATACTTTTTCCTTTGCCCCTGGAACAGCTTCTACAACATGTGACCTAACCTGCCAGAATAGGTATTGTGGCCCATTAGTTGTTTAATAACTCCATGGTTTTGTAGTCTACGAAGCTTCTTTGTGGTAGAAGCACATCAGAGTGCACATAGCCATCTGTGAGTCAAAGACAGGGCATCTCCAATTGCTATTTCCCCAAGTCAGGCAGCTTAGAGGTTGTGAGAGTTGTTTCTCAGACTTGGTGCTAATAAAAGAGTTGGAAACTTCACCCCTTCTTGGCCCTCAGCAAAGCTCTGATCCAAGCACACCATGCACTTCCTCCTCCTAAGTAGCCTTATTTGTTGCTAACTGGGCACGTCAATAGCTACACTTCAGGTTCCTGTTTGGTAAATCTACTGCTCCAATTGCCATGGGGTGTGTGTGGAAGGGATCTGGCCAGGAACTGAAGCAGCTGGTGTGGGCACAATTGTGACAGTGGCAAGAAAGAGACAGGGAGTGGATAATCCATTGAGGGCAATATGCCCAAGCTGTGTCTTTCTCCAAACTGGTGCTGGGAGTACAGTCGTATTAAATGTTAAATGGCCCCTTATCCAGAGATATCACAAATAATTTGCTTTGAGAAACACCTCGATTTTACCTCATGCTTAAATCAGGACACAACATCTCAAGTGGTTTTGTAGAATCTGAAAATATCATTGCTGTGGCATTTGGCACAAGAGAAAATGACCATATGAGCCAGGTTGTGTAACAATATTTATAAAAGGCACAGAACAGGAGCCTAACGTCTGCCCACGCACCTCCGCAAAAGAATTCAAAAGTGCAAATATGATTCACCATCAGAAAAACCCTGACACCCACACATCGACTGCTAATTCTGCTGTAATGGTTCTGAAATGAATGGTTGTGGGGAGAGAATGTGAGTAACAGGAGGAGGTGGCATGGGTCAACAAATGGAATAGCATTTCAAGGCTAATGGACATGATTTGAAGGCTATTGAGTTCATATTTTTGTATTACGGTCATACTAGAGGAGGACTGTGAAAATGTATGGAACGCTTAAAAAAAATACTCCATATTTATTTTTCTTTCTTTTCTGTTTCCTGTTACATATACAATTCACCCTGCATTTACTGACACTCCACATGCATCCACAAGCATCATCTCACTCAACTGCAATTAACCATTCTTTTCCAACCATTTCATTATTATGCCATTATTTTATTACTAATTACATTTATTTCTCGCCTCTCCTCCAAGGAACTTTATCCCCCCCACACACACACACACTTTAAGCCCATTTAAGGTGGGGTTATTTATTTTTTATTATGTTGCTAAGCCACCTCTCCTCCAAGGAGCTCACAGCTCCCCCCATTTTATCCTCACAACAATCCTGTGAAGGCTAGGCTGAGAGAAAGAGTGAGTGGCCCAAAACCACCCAGTGGGGATTTCAACCTGTGTCTCCTCAGACCTGGTACAGTGCTCTAACCACTATGGGCTCTCAACTGGGAATGGTAGACAAAAAGCTGACATTATCTTCCCATTTCCCACTCTCAAGCACTAGAAATTTATTAGAGGGGGGGAAAGAGCAAAGACACAAGAAGGCCTCTTTCAGCTCAGCTGACTTAAAACCCTGGTTCCAAATGGAGTGCAATGCTAGGCATCAGGCCGAGACTATCCAACACACTCACATGTCTTCAGGCAGCAGCAAGAGGAGCAGCTGGTCTGACAGAGCAAGCATCTTAAAGCAAAAGATACCCACAGTGAATTGGCCACCCTGTGGCATGCATCCTCAAATGGTGTCCCACAGAAAGGGAGAGCCACTCCTTTCAAGCTGGTTCCTAATATCAGCACTGAAGAGACATATTTCGTTTGGTATCCTCTGTCACTCTATCGTCTTCGTTGGGTTCTGCTTCCACCAAAATGTTTTGGCAAAATGTACCCTAGAGCCTAGGGACACGGGTGGCGCTGTGGGTTAAACCACAGAGCCTAGGACTTGCCGATCAGAAGGTTGGCGGTTCGAATCCCCGCAATGGGGTGAGCTCCCGTTGCTCGGTCCCTGTTCCTGCCAACCTAGCAGTTCTAAAGCATGTCAAAGTGCAAGTAGATAAATAGGTACTGCTCCAGTGGGAAGGTAAATGGCATTTCCGTGCGCTGCTCTGGTTCGCCAGAAGTGGCTTAGTCATGCTGGCCACATGACCCGGAAGCTATACGCCGGCTCCCTCGGCCAATAAAGTGAGATGAGCGCCGCAACCCCAGAGTCAGCCACGACTGGCAGTGGCGTAGCGTGGGGGTGTAGGGGGGGGGAGGCCGCACCGGGCCAACATCTGAGGGGGGGCGCGCTAATCTAGTGGAAGAGACGCGAGTGCTAAAATCCATGGGTTAGGGGGCGCAAATTACTTGCCTTGCCCCGGGTGCTGACAACACACGCTACGCCACTGATGACTGGACCTAATGGTCAGGGGTCCCTTTACCTTTACCATAGAGCTTATCTCCTAAGAGCAATGAATGATCAAACATGAATTACCTGCGGTGTATACCTGCAAGTTACAGAAAGCCCATGCTTTGACTACCTATCTGTACTTCTTAGCTTACATAAGGGAAGGAGAAAAAAGAAAGCACCACTATAGGACAACATAAGAAGAGCCCTGCAGGATCATGTGGAACTAGCTTAACACCTGGTTTCCCACAGTGGTCAACCTTTAAGCAGGACCTGAATGCAATAGCCACCACCAGTTGAAGATCTCCAGGAAATGGTCTTTGTCTGGAGAAACACAACATATGGATTGAACTGCTCTGCTATTAACAGGACTATTCCAGCTGATGATTCTCAATGTGCAGATAGGCTCTAAAAATCCAAAGAGCAAAGACTTTGAAACTGCTGAAGATATTAATGGACTGAAAAGACCTATTCGTTTCATCTTCAATTCATACATAACTTATAAAGGTTTAATAGTAATCAATAGATGTTATATATGATGCACATTCATAATACATTAGAGATGATTACAGACACATCTATAAGTGGAGTATCAGACTGTTGTGATTCTCAACCATAGTTATCTACTGCCTGTGGTTCAGTCATTCACTGCAGCAATCAATAAGAATTGATTCGCTGTTACAAATATGCAGATTCATTTTCAATTATGTTAGTAGAAACCTCATGTCCAAAATAAAAAGGTTCAATTCTAGTAAGGCATCAGACAGACTCTGGATTAGCAAAGTACAATTTATCAATTTGTAAATGTGTGAAGCAAACATAGATAAGTCTACTTCTACTGCTAAAGCTAAGCAGATATTTATATACACATTAAACAACTAAATTAAGATTCACATACTAGACACAATCCAAAATATTTGTTTGGGATTGTATGATGCAATATTTATATTTATTTATATTTTATAAAGACGGAATATCATCTGAAGGACATCACATAGGCCACTTCTACCAGAGTACCTTTCTACATTAGCTGTCCATAGGCCATTTCATTAGTGATAAACAAGTTGACCAGCAACAGCTGGTCTGTTATGTGACATGCATAGATGCTATGCTCTCTGGGGCTTACAGCAACCATCCAAGTGGATTTAGAAACAATCAGTGCAACAGGAATGCTTCAACCCGTTTGGAGGATCAGCAACCTGGAATGCACTTTGACTCACTTTGCATTAATGGATGGTCGAAACCAGTTTTGCTTGCTCTAGCAGAACTGTCCAAAAATCCCTTTTCAAGGAGATCCCTGTGGCTTTTGTTGTAGTAAGAGCTGGCTGTGGCCTTTGTCCTAGCCTGTAGCGCTACAGAGCTGCTACATCCCTATAATGTCTTGGCTACAGGTTCTTGCAAAGATACCATAGATTCTCCAGCACTGTCTCCACCAAAGGAAACTGTACCATCAGATGCTGTCCTGAGCATCCCACCCACCACTTGGAAAAGGATTGCAGAGCAAAATAATGACTTTTGGAAACCGCCCCGGGATACAGTATAACTACTTCATAAAGCAAAGCAAAGGATTGTGCCTCTGCTACATGATGATGATTACAAAGTGTGTACAATTGTGTGCAAGTTAAAATAGGCAACCTTAAAATAATGCTGCTTAAATTGTTCAGCCCATGGAGGACACTGTGTTCTCTCCAGCTGGAATAAACAACTCCCCATTAAACAAATGCCATCAATTAGAACTAGTTAATCTTCCTATTTGTTTCCCTCCAAGCTTTTAAAAGGCCAAGATGAGTTTATTTTCCCAAAGCGATATGTCAGCTCTGTGTAGTTGTCCAGTGTACTAGGCACGGAAGATGAAGCCTGTGCTAAAATATTACAGGGAGCTTAATAGAAGAGAAAGCGAGAAAAAGAGAAGGTATATTTCTCTAGAGGCTATTAGTGTGAAACTATATAATCACAAGCAATATATAATGACGGGAAGCTGCTTGCACATACGGCTTTCATACTGCATTGCTTCATTGATGATAGAGGGGATTTGAGCCTTCCTTGGGAGAGTGGGGTGTTGCAGGCCCCCTGTTTCCATGAACTGTGAGATGTTTCAGGGACAGCACTGCCTAGGTTTGGGTTTGATTTCCTTTGGATTAAAGAGCAATGGTGTTTTGTTTCATAATTTTTTTGTTTGAATTACAAATATAAAGGGGGGGGGATATAAATTGGGGCATACAGGAACTCCTACTAAACAACAGACCTGCTTTGGGGAAAACCTGCATTCTCAAGGGGCAGATTTTCTATGCCCACAAATGGCTTGCAAAATACATTAGGCCAGCGCCGCTAAAATGAAGGCAGTATTTCAAACTCAGAAGTGACACTTTCTTGGCTACCAAAGCCCCTTCTCTTCATTATCATCCTGTTATCAATGCAGTGTAGCAGGAACCAGATCATCTAATGGAGGCATCTTTTGGAAGTGCAACAGCAGAGATCATTACTGTGTTGACTTAAGGGTTAATTCTGATCTCAGCTACCCAAGGGGGTGCATGGAGGTGTTGCTTTGCAACCAGGCAACTTGGCATGATGTTCACTGAGGTAATCCAGTGAATGCCTCTGTAGTTCTAAGGAAAGTTTCCTCTGTCAGTCTGATTGAATGTCTCCCTGCTATGTACAGGGCCTGACCTAAGAAAGACGAAAGCTCTTGGTTCCTTTCTCCTTAAACTGCACACTGTTTTTGTTTTGGTATGTAAGGTGTTATCAGGATTTTCTTCTCCCTCTGGACTCAGTCTCTGTTATTTAAATGATTTTGTTAACAGTATCCTCCTCCAGTGGAGGAGGATAAACAATGGGAGGGAAAATAATATTTTACTCAGGGGGATAGAGGGGGTATATGTGGTAAAATGAGGGCAAAAGCAATGCAGAAATGCTGAGACCCAAATATCTGGACCTGTATCAATGGGAACCATTTCAGCTGTGGGTGAGTTGGCCCTGTTCCTTTTCAGAGGAGATGGTTCCACCCAAAGTGGAAACAGAGTGATTGTCTAGGTCCAGCAGGATGAGATTATATACCCTGCATTAGCAGATTACTGAATATCCACTTCTATATTCCTTGTGGAAAGCCAATGTCCATTTCTTTGAAAGGCCTCCTTGAGAGAAGGCTTTATTAGCCATGAAATTGCTCCTTCATGCTCTCTTAAGTCAACAGGCCAGCACTGGGACTCTTTATCTCCTAGTTCACCCGCTACCGGCCATAAGTTCTGATTAGCACATCCTAAAAGCTACAGTCTCTTTAAATGCACAGTAAAGCTTCATGTGGAGCACTCACTCAGAAAAGGGGACCCTGCTGGGAAATGTACAGCAGAAAGCCAAACATAAGCTTGAAAACTTGGACATCTTGGACATCCAGAAAGGCAGGGTAGAAATGTTTCCAGGAAAAAGAAAGACATACATGAATAAAGCTATCAGATTTTGCCTGCAGGTTACAAAAGTTTGCCAAGAGGGGGAAATGAATCTTTTTAAATGAGTGTAGATAAACACTATTTACCACCACAATTCAGCATATTTATATAATATATTTTATATATCGCTTGATTGTAAAACACACACACACACATTTCTAAGTGTATAAAATGAAACATGAAAACATATTCAAATGATGGTTAAAATCTGCAGTAGCTAAAAAGAAATAAAGCACATGTCAACATTCCACATGTCTGGTTGGCTTGCCTAAACAAAAATGTTTTAAGTAGATGCTGAAAAAAGTACAGCAAAGATGCCTGCTTGGTGTCAATTGGCAGGGAGTTCCAAAGTGTGGGTGCCACCACACTAAAATAATGATTTCTTACAGGTGCAGAATGAGTATGATGTGACACCTGCAAAGGTCCCAGTTCTGCAGATCAAAGCTCTCAAGTATATATGGAGTAATGCAACCATTTAAGAATACTGCTTCCAAACTGTTTAGGGCTTTATATACTAATACAGGTTTTTAAGCAGAGGTTGGATGGCCATCAGTCATGGATGCTTTAGTTAAGATTCCTGTATTGCAGGGGGTTGGACTAGATTACCCTCAGAATCCTTTCCAACTCTACAGCTCTATGAACTCCTTGACCTTGACCCAGTAGCACATGGGAAACTGATACTGATCTGTGAGCAGAGGTGTTATGTGCAGATGAAGTCCCACTCCTGTCAGCCATTGTGTTGTAGCATTCTGTGTTAACAGCAGCTTCCAGATCAAGTGCAAAGGAAACCCCACATAGAGTGCATTGTGGCATTTCTCAATCTCCCAAACAATGCAATATGGGTATTTTCAAAACCTTGATCTAAATCAGTTGGGACTTGTCACACACACACACCAGAACCATTCCATCCCTGTTCAGAAGTAAACTGAAAGCAAACTTGGAATGCAAGCTGACTTCAAAATGCACAAAGTCAGCATTTCAAATTAACTTTTTTTTTCCTTGGCCAGGTAATTGCAGCAGAGATGAGGGAGATTAATAAAGCAGAGGTGCTTCTAATATGTTTCAACAGAAGCTGCAATAATTTACCCTTAGATTCAGTGGATGTCAGAAAGACAAACAGGACTAATTTTCTACAAGGGTCCCACTGAGGGACAGAGTCACATTTCACATTTGCTTGTTCAGTTGGCAATGGCACAACAGGGGTTGTTGTTTTTTCCTGTGACTTTTACTGAAATCACTCACCACCTCCTCCCAGAAATAATTGTTCCGTAAAAGGAACTCTTCTCTTTCTTGGCCTCTGTTCTGGACATTTCAAGAGGTTTGGTTCCCAGCTTGATTACCAGCAGTCAGAGAATCCCTTGACTGAAATTCTGCT
Organism: Podarcis bocagei; assembly: GCF_964188305.1. Lineage (NCBI taxonomy): Eukaryota > Metazoa > Chordata > Lepidosauria > Squamata > Lacertidae > Podarcis > Podarcis bocagei. The sequence goes on along the minus strand of NC_138125.1, from coordinate 91,471,909 downwards.
CAGAGGATGCTCCCACTGGCAAAAGTGTAGGCAACTGTTGCCTCATTCAAAAATGTCTGCACCTGGGTTTGAGGGGACCTTCTGGAACAGGGATTAGGTAATTGTTGGTAGAGAATCAGCAAAACCTGCCTCTCCCATTCCATCAATAGCTCCTGCATGGACAGAAGGAACCCTGCCATTCTTTAAGTTTGGATCCAAGACAGAATCATTCAGTTTTCAACAAGAAAACAGCCTTGCTGGATCAAGCCAAAACCCATCTAGTCCAGCATCTTGTTCTCTCAGTGACCGGCCATATGCATATGAGTCACTCTGCAGACAGATAGTTTCTCTCCCAGAGTGAGAATGCAGCAGGTACCAAGTCAGACCACTGTTTCATCTCTCCAAGCCCTACCTAGAGATGCCAGAGATTAAATCTAGACCTTCCACAAGCAAAGCAATTGCTCTTTCACTGACCTATGGTTGTAGAGGACCACATCATCTCCAATACTATTCAGAGTGAAATGCTTTGCAATGTCTCTCAAAGACCCCGATATGGCCAATTGCAAATTTGTCATCAGGCTGTTTTGGTCATGATAACTTTTATTATGACTTTTGATGTGAGCAACCTGGTTTCTGAATTCTGCACCAGCTGAAGTTTCTGAATGAGCTTCAGAGGCAGCGTCATGTAGAGTGTGCTGCAGTAATCCAACCTAGAGGTTACCAGAGCATCAACAACAGAGGTAAGGCTATCCCTGTCCAGACAGGGGCATAGCAGGGCACCAGGCAAAGCTGATGGAAGGCACTCCACCCCATTAAGGCCACCTGAGCCTCAAGTGACAGCTATTGATCGAGAAGTACCTCCAAGCTCTAATGCCATCAAGAGCACGCAACCTCCCATTCATCCAGCCTAGGGAGCCACCCACTAACAGTGTCTCAGTCTTATCTGGCTTGAACTTCAATTTGTTGGCTCTCATCCAGTCCATTACCGAGGCAAGACAACACTCCAGCTCATCCACTGCCTCACCTGCAGATGTAAAGGAGAAGTAGAGTTGTGTGCCATCAACATATTGTTATATTGTTGACAATGTACTCCAAACTTCCAGATAACCCCACTCAGCTGGTTCATGTAGATGTTAAACAGCATGGGGGATAAAATCAAACTCTGAGGAACCCCACATTGAAAGTTCCACTATATATTTTTGTTTTTATATGCATATTGTAAAGCACCCTGTGATCTTTGGATGAAGGGCAGTATAGAAATTTAAATAGTAGTAGTAATCATATTGACATGAAATTTTCATAGAAAATCAATTTCCTTGTATTGATAATAATAAAAATCCATTGTTGTTTTTTCCTTATTGACTTTGAAACATTTATAAGTTTGGATATGCATAGGTAATCTGAAATATACCAGTATGTGTGTGTGAACCACCATGAAGTTATTCATATAATTCTGCAGAAGGGAACAGTGAATGAGAAGGCACCCATGTTGACCGTAAGCAATTTGCACTGCTCTGGACTGCTAAATTCACACTGTTGCTGATGCATTTCTAGGTGTCTGTATGCGTGTGAGAGAATGTGACATGGTTCAAGCAGTTTATCTTGAATAATACACTGTCAAGAAGAGCAGGCGAACTGAATTCTTCACCGCAGATAACAAGAGACTTTCTGTTCCTAACAGCCACCTGATTTCAAGCACAGAATGCAACCTGTAACATTTCAAGGACAAAAAGAGAGGAGGAGACCAGCGCTCCCAGCAGGGGTGATCCATCACTGCCCCTTTAGAACTACCTTTCAAGGCAGAAGAGGCTATACTGACTACTGATTTGAAAAAGTCATGTTCACCTTCTGGTATGCAGCAAACTCCTGTGTGTAGGGTGGCCAGCTCACTAAAACAAATGGCCTGGCTGGGTGTCCATGCCCCACTTTTAGGTCAGTTGTCAGAAATGCAAGGGCCAAGGCTATTTTTACCTTCCACTGTTTGGGGTTTGGCTTTGTTTTTTCCCCAGGTGTGATTGCGAGTGAGTAATTGCTTTAGATTAGAGGCCCGTGTGTAAGCAAGGATAACCTGTATAGCGAGTAAATAGACCAAAGGGCTGTTCCAACAAAGTCATAGAACCATAGAATTGTAGAGTTGGAAGGGACTGCAAGGGTCATCTAGTCCAACCCCCTGCAATGCAGGTGTCTCTGCAGCTAGAGCACCCAAGACAGATGGGATAAGTCCCACGATTGGAATGTAATAATCGGGGGATACAATCTATTTTGGAGAAACAGACCAGACAAGAAAGGAGGAGGAGTGGCGTTATATGTCAGGGATGTGTATACCTGTGAAGAGATCCAAGATTTAGAACCTCAAAGCCAAAGTGAGAGCATTTGGGTCAAAATTAAGGGAGAGAAGAATAACAGAGACCTCATTGTGGGAGTTTACTATAGATCCCCAAGCCAAACGGAGGACATAGATGATGCCTTCCTGGAACAGATGGCCAAGCATGCAAAAGGAAGGGAGATAGTAGTAATGGGGGACTTCAATTACCCGGATATTTGTTGGATGTCAAACTCAGCCAAGAGCATAAGGTCAAACAGATTCCTCACTGGCCTTGCAGACAACTTCATTGTCCAGAAAGTGGGAGAAGCAACAAGAGGAACAGCCATTTTAGATCTGGTCCTAACCAATGTTGATGACCTGGTTAGTGGGGTAGAAGTGGAAGGATCATTAGGCGCGAGTGATCATGCTCTTCTGAAGTTTACTATACAGCGGAAAGGAGCAGCCAAGCATACTAGGACTCAATTTCTTGACTTTAAGAAAGCCGACTTCATAAAACTTAGGGAAGTGCTGGGTGAGATCCCATGGACAGTAATACTAAAAGGAAAGGGAGTTCATGATGGCTGGAAGTTTGTTAAGAGGGAGATAGTAAAAGCACAACGTCAGGCAATACCAATGAGACGGAAACATGGAAGGTGCCTAAAGAAGCCAGGGTGGCTATCTAAATAACTTTTAACTGAGTTAAGATTAAAAAAGGATGTGTACAAAAAATGGAAAAGGGGGGAAACCACCAAAGAGGAATTCAAACAAATAGCCAGCACGTGTAGACACAAAGTCAGAAAAGCTAAAGCACAGAATGAACTCAGGCTTGCTAGAGAGGTTAAAAGCAACAAAAAAGGCTTTTATGGGTATGTTCGTAGCAAAAGGAAGAACAAAGAAACGGTGGGGTCACTCAGAGGAGAAGATGGTGAAATGCAAACAGGGGACACAGAAAGGGCTGAACTCCTCAATGCCTTCTTTGCCTCAATCTTCTCCGATAAAGAAAACAATGCTCGACCTGAAGAATTTGGAGCAAATGATCCAGCAAAGGAAACACAGCCCAGAATAACTAAGGAGATAGTACAAGAATACTTGGCTAGTTTAGATGTATTCAAGTCTCCAGGGCCAGATGAACTGCATCCAAGAGTATTAAAAGAACTGGCAGATGTGCTCTCAGAACCACTGGCAGTCATCTTTGAGAATTCCTGGAGAACAGGCGAAGTCCCGGCAGACTGGAGGAGGGCAAATGTTGTCCCTATTTTCAAAAAGGGGAAAAGAGAGGACCCAAATAATTACCGCCCAGTCAGTCTGACATCAATACCAGGGAAGATTCTGGAGCAGATCATTAAGAAAACAGTCTGTGAGCACCTAGAAAGGAATGCTGTGATCACCAATAGTCAGCATGGATTTCTGAAAAATAAGTCATGTCAGACTAACCTGATCTCGTTTTTTGACAGAATTACAAGCCTGGTAGATGAAAGGAACTCAGTGGATATAGCCTACCTTGATTTCAGTAAGGCATTTGACAAGGTGCCCCATGATATTCTTGTAAAGAAGCTGGTAAAATGCGGTCTTGACTATGCTACCACTCAGTGGATTTGTAACTGGCTGACTGACCGAACCCAAAGGGTGCTCATCAATGGTTCCTCTTCATCCTGGAGAAGAGTGACTAGTGGGGTGCCACAGGGTTCTGTCTTGGGCCCGGTCTTATTCAACATCTTTATCAACGACTTGGATGATGGACTCAAGGGCATCCTGATCAAATTTGCAGATGACACCAAACTGGGAGGGGTGGCTAACACCCTAGAGGACAGGATCACACTTCAAAACGACCTTGACAGATTAGAGAACAGGGCCAAAACAAACAAGATGAATTTTAACAGGGAGAAATGTAAAGTATTGCACTTGGGCAAAAAAAATGAGAGGCACAAATACAAGATGGGTGACACCTGGCTTGAGAGCAGTACATGTGAAAAGGATCTAGGAGTCTTGGTTGACCACAAACTTGACATGAGCCAACAGTGTGACGCGGCAGCTAAAAAAGCCAATGCAATTCTGGGCCTCATCAATAGGAGTATAGCATCTAGATCAAGGGAAGTAATAGTGCCACTGTATTCTGCTCTGGTCAGACCTCACCTGGAGTACTGTGTCCAGTTCTGGGCACCACAATTCAAGAAGGACACTGACAAACTGGAACGTGTCCAGAGGAGGGCAACCAAAATGGTCAAATGCCTGGAAACGATGCCTTATGAGGAACGGCTAAGGGAGCTGGGCATGTTTAGCCTGGAGAAGAGGAGGTTAAGGGGTGATATGATAGCCATGTTCAAATATATAAAAGGATGTCACATAGAGGAGGGAGAAAGGTTGTTTTCTGCTGCTCCAGAGAAGCGGACACGGAGCAATGGAGCCAAACTACAAGAAAGAAGATTCCACCTAAACATTAGGAAGAACTTCCTGACAGTAAGAGCTGTTCGACAGTGGGATTTGCTGCCAAGGAGTGTGGTGGAGTCTCCTCCTTTGGAGGTCTTTAAGCAGAGGCTTGACAACCATATGTCAGGAGTGCTCTGATGGTGTTTCCTGCTTGGCTGGGGGTTGGACTCGATGGCCCTTGTGGTCTCTTCCAACTCTATGATTCTATGATTCTATGATTCTATGAGATGGCCATCCAACTTCTGCTTAAAACCTCCAAGGAAGGTGAGTCCTCTACCTCCCAAGGGAGTCTGTTTCACTGTCAAAGAACCCTTACTGTCAGAAAATTCTTCCTGGTGTTTAGTCGGAATCTCCTTTCTTGTAACTTGAAGCTATTGGTTTGAGTCCTACCCTCTGGAGCAGGAGAAAACAAGCTTGTTCCCTCTTCCATGTGACAGTCCTTGAGATATTTGAAGATGGCTATCATATCTCCTCTCAGCCTCCTCTTTTCCAGGCTAAACATACCCAGCTCCTACAATTGTCCCTCCTAAGGCCTGGTTTCCAGACCCTTGATTATCTTGGTTGCCCTCCTCTGTACATGTTCCAGCTTGTCAACATCCTTCTTAAATTGTGGTGCCCTGAATTGGACACAGTATTCCAGGTGCGGTCTGACCAAGGCATAATAGAGTGGTACTCCTCACACATTCAGTGAACACATGAGGAGAGCATGGAACAACTACATGAGCCCCATTCCTGACATTGGCATGGCTACTGGCTGTGCTTCTTCAACACGTAATTTTTCTATTATTGCTGCTACTTCTATCCCACAAAGTCATATAAGATATATATCTATGTGTATATAAGATATATATCTATATAACAAATAAAATCAAACAGAATACATTAAAGCAAGGGAGCTGAAGCCATTTTTCTTGCCTGAGGGCCACATTCTCTTCTGGGCAACTTGCCAGGGGCCGGCGGTGAGCAGGGCCAGAGGCAAAGCAGCAGAACAACAAATGTTTGTTTTCCTTCTGTGCAGTCGGCTACTTTCCACACACTTTCGCATATGCCTCTATCCAGGCAAGCGAGACATATCACCAGAGTTTAAGGACACATTCCAGCCAAGTGAAAACACTCAAGGTGTTGTCTCAATTTGTTTGCCTCCACTCACTGTCTTTTCGCAAGGACAAACAGAACAACAGAACGAATTAAGGCAAATTACAGGAATGTGAGGGAATTATGCACATTAGGATGAACAGGACAAGGCTAAACCACAGCAAATTGAATTATGTGGAGTGAAGGTAGATTTCTCAGAGGGTGACAAGTGTGAATTGGAATGTTAATTTTAAAAACAGATTTTAAAAAAGATTACGCTCATAGTAACAATATGTCTCTGTGATTTCAGTACTGTGCACTGCTTCTGAATCCAAAAATACTTCCCCGTTATATTGAAATAGTATGCTATAATGTGGTGTTCACATAGGGGTTTGCATGGGTCCCAAGGCTCACACTGCTGTGCTAGTGGAAGTCCTGATGTGTCGTTTTGCTGGTGGGGTTCATTAGCTGAATCCTGCCCCATCTAATTCTGATTAGCATCAGCTCAGTTTCACAAAGTCACAAGCCACATTCCAGACAGCCTAAGAACCACACAAGGTCCCTAACAACAGGCATATCAAGAAGCAAATGTGTGAATATCAAATCTCAGTAATAAATATAATTTCCAGCACTGTGTTCCTCGATAATATTTGAAAGGCCTCTTTAAAAATAAAACCTAAATAGATTGGGAAAGCATAGGAATGCACAGGTTGAATTGTGAATTCTAAAGCTGTTCAGCTGAGCAATCTTGACAGCAGATTTTAGGAATATGTCATTTCTTAGATAAGTTAATACAGACAGAAGGGGAAAAAACAATTTTTAGACTCCATTAGCATATACAGTACAAAAAAGCCCCAGGCAATTCAATTAATTCTAAACCATAATTATGAATAAAGGGGGAAAGTGTATAAATCAGCAGGCTTCTGCATTTAAAAAAAGAATTATAATGACCATTTAACTTTTCCAATTGGATTTGGGACTCAAGCTTAGGCACATGAATAATATTTGTTTCAGAGTTCTCTCGGCTCCCACATCAGTCAATAAAGTTTGTGCAATGTATCTTGTATCCATTATTTGATGCAACTTAAGACACAACATGCATTTTTATCTGCATTAATGAAATATTCGCAGCAACCTCAGGCAGTAGGTCATTGCATAAGCAGGGATTTAGAATCATAGAATTGTAGAGTTAGAATGACCCAAGTCCACCCCCCTGGAGTGGAGGAATCTCAACTAAGGCATCAGTGACAGATGGCCATCCAGCCTCTGCTCATAAACATCCAATGAAAAAGACTCCATCACAGTCCAAGGGAGTCCGTTCCACTGTTGAACAGCTCTTACTTTCAGAAAGTTCTTCTCCTTTGCTTCAGGTCCTACTCCTTTAGGAAAGGCCACGATTTTTGGACTGGAAGGTGGAGATGGGCAATGGGTTTATGCAGAAAATTAGGCTACAATGATTAAAAGAAAGGGGAGTTCTGAATCAACACTGCCCATATTTTTAGCCAGTTCTGATCATTTGTTATACTCTTCTTTTAAAAGGTGTGTGTGTGTGTGTGTGTGTGTGTGTGTGTGTGATGTTTGGGGGAGGGGTTTCTCTCTCTGCTGTGGTTGCCTTCAAAAAAAATACTAGAGCTGATGTTTATGGTCTGTAGAAAAAAACTGAAACTGATGCTATTATGGATGAAGTGAGGTCCTGTCAAGTCTTGCAAACGAACCAGATAATGCTTGAGATTCACCGATACACTCATAGGTGGATGAACCGCAGACAAATTACTATGTCCTTGTCTCAGCTCTTGAATTACCATTACCGAAATGTAGATCTAGAAAATTTCCACTTCCTGCCTACCTTGAGAAACACCATGCGCCTATTTATGACCTTTAGGTCATCAACTCTCCCATCTCGACTCATGGAGATAAAGGATACTCTATGGTGGTCCCACTCTCTCCGCCCAGTGAGGGTATTTAAAGACGAAACAAGGAGGCAATTGGTCCCTTGCATAGAGTCAAAGCTAATGCGGATAAAGGAAACCAAGCTCAACACTAGAAATACTAATTGCCCGAAGGAAGAAAAGAACTCTATAAGCCTAGAATTACAAGACCTGAAGAAGAGGCTAATGAGTATAAAGACTGAGATTTCTACCCAAAATATAAGGACAGTAGAGCCTAGAGCACAATATTTAAAGACGTCCAATAGCTCTTTATCCCATAGAAAGACATCAGTGCAACTCCCTGTTCCCTTTTCAAACGACACCAAATTAGATGAGGAATTTGGCACCTCCGACATTTCTATGGCAACAACACCTAAAGAATTCTATGTTGCTGACAATCTGGAGATATCCAGCACCAACTCTACATCTGGACCTTTGCCTAATGTTCCAAAAACTTATCAGAATGATCAGCCTTCTCTACTGTACTCCTGGCGAGACAGGATGGACAGATCTTCCGAATTCGAATCTGGCTCTTTGTTGGCCAGTGATCCACATTTTATAACACATACCTCATTAATACTTCCACAGCCACAGATAGAACCAACAATCCTCCAATTAACCCAGGAGGGAGAGGGGGATTGACAGTTAATGAAACACCATGGGACTGTCCCCCCCCTGCTTGGGGTGCGGTTGGTTGGGTTTTATCTTCTAGGGATACTTACCCTATCAGACCTCCACCTCTTTCCCATACCATTTTGACCCAGGAGTCCTGGCCCAAGGATGACTTGTTATTGAGGGGATGTTACCCATCTATTGGGGAGGCTAGTATGGGATCTAGGATTTCCACAATTGAAGGGCTAGGGAGGAATGGCGGTAGGGCTAGATATCTCTATCGGCGAAGGGTTTCGAGATGCAGTGATCCTCGAACCCCTTCCAATCTACGCCCCATCCCAAGGGATGAGGGTAGGGAGAACAAGGATTACACACCTCCGTCATTGGTGCTGTGCAATGCCAGGTCCATAGGCAACAAAACTGCCACCATGCGTGACTTTTTTGTCTCGCAGGGGATTGACCTGGCTTGCGTGACGGAGACCTGGGTACGGGAAGGCGAAGTAGTCTCCCTACATGAGATAACACCCCCAGGTTTCTCTGTCCTCCATCAATCGCGGACTGTAGGTCGGGGGGGAGGAGTAGCGTTGTTATTCCGGGAGGATTGCTCTTTCAGAGCTCTGCCATCACCGGCAATCTCCGGCATTGAATGTGTTGGTCTCGTGTGGGGCACCAAGGAGAGCTTGGCTGTCTGGCTGGTGTACCGACCACCCAGCACATCTGCAGCCACCCTGTCAGATATGCTGGAGGTGGTGGCGGGCTGGGCCTTGGAGTTCCCAAACCTACTGGTTTTGGGAGACTTCAACGTCCATGCCGATGCCGCTCCCTCCTCACAGGCTCTAGACCTAGTGACTTCCATGGCAACACTAGGGCTCTCCCAGTTTGTTTTGGGCCCCACTCATCAAGCAGGCCACACGCTGGATCTGATCTTTGGGGCTGGCATAGATGTGATCATGCTCCCCGCTGTGAAAGTGCCATGGTCTGATCACTACGCTTTAAAAGCCAAGATTGACTTCCCGCTCCTCCCCGGCTCGGGTGGCGAGCCTATTTGGGCTCGTCCGCGAAAACTGATGGATCCTGATAGATTCCGACAAGCCTTGCGGAACCCTGCTCCTCCTGGCGACTCATTAGATGACCTTGTTGAGGACTGGAATAACCGGCTCTTGGCAGCCATTGATGAGATCGCGCCTAAGCGCCCTCTGCGACCCCGTCGAAACCGGGCCCCTTGGTTTACTGAGGAGCTCCGGAAAATGAAGTGGGATCTCAGACGGCTAGAGCGAGTATGGCGACGGACTCGTGACGGAGCCTCAAGAACATCTTATAGGACGCTTATGAAAGCCTATGAGATGGCTATGAAAGCTGCTAAGAAATCTTACTTTGCAGCTTCTATTGCATCCGCTAGCTCTCGCCCGGCACAACTTTTTAGAATAATTAGGTCAATAACGTCCTTAGGAGGACAACCAAATTTAAGCACAAATTCGACCCACAGCTGTGAGGCATTCGCGAGCTTTTTTGCGGAGAAAGTCCTGTTGCTCCGCCGTGACCTCCCTGCCAATTTAGATACAGTGACTTAACTGGAGGCTCCTCGACTGACTTCAGGTCCAGTGTTGGACCATTTCGATCGGATACTCCCTACTGATGTGGTTAGATTCCTCCAAGTTGGTAGGCCCACCACCTGCCTCCTTGATCCGTGCCCGTCTTGGCTGATTAGGGAGTGTCCAGATGTTGCGCGGACCCCCCTGGTTGAAATTATCAATTTGTCCCTTGACACGGGGACATTCCCAGGGGAACTGAAGGAAGCAGTGGTGCGTCCACTCTTAAAGAAAGCTTCATTAGATCCCTTAGACCTATCCAATTACCGCCCAGTTTCAAATCTTCCATACCTGGGTAAGGTAATTGAGAGAGCGGTTGCTGAACAGCTTGGTAGGTTTCTGGAGGAAACATCGGCATTAGATCCATTTCAGTCCGGTTTCCGTCCTGGTTTTGGGACGGAGACGGCTCTGGTTGCCCTAACAGATGATATCCGTAGACAACTGGATCGAGGCGGGTCAGGACTGCTGATCCTTTTAGATTTGTCAGCAGCCTTTGACATGGTCGATCATGATCTTCTGGACCATCGCCTTGCAGACGTGGGGATACAGGGCATAGCCCGTAACTGGTTGTGCTCATTTATCTCTGGTCGGGGACAGAGGGTGGCACTAGGGAGGGAAATGTCGTCACGCCACTCCTTGGTGTGTGGAGTGCCGCAGGGCGCAATTCTCTCCCCAATGCTTTTTAACATCTTTATGCGCCCCCTTGCCCAGATTATCCGGAGCTTTGGGCTGGGCTGTCATCAATATGCTGATGACACTCAGCTCTATCTACTGATGGATGGCCACACCAACTCGGCCCCTTACACACTGACCAGATGCTTGGAAGCTGTGGCTGGATGGTTTCGTGGGAGCCGATTGAAACTAAATCCTTCGAAGACAGAGGTCCTATGGCTAGGTCGGGATAGCATGGGGATGAGGGACCAACTCCCTTCTCTTGCGGGGGCCCAATTAGTGCCATTGCCTTCCGTTAAGAGTTTGGGTGTAATCCTTGACGCCTCCCTTTCCATGGAGGCGCAAGTCACAGCAACAGCCAAGGCGACATTTTTCCACCTTCGCCGCATCAAGCAGTTGGTCCCTTACCTTTCCCGCCCCGACCTGGCCACAGTGATCCATGCGACAGTCATCTCCAGGCTTGACTACTGTAACTCGCTCTACGCGGGGCTGCCCTTGAAGCTGTCCCAGAAACTCCAGCGGGTACAGAATGCTGCAGCGAGGCTCCTCACAGCGTCTCTGCCATGGGAGCATATTCATCCAGTGCTTTTTAAGCTGCACTGGCTCCCGGTGGAGTACAGGGTCAGATTTAAGGTGCTGCTTTTGACCTTTAAAGCCCTTCACGGCCTAGGACCCTCGTACCTACGGGACCGCCTCGCCTGGTATGCCCCACGGAGAGCCTCAAGGTCCATAAATAACAACACCCTAGTGGTCCCAGGCCCTAAGGAAGTTAGATTGGCTTCAACCAGAGCCAGGGCCTTTTCAGCACTGGCCCCAACTTGGTGGAACGCTCTGTCTCATGAGACCAGGGCCCTGCAGGATCTGATCTCTTTCCGCAGGGCCTGTAAGACAGAGTTGTTCCGCCTGGCCTTTGGATTGGAGCCAATTTGATTCCCTCCGCCCCCTTTTTCTTTTTTCTTTTCCTTCTCCTGCAATGAGGCTCCATTTTAATATTTTAATGTTCCATTATTTTAATGTTGTATTTTATTTTTGTTTTTAAGTTGTAATCACTCATCTTGTTTTTATTATTGCTTGTAAGCCGCTCTGAGCCCGGCCTTGGCTGGGGAGGGCGGGGTATAAATAAAAAATTATTATTATTATTATTATTATTATTATTATTATTATTATTATTATTATTATTAATGCTTAGGGACCAATTTAATATAAACTAAACCTTGTTCCTTGGGATGCGGGTGGCACTGTGGGTAAAAGCCTCAGCGCCTAGGGCTTGCCGATCGAAAGGTCGGTGGTTCGAATCCTCGCGGTGGGGTGCGCTCCCGTTGCTCGGTCCCAGCGCCTGCCAACCTAGCAGTTCGAAAGCACCCCCGGGTGCAAGTAGATAAATAGGGACCGCTTACTAGCGGGAAGGTAAACAGCGTTTCCGTGTGCGGCTCTGGCTTGCCAGAGCAGCAATGTCACGCTGGCCACGTGACCCGGAAGTGTCTCTGGACAGCGCTGGCCCCCGGCCTCTTGAGTGAGATGGGCGCACAACCCTAGAGTCTGTCAACACTGGCCCGTACGGGCAGGGGTACCTTTACCTTTACCTTAAATCTTGTTCCATTCGTTCCAACATATTTTGGAGTTTTTTTCTTTAATAAAAAAATTCTTTTGAGGAAATAAAGTGTTGAGTTCAAACCTCCTCCCCACCTCCATGAAACCCCACCTCCATGAAAACTGGCAGAATATCACACTAAGGGTGGCAGAAAAACCCTTATCTATGAATGTAGTCATTTAAAAGTTGAAAGTCCCATTCCAAGCCACAACTCAAAAGCATCTAATCTTTCCAGATATCCAGCTCAGCTTTCTACTCCAAAGGGAATCAGCTAAGCTTCTAGCCCTCCATACTTATCTGTGTTCCAGAACAAAAAACATTTTAAAGTTGCCCTTGTCTACCTGACTGGGAAAATAAGCAAAATAAACCTTTGGTACAGTACACGGGAATGACTTTCTATTATTGTTAAATAAAACCATAACCAACTTTCAGTGTGAAAGAAATGAGAATGGGCAATTATGTATGGCTTAAATCCTGACCTGGAAGCACAGCCACATCCGCACCCTACATTTAAAGGATTATCAGACCATTTTAAACAGTCATGGCTTCCCCATTCTCCTGACAGGGTGACAATTCCCAGACTTCCCTGGGAAGAGGGATTGCTTGCTGACAATTCTGGAAACTCTAGTCCTGTGAGGCATCTCCTAATGACTCACAACACCCTTAACAGACTACAGTTCCCAGGATTCTTGTTCGGAAGAGCTATGACTTTCAAAGTGGCATAAAAGCATTTTATATGCCTGGTGCAAATGTGGCGTATATATGAATGAACATGCAGAGAAACTGAGTGAATAAATAATATTTCTGCTATCTCTACAATTGATGGCTCAGTCGGTAGAGCATGAGACTTTTAAGCTCATGGACATTGGTTTGAGACCTGCATTGGGCAAAATATTCCTGCGTTGCAGGAGGTGGACTAGATGATCCTTGGGGTACCTTCCAACTCCATAGATATCCTATGATATATCAGAGCAGGGCTCTGAGAAACCTGTGGCCTTCCAGATGTTGATGGACTCTCCAAACCTATCCATGGACCATGCTGGCTAAGGCTGACTAGAGCTGGAGTCCAACAACATCTGGAGGTCTACGGGATCCTGAGCCCTGCATTAGGGCAACAATGCTGCATAAAACAGGCAAAATGCTTTTTGGAACGAGGTGACCATACCCTCCTTCCCTAATAGGTGCTGGCTCAGCCCAGCACATCATTTTGCTCACAGCACATCTGCATTTGCTCGCCTGTATTTTATACAGGTATAAGAACAGGGTGGGAAGGCGGGAAGTAAGTTGGATTAACTGGGCAAAGAAAAATTAAGGGTTTTGAAGAAATAAACCCCAAGATTCCACTTGGACTTTTAAACAAGGAGGAGTTCCTTCCTATATACGAATAAAATATAATAATGTATCTTCATGTTGCAAAAGCTGTTGTTCGCTCTACCATCATGTGTGAGATAACTCAGATAAAATGTTGCCAATTCTGTGGGTTGCTTGAATCATCTTGAGCTGTTTGCTCTGCAAACACATCTTTTGTACTTTTATTATTGTTATTGTGCAACACCTTTCTGTGTTACGAAATGTGCAGTGCAGGTTTAATTGCTCAGCTGAGTAGCCCTGCCTTTGGGCTGAAGGGGTAAGACTAAATTGCCCTATAGGTCTCTTTAAAACAGGGATGGGTAACCTGTGGCTTTTCAGATGATCTCAGACTACAGCTCCCACCATCCCTGACAATCTGTCATGGTGGCTGGGGCTGATGGGAGTTGGATTCCAACAGCATCTGAAGGCCCACAGGTCCCTTGTCCATCCTTTACACCAATGAACTGAGTGAGGAGAAAAAATCTGGATCCCTCTTGAACATGCCTCGAAGCACAAACACATACCCTCCAACATTTATCCAATGAAAGTAGGGACATCCTAAGGGAAAGTGGGGCATTCTGAGATCAAATCAGAAACCAGGATGGCTTCTCTAAATCAGAGACATCCCTGGAAAATAGGGACACTTGAAGGGTCTGCAAACAGTTCTGCACCTCCCAACTTGTGAACACAATCAGAGTTGTTGTTTTAATTCTGTCACAAAACAAAATGCAAATGTAAGAGGTCTGGCTGACATTGACATTCACTCTTTGCAGTCTATTTCAAGCCTGATGCTCAGCATGACATTTTGTGGATGTGGCTAGAACACAAAGAGAAAAAATCAAAATAAAGCTTGGAAGAGCCCCAAACCTTGAAGTTTTCATAGATTCGTCTTACTGATATGACAAAGGGGGGGTAGGGGGGGAATTACGTTTTTCTCCTTGAACGAGCAAGCCTCAAAACTAATCTCCCCTCAGCTAAAATTGAATTTAAATATAATCAAACTTGCATTGCTTCGGAGCATTCATTTATCTTGCTTAAAACTTATATGCAGTTCTCACTGGGACTAGCTCTAGGGCTGTTTGCTTTTGTTTTCTGAAATCTGCTGTCCTCAGCATTGTCTGCTTTTGAGAGAGATGATGGATGGGGCACCAAGTACATCCCTTATCCGCTATCTGCAGGAGCAGAACCCAGGCGCATGGCCTCTTCCTATCCTGCCGTCCTAGTTACAGCTAAGCTCAAGAGGAACCAACTGTTTGAAAGATAAAGCAGCATTTCGGAACAGGGCTAGGAAAGGAAGATTACGACACACACGGCATGATTGATGTGTTGGCAGCTCCATTGTTACAGCTGCTCTTCTTACCTAGGGGTGAAATTCCACACAGACCAGAGTAAGAAGTCATCTCTGCCACTCCATCTTCTTCCAGCAGTCTGCCTGTGAAAGGGATGGAGAGCTAAACGTAACATCTTATGCTTCTATTTAGCAGGCTGAACAAAGTTTCTATATTTATTTAGAAGATTTTATAATCTGCCTTCCTGCTGAATGATCCCTGAGGCAATCGACAACAGATTTTCTTAACAACACATTCACACAAACACGTGAAGCAGGTTTTTAAACACCTGGGCTGATTCAGATGGTTTGGTTTTGGGTTTTCATCAATAGGATTGCATCGTTAGCCACTTTGGATTTACAGGGATAAAGTAATGAGGGAAGCTTCACTTGCGTGAGAAAACTAACTTTTGTGATGACAACAACAACGAAAGAGATGGCAACATTCTATACAATGCCAGCAGGACTACAGAAAGAGAAAGTGCCATGGCTGAAAGCAGATGCTTTGCATCCAGTTTGGTTCAATCCCAAACTGGAAGGTTCAATCCCCAGTAGAGTTGAGAGAAGCACCCATCTGAAGTCCTGGAGAAGTCAGTGAAAATAAACACTGAGAGAGGTGGACCAGAAGACAGCTTCCTATGTTCCTAGCATATCCACATGCAGTCAAAGGTCAAATACAGTAGTTACTCCTCCCCTTGAGTAAGCACCTATTACCTTAATGTTTCTTGCATTTATCCTTTTGTCAGATGATGTTGCTCTACAGCTTGGAAGTAGCCTGTCTCCAGCCTCTCCTGGTGGTACTTAAGACTTGTGCGCCCTGAGGGAAGGCAGAGGAAAAGAAGCCCGGGCCAGGAATCTCAGATCATCAGCTCTTAAAGCAACATCAATGTCCTGACATCATTGTTGGGGCAGCCCACCACTACCACCTTTCCAGGTGCTATGTAGGAAAGGTCCCACACCTGCCTCAAGTGTCTTTGCCTGGCTGGAATGTATCCCTGAATTGGGTTAATGCCTCTCATTTGCCTGGAATGAGTCTGGGGTGTTTGTGTGTAGGTACAGAAACCTCTGACTTTTTCTGTACACACCAAAAGAGACAAATTAGGAATGACTTAAGGACTCCAATCAGTGTGAAGCTGCTTTGAGAAACAATGCATCCAACAGTAGTATTTTATAATGAAGTACAGGATAAATATGCATTTTGGGAAACGTGTGAACATGGATTGAAAACCCAGAGCAGGAAACATAGTGAGTGCACAGTAAATGGGAGTGTGTTCACAGTCTAAGAGTAGCATTCATTGATCTAGCTCATCCCCCAGATGGTTGTCCACAAGGGAATATGCCCTTCAGACTGAAAAAGGTCCCCTCTCTCCAAGGTAGATGACGGAAGGAATTGAAGCCAGACTGGTGCAGCAAGTCTTTTTAAGAGTATTGCCCATAATTGGGTGGGTGAACAGGGACCATTTCAACTCCACTTCCAGCAGTAAAAGTCTTGGGCTAGCACTGCTTGCTACACAGTGCCAGTTGTCTGCCATCCTGCTAAATTTGTAGAGGAGGGACCTGCAGTCTGCCTCTGCCCTTGTCATCATGACAAACATCTTGGAAATGAGGTTCACTTGTATCATTGCCAGGAAGGTTCATTTACCTGTGTCCTTAATACATTCATTTTCCTGCTGATTCATTTCCAAAACATTGCCTTCCAAGATCATCATTAAATGTTTGCCTCTTGTGTGTGCTTTAAAGTGTGAAAAAGGAAAGCGGGGTGGGGTGGGGGGGTATGACAACAAGGCATCACTCCATGTGGCAATTTCTGAGGGCTTGTCAAAGACGCACAGCCAGGAGTTTACATGATCGCAAAGCACAGCTCGATCAGCAACACTAATGTCTACGCAAGAACAAAGAACAGCGGTGGAGATGAATTCAGAGAACTGTTCATCCCTCAAGTGCAATAAGCATTAAAAGAGCTTTTCTGGGTTGAAAATACGGGGAAAGGTTGTTTGTTTGTTTGTTTTTTAGGATGCCTTGCCATTTGGAGATTATGAGAAGAGAATGCAGGCTTTTATATCTGAGAACATTGGCAGCCGGTTCATTTCCGGGCTCAATTCAAGGTGCTCACATCAAGTGCTTAAATAATTTACACCCCAAATATCTGAAAGATGGCCTCCTTCCCTAAAGACTCTCTGGGGTGTTACATAGCCTGGATAGCTCAGTTGGTTAGATTGTGGTGCTGAAAGGGCCAAGGTTGCAAGTTTGATCCCCATCTGGGACAGCTGCATATTCCTGCAATGCAGGGGGTTGGACTAGATGATCCTCAGGGTCCTTTCCAACTCTATGATTCTATGATCAGCAGAGGGGACCTTGGTAGTTCCGCCATCTCATAAATTTAGGGGGTAGAGGCCTGGTGGTCACATTCTCTGTGTCAGCCCCTAAGCTGTGGAACTCTTTCTCCACAGAGGTGCATCTGGAACCTCCGCTGGACAGCTTTTGACAAATGCTGGAAAAGATTGTGATATGTTTTAACTGTTTTTAATACTGAATACAGTGGTACCTCGGGTAAAGTACTTAATTCGTTCCGGAGGTCCGTACTTAACCTGAAACTGTTCTTAACCTGAAGCACCACTTTGGCTAATGGGCCTCCTGCTGCTGCTGTGCCGCTGGAGCACAATTTCTGTTCTCATCCTGAAGCAAAGTTCTTAACCTGAAGCAATATTTCTGGGTTAGCGGAGTCTGTAACCTGAAGCGTATGTAACCTGAAGCGTATGTAACCCGAGGTACCACTGTATAAAATTGTTGTAACTAGGGCTGAGTAATATATCATCCAAAACCGATCTGAAGTCAATATCATGATATCGGTTTCATAATCTTTGACCTGGCAATACATGAATCAGTGAGTGAGTGAGTGAGTGAGTGCACGCTATGCAAAAATCACAATGTGTGAAAAAAATGTGAAGATAGCTAATGTTTCTCTAGATTCCTGCAGCCCCTATTAGCTCTTCCCTGCCTGATGCAGGGGTCAGTGAACCACAAGAGCAGGTGCCAGCAAAAATCATGACGCAGGAAAAACTGTGAAGCCAGCCAATGCCTCTACATGGCTCTATCCTCATTTTGGACGTTGTGTTATCATCAGTATATCAGTTTGGCTGGTGATCTATCACATTGTTGAAAACCCAATATCACCCAGCCCTAGTTGTAACCCACCCTGGGACCTTAGGGTAATGAATTTAGTAATAGTAATAATAACACTGAAACCTCCAAGCGCTATTTGACTGCAACCATCCCAACTGTGCCGACTGTTGCTGGTGGTGGTTGGAATCCAACAACACATTAAGGGTTACAGGATAGCTACTCCTGACCTGATCTGACTGCCATGTGCTGGTTGTCTCTGTTAGAATTCCTGCTCCATGATTGCAGTCATGGGATTATTGTCTATCACATGACGGTATATGTTTTGACTCCACAGAGCGGGAAGTGACAGAGAAAGGATGTTTGTGTTACTGTGTTCCGTGAAGTGGGACTATTGTCCTTTGTTCTTTTTCTCTTTGCTGTCTGATGCTAGAGAGAGAGGGAGTCATGTTGCAGAGCTCTGTGTGTGTTTATATGTAAATAAAGTAGATTAGCCAAAATGCTGAATTGCTGATGTCTGTTACGCAAGCTGCGAAAACTCTGTGCATCCCTAAGTGTGCCGGTGTCTGTTGACATCGGTCGCTGTGATGTTTGGGCTGAAGAAAGCTTTTGAAGCTCCCGAACAAACGATCAGGAGGGAGAGAACATGCCAGTCGGGAATGTGTCTCTACCAGGGTCCTACTTGAGTGTAGGATGTGCTCCTGACAGTCTCTAATCCAATTCCTGGTAATTTATGCAATTGCTGACCAGGAAGCAGGAAGCGCTGGGTTCTAGGATGCAAAATGTTTTAGTCATAAGAAAGCTTGGCAAAAGAGTAAAAAGCAATCTCACCCCCCCCCCAGTCTTTTGCCGGGGGTGGGATTCTGATTTACAAGGCTACCTTAGGCTCATTTGCTTGAGAACAGCAAGGTTTTTGTCTTCTGGTGTCTATAAGGCTTGTTGGCACGTTCTTCAAAAAGGAATGAAAAAGAAGTATATGCATAATTCATACTTGGCTAGGTTGTTGAAGCTTGCAACCATCAGCCATGACATATTTACATCTCCAGCTTCTCAGATGTTCAACACACTGAGTGACATATTTACTTATCCCATAAAAAAACCCAAGCAGCTGGTTTAGCTGAGCATATAAAATGGAAGGCAATTGATATATATATATAAAAAAATACCTAATGCACATCAAATAATATCTCTAAAGAGGTGTGAAAGAGATTCAGATCAAGCTGTCATTTCCAAGACAGGCTCCATCTGCTTTTGGAATACCCTCCTGGGGCTGGTGGAACAGGAGCACCAGACAAAACACCTGAGATGGGGCATCAAGATGTGCAGTGGCCTCATTCCCTAGTCAAGGGTCCCTGGTTTCCTTAAATTGCTTCACAAATATTATTGGAAATTAAGAAAGAAAGGAATAGAGAGTTTAGAAAATCTCTGAACAACCCACTACCCTTCTTCCTGCACAGAGCAGGCCACACACAGGTCTAAGATGTACAATATCATAACAGACTCCCTTGGAAGGTGATGGTCTCTCCTTCTCTGGAGGTTTTAAAGCAGAGGTTGGATGGCCATCTGTCAGGGATGCTTTTTTAGTTGATATTACTGCATTTCAGGGAGATGGAATAGATGACCCTGAGGGTCCCTTCCAACTCTACGATTCTATGATTAAAACAGCAATAAAACACCAATAAATACTGACTGGATTTAAAAAAGAAAGCTCTTGTTGTAAATGCTCATTTAAACAAAGACAAACAAAAACTTATCTATATCTTAAGTGAGGAAACTTCAAAAAACAGCTTGATGAGGTCTGGGTATCCTTGGTAGGTACAAAATGATTACTACTTGGGGGGGGCAGTGGTAAATAGTTGGAGAGGAAATAGGATGGAGTACTGTGGAGTAGGGCATGGCTGCTGACTGGGTCCATAAACAGGAGGACTCCGCATTACAACATTTTGTTGCAGGTTTCACTTGTCATATGTAATAAGTTTCAAATAGGTTGGCCTTTCTTTCTTTTTTAATTAACATTCCTTTTAAATATGCACTGCAATCTTATTCGACCAGACCCTTCTGGGCTTATTGCACGAGGAAGTAAGAACGGCCTTGTACAAAAATGAATCACTTAATAGGGAAATGTTCTTAGACAAGAGGCTTTAGATTTTAAAAAAGCCATTAGTTAATTATCTTCTTTGCACTGCAGAAATCAGCCAGGAATATATTATTATTATTTTATATATATATATATATATATATATATATATATATATATATATATATATATATATATATGGAGTATATATATAGAAAGGGACATAGTTTGTAATGTCTGTATGTCATCAACTATTTAAAGCTTTTCTTTTCTTTTTCTTCACAGCCAGTTTGGTTAACAAGCTTCTGCACTGCTGTCTTCCTGCATTTTAATCTATATCATAGATCACAAAACCTGGAGTATCATTCAAGTCAAGTCTGTGCTAAAAGGACTGCAAAGTTTCATTTTGTATTAAGCTCCCTACAATCCAGACATATTTCCCGTTCTGCTTTATTAAATTGCATGCAAATTTTGCAATACCCCTCTTTCCCCGCCACCTCTGGCACACAACCCATTGTCACCTATTTTCTTTTCTGCAACAAACCTCAACATAATGATTCCTTGGAGGTGTCAGCGCTTGTCTTCATTTTCAAATTGACAGTAAGAAATCTCTCTACAGGGGCCAACGTGGATGTCAATGGGAAGTGCAGAAGCAGGCCAACAACACAACAGTTCATCCTCTCCAGCTCATGACCACCAGTAACTGGTATTCAGGGGCACATTGTCTCAGATACTGCAAGTAAAATAGCCATCATGACTAGTTAGCCATATTCTCCATGACTAAAGAACTACTCAGAGACCCAAAGCAAAAACCTAGGCTTGACCTCAGTAATCTTGAAATATTTATAACCACATTTGGTTGCATGGAATGGGGAATCCTGGACAAGTTAAATTTCCTGCAGCCAATTTAAAGGTTCCCCTCAGGATAGTGCTTTCTGTAGCTCTGGATCACAAGAGCTTCCTCTTCCCATGCTCAGTATCTATCTTTCACACCCATAACTAAACATTAAGAATACCCTCTGGGGGAAGCAGTCTTGGGGATAGAACAGACATGCATGGGATTGAAATGCTGTGGGTTTGTGGTGGTGTAAGCTTTCATGGACTAGTGTGTACTTCATCAGATGCATGAATCTTCATCTTTCAGTCACATACAGACAAGGATCAAGGTAGGGGATTGTGGAGAGAAAATCAGACTAAGGGGGCGGGGTCAGATGTCATGAAAAAAGTGCAGTGAGCTAGCCATAATTTGTCAGATGGAAAGATAGTAACCCAATGCTAGAACAAGTGCAGCTGTATTTTGTAAGCTACTTTTAGGTGTTCATTTAATGCATGCAGACTGGGGGTGGAATTGCATCAAGAGTTCACCCTCTCCAACCCATGTGTGTTGATTTTGAAGGTCTGTACACCTACACCAGGGATGCGGGTGGCGCTGTGGGTTAAACCACAGAGCCTAGGACTTGCCAATCAGAAGGTCGGTAGTTCGAATCCCCGCGACGGGGTGAGCTCCCGTTGCTCGGTCCCTGCTCCTGTCAACCTAGCAGTTCGAAAGCACATCAAAGTGCAAGTAGATAAATAGGTACCGCTCCAGCTGGAAGGTAAACGGCGTTTCCATGTGCTGCTCCGGTTCGCCAGAAGCAGCTTAGTCATGCTGGCCACATGACCCAGAAGCTGTACGCCGGCTCCCTCGGCCAATAAAGCGAAATGAGTGCCGCAACCCCAGAGTCGGTCACGACTGGACCTAATGGTCAGGAGTCTCTTTACCTTTACCTTTACCTTTACACCTACATCATAGGTTCATGCAATCAGCAGCCTTGCATACAAGTAGTGATGGGTGTGGGGCTCAATAATTCACAGCAAACTGGTGCACGCATATCAAGGCTTTGATGTATTTTCCGTTTCCATCTTAGGTGTGTCCAATATCCTCCTAAGCATTATCGTTAAACAAATGCAATAGGGGGGAAAAGCAAATGTAGCATGAAAGAAAAAGAATAAAAGGTGTTTTGCTTCACTGATTACAAGCTAAATGATCCCACCTGCAAAGGAAAACACGATGGATGAAAAGAAATAGAAGGAATTGGAAATGTAAGACATGCTAATGAGGTTCCCCCTCCCCCCCACCCATTTTGACAGTTTGAGTTTTGACTAAACAATAAACCGCGCCACATAAAAGCTGGAAGCGGTTGGATTTATTTATTTTTAGACAGAGAGGATATTGTAGTGGTAGCGACAGGGGTGGACCTACTATGAAACTAACTGGCGGTTCCCTCATTGTGAGAAGTGAGGTTATAGGGAACCAGACAGAGGGCCTTCTCGGTAGTGGCACCCGCCCTGTGGAACGCCCTCCCATCAGATGCCAATGAAATAAGCAGCTATCCTATTTTTAAAAGACATCTGAAGGCAGCCCTGTTTAGGGAAGCTTTTAATGTTTGATGTATCACAGTATTTTAATATTCTTTTGGAAGCCGCCCAGAGTGGCTGGGGAAACCCAGCCAGATGGGCGGGGTATAAATAATAAATTATTATTATTATTATTATAGTCTGTGTCCTTCTTCAATTGTCCCAGGGATAAGGGGATGGCAGATCATATCGCCTGGGCATGCAACTGGGGTTTCCCAGATTGCTATTAGTTCTAATTTATCGCTAAAGAGTGGGTTTTCTGGGGGAAAGTGCTGGGGCAAAAGCAAAACCACTTGGACCCATGCCTACAAAGCACTGAACAACCGTAAAACCCCTTGGACCCATGCTTTCTAGCCATGGGGCAAGAGGAAGTGTGGATGAGCTCTCAATGTAGACAGTACTGAAAAAATGGGCCAAGAACATGGTTTTGTCTAAGGTACCAACCAAGGTTCCTAATTTCTTACAATGCCTGCAATATAGTATTACTCTGGGACAGCCTTTTTCCACCCACCTACAACAGTGTTGCTGCCCCTACTACTGACCAGGTAAGCCTGTTAAATGAAGCCCACCAGAAGAAATATAAAACCCAGGGCTCCCACAAACCTGGAAGGAAGGACATCATACCTTAAATGGTTCGGGTTTGTGTTTGTAAAGGGACAGTGTTGTCCTCCAGATAAAACAATAGTAATAATGGTCTTATTTCCCAACAATGAGGATAGAGGAGAGCAGGGCCTCGGGGAAACAGGCAGGTGTCAGGTGTGGTCAGCCAATAAAACTTAACATATCTGAAATTGTCTTTCTTGGAGAAGCTTACTTCTGAAGTCCTTTGCTATCTGAAAACCACTTAAACCAACTGCACACACACACACACACACACACACACACACACACACACAGCCTTCCACCCTTGCTTTTTACTGTTCAGAGAAAGCAGATATTTCCTTTTCCTCCCTCCTTGTAAGAAATGGCACATTTTTCATCTTTATTGTCAAATGGAAAGAAACCCATTTCTAAGGAGTGAAATAGCTTTCAAAGGCCAACACAGTGGGAGTGCATAAATGAGCCCACCTCTGGCCCTGCAAGTGTCCAAGCTAGTTTTCTATCTGCCACACTGCCAAAACAGATAGAGGAATCTCTCAGCAGCACACCGGCACACTTCTTTTTATTGTCCTACCCTCAAATGGAGGGGTTAAAAAAAATCCACCCAATAACAACAACACATTTTCATTTATCTTTCTTTTCACAAGATGGACCGCATTTCCCTTCATTCCTCTTCATTTCTCTCATTTCATGTGGAAGTCTAAGGGCAGGACAAACTGGCAAATGAAAGCTTTTTTATAAAATGCACTGGTCTACCTAACTGCTTTTAGGGGGGGGGGTGTTTCTCTTTTTCTTTGCAGGCAACTGTTTAAAAAACAACTTCACCAAAAAAACAAGAGACAGTGCTGGTGGTTGCCTCTTAAATGCCCCCCTCTTTTTACTATATGCCTTAGAATCATAGAATCATAGAATCACAGAATCATAGAATCATAGAGTTGGAATAGACCACAAGGGCCATCGAGTCCAACCCCCTGCCAAGCAGGAAACACCATCAGAGCACTCCTGACATATGGTTGTCAAGCCTCTGCTTAAAGACCTCCAAAGTAGGAGACTCCACCACACTCCTTGGCAGCAAATTCCACTGTCGAACAGCTCTTACTGTCAGGAAGTTCTTCCTAATGTTTAGGTGGAATCTTCTTCCTTGTAGTTTGGATCCATTGCTCCGTGTCCGCTTCTCTGGAGCAGCAGAAGACAACCTTTCTCCCTCCTCTATATGACATCCTTTTATATATTTGAACATGGCTATCATATCACCCCTTAACCTCCTCTTCTCCAGGCTAA
The DNA here is from genome assembly GCF_964188305.1 of Podarcis bocagei. NCBI lineage: Eukaryota > Metazoa > Chordata > Lepidosauria > Squamata > Lacertidae > Podarcis > Podarcis bocagei. Next base: position 91,447,580 of record NC_138125.1, on the reverse strand, counting down.
ACATGCCCAGCTCCCTTAGCCGTTCATCATAAGGCATCGTTTCCAGGCCTTTGACCATTTTGGTTGCCCTCCTCTGGACACGTTCCAGTTTGTCAGTGTCCTTCAGTGAGCAGATAGAAATACTTCATGGCACTGTTTCTCAAACTGTCTGATGTGGTAGACCAGCAATGTTCCAGGGACAGTTATCACGTTTGCTTCCTGGAGTATCCCACCCAACCTGGTCTGTGGTGGAGTTGCCATGGACAGGCAGCTGATGGGCTTGCAGAACAGCACCAGTCCCTTTGAGTAACACTGGTTTATGGTAGGTTGAACCTAAATAAACACATACCTAAATAATGCAAAAAAAATAACATCGTGGGGAGAATGTTTCCAGCTACCCCACCCCTTGCTTTTGGAAGGCTTGGAAGTTGCTGCTTCCTAGAATCATCTGCAACACAGGCCCTCTTCAAGTATCCTAAATGAAGAAACCATGACCATGCTCAAACAGGCCCTACTCTTCCGACTCCCAGTCAGAAGGAAGACTATAAGCAGGTCAAGCTGTTCTCCAGGCAGGTGGAACCCCTGTGTGATCAAGGCTCCTGTTTGCAAGGAGGATTTTAAGTGCGTCATTTATCTATGCCTCCTGTTACGCTGAAGCTGCAATCCTGCAATTGACTGCCATGGCCAAGAGGGTGGCCCAAAAATTCATTTCCATACATGGTGATGTAGAAGGTTTGACTCATGGATTATGAGATTAACCTAATGGATAAGAAGGAAAGCTCTCAAACAGATCAAGTGAAAGGAATGAAAAGAGAGTGAAGCCTTTATGACAGTGGATAATAAAGAGTTGCACTCCATTGGACCCAAACCTGCTCCAGTTGATATCCATTTTCAGTTACCACTAGACTCACAACTGCAGGTAAGGCATCTTAAGCAACAATTTTTCTGTTGTTCACAGGAGAAGGGAGACTATGAGAGAAGCAGGCTGGAAAATTTGAGGGGAGAAGACCGAGGAAATTGATACCCAGATATAGGGTCCTATAACCTACCTCAGGTTAAGAAGTTAAATGGTCTTGTCAGCTTCTCTAAAGAGGGAAAGTCCTAAATTCTTCCCCTTACCCTCAAAAAAAAAAAAATCCATTGGGAGAGGATTGTGGTCAAGGTCTGCTAGTTGCCCACCTGCCCAAAAAGGAGGCTGCAGCAAGTAGTTAAGAATTGTCTTGAAGCCATCCTAGAAATAAGGAAGAAAATTATACTCTCTCCGGTGCCCAATCCTGTCAAGACCAAAAGAACAAACTAGCACTTACTGAAAGGGAATTTCAAGGATGTGGTGGAATTCTCCAAGACAAAGAAGTACAGTGGTACCTCAGGTTAAGAACTTAATTCGTTCTGGAGGTCTGTTCTTAACCTGAAACTGTTCTTAACCTGAGATACCACTTTAGCTAATGGGGCCTCCCGCTGCCACCGCGCCGCCGCTGCAGGGCGATTCCTGTTCTCATCCTGAAGCAAAGTTCTTAACCCGAGCTACTATTTCTGGGTTAGCAGAGTCTGTAACCTGAAGTGTCTGTAACCTGAGGTACCACTGTAAAGAACCTGAAGTGTCTGTAACCTGAGGTACCACTGGAAGAATCTCAGAGTAGGAAATGTATGAGATGTAGCATACCTCATGATCAGTGCTTTTTTTCTAGAAAAATAGGTGCCAGTACTCACCGTGAAGTTGTTGCAGTAAGTGCCACACTTTTTAACAACAACAAAAAAGAAGTACCAGCATCCCCTTTTTTAAAAGCCCTGCTCAAAACAAAATTATTCCTTCTTTGATAATCACCTTCATGTAGTCCTTTGGGATGAAAAGCTGAGTAAAAGGCACAGAACTGATGGATCAGAGGACCTTTAACATGCCCTGCCCCCTGGACCACTCACACAGATGATCAGAAGTTACTTATAAGAAATTGATAGTGATCTTCAGTCTTTCTGACTTCAAAGCAATCAAATGTATTAACTTTTGTTAAGCAGTCCATATATATTCCAAACATATAATGGCAATGAAATGGCTTGTTTCAGTTTTTTGCACTATGCATGTGAAGGGTTTTTTTCTTTTATGCCAAGAATGGAGGCATTTAGATATTTTGTATTCTTGACCTGCACAGAAATTGTTTAATCCAGCAACACATACTTGTGATTTTCTGCTTTGCTTCTAGGTAACTGAGATATTTCAACCGTGGCCATTCTCAATAGAATTTTAACCACAACTCAAATTATGTGCGAGTGCCCTTATTCTGCCATTTTAAGCCACTTATTTTCTCCTTTTTTTAAAAAAATAAATATGTGGTTTAAGAACTGTGAGGAATGGCATATTTTCTTCTCCATCTTCACCACCCGACAAAAATACATCCACTTCTAAGAAGCAAAATAGCATAGAAAGGCCAATGCAGACAGCAATGCATTATGTTTCCCCACTATTCAAACACTGTTATATTGCATATAATCTGGACTCCTCACATCTAAGGATGGGGTAGAAATTCCACTTAGTTATCATGCAAAGGCAAATTATATAATTTGCACTTTAAGAAAGAATATGCAGACCAAAACAGCTGTCCTTAGAAATTTGCACTCCTCTGAAGCTTGAAATACAGCTAACCAAACAAGAGAGTGTAAAAAATGCATTATCTAGAGTAAAGTGGGCATAAAACTGCATCTATTAATGAAAACAGCATACAAATTGTGTACATTAGGAGATCTTTTCACAAAAATGCTGATTCACACATCCCTATTCATATTCATATTCATCCCTATACCACATATGTGGTATGTTCTTGGTCGGGTGGGTTTGGGCATCTGATTCTCCCTGGGTTTTACCTTTCATTGGCGAACCTGAACAGTGAAGAGCTTGCACAACAGAGTTTTCCACCAGATTAAGCCTGACAAGTATCATATGCTTTGCTGCACCCGCTAACTACTGCTTCCCTCGCTGGCCTCACTGTCATTCATTCTGAAGAGCAGGTGCATTAGCGCCGGGGAAGAGATCCTCAGGCATTTATAAATAGCTGGATTTGCCAGGTATAATTGCTATTTTGTAAGTGTCTGTGGGAATAAAATATGGTATTTCCCTTAAACAGCTGCAAAGATCTCTCCTTCCCAGCCCTTCAGCCTTCTTTTTCTGAAAATCACCGTTCCTTTCACTCTCCAGCTTTAAGGCTATCAATCATTTATTGCCTGACACAAATTACTTCTTCACACAGGCCACAGCCATCCACTGCCCAGTAACAGCTTGTATTACTTGGTAATCTCTGTCTCTCTGATTCTGTCTCCCTCACACAGCCTCAGAAAGTAAAAACCTGGCCTCACTTTAAGCCTCAGGCTAGGCCCTCATCTGCAGGACCTCAAAGCAAAGAACTTTGGAATACAGTGGACCAAGAAAGACCCAATCCCATCATGCAGGTCTGAGAACGTTTTCATGGGTCAAATAACCACAATGTGTATGCTGAAAATGGTGCTGTTTTGTGTTAAAAAGCGGGATTTTCACAATTGGGTCTGATGTCTGGGTACTGAAATATTTTGTGGTAGGACTTTAGGCACCTGCTTAGTACCAACTCCAGCCTGGGGGCACAACATGAATGGAACTTGTAGACCTTTAAGTATGCAAAATATATGCTCTGGCACTGAGATACAGCCCTTCCCTGCAGGAAGCAGGGAAGCAAAGTTGCTGGAGTGGAGAAGAAGCCATTTTCAAGGTGTTGGGAGGGGGCATATTTAAAATGGCAGCAGGTCTTGCCCTTTTGGTAGCAGCATGAATGCAAGAGTGGCTGGCACCATGAGAAAGTGGTGTGTCATCACTCTTACCACAGGATGGGACTGCACAGGCACACCAGTCGAGCAAATTGGGCGCTCCCACCAGTAAACTCAAACAGCCCTGACCTTGCCATCATCCTTTGCCACCCTACCCCAATCATCTTGGTATTTGGCAGCAATGATCGTGACTGTGAGGAGAGGGAAGCAGTGGATCAGGCAGAACAAAATAAATGGGTTTTTTTCCAGGTTGCTACGTATGTATCTTGCTCATTTTACACTGGATAAATGGAATGGAAAAGAAACTGGCTATTCAGAGAGAATGACAACAGATTACTGGAAATCTAGGATTTGGTGCATTTAATTAACAGGAGGAATAGATGTTCCAGCTTACCAGTGATAGCCTGCATGGTAGAGCAGAGATTCAGAAGCACTCTCTCAACCCTAGTATCAGTGCAGTGAGGTCAGGCTACACTTGCATGCTGGTAGAGCCACTCTGGCACTCCCACTGGTGTGACTGCTCAACATCAACCTTGCAGCTGCCCTGCCCCATCCCAGTAAGCTGCAGAAACACCGGTGTCAGGAGTGCCCCACCATGCAGACCACTGCTGCAGCCTACCATAATGGAGGACAGTGAAGTCATATCACATCACTCAAAAAGTGATATCGTAGTGCCCCCTTTGTTATGAGGTCTGAACCTACATGCATGCCCAGCATTCACATGTATTCAACATACAGCCCTGTGAAGGCTGGAACATTTTGTGTGTATGCATCCATACTGTGTATATCTTTTAACTCTTATGCCCAAGAAAGAATATGTTGCACCACAAAGCAGGAGAAGATTGGTTTATTACTCAGAATTGCAAAGAGACAGAGTATATGGATAGTTGCTTCAGACAGACAGGGTACATATATGTGGGCAGCAAATAATCATTTAACACACACACACCGTAGATCTAAAGCAGGCATCAGCAAACTCGGCCCTCCAGATGTTTTGGGACTACAATTCCCACCATCCCTAGCTAACAGGACCAGAGTTGTAGTCCCAAAACATCTGGAGGGCCAAGTTTGCCTAGGCCTGATCTAAAGAGTAAAGAGAGTCCCTAACTAACCCAAGAGCATAAAGAGTGAAGGCAGCAATGTGCCACAGACCCACACTACAAAGAGAGAATAGTAAGAAGCAAGCAGAATGCAAAGTCGGGAATACAAAATCTGTGCCTTCTGTGAGAGTTAAGCTCTCCTCTTCAGAACCCTTAGCCAGCAAGGCAACAGTGTCTCTCCACCCATTCTTTGGTCCATGGTCCAGCAAAGCATAGGATTGGTCCCTGAGATCATGGAGTAAAGAGGGGGTTCTGTTGGCACTGTGAGCTGACTAATCATTGAAAATATGGGTTTTAAGTATCATTTGAAGCTAACCAAAGTCTATGGAGAAGGGAGGGTCTTCCTGAGTGAGTGACTAATGTAATACTTAAGTCCTTTTTGTTTATTCCTGCTAGCTTACTATTTGTGTCTACTGAGATAGGTGATAGTGAAGGGACATGACCTTAGTTTTGGGAAGAATACATCATTATGTATCTGTACAGCTCCCGAATAATAAATATACATTGAAAGCAATTTTATTGTCTGTGTGATGTCTGGTCCCTGCTTACAGGAGCTTGATAATTAAATTTTGCTGGTAAGCATGAAGATTAGTATGCTGATCTGTTCTTCAGCTATTAAGGTCAGGGTGTTAATTATTCCTCACAGGTCACATCTTAGATTGGAGTTTGTACCAGGGTCAGAGACAGTTCACAAGGGGCATATTTTATATAAAACTTATGCCAGCTGATGCCATGATCCACAGAAACAAACCATGTAAAAAGCACAGACTAGCATCCATTGTTACACCTGTGCTTCTCTAAGAATGCTGTGATGTAATGACTTTCCAAGCAGAGCTGGGAATAAAAACTAATAGATCTTCAGTCCAATCCAACCTGAGACTCCAGCAAACATGACTAACTCAGCGTAATCTGCCTTGTGGGATTTGGTGGACTTACAAATGATTCTCAGAGGGTTTTTTGATCTCACAAGCATTGACTGCATTAAGGTTTCTGCTAACCCCACCCACCATATGAACATTTTCAGAATCTAGAGCATCATTATTTATTAACTGTCACTAATAACAATAGTAATAGTTTACCTCTGAATTCCTTCATTGGGAATTGTAGTTTTGCAAAATTGTTGTGCTTTTTGGGGCAGAAGGAAAAAGACTGCAATAAATCTCTCTTCCGCCATGTAGGCAGTCGGAAGCTTGATTTTCTGGATGTCCTTTGTGCAACAGATGCAACTCAATTTTAGCTTCCTTTCAGGTGACACCTGTCTAGCTCTTCTTATAAAGGTGCCGATTGAGGGAGGCTCTTAGCCCTTTTAATGCATCTGCATTCAGAGTGATTGTGTCAGTCTTCCCATTGCCATCTTCTCAGTTAATTGATGTAAAGAAAAGAGGGTGGCGAGGCAGAAGGAAAGTGAGATAAGCAGAAACGTGGAGAGAGATGCAACAAATTAGCAAGTGGGCCCATGTGTACTATTACCGGATGTGTAACAGAATTACTTAAAACTCAAAAAAATCTTCCCGCTTCTAAGAGATGAAATGGGATAAAAATCAGTGTGTTCAGAGAAGAAAATACTCTATTCTGAAAATTGTTCTGCCTGAAATATTACTCCCTATGGGATTGAGAACCCCGATCTTCCCTCATCACATGAGGGGTCAGCAGGAGTCAGGTGACCTCAGTGAAGAGGTTACATTCCTCATATGTGGTTATTTTCTGCTGTTGAGTTATTTTGTGTATATTTGTTTCATTCTTATGGAAGGAATAAAACATTGTGCTCTTCTAGACAGAACTATTCCCCTCTCCTCCCCCTGAATTCTGTTCTGAGGGTTCTCCCAACCCCTCCGCAGCCAATTGTGTGGGTGCGTAGGGAGGAAGAGAGAGGAGAATGCACAAGCAAAAGTCCTTGCACAGGACTTCCACTGAGGGGCTAGTTAAATGTATCCCATTCAATGAATATTATTTGTAGATTGTGTGTTATCTCTGTAAATTGCTTTGAAACTTTTGTGTGTGTGGAATGATACAGAAATTGAATAAATCCATTGTGCCCCTATTGCTTCTTTGCCCCATAAGGCCTGAATAATGCCTGACTCATAAATGTTGGGAAATTTGTGAAGGTGCTCTCCCAGAGAAGATTGTTCTGTATATAACAGTCTATGACAATGAATTTGAAAAACCTCAATCTACCACTAGCGACATGTGCCCAAACAAATGGTACACTTAATAATAGATAGAAGAGTGGTATAATAAAGTGGTATTATTTGCACTTATTGTATGTTGTCTACCTGTGGGAAGAAATTGTAACTATGGTATTGTTTGGAGGTTCTTCTCATGGTGCTTCAACCACATAACACAAGGACAATGACACAGATTAATTAACACAATATAATTAGCAATCCCTAATGAAAGGATTAATTGTCATCTCCTGGATTAATGTGAGGAAGCAGGCAAGGGAGGTGTGTTAGTTCACAGCTATGCTTCCAAAGAAGCAATTTGCAGTGTGATTTTGGCTTCCGAGGAAAACTTTCCATTAGTTTCACAGTGTGTTCATGAACCTCTATGGGTGTCTCCAATTTGCAATGTCCCCCCACCCATTTTCTTAGCTTGTTATCTTGTCCTCCAGTTGGAACCCAGCCCAACACTCCTAGCTCTTTTGCATTACTGGAGAATAAACCTAAAATTGTACTTAAATTGCTATATGATTGTTTTTCATTTGTAAGTATATTTAGATTAGGTTGAAAGATGCTAACTCATCAAGGCATTTCACAGCTCTTCTACGTTCTTCAGACCCAATATTCTCTGAACAACAACACAAATTCTTAAAATGCTGATGACACCCAACTCTATCTGTTGATGGATGGCCATCCTGACTCGGCCCCAGACACACTGATCAGATGCTTGGAAGCTGTGGCTGGATGGTTACGTGGGAGCCGGTTGAAGTTAAATCCTTCGAAGACAGAGGTCCTCTGGCTGGGACGGGACGATATGGGATTGAGGGGGCAACTCCCATCTCTTGCGGGGGTGCAATTAGTGCCAGCACCGTCCGTTAAGAGTTTAGGTGTAATCTTCGATACCTCCCTCTCCATGGAGGCGCAGATCGCAGCTATAACAAAGGCGGCATTTTTTCATCTCCACCAAGCTAAGCAGTTGGCTCCTTACCTCTCTCGCCCTGACCTAGCCACTGTGATCCACGCGACGGTCACCTCCAGACTGGATTATTGTAACTCGCTCTACGTGGGGCTGCCCCTGAGACTGACCCAGAAACTCCAGCGGGTGCAGAATGCCGCAGCGAGACTCCTTACGGGGTCTTCGCTGCGGGATCACATTCATCCGGTGCTATACCAGCTGCACTGGCTCCCAGTGGAGTACAGGATCAGGTTTAAGGTGCTGGTTTTAACCTTCAAAGCCCTATACGGCCTAGGACCCTCGTATCTACGGGACCGCCTCTCCTGGTATGCCCCACAGAGGAACTTACGGTCTTCAAATAAAAACATCTTGAAGGTCCCAGGCCTCAGAGAGGTTAGGCTGGCCTCAACTAGAGCCAGGGCTTTTTCGGCTGCGGCTCCAACCTGGTGGAACGCTCTGTCACAAGAGACAAGGGCCCTCCAGGACTTGACATCTTTCCGCAGGGCCTGCAAGACAGAGCTGTTCCACCAGGCCTTTGGTCAGGGTGCAGCCTGACTCCCTCCTTTGGCAATCTTTACAATACTTTAGTTTATGGTTGCCATCAATTTTGATTTTAATTAATTCTTTGATGTTTTATAATGTTGCACTATTTTAGTGTTGTTAGCCGCCCTGAGCCCGGCTTCGGCTGGGGAGGGCGGGATATAAATAAAATTTATTATTATTATTATTATTATTATTATTAAATGTGCCTGTCTGCCTTAAGTGGTTTTTAGCATCTACCCAAAACCTTGCAATGAAAAGTGAGGATCACTTGCTTGGTCTCTGTGTTCAGTCTTGGGGTTTGAATAAATGCACAAAAAGTCTTTGCTTAAATTGCACACATTTTGTATGCATTTTGTGAACACATTAGGTACACTTTGTACATACATACATTCTTTGTATGCATTTTTTAACATAAAATACACAATTTGTCTACCAGTGCAAACAAGCGTGTTTCTGTGTATGTGTGATCAAGAACACGCATTAAGAACACAGCCTGCTTTACAATTTTTATTTCAGTTGTAGGTAGGTTATCTGACTCAGCAAATATCACCTTGCTGTGAATAATTAGAAGAGTGATTGAGCAAAATAGGTCTAAAGCCCCACTTAGGTTCATTCTGAGGTTCTTTTGATCCCAGCCATAATCAGGAACATCTTAAAGCATCTACAAAACCCCTAATTTCAAATGAGGTTACTGTAGAATGTCTGAGTATAAAACGGTTAATTAAATGCTGCTCTGGTTTTGTCCCAACTACAGGAATGAGATTGGGCAGTCTTCAGATGAAGTGTTTTGACAATAATTAGCTCTTCTCTCCTGCCCACTGCTGGCTTTCAACAAGCTCCCTCTAGGGTGTAACGATGCTTAGCATTCAACAAGTTCCCTCTAGGCTGTAACGATGCTTCTGATGGCTGGTGCAAACGTGTCTTTAATAAATGAGCGGTAATTGCACATGACTGTATGTACTTCATTAGCCAATATAGAAATTACTTTTACTCATCAGCCTTTGCGAACTCCAGTCTCCATAGAGATTGCTGTGGCAGATAGATACCAGCATTTAGGTCATTGCTTGTGTGAACAGCAGCAACATTCCTCACTACACCCTCTTAACCTTGTCGATACACACTGTGTATTTCATTTTTCCAACAGCACAATTGTTACGGAGGGGGTACCAAAGGAGTTTGTCAGCAAGAGAGCTTAAGAAAATTCATTGGGGTTGACTTTCTTTGGGAGATAAACAAAAAATTCTGCTTCTGGCCATTTATAATTCCCACACCGGTATATGCACAGTCCCACCACCCCTATTGAAATGGCAGAGCCATCTCTGGAGACTTATTTCATCTCACAACAAATACACAGTCTCTCCTATGATGAACGTGTCCTTTGTTATTCGAATACCATGAAAGGCAGTAACATTGTTCAGTCCTTAAATGCATCAACAGAGAGCAAGGAAAAACCTTTGTCAGTGAAACCCAGAGCTGGTACAAGTGCCAGACCTGAATCTGGGAGCCTAGGGTTCAATTATCCACTTGGCCATGAAGCTCACTGGGTGATCTTGGGCCAGTCACTACCTCTCAGCCTAACTTACCTTACATTGTTGCTATGGGGATTAAATGAGGACAGGGAGAAGGAAGCATGCCATTTTGATGTCATTGACTGGTCGGACACAGATGAATGGTGGGAGGCACCAGCTGAAAAACCTCAAGGGAAGAAGGCTCAGAGCCTGGGAACTGGTGGTGGAACGATGATGAGTGGTCAAAAGAAAGAGGATGTTTCAGAAGCTGAAGAGTTAACAGGGTTCAGTGAGTAGAGAAAGTCCCATTAAATACTTTTAATTGACATGTACACTGATACTGGTTTTTGCATAGAAATTGCACATGGAAAAAGCCACACGTTGCTAACATTCTTAGTCCAAAGCTCTACCAATTGGAAATAGGAAATTGAATCTTGATAACCAACACGTTAATTCACCAGTTCTTTCTCTTTTCAGTTAAATCAAATCCAGGCCAGGATCTTCTCACTGCTCAGGGGAATATGAAACATGCAGCGATACTACCAGCCATTTCACTAGCTCACAAATTTACCTCATCTCTTGTCTCCCTAGAGGTACAGGACCAATTAACTCTCACTAGTAGCTTACATGAAAACAAATATAACATAAATCCATTAATTGTAGCCATATTAATAGCAGTTATTAGCTTCCAGCTAGGGTATAAGCAGGCTGACTGAAAAGTAAGTCCCCTTGACCCATTACTCTATTTCCAAGCAGGTAGGCTGATGACTTCAAGAGTTGAGGAATATTTCATCCCATAAGAAAAAAATCTTCCCTGTCTCTATTTTTCTCTTCTTCAAATCATGCTTTGTATCCTCACCCCATCCCCCACCCCGGAAAAAAGAAGAAAGAAACCTAACTTCAAATCTCATTGAGTTGATTCTCTGGAATTCATTTTGATGAAAATCTTCAATGATCCTGGGTATTCTTAAACACTCCAACTCTCTCTTCTTTCAAAGGGCATACACTTAAATTGTTTGTTCCCCTGCTTATACCTCCCTCTTCAGAGAAGCAATAGACTAGAATGACTATGGATTCCCTGTAGATAACTATGGTTGACATCAACATCCATTCACGTTCCACCTAATCAGACGGTATTCTGTTAAAGAGGGGGAATGGAATTCCTTGACAGCTTAGAAGTACATTTTTTTTTAAGTTAATTGTGTTCCCAAGTTATCTCTCTTGGCATTTATGCTCACGATATTAGCACTAAAGAGCTTGAATGAAAATTTGTTGAAGAAACATTCTCCTTTAAAATGTTAATCCTTCACCTCTTTCCAGATGGCAGTTTGGGAAGCCTGGTAACTGAGGCTTATAAGATATTCTTGTTGGGTATCATTCCAAAGCAACTTCCTACAGCATAGATATTAATGAATACAAAACAGCAGAATTCAAACAAAGCACAACTCTCTGTGTGGGGCTGATAGTGATCACATGCTGCTCGCTCTTGCCACTGCTATCACATTTCCATTGTTAGCATTACAAAAACAGGCAAGTAGGAAGATTACTTTAGAGAACTGAACACAGAATGTAATCAGTCCCAATGAACTCTGGGTAATTATTAATCCACCCGGCCTGTATTTGCTCTTCATCTGTGTAATATGATGCCATCTGACACAATGGTGGCTTTTAGATGGTCTAAATGGGTTCACACATAGGGCCATCTTTGCCAACTATTTGACCATATATGCTATGCAAGATCTCATGTGGTGCAATGGACTGAATGCTAAGTTTGGAATATGCAGGGTCGCAAACCCTTCTTAGCCCTGTAGAATTATGTTTGTATATGAATAGGTCTCTGTATCTCAGCATAACATAGGACACAGGTGATGGATGATCAATAATGTGTTGGACTGCATTATGCATGCAACCAACGGTCCTATGGAAACGAACAGACATATGGTTCTTTTACAGTGATAAAGTCAACTTCAGTTGGGTAAGTTTGTCAATAAAATGGTGAGACAGAAGCAGGACCTTTTTTTAGCTGGAACTCACCATAATTTGGTTCCTCTCAGGTAGGCACTAATGCCATTCAAGGAGAATGAGGGATATGTTCGTGGTGAATTCTGGCACCTTTTTTCTGGAAAAGTAGCACTAGGTACAATAAAATATATCTGAGCCTACTTCAAAATGCTGGCGCTTACGTTTAAAGATTTGGTCTAAGACTTGGGTAGATCATCTTCACCCTGGTCAGCCTAACCTTGCATTGAGATAACCTATGGAGGATTTCACCACAAAGCAAACAAAAAACTTGCTTTAGAAGAGGGTTTTTCCTCAGGACCACAGCAGTAGAGAAAATAATTGAATTTCCCACTTCATGTATGCTCTGGCCCCATCCATTATCTGCCATTGCAGGCGGATGCAGTTTGCATTTGAAAAATGTACACCTAAGAACATTAGAAGAGCTCTGCTGGATTAGGCCAAAGATATATTTAGTTCAACATCTTATTCTCACCGTGGCCAATCAGATGCCTATTAGAAGCCATCAAGCAAGACTTGGAGAGCAACAGCGCTCTCCCCATTTGTGATTACCAGCAACTGGCATTCAGAGACTTAGTACCTCTGACAGTGCAGGTAGAGCACATTCGATGGAAAAAATATGCATACAATGTCATGCTTAGGTTGCAGTTACAGATAGGTAGCCGTGTTGGTCTGCCATAGTCAAAATAAAAAAATTCCTTCCAGTAGCACCTTAAAGACCAACTAAGTTAGTTCTTGGTATGAGCTTTTGTGTGCAAGCACACTTCTTCAGATACACACATACCAAGAACTAACTTAGTTGGTCTTTAAGGTGCTACTGGAAGGAATTTTTTTATTATGCTTAGGTTGGACCTCACTCTCTCTCCACTGAGTAGATGACATTGGGTCTCACAACTAGCATGCTGATAACAAAACTGTAAAGAGGGGAAAGCATTTGACATTACATAGGCAGCCTCTCTCAACCTGGGGCCCTCCAAATGTTTGTGACTGCTGCTCCCTAGACAGCACAGCCCAGTAGTCAAGGATGATGGGAGACATACTCCAAAACATCTGGACAGCAGGCTGTGGAAGGATGACCTAGAGTTCTGGTCAGCAACTTGATTGGGGGGGGGAGACTACTTAGAGGAAAGGATGGGTAGAAGGCACAGGTCAGGTGCTCTCTGATTCCAAATTGGCTTACTAATATGTCCCACAGGGAAATCACCCACTATTCCACTTCTACACACACCCTTTTTCCAAGGGGTTAGCAACAGGGTGGTTATTTGGATATCAGATTTGGGCTTCCCACTCCAATCCCCGGCATTCATCATTTCTTTGTTAAGATGTTGAAGGACATGTAGTTTATTGCTTCATAAATGGCATAAACATATCAGACAAAGGCACAAAGGGACATAGAACTAGTTCTGCTGCAGTCTTACCAACAGGAGGGAGCAATCTGCAGGAGGATTAATTAATGGTGTTAATTTCCTGCATTTGTGTTTGGCCTCTTTAACTTCGCTTCACACGTGCTAATTGCAATTTGTGCAGGCTCTTTTTAACACCATTAAAACAAAATTTAAAAAAGCTCTTTGAATCCTGGGCATCTCAGAAACCCACCAGAAAAACACAACGAAGTGCACAGCTGAACTGCCATCCCATCTCCTGGTAAGAGAGCTTTGTGCTTTTAATTACAGCCTGGAGTCATTTTATTTGACTGCTGTACTAAAGCAACTGGAAGGAAGGGAGGAATATGCTCCATCTCAAAGAATTATGGCTTCTTTATCAACTTCTTAAGCTTTGTTTTCATATATTTTCACAACTCTCAAGAATTGTTTTGTCATTTTTAAATGAAACATTTGAAAGGGCTGTTTAATTATTAACATTGCAAGAGCACCAACATGGATCCACCTCAACAGTGTGTGGCCATCTCTCTCAGGCGCCAAAAACACTATATTTTAATAAAGGCACACTGACAAATCTGAGCCGAGTTCACTGCCAGAGGCCTCTTGCATATTTTATAACACAAGCAAAAACAACATCAAAGAAAGTGAGGCTTTTAAAATATATTTAAAACATAACCTTGACACTTCCTTGAAAACGGCACAATTTAGAAGAGGGAGGTGATAAAAATAAACCAATCACTGCTGTCTATCAGGAAAAGTTGTCCTGTGAGCACGAACCCACTTGTTTCTCATTTTGGAATGACATTTCACAAACTCAGTGATGAACCTTTTGAAAGGAGCCATTTTCTTATGCATTCACAGCAGCTATCTTGTTCGCCTCAAATCGCTGCTGAAAATTCAAACCAGAATGGAGACTAGTTTTTGCCTCAGGATCCTATGTACCCAGGTAGTTTCTCTGTAGAAAATCAGAGTACTTAATCGAACAGGATAGCTGGTCACACCCACACCATACATTTAAAACATTCTTATACCACTTTAACAGTCATGGTTTCCCTCCAAAGAATCCTGCCAACAATAGTTTGTTAAGGACGCTGAGTGTTGTAATTCTGTGAGGGGTCTCCTAACAACACATAGCACCGTAAACAAAGGTGAAAACCATGACTGTTAAAAAGGTATAAAAATACTTTAAATGTATAGTGTGTGTGGATGTGAGCACTGGATCCTCTGACTTGAAGCAGCTCTCCAGGGTCTCAGGCCTAGGTCTATAGTTTACTATCATCTCTTAACCTGATTGTCTCACTGGAGTTGCCAGATATTGGACTTCTCAGAAGATGAACTCTCATCTATCATAGACTGAGGGATAACAGGCACAGGCACCCATTGCTAGCACTGAAGATGCCAAGAGTCCATGAGGAGCCTTCATATGCTATCTCTCACCCTCTTGAGAGGCCCTTGTAGTGGGCTCCAGCATGAGTGCCAGTGGATGGGCCCCTGGTCAAAGAGAGAGGCCAAGTCACCCATCTATGACTGGGCATCCGTTTATCTTATCATTGTTTGGAAATCCTGTTTGTAGGCCATAAACCTCCTTGGGCTCCATAGGCTTGGTGCCTAACCACAGACTATTTCCACTGGAGTGGAACATTATGTAAGCTCCCCACACAGTGTAGAACCCCGGAAAATCTTATGTGTATCTTGATTTGAATAAGGCTTTCAATGAAGTCCCCCACAATATTATTGTGGAGAAGCTGGTCAAATGTGGGCTAGATGATGTTACCATTACTGATTTGTAGCTGTTGACTGACTGAAGCCAAAAAGTGCTCACCAATGGTTCCTCATTATCCTGGGGAAAAGTGTTCTGTCCTGGGCCCAGTGTTGTCCAACATCTTTATAAATGACTTGGATGAAAGAATAGAAGGGATGCTCATCAGATTTGCAGGTGACACCAAACTGGGAGGAGCAGCTAATGCTGCAGAAAGCAGAACTGGGATTCAAGATGAACTTACAAGATTGGAAAACTGGGAGATAAAGATCTGGCCCAGCAGCAAGAAGAGGTTCCCCATCCCATCAATGGTCTGACTTGGTATTAGGCAGCTTCATGTGTTCCTCATTAAGCACCAGTCTCTTTAATAGGAGCAGCTCATTAAAAATCAGCTGTTGAGGTACATTGATGCCTGTTTAATAGGAAAACATTATTTGTTTATGCCAGCAGACTTTCTGGTCCTCACCCAGGGGTCTTGGGCAGATTTCAATATCTCTCACCTTTGCCTAGTTCTGCATTGTCCCAAAACTTGCAAACTCCTTCACCAGCCAAAGTTGATTCCAAGGAAAGACTATTTTATTTCTCGGAAGAACTGTCTTTTATTCTCTCTCTCTGCAACATCGTTCTTTCCAATCCCTCCTGCCATATGCTGCCTTGAATTTTATGCTGCAGTGCTTTATTAACGCTCAGATTTCCCTTTGCTATTAAGGCAGGGGGAGGAATACAGCATTTGAAATGGAGTGTGAAATAAGGTAAAGAAAAGTTTAATCATGCTAAAATCAATTTGGCAGAGGGGTTTTATAAATATTTCCCGCTGCCCTGCCACTCCACTGGCTGTTAAGTATTGTGCCTGCTTTTGCAATCTGACCTGTTTGTGCAGCTGCACTTTTTATAGCAATCTAACTAAAGGCTTGTTTGTTGGAGGTGTTAGCTGTTGAAGATCTTATGTCTTGTCAGAGAGATTCCACCATGTGCAAAAGTGGATCCAGATGAGCCCCACTAGACCATGGAATTTGATTCTGTTCTAAGGGCCTTTTTGCATTTACCATTTATAGTGGCACCATTGCTGGGGGGTTTTTCAGATTTTTTGGCATGGTGCCACATAAAGCCATTGTTTTTCATCTAGTAAAGGTAAAAGGTAAAGGACCCCTGGACAGTTAAGTCCAGCCAAAGCGACTAGGGGGTTGTGGTGCTCATGTCAGGCAGAGGGAGCCGGCATTTGTCCACAGACAGCTTTCCGGGTCATGTGGCCAGATTGACTAAACCGCTTCTGGTGCAATGGAACACCATGACAGAAACCAGAGTGTACAGAAAGACCATTTACCTTCCCGCCACAGTGATGCCTATTTATCTACTTGCACTGGCATGCTTTCGAACTGCTAGGTAGGCAGGAACTGGGACAGAGCAACAGGAGCTCACCCTGTCATGCAGATTCAAACTGCAGATCTTACAATCAGCATGCCCAAGAGGTTCAGTGGTTTAGACCACAGTGCCACCCACATCATCTAGTACTGTATTGACAAATAATGTAGGACCGCTCACCTCCCATGGTGGGTGACGTTGTGGCCGGTTATCCAGGCCCTTGAGGTGATCCAGCTCAGGGGTGGCAGATTGACTCCCTCCTTGTGACAACCCTGGCCGCATCATGCCCACCCAGTCAATCAATGCTAGTGGGGGGGGGAGTGGCCACGGATGTTTTAAACCATGGTGTGGCTTCCCTCTCTCACTGGTGGTTAGGCACTGGGTAAGCCTTTGTTTAATGGAGAAGAGGTTTTAGCCTCCACCTGCCCTTTCTGATTAAGGGTATCCTGTTAAAAGGATCCGGAGGTGTGGATCCTGTCTGAAGCCTGGACATGGGCTAGGACCATTACATGACCCCAACAGGGACCCCATGGCATGCCCCTATTTGATGTAAGTCATAGGGCTCCCCCTTTTGGTGGTTTACTCTTAAACTAAGGGACTGACTCCCTGCAGATGGGCGAGTGTCAAGATATAGCCTGGTTTCACCCAATGCCTAAGCCAAACGGCTCACATCTGTAACCAATAAACTTGTGGCCTGTTTTATCCCATAAACATTTGGCGAGCACATTGTTTTAGTCCAAAACATTTGGCGAGCACATTGGCTAGCCCTGCCCTAGAGTGTCAGGGTAGTTTATTTGTTTTTTCCTCTCTCCCCTGCCCCCCAGCTCCTTTTTTCTGCCTTATTGATGCCTCTTTACAGTTCTAAGATTGGTGTATTTCTTCTTTTAAATTGTATATGTTTACAAAGTGGAAAGTGATGAAGAATAAGCTAATAGGTGATCAGGATAAGAGCAATAAAATTTCTACATTTAACCAGACCTAGTCCTGCTGCAATGCCTTAAAGACTAATAACGTTTTTGGAGGCCAGAGCCCACTTCATTAGATGTATAAAATGGTCTCCTAAATTGGGACTTGTATATCTATGAAGATAAAAAGAAAGGGAGTGTGTGATACAGTGAGGTTGCAAGGCAACAGATCACAGCTGGTGTGTGACACAGTATCCATTTAGATCTTGCCTCAGTCCCCCAGTCATTTTATTCCTAGTAGACCAGCAGATCTGCAGAATCAGCGCGAGTGATGGATTGCATATGCACAAAATCCCTCAGAATGTTATATTCTTCCCTGCTTCCCATTTGTATTGCTCTTTGCTTATGCTGACGTCAAAGAAGGAACACAGAAAGCTCTTACACTGAATATGTCCTCAGGGAGCCTTTGCTGCCCTTCCATGTTGTTTTTAAGTATTATTTTCATCAAGGTGAGGGGTAGGAGAATGGCTTCCAGCTGAACAAATGCTTGTGAGCTGTGTTACATTGGTAGTGCATCAGAAGATATGTCAGAAAGACCATAAGCTATCGAGTGCAAACAGAGTAGACATGCCTCACAGACCCATGGCAGCCATAGGGTCACTTCTTTCCACTGTTCATCACCTCCCCACTAAAATTAGTATTGAAAAAAGGCTTTTGGCATAGTGAAAAGAACAGATGCCAAAGTGTAACAGCAGTTGCCTTGGAAGGAAGTGATTCTCATTGGGTAGCTGAGAAGCCACATGGAGGAACAAGAACTAATTCATGTCCAGCCTTGCAGGAATCACACAAAGAACACAGATTGATAAGGTGTCGGGCCTGGTAAATCATAATGTAAATAAAAGGACTATTTTTAGTGGGGTGTATTTACAATGGTGTTAGCATGCTACATTTTCCAGGGAAATATATGTTCTTGTCAGAAAATCTCAGGGGAAGTAAATGAGTTTGCATCACATGAGTAGGTTTAAATGCCAGCCTGAAATTTAGTAAACTGCTTTGCACTGTCCCTTTTTCTTCATTAAAAGGAGGACATTTTTCTCTGTCTCTTGATGTAGTCAATAAAAAGCTTGGGTTGTATTCCCCTTTGACTTCTCAGGTCAAGCCTTAACTTTTTTTTTGGGGGGGGGGACCAAAAAAACAAATCTAGCATCACTGAAGAGAGAGATCCTCACAGAACGATAGAATTAACATGTTGGAAGTTCATAATCATTCACCCTCTGCACAAATGTATCTTTTTAACAGGCAACAAATTGCTACAGACATCATTAAGTACTGAATTGCAATAAGGTTCTCACTGCACCCAGAGAGTGGGGGGAGAAAGAAAAATATGCATATAACCACTCTTCATCTGCATGTTTGCAAATGTTTGGTTTAGGTAACAAGTGACAACACTTAATTTTAAAAGATGGCTTTTCCATTTGGTAAAGTGAGGCTCAGGCAATAGATGCTGTAGGCAACGGGACAGCTCTTATTTCTTGGCCTCTTGGGTGTTCCCCTCATCCATGGGACAGAGTTGTGTGTGCTGTATAGCTTGTCCAGCACCTCCTAAACTTGTTTGCTGCCCTCAGGTGAAATGGAGGACCATGCTCTGCCACCAGCATTGAAGTACGTTGCCAATCCAGTTAGCTTCTGTACATGGAAGTAAAATATTTTGGACTAGACCAGTGATTTCTAAACTGTTTTCCTTCATGGACCACTTGAAAATTGCTGATGGTCTTGGTAGACCACTTAATGATTTCCACACACACACACACACACACCTGTTGTAGAAATTGTAATGCACTGTTCTAGGTGCTTTGTTTGTTAACTGTATTTTTACAGACCACCTGAATGAAGCTCATGGACCACCATTCATCCATGGACCACAGTTTGGGAATCCCTGGACTAGACCTATCTGCTGCTAAATTACCCCCTGCTCAGTCTTACAAACAAAATCCTCACTTTTCAGACATCTCTTGGAAGACATTATTTGTACGCTGACAGGCCTATGCAGCTGTTAAAAATGTTCTTTGAGTCATTGTAACAATCCCCTTGTGTTGCTTCTTAGTATTTTTATGTTGTATATTGCCCTGATGTTTTGCAGGAGGGCAGTATATAAATAGTTTTTATACATAAATAAAATTACTTCCAGAAGATTTGTTTGATTGGCGCTTTCTCAGATCAGTGGAGGATGAAGGGATAATTCAAAACTGGAGAGCAACCACTGACTTTGCCACATAAAGATCAGGTCTGGTGAAGAGATAATACACTGATATCCGCAGTGAGTTCACATTTATGCAAATGGATGCACATATAAATTGCTCACTAATTAGCACTGGAGACAGACTTTAACAACATACCTGAGAGAGGCAAAGGAAAGCAACTTATAATTCAACTCTTAACAAATAACAGGTAAGATCAGCTTTGCATAAGGAGGAGTCCTTTCTAATTGTTCCTACTATTTTACCTGTACTTTAATTGTTTGTGTATTTATTTATTTTTAATGTAAGCTACCCTGGGAATTCCTACTGAATGGCTGTATAGTTTTTCCATTACTATTAGTTAGATAAGTTACACTATTTTAACATATATCTTACTATTCTCCAGCTTTCAGATATAGAATTTTTCAGTACGTTAATGTATTTCAATGAGAATGGAATTATAATATGTGTTTGTGGGGGATGGAAAGGGTGGTGTAAGTCATCCATTTTGATAGCCTTCACACGTAAACTTTATTATGTATCACAGGATCATGTAGGATTGCTTCCAAGTAGTAAAATCCCCCGACCAAATTTGTATGCTCTTAAAATTTAAAGCAATGATGTCAGTGGAGACAAACATGGAATGAAATACAGCTTACATCTTTACCTGATGTTTTTACAGTCTTGAGTATTGTTCTATAGCTTATTTTTTGAAATAACTGATAACAAATCAGTTTAACTTATACTCAAGTAATCTTTTTCTGCTTTCACGTTTTTATCTGGCTTGCGCCATTTGTACAAGGAGGTTAATTTCCTTGTGTGATCATATAGATTCAGAATTCCAAGGCTCCTCTATTATTTTTCTGATAGAGTACTCAGACTGAGACTCTTGGAGGCTTATTAACACACAGTCAAAATGCAATATGTGTCTTTGCCAGCGATGCAAGGTTCAGGCATCCACAAATAGAAGTTTATTAATAAACAAAAGCAAAACCTGTGTGCATGGCAATTTTGAAATGTACAGATCCAATCAAATGCTTGAAACGGTGTCATGCAGAATCCAGAGAGAGAACTAACCTAACCTTCCTGATCTCCATCTCTATTTAATTTATTTGTTTATACTGAGTTATTTACACCCCTACATTACCAGTGCAACCAAGGCATTTCAAACACAACAAAATATACTGAACACTAAAATCAGGGTAAAGCACATGGCAGTACTACTGTGGAGTCTCTCTGACGGACCATCCAATAAGAGCCTTATAGATATTACACATGTGTGCTGCATGCAATCAAGAAGAACTGCATTCAGGCAGCTGTCATCTGGGACCGAAACTCTATGAATTTTAACAGGAGGCTTTGTAACCTATGCTAATCCCAACCACCACCTTCCTCCATTCTGCCATGTAGCTTGGAGGAATATCAGAAGATCACCCAAGCCTAGCATAGTGCAAGTTCTTGGCACCAGCCAAAGGCTGAAGGTCTCTCCTCCTGTGGCTCACAGCTGAGAATGAGCAGTCAGAGCACAGAATGGAGAGGACATTCACAAAATGTCAGTTCAGGAAGGATGAGCATGGAAATGGAGGAGAGGAAAAAATCAAATGGCTCTAGTATGATAGTGGTACCCACTTCTGGAACACTCACCTTCTGGAGGAATGGAGGGCCACATGTTTATTTGGGGGTTCATTGTTGGTGGAAAGGTACTTGTGTGTGTGTGCTTATCTCGCTTTTGATGGCTATGACTTGATAGTTTTTGAGTTTGTGTATTTATTTTTCATATTGCTGGTATATTATGTTTTATATACCACAGTTTAATTACTAATCGTGTTGATATTTTAATGTTATCTGATTCTTGTTTTGTGATTTGTAATGAACTGCTTTAAGGACACCTGTGAACCCCACCCCCACCTCCCAAAAAAAGTCTGTAAGCATATTAGAAAAAGATATAGCCTATTGACCACAAGAGGCAAATACTTTGTATCAGTTCATACATTCCAGGCACAATACCTCTAAGTCAATGCAAATTTCCATCTTCTACAAAGATCCAGTTGGACAATGTTTGCCTTCCCAAAATACAAGCACAAAATGTCAAAACTTCCCTGCAGGAACTTTCCAGACTAGTCCTATTAACTATGTCCTCTGGTCAATTCTAATTTCATTCCCTGTTCTCTGCACACACACACACACACACACACACACACACACACACACGGTTAAAGCTGATCTTATTGATGTGTTAATTAAAACTATTCACCGCACATTTCTGAAATGGCTGTTTTAAATCAACCAGAGGGAAAGAGGTGGATCTTATATTAAATCCATAGGTCATATCACAAGTTTCTTCCTCAAATCCCCAAACTTGCTGCATCTTTGGATCTGCATCTGAATAGTTTAAAAAAATGTATTTCATTAAATGTTAGTAAATAACATGAATCCATTTGGCCACATTTGCCTATGGGCTGCTCTAATTTCCTCCTAATGATGTTGGCACTGATGGCTCCAGTTTCCCCAAATAATTCTTGTAATTCCCTGGAACAATATTAGTTCTTCTGCTTTAGTGTCTCACAAACACCTATAATCTTTGTTTTGGAGACCGCAGTGGGAATCCTGCAACACTGCATGGGGGGGACGGACACTACAACAGAACAGGTTTATTAAAAGTAAATAATCATGCCAAATTGGAATTCAGAGAGGAGCCAAAAAACTTCCTGGAGGGCTGGATCCAAGCCACAGGCCATGGGTTATCCATCCGGATGTAGAACTTCACAGACAGTGGCTTAGTTGAGTCATCAGTATCTTAGGACACTAAAGCTTGGCTTATCAACTCAGGAACATGCTGCATACCTCAGTGCTTCCTTGTTTCCCCTCCCCTTTCCTCTTCCACTCACAAGTCCATCTTTCGTTCTTCATTCTGGGCTTTTTTAACCCTAGCTTCCAACTGGGAACCTGTGATTAACCACTGCTTCTAAACAAGGATAAGAAACCAAGCCATTATCAGTTCAGCATCTCAGTACTCCTTCCAGTAACAATCCCATAGTTCATATTGGTATCATCCTAGTTTTATGCTGATGAATGGAGGTTGAGGTTATGCCTGTTCATGTCTAGATGGAGATCTGAAAGCAGGAGGAGGCCTGTACAGTGGTACCTCGGGTTACATACGCTTCAGGTTACATACGCTTCAGGTTACAGACTCCGCTAACCCAGAAATAGTGCTTCAGGTTAAGAACTTTGCTTCAGGATGAGAACAGAAATCGTGCTCTGGTGGCACGGCAGCAGCAGGAAGCCCCATTAGCTAAAGTGGTGCTTCAGGTTAAGAACAGTTTCAGGTTAAGTACAGACCTCCGGAACGAATTAAGCACTTAACCTGAGGTACCACTGTACTGCACAGCAGGAAAATGACAAAAGGGTAAAGACTGTTATTGGGGATGAGGAGAGCAAAAACCAAACTGACTTGCTGAAAAAAGTTGGCTAATGGCAATAAATTCAAGAGGTGCCCTTTTTCTTGTAACAGAAATGTAGGTATATCGTAAAGTTTCACCTAGCATACCCTACCTGGGGCTTCATAACAGAACTGCAATTTCACGGCTTTTGGACATCCACAACCTCATTTCAATAGCTCTGAGCCCATTTTAGATTGCATTGATCCTAAAAGTTGGGGGGGGGGACAGGATGTAGTGTCCAGTTTTAGTAGTGGGTTGCAGTACATGCAAAAGAGATAGACTACTGTGTGTTGCTAATACAAGCGGCAAGGTTACAGCTGTCAGAGAGAGACATCTGAAAGCATTAGCAATTGTAGTTTATTGCTGGCGTCCTCATAATGTTCACCATAATTCCAATGCATTTCTTAAAGAACATCACATTCAAGAAGTCAGGTCCTTAACAATCCCCCTTATTCTGCCACTGAATATTAGATTCAAAGGGGAATGACAGCAATTTTCATGTGTAAAGCTGTAAATGTGACTGCGCATCAAGAAAGAAAAGACTTGTATATAAAATAAGTAGTTCAGCTTTTATTTTTTTACTTTAAACTGATGAACACTTGTAAAGTACTCTGCTTTGTAAGAAATGAAATGAATGGATGTGAAATGGATCCATACATCAGATGTGTAAAGGGGGGGGGTCTATCCACTTTTAACTGCTTTAAAACTCCCTTGACTATTTGCATGAGACAAAAACTCTCAGTCCAAATCTAAACAGCATCATGTTTGTTTGTTGCTCAATCCCATGCAGACTGAGGCAGCTGCCTTCTGCAGTTATTTGGGTGTCATTAGCTAATCTATGGCCTTTTAAACTATTGGGGGTTATTGTTTTTGTTTGTTATTATGGTACACAGGGTTTTCTCAGCCAAAACTCACCAGAACTCAGTTCTGGCACTTCTCAGGTGGGCACCATTGCCATTATAAAAAAACAGGGCGGTATAGAAATTTAATAAATAATAATATTGAAAGGGCAGCAAATTCTTACTGTTTTATTGTTAGTCCCAGGCAGTGGTGGAGCTTCATGTTCTGGCACTGGGGGGCGGAGAGCAGGCAGGGGCGTGGCACCCAGTGCGGGCGGGGAGGCAGCCGCGATGGCACCCCACTGGGACTGCGCTTCAGGGGGGGCGGTGCGCTCTACCCCCCACTCCTCTCCCTCTGCCAGTGGTGCCAGGGAAGGTCTCCTGTGGGATTTTCAGTCTTAGGAGTCTAAATAACTTGACCAGCTTTTGGTAAACACATTCACATTTGCGTGAATGAGATTCAGACATTAGTGTGAATGTGATTCAGTGCCATAGCCAGGCCTTTGGGTTCTCTTTCTCCTGTCCAGAAACGCCACAAAGACACACCATCTATGCTGCATTTAGTACCCTTGCACCAGGTAAAGGCCTTTTTATTTTTCCCCATAGCTTTTAAAATTAACATTTTTATCTCTGCATTTCATGGTGCTTTTTGGATGTGGCTTTAGTTCTACAAAGATTATTTTGTCACTCTCTGTTGTTTATAATACATGACTAAGCCTGTGCTCTGATGTGAGGTCATTCTGTTTCATGGGATTTCTGTGCTGTTATTTGATTGGTGTCTTATTGGATTTCTGAATTTAATTTGTTTTTTAATTGTTCATCACCTAGAAAACCTTGCTGGGAGGTGACTAATAAATGTAATAAATGGAAATAATAACAATGATTAAATACCTTTACCAACTGGTAGCCACTCATGATATAGCATTGGAGCATTTCAACCAGTAGTTACTTTAATGATAATAAACAGGTCTCATCATCCATCTATAACAGGTAGATTGCATAGTAATTACAATGCATGAAAAGGCTCCAAGAGGACAACAAGTACCTAAATTTATCAGGAAAACAGAACTAAGATTTTCTCTCCCTGCTTGTCACTAGTCATATCAACTGCATATCTTTTTGTAATTTATGATGACTCTGTGCCTGCAAATGGGCAGCCCTTTTTTTAATGGGCAACCATTATTGGTAGATTCTGGCTAACCTTATATAGAGCCTTCCTTTTTTACAGGTGATTATGAAATGACTACTCAAGAGAAACTAAACAATCTCTTGTGCAAAGCCTTTTGAATCACAGCACCAAGGCACAACTCGCAGCCGATTCATCAACAAAAGACATCAAGCAGTGCCAAAATCTCAAAAGGAACTTTGTCAGGGCCATCAACAATAAAGTTCTATAATCAGTTAAACAGTATTGTTGTGTAAAAGGTCTACTGGGCATATTTCTATGGTGGAAGTCCCTCTTCTGAAACCAAGTTACTTTTTCTCTACCTAGAAGTGAGCATGAGTTGCTGGAAACATCTGAGGCTCCACAATGGATACAGAGTAGAAGCTGAGGTTAGGAAGCACCATTACTGATCTATAGATTCCTGGCATAAACTCATATTATAAGTTTATACTGCTGTGTGTACAGACCCACCAATTCTAGTCATTCGGGTCAGCTTAATTTAGAATAGAATTTAATCTGAAGTACAAACACCTAAACCTAAGCTAGCCCATTGGATCGTCAAGCCTATTACTTTCCACTCCCCTCATATTGCCGAAGCTCTCTGATATTCCAGCCCCATTAGCCAAGACCTTTTAACTGGATATATATCCAGGATGGAACCTTTCGTATGCAAAGCAAGTGCTTGACCTCCAAGCTTGGTTTCAATCACTTTCCATCAAAATACCACAATTCTTCACTGAATTAGCAAAATGAAATAAGAATGTGCAGATATTTAAAAGTTCAAGATTTGGCTTCTAACATTTCCAACCCTTTTTTAATTTAATGTTTGAAAAGCAACGTTCTTACATTTTGCCTCTGGATCTTAAGTCCTGTTAATGACTTTTTAAAGGCATCTGGGTCAGGAATCTATGTACCCAAAAGGGCAACCAAAACAATCAAGGGGCTGGAGCAGCTCCCCTGTGAGGGAAGGTTGCAGCATTTGGGTCTTAGAGAAACTGCTCAGGAAGTGACATGGCAGAAGTGTATACAGGGGTACCTCAGGTTAAGAACTTAATTCGTTCCGGAGGTCTGTTCTTAACCTGAAACTGTTCTTAACCTGAGACACCACTTTATCTATGTGCACTTTGACGTGCTTTCAAACTGCTAGGTTGGCAGGAGCAGGGACCGAGCAACGGGAGCTCACCCCGTTGCGGGGATTCAAACCGCTGACCTTCTGATCGGCAAGTCCTAGGCTCTGTGGTTTAACCCACAGCGCCACCCGCATCCCTGTAACCCAAGGTACCACTGTACAATTATGAATGACATGGGGAAAGTGGATAGGAAGTGGGAATTCTCCCTCTCTCATAAAACTAGAACTAATAGACACCCAATGAACGTTAGAAGATTCAGGAAAAATGAAAGTACTTCTACACACAACCTTGGACTTTGCTCCCAGAGGAAGAAGTGATGACCACCAACTTGGATGACTTAAAAGAGGATTAGACAAATTCATGGAGGACCAAGCTATCCATGGCTACTAGCCCCAATGACTATGTTCTACCTCTGCTGTCAAAGGCATCATGACTCCGGGATTGCAGGTGGGCAGATTCCTGTTGCTCTCCTGTCCACCTTGCAGGCTTTCTACCAGCATTTGGTCCGCCACTGTGAGAACAGGATGCTGGACTAGACGGGCCACTGGCCTGATCCAGCAGGATCTTGTTATGTTCTTACCTTTTCCATCTTTCCTTGAAACACCCTTGCCATGTCCACAATTGGCAGGGCTTCCATGAAGCCAATATAAATTATGAGAATTTCTTTCGGAATTTTCCCCATCTCCCAAATATGCTTCAGTTTTACTGTCCATAAAGCATTAAATGGTTAAAGTACTTGGCACAGTTCACTCAATTTCCTGTCCATGGAATTCAAGAAGCCTTAGCTGTGCACAGGGTTGCAAAAAAACCAAAAAACTAAACCCCGAAACCCTGTGTGTTAAGAGCTGAGCTGTTAAATCAAAGCTGAACTCCATGTAAGAGGTCACTTCTGCTGCCAGTTAAAGATAAGTAGGATTAATTTTGTTAGAGGCCAGCTGCTGCAAATCAGTTAAAATTTCTTGCTTCTGCTAAAATTATTATTTTTTCCTCTGATCTTGTCCCATGTCATTCAGCTTCTCCCTGTTCCTTTACACTTTCCTCATGGACTTTAGTCTCTTAATCCTTGCTTATCTTTTGCTTAACTCTTGCTCAGCATCTTTTGCAAGGGTGAGGAAACTGTGGCCCTCCAGGTGTTACTGGGGTACAACTCCCATAATCCATTGGCCATGCTGGCTGGGGCTGATGGCAATGATTTCTGGAAGGTTGCAGATTAGCCTCTCTCTCTCTCTCTCTCTCTCCCCCTCCTCACCCCCCCCCCCCCGTTCTGTTAACTTGCTTCTTGTTTCCTTCTTTTAGTTGGTTTGTGCATAGCCCTAAAAGAATAATTCAAAGACTTCAATAGGACCAGCAATACTAGATGGGGTTATCTGGATAGAATCACCCCATAAAAGAAAAATAAATGTGCTCTAGGTTCAATATTTTCTGCAATATTTTCTGATGCGTGTCCTTTAAAAAAATATGTAACTCACATAGCTTTTCAATCTTTAGCACCTATCCATGAAATTCAGAGGGAAAGAATGGGAGGGAACAGTGAGAAGGACAAAAGACCCATCAGGGTCAAAAAGAGAAACCGCAGGACTGTAAAAAAAAAGAAGCTTCTATGGGTGGCGGGGGGGGGGGGAGAAATGAGGCAATTCTTCATCTAAAACTACAGTGAAATGAAATGCTTTCGGCTGACATATCGGGAGAGTCTTGCTCCTCACTGTAGTATGATGGCTGAATATTTCTGATAGCTAGCACTTTCAAGAATAGCTGATTGTGGTCTGCAAGATGCTCCTGGCCTCCCCACCCCCCACCCCTCAGCATTTTATTTCCATCATTTATTATTTCATACACCTTCAGACACATGACATAATAAATGTTAAGAAGATACTAACCTTATTGTTGTTTTGTTAGTGGATGGAAGGCATGGGGGAGGGGGAGGCTAATTTCTAATAGTAAATTTCTTCAGAAATCAAACTGTGGGTTAAAGAAGCCCAGGATATGTTTGCCAAGGATTTTTACCAGTCTCCACTGCTTGGTCATTTCTTCAGACTGGTATTATCATTTTGGGGTGGGGGTACCAGCATTTAGCCTTGTCCAGGGCAGAAAATAGCCTGGCACTTCTGCTGATTATATGTTTCCTGTGATAGTAGCCTTTGAGCTTGGATAACTGGAGGCAACTTCTCACTTCTCAGGAGAAAGCTATCACTCAGGTAGGAGGTCTTGGCCTCTGACAAAGAAGCTGTGAGTGCAATCTAGGGCTGAGCAGAATTTTCTCAAAAGGTATTTTCTTTCTGATAATTTGTGAGATTTTTCTTCCCATTTCCCTAGAAAAAGGCCACTTTTGTGTCAGCTGCCATCCCTCCAGCCACAAACACACATGCATATGTTAATCCCCCAGAATGACAGTGAGAAGCGACATTGTGGTGGATGTAAAATGGTGGTCAGGCTGTTCCAGTTCATCTGCTGGATTACTTTAAAGGAGGATTAGGCAAATTCACTCAGAACAGAGCTATCAGTGGTTACTAACCAGTAATAGCTATGTTCTGCCTCCATGGCTGGAGACAGTATGCTGAATACTAGTTGCTGGAAATTGTGGGAGGATAGAGTGTTCAGATCCTGCCTGTGGGTTTCCCACTGGGACTAAGTGGGTAATTGACCTGACCCAGAAGGGGTAGGATAAGCAGCCTCATATAACCAAGATGCTTAAGTCTAATTAATGTGTGAAGGGGTTAAGACCATAGAGCAAGCTGTACTGCCAGGCTCAGCTAGGTCACTCCCCCTCACCGTGGGAGGAAGCGTCTTTGTTTTCCCATTCTACCGTGTGAATTCCTACAAGTAGAAAGTTCTGAACTGGTTGCTACAAGCTCAGACCACGTGGCTTAGAATCCATCCTTGGTGTTTCTACACAAATCATTTAGAAACTCTCACTACTCTGGAATCGAAGTTTTATGGCCTGCATTTTTCTGACTGTTGTAGGGGAAAGCACATGAATCTGACTTTGCCATTCTTTCCCAGGTCTTCGAGGCCTTTAGCCATCCAGAGGCGAGTCCCTCTAAAACTTTATCTTTCCAAGAATGCTGTTGACTTTACTAAGGCTGTGACAAATCAAGCTGTGGCTCAAGAAAGTCAATCTTAAAAATTATTTTCAGCCTTGTCACGTTGCAGCCCATCATGTTGACTCAGTCACTCAACCTGCATAAGTCACATTGTGTTAAGTTCTTTCCAACCTCACTGCAGTGCCTGGCACTTTGGATCTGCCTTAAGAATGGCAATTCGGCAGACAGATGTGACAGGAGGGCTTAGCTCTTTATCATAACATTTGCTGTGCATCTGTAAGCTCATCATTTGTCAAAGGATGTGATCTGGTAGTTGCGTTGATTATTGCAAAGGGAAAACAGTGACCTTCCCCTCCCCCTTCCCCTATTCCTGGACTCAAATTACTTGTATTGCTTTTAAATGACTGGATGCTTTACTGGTGAGGGGAGAAAGGAATGCTTTTATTGCCACCTGTAAGTAGTGGAAGATGTGTGTGTTCCCTGTCTGAATAGCTATAGACAGGGAATCAGCAAGGAAATAAGGGATTCTTTAAGGTGCTGAAATTGACTGGAGTGGGAAAACTTTTAATCAGTTTCTCCTCAGCAAAGGCCACTGAAAGCAAAAAGGTTCTACAGCTTTCCTTGAACTCAGTTTTATTTCGTGTGGAATATTTATTTGTTCCTATTTTCCTATGCAAAGAAGGGCAGGTGAGTTGTATCACCTACTCATCAACCTGACTGAGTTCCAGACAGAGGTAATACCCGGAGAAGGTAGATCTATGGTGGTGAATATGTTGGTCACAGCAAGAATTTTAGTTGCCAAATATTGGGGGGGGGGGGATAAGTACTATGTATGAAAGAATAGGAACAGGCAATTTGGCTGAGGTGGCTAATGTAGAAAATATCACATTATATATATAAAAAAGGGAGGAACACCAGATAAGTGCAAAGATCTATTAAAACCTTGGCATAAAATTATTTTTATTGGCATAATGAAACAAAGTATACTAACACAGGACAAAGTGCCTTGGAGTTTATTTAACAAGGAAGCATGAAGAAGGCAATGCTCAAAATGAATAATTCATGTAAGAACAATAGATCATGCATAAATGGAATTTGTTGTAATACCCTATGGAGTATTTGCAATGGCTGTCATTTTCTTGTTTCTTATTTACACTAATTTAAATCCGTCATTTGTTTCTCTTCTCAGCAAATGTGCTCCAGCTCTGGAACTTCTTCCACATAGGTGGCTACATCACTGATGACCTTGCATTATCTAACGAAGACCTTTCTGTTCTTCCAGACCATTGAGGGGCTTGGTCAATTAGCTCTGATCTTAGTATTATTGCCTGCTACCTCCTTCTAGTTTTATGATGTTTTCATTGTGTTTATCCTTTTAAAAACCTGCTGCATAGGCTTATCCATTATCTATTATCTTAGTGCTAAGCAGCACAGCACTAAGATCTCAGATAAACTCATCTTCTGAGTTAGCACTGTGGTGCTTATGTTAAAGATCAGACATATCAGAGAAAACAGACCTCTGTGCCTGACATCATAAGACATCAGATGGCTGATAGCTAGACATGGTTTGCCCAAAATGGCCTCATGGGGCAAATACTGAGCCTATGTAGGAGGGGCTCACTGCATTAACAACCCAAGAGAGTCTTGCTTTTCCCATAGCCACAGCCTTGGATTCCACCAGAAATCAGGCATAGCTCTGCAAGTTTCAGCCTGCAGCCTTCCTTCCAGCTCCTAGCTTGCACATACCTCAACCCTCAACTCTGGCCTTTGACTTTCTAACTAAGGGCAAGTTGAGGGAGCAGGGCCCACCCATTTTCAGTCTGGCACAAAGCCACTTCCTTTGTCACCTTAATGGCCCATATTTGGAGGGCAATTACATCACTCAGAAGCTAACCTGGCTATTCCAGGAATTGAACCCATGCTGGGTCTTGGAATTAGAAGAGGATTCAGGCATATAGCCTACTCTCCCAAACTCATAACATTATTTTATTGTGCTTGTGGCAGGAAAGCCTCAGAAAATTGTTGACTGAGTTGATGTGATGCCATGGAACATTTGTGGATAACCTAACATCTCAAGTAATTTTAAACACAAGAACAGATAGGGTGGTGAAGGAAGAGAATGTTCAATTGGGCTTGAAACACCACACAAAACAGGAATGGGACAACTAGATGGAGCCAACTGGGAAAGAGTGGGAATGCATCACAGAAGGTAAAAAAGTCAAGGGGCAGATAAATGACTAGAATATGAAGGAATGGATAGCTGGAGGAAACTATTAAGTAGGACAACATCTTCTACTAGTTAGTGCTGAACTGGGAAAAGTTTCACCTATATCAGGCTGCTACTAAATGAGACAATCATAGAACCTAGAAACTGAAGGATGATGTGGAGGTGAAGCTGATTGAAGAAACATGTCAGTTCTTTGATTGAAAGCTTCTAGTTTGTTTTACTTTATAGTTTACATAACAACATGCCAATTTACTGCATACAGACCTTTAAAGATGTGACTTCAAGTAAATATTGCTTGTAAACATCGTAACTAAAACATTTATTTCAGTTCTCAGTAAGAAATTCAGTTCCCACAGCTTATTCAGTTTAATGAGACATTCGATTGGATAGTATAGTAGAAATTTTTTTTGCAGAATATTTCTTTTTAAAAGTCCACACAGTCAAAATCCCACTATGTAAAAACTCTTATTTTGACAAAATTCAGACCTCAGATGGGCACACAAATACAAACTCTCTTAAAGCTCAAAAGTCAATGATCTGATTTCAAAAATAAGAGTGTAAAATTTCTCTTTCTGCTTCCGCATTTGAAATTTTGTTTTCTCAGTACTGTATAAATTTTCCTCTTGGAAACAGTACAACTCTATAGGAAACTTTGGCACAGTTTACAATAGTTTCTTCCCAAATGCATCTCAGTCATTGGTAGTAACAGTGTCCTCTCCAGAACTGAAAGTAAATGCTCAGAAGAAGAAGAAGAAGAAACATGCTATTATTCCAGAGGCAACATATACCCTACAAGAGCATGAGTAATGTCAACATCTTGTAGCTTGCCAGGTACCATATTTTATTCTAGTGATGTGTGGACAGTGGACTAGGAGGACTTAAATGTTCCCGGTAAATTAGAGTATTGAAGTTCAAGGTAACAGCTGTGGAAGAAGCTGCTGCGGTAACAGGTAGTTGTTACACAGGAAGTAGAATGCAAACCAAGGGAAACAAATTGGTGCTGGGGAGAGGGAACCACTCAGAAGAAAAAGGTATAATAAGTAAAATTAAGAGGCAAGCAGGCAGCTTTTGTGAGGGTCCTCTGCAAAATCCCTGAAGTAGCCTGTGATCATAAATATTTAGCCACTAACATGAACAGCAGGATGGCGGGGATGTACCTATAGCTTAGATAGACTACCTGTAGCTTAGCTAGAAAGCATGCATGCATCCAAGTGATTTGATAAGTGATTTTATTGCTGCAGTGCTGCACACATCAAAGATAGACACTTTCAAAGCTGCACAATGAGTTGTCTCATCAGAAGTAGGAACAGGTGAACATAAAACCTAGCTCAGTATGATCATTTATTTTATTCTTGATTGACTTTATATCCAGCTTTCCAGGGTTTCAGATGGGGGTCTCTCCCAGCCCCACCTGGAGATACCAGGGATTGAACCTGGAACCTTCTGCTTGAGCTCTACGAATGAGCCATGTTAACCCTTCCCAAACTGCTGTAGTGAAACCAGAAAGGAAAGTGGTCATGATTGTATATGTGCACTTCTCCCTCTCATTCTCTCTCTCTTTCTATAATATCTTTAGATTCTGACCTTTGTAATTAAAAAGTAAGAGTTTAACAACTGCAAACCATTTGATAGCAGGTTTTATAAAATCTAAATTATAAATTAAGCAATAAATAGAAAATTAGATATAAAAATATTAAAATTTATCAATATTAAAAGTATATGAAGATGTACTGCCAGCATAAATCCTTATCCCAGCCTCTAAATGCTGGAGCTAATATCTAGAAACTCTCACTCAAGTGTTGGCGACCCTTAGCAGGATAGGGGTTTTGAAGCTGGGCTGTAATCATGGAGAACATCTCTCTATGCACCTTAACCCAGAAATTAGATATTGTAAATGGGGATTTCTCCACAGACCTTAGAGCTCATTGTGGGGTTAAGGGATGAGGGAGAGAGGCAATTAGAAATATGGAAAGCCAGGATTATGCCAGGTCAGGCCATTTGCTCATTTAGCCCAGCATTAAGATAAAAAGGTAAAGGACTCCTGGACAGTTAAGTCCAGTCAAAGGCGACTATGGGGTTGCAGCACACATCTTGCTTTCAGGCCGAGGGAGCTGGCATTCGTCTGTAGACAGCTTTCTGGGTCATGTGGCCAGCATGACTAAACCACTTCTGGCACAACAGAACACCGTGAGAGAAACCAGAACACAGGGAAACATCGTTTACCTTCCCACCACCTTCCCACCTATTTATCTACTTGCACTGGTATGCTTTTGAACTGCTAGGATGGCAGGAGCTGGCACAGAGCAAAGGGAGCTCACCCTGTCACGGGGATTCAAACCACCAACCTTCTGATCGGCAAGCCCAAGAGGCTCGGTGGTTTCGACCACAGTGTCACTCATGTCCCTTTACCTTAGCCCATCATTATTTACTACTCTCACAGGCAGGTTTCTTCCAAAGTTTCAGTCAGACTTCACATCACATGAGGACTTTCACATCACCTGCTACCTGATCCTTTGTAACTGGAGATACCAGGGACTGGGATATTCTGCATGCAAAGCATTTGCTCTACCATTTACACAGAATATTGACATGGGCCGCCTTTCTCTGGAATTTCCTAGCTTTTTGAGTGGTATCCTGTTTGAGGTGGCCCATACATGCATGTTCTCCTCTGGATTACCTCAGCATTCAGTGGTGACCAGCATGTATGAATGGACATCCACAGAGAGAGCTGTCCTGCTTTCCATGAGGTCAGGTAACAGTTGTGATTCACCAAGTACAAGATGATTGAACAGAGAGAAATAAGTGTTATACGTGCATGTAGGAACCAGCCCTTTAATTCTCCTTGTTGAACTATAAAGACAGGAAACTTCTATCCCAAGTGAGTTTTTTGTCCTTTCCTGGGGGAATATATTAAGATCAAATGAATTTCTTTCATGGGCAAATATACAGTAGAGCGAAATACTAAAAATGAAAGAAAGTTTTTCTAATCTCTTTATGACAGTGTGTTATATTTTGCAGAAGAGGCTGTTTAATAACAATGCAAAGCAAATTTGATGGGAAATGCTTTTTAGCATTAAATTAACTTTTCAACAAAATTTTAGCAATTTTAATCCAGCGAAGGAAAAGCAAAATCATTCATTATTTTATTAAATTTAATTAATTTACTAAACTCCTCATGGTTCATTGAATTCAATCCTGTATCTTGCGATCTTTCCTGGGTCCATTAAGCTCATGGGGTTCAACTTCATCTCTTCAAACTCATAAAAACCTCATCAAAATGGAAATAAAATGCAGTTTTGAACTTGCTAATGAAGGGAAAAATGTTAACTTTCCAGCACGGTTGAATTAATGGATTATCTTTGCCAGCCCACTTTAAAGAGGAACTTCTGCATTTGGGGCAAACTTATAAAATGCTGGATAATTATACAAAAGCCATTTTCTGGACCGGTAATTGTCACTGCCTTTCATCTCCCATGATTTAGGATATTTATATAGGAAAAGCCGTGTCTCCCAACTCAATATTCCTTCTGCATTTAGTCTAGAATGGGGAACATCCTTTCCTCAACAGCATCACATAGTAGTATTCGGCTATTGTGATTTAACCAGTATTTTTCGGATATCTAGGCACTACAGATGGTAGTTGGGTGGGGGGACATGTTTTCATTCTGGTACTTTATCAGTTAAATAGCATATGCAATCTTTTGTCATCTCTACATAAGAACATAAGAAGGCTATGGTAGATCAGTCAAAGCATCCATCTAGTTTATCTCCCCCTTTCCCACAGGGGCCAACCAGGAAGCCTGTAAGTGAGTATCATAGCACTTACGAGTGTCCACGGAGGGGGGGGGGCAAGGAGGACAATTGCCCTTGCTCTGGAATCCTAAATGTATTTTCTTATTTGTTTTGATATACACATCCAGCTAGTCAACAAGAGATTTAAAGCAATCAGTCCTATTGAAAATGTCTGCCAGACTTGGACTCAGGGCTGGGCCATCCATGAGGCCAGGTGAAGTTCTTGCCTCAGGGTGGCAGGCTAGGAGAGGCAGCAGAGTTGCCTCCTTTGTTTGTTGGCCACCTCCTCCTCATCTGCTTCACACACACCCAAAATCACACCCACACCCACACACCCTGCCTGCCCATCCACTCATTCACTGCCTTCTCCTCCAGTGTGTACCTGCCCACCAACTCATATGCTCACTGCCTCCTCCTCCTTTGCTACATGCATGTACAAATGCTTGCCGCTGCCTCCCTTCATGCACAAAGTCACCTTCTCCACTGTCACATAACGTTCCTTCCTTGTGGGGCTCCATTTTGAAAATTCTGCCCTTACAACTTTGCCCGGCCCCCAAGGGACAAAATCAGGCTTCCTCAGCCTCAGCAACTCAGATGAGTGATGCCTGCAAATGTTAAAAGATCTGGAAACCCTAGAAATGCAATGATAATATAAGCAAATGAGTTGTCGTTCCTTTTAGTGATCAAGCGATGAGCTTGGGGATGCCGCTGAACCCAGCATGATAATGGCTGGCTTGCTTTC
Organism: Podarcis bocagei; assembly: GCF_964188305.1. NCBI lineage: Eukaryota > Metazoa > Chordata > Lepidosauria > Squamata > Lacertidae > Podarcis > Podarcis bocagei. Next base: position 91,411,510 of record NC_138125.1, on the reverse strand, counting down.
AATCTATTTCCTAATGTTCCCTAGCAAAAATTGTGCATTTAAAAATTGCACACTGAGTTTCCTGATGAGTCACCACAACTCATATGTACTCATTTGGTATATATGTAAGTATAGGGAAGTGATGTCTTGTCTCAATCAACATTACTTTACACTCACTTAACTTGAACTTCATTTGGCATTTTATGACCCATTCACCCACTTTGGAGACACTCTACAATTTTTTTCAGTGCCAGAAAAGAGAACAAATGTAGTCAGACAAATGACTACATCAGTGAGTAACCATGGAGTCCTGAATTTAGTCACCAAGAGAAGGTGATGGCTACTTCCTGTTGTCACCACTCTATAAAACGCACAGGTATTCTATGAGAATCAATGGGTACTACACATGATGTTTATGTTCCGCCTCCATGGTTGGAGACAGTATGCTTCTGAATACCAGTGGCTAGAAAATGCAGGTGGGAAATGCTGTTATGGTTGGGTTCTGCTTGAGAGTTCCCCACAGACATCTGATTGGCCAGTATGAGAGCAGGATGCTGGACCAGATCATTGACCTGATCCAACAAGGTCTTCTTATGTTCTTAGCACTCACAAGGCAGAGGTCCACACTGCAGTCGTTTGTGAGAGATTTTGCCTTCAGACAAACAATCCAGCACATGGGGGACTTGTCACTCTGTATAGAGAAATGGAAGAGGGGAATGTGGACTATTTGCCACATATATGCATGCTACTAAATAAGAAAACAATTGTCATAAAGTGTGATTAGTGCCGTTTCTTACATCACAGTACCTGTGTAATTGTTATTCCTTCATGGCTTTCTCCCATGCCCTACTTATACTACAGGAAAGGGAGCAAATTGTCTTGCACTAAGCTGAATTGAAGCTCAATAATCTTCCAAATGCACAGTGCAAATATAGAGAGCAACCCAGCCCATCAGCCCCTTTCAAACACTCAGTATCTGTGGATACTGAACATGGATCTATTTGGATGTCTGTAGTGAGCCTTTGCAGAGTTTCCCACCCTGCACAGAGGACTGCATACACACCATACATTTGAACCATGCCACTTCCCCACCCCTCAAAAATCCTGGGAACTGATATTTTGTTAAGGGTGTGGGGACTTGTAACTCTGTGAGGGGTAAACCACAGTTCCCCAAATCATTTGGGGGAATTCATGTGCTTTAAATGTGGTGTGCACACAGCATAGAGATCTATGAATATAGCATTGTGCATGGGGGTCTTTTTCAAATAGTTGAATTAAGATGGGTAGGTTGTGGGGGGCAGCTTGCCATTGCTACACACCCAAACACCCAAATGTACATTCAATGTCCATGGATACTGCACACCTGAAAAGATCTAGACTTAAGTATTTTTTAAAGAGGCTGAAATCAATAGAATACAAAAGTGCTTAATTTGGGCTAGATTGTGACCTTATTTATTTACAGGAAGGGATTGGGAAGTGTTGTGTGTATCTGTGTATCTTCACCTATCTTTTTCCTCCTGTCCTTCTGGCAACAAAAATATGTGTTCTCACATGTTCTAGGATAGATTTTCCATTATCTCTTAAAAGCTTCCTTTCTGCAAGTGACTTCTTCTTCCTCTCTTTAGCACACACAAAAGAGGCGGGGGGTAAACTGATTTCTCTCCTGCTTCATAGCCCAGTGTGATGTAAATGCTAAGTCCAATTTTGGATGACTAAATATTCTCTTTGCCCTTTCACATTTACCTTTGCTTCCTAAAATATCATGAAATACCAGCCTAAGGACAAACCAAGCCTTCTACGGTAGCTCTTTCCATCCGAGTCCTTGTATATTTATTGAGGGCAGTCGAGTGCAATTTGGGGATCATAACTCTGCCAGCAATGAAAGTGCTCACTTCTGCCTCTATGGCTCCTCCCAGAGCCTCACACAAAAAGTCTTTTTCATCCGAACCTTAAAGAATTTCCAAGCAGAGTGATGTAGCCTGTGTACTGGTAGCGTGTACACCTGGAGCACAAGCAATCATTGCTACCTGAGATCCAAAACCAAGGACATTTTTACACCACAGACCTAAAACTAATTTGACAGCCATTCTTTCTTTTCGGAGAACCTTGAAAACTGTAATTCTATGGTCAGGGCAGAGAGCCAAGGCCTGGGATTGCTGCCTGAGGAGCTTTGGTACTCTCTAAACTGCAATTTCCAGGAGTTTCTCTTTCTGAGACAATTAAAGGTGTATAAAACATGACAGCATTAGTGTAAATATGATAATGTACAATTTTCTCTGTTTACACTGTTACTGGACCAGTCTTGTTTCTAAGCAATGCAGCAGAAATATAAAGCAGGACACCCAAAGCAGCCTCTTCAAAACTTTATTTTCAGGTAATTCTGTTGCTGCTAGGTCACCCAAACCCCATTAGATGATAAGCTTCTCACATCTTATATTACCTTCTATAGACAAATCCCATGTTAAAATGATGAAAAGCACCAGAGCTGAACCAAAATCTTCCACATATTCAAAATTTTGCAGCTTTACCTTTGCTATTAATGATTGAAGTGTGTGTGTGTGTGTGTGTGTGTGTGTGTGTGTGTGTGATGTAAGAACTTTACATTTTTAAAAAGTAAGGCTGCATTCCTACTAGGGTTGCCATATTTCTAGAAGTAAAATGAAACCCAAACACTATTTTCTCCTGTTAAATCACAGACATGTCCAGGAATTTCTGGACGTATGGCAACCCTATAATCTATGCATACTTAACATGGAAGTAAGTACCACTGAATTCAATGATGCATACTGCATAAACACAAACAGTAAACTTACTACACTAAGTCTAGTAGAAGAGTGTTAGAATTGAGATAATCTTTGCCCCCCCATCCCACCCCATGAGGTCCAGTGCTGAGGGCTTTCTGGCAGTTCCCTCGCTACGAGAAGCCAAGATACAGGGAACCAGGCAGAGGGCCTTCTCAGTAGTAACACCTGCCCTATAGAACGCCCTCCCACAAGATGTCAAAGAGAAAAATAACTACCAAACTTTTAGAGGACATCTGAAGGCATCCCTGTTTAGGGAAGCTTTTAATGTTTAATAGGTTATTGTATTTTAGTGTTTTGTTGGAAGCCGCCCAGAGTGGCTGGGGAAACCCAGCCAGATGGACGGGGTATAAATAATATGTTGTTGTTGTTGTTGTTGTTGTTGTTGTTGTTGTTGTTGTTGTTGTTGTTGTTGTTGTTGTTGTTATTATTATTATTATTATTATTTCATCATCTCTAAAAAAGCATTTGCCCATGAAACTTAAGGATGCTGTTTTATACAGCTGAACTATTGTAACAATTATAATCTAAAAGACATGGTTGTCTGGCATGGTTTTTGACAATCCAATGATGCACACTCACTTTATCCTTACCAAGGTTCAAGAGAGTCACTGACAGATAGAGGAGACAAGGAAGTTCTCAACACAATTGGGGAACCTGTGGTCCTCCGGAGGTTGCTGGACTCCAGCTTCCATCAGCCCCAGCCATACTGCCAACAGTCAGGGATAATGGGGTCCAACAATACCTGGTGGTTCATCTATTCCCCAACCCTGGTCTAGATGGAGCAGTGATCTGACTCTGTCTAAGCCTGCTTGTTAGCACAGTAGAACCTCAAAGCCCCAGCTTTCCAAAATGTCTAGATTTCCAGTTTCACTCTGTCCTCCATGTACTTCTGTGTCAGCTTAACCTTTATCTACATAGTCTTATTGTTTATCTGAACTTCTGATTACCCCAGGCCATTAAGATGAATGAATTTATGCTACATTGTATTCCTCCTGCCAAGCAGGAGAGCGAAGGTCACAGATCAGCACAATTTACTATGAGGGATGTCTCTTTATGGCAATACAAATGGATGGCGTTCAGAGGACACTGCAACTTCATTTCTTCTCGTCTGTGTAGAGGTCACAGCTCTGCTTTTCACAGCATTCCAGGAGCTATTTCTTTGGGGAAGGATGGACGATTATAGGGAAAACTTTGGCACCTACTTTGCAGCATTGCTGCATTCCATGAAGTCAAATGGGGGGGGGAGGAGGAAAGAGGATAAAATTATCCATCAGATGAGTTCCTTAAAATGAGTAGTTAAAAGATTAAGGCTCAAATCCAGCACAGTATTAGGTGTGCTTAAGCCACTGATTTGAATCCCTCGGGGCTTAACTAAACTGTGAGTTGTTCTTATCTGAATTTAATAAAATATATAGACTGCTTGAGTGTAAAAGAAATTCAAAGTGGTAGCACCCCAGGGAAGTCACTTTGATGCTGCTAACATAGTGGCTTGACTTCACCCCCAGAGGTCCACTCCATTGTCTCTTGAGACAGATGCATATGTCCTGGTGTAATCAGACAGACGGATGCCAACCAAGGTTGAAGACAGCCAATCTTTAACCAAATGTTAACTTACAATAATGTGTGTATAACCATTTGATATGGTTTTTCAGTCTGGGGAAGGTTGCTGTACACCTGCCAAGAAGTAAAGATCATTTTGCCATACAGCAGTGCCTCTGGTTATGTACTTAATCCGTTCTGGAGGTCCGTTCTTAACCTGAAACCGTTCTTAACTTGAGGTACCACTTTAGCTAATGGGGCCTCCCGCTGCCTCTGCACCACCGCTGCGCGATTTCTGTTCTCATCCTGAGGTAAAGTTCTTAACCCAAGGTACTACTTCCGGGTTAGCCGAGTCTGTAACCTGAAATGTTTGTAACCTGAAGCGTTTGTAACCCGAGGTACCACTGCACATCCAGGGCTGGTGTATGGCAAACATGTGATAAAATAGTCATCTCTCTCCACCCATCAAATCAGCTTCTCAGGTAATTTACTGTTGGATGATTCATTGACCATATACATCAGGGATGAGAAACCTGTGACCCTCCAGATATTGCTCATCACCCTTCACTTTGGGCCATGCTAGCTGTGGCTGATGGGGGTTGGAGTCTAATGACATCTGGAGGGTCACAGGTTCCTCATCCCTGATACACATCCACAGTTTCAGAAATAAAACTCTTCTACCATTCTTTCTGAGCATTAGACTTTCCATTGCCCAACATCCTCATACTACAACCAAGCAGGGTGAGACATATCAGACCCCAAGAATTATCGCTGGCTGCCATTACCTCCCTTAACTAACTAAAAATAATGTTCTCCAATACCTGGCCAGCAAATTATGCCTGCTGCACCTGGGACAGGTGTCACTTGAAAAATAATTTCCCCTTGGCATTGCATCTGCTATTTATTGCAAGCACTGGCTATAGTGAACATTTCAGCCAAGTTAATTTGAACTGTGCCTTGATGTACTGTCGTTTTAAGACCATGACTATAAGGATAAGGGAAATCATTCTGGCAAGTGTATTATGCTGGTTAAAATGAATTACTCTAAATCATCATCCCTTAAGTTGTAGCTCCACAGTGTGTGAATATGTAATTTTATTCTTAGAGCATTGGGTAGTCAGTGCTAGGGACTAGCCCAAATTGGGGAAATAAACCCTTCACTAAGAACTCCAATTCCCATGAATTTTCAACAATATTTTTCATACAGTATTGCAATAGCTGTTAGATGCTCCAACTCAGATGAAGAGCCAATGGTTCAATAATGTGAGGAAGGCAACTAGTTTGTTCATGTTCTGCTTAGACTTGCAAGCAGCTGACAGAAATTGGGATTGGCAGATGAAGCTCTCTGCAGGAATCTTGTCAGGACTCACCCAGCCAGGTTAAGATGTGGCCTTATCCACTCTTAACTTTCCTCTGTACTTTCCAGGCATGGTTGATGCTTTAAAGCTCCATGTCTGAGCATTCTCTTCTTTTCCTCCAGAGCTTTCCCAGCAAAAACCTGCTCTTTATTGTCGAATCAGAGCAAACAGCAATCCATGGGAAACCCAAACTATCATTTGTCATGCTTCAACTTTAAAGAGTGGGTTTTCATGGAGAAAGCTCAGGGGGGAGGGAAGAGCACGGCAGATACAAAACTTTAAAGCATGAGCCTGTGCCTAAAAAGAGCAGGGCAAAGGGTCAGTGTGGATAAGCCCAAAGAGAACAGGATAGGTGAGTCTGAACAGACTGACATATTATTAATGATTCTATTCTCAATGTGTAAGATATTGAAGGACAGTGATGCAGAATTAAAGTGACATATACCCAGTGTTGTTTTTTCTGGCAGTATGAGCTTGTATGCAGTGCCAGCACATTTTCTCCCCCAAATTTTGTGATGCCTGAAACAGGGCAAGGCTTCAAGCGCCTGCCTGTCCAGTACACACACCAGTGATGTGCGGTCAGTGGACTAGGGGGACAAGACTAGTCCCCTAAATGTTCCCCTAACGCCTCCTTCCCAAAGCTTGGGAAGCTTCTGCCCAGCTTAGGGAGGTGCAATGTTCACACACACATGCCCCCCCCCAATTGCCCTCACAAGCTGGCAGCTCTGGCTCTAACTCTTCCCTTATGAAAAAATTCAGTGCACACCACTGACACACACTGTCTTCCCACCCTTTGGCAGGCAGTGGTGGGCAGGGCCCAGGGCTTTTGGTGGCCATGGGAGGAGGGAAAAACAAGAAGCCTGGGGTGCACTGCGTTGGGGTAGGGGTGGATCCAGCTTCTGTGAGCTTGTATGGCCGGGCGGCAGCACAGGCACAGTGCACCCCAGCCACTGTGAGGGTACAGGACAGAAAGGCAGCTGGCTGTTGGGCTCATTGGGTAGTGGACATTTTGGGGGATCTTGCAATGTCCCCACATGTGAAAAGAGCCGTGGCAGCAGAAGGCAGATTGCCATGAACCTGGTGAGTACTGCCACCTCCCCCCCCCCCAAGGGACTGCATATAACTACCTACCAAATGGTCCTTGTTTCTGACCCAGTAGGGCTCTTATGTTTTTAGGTCACAAGTAGTTAAAGACTACCTCTTTTTATAGGGACTTTTCTTATTCAGTTTATGGTAGTACCATTTATTTTTAAAGCCTTTTCCATTTTGGGCTTGATTGTGGCCTACACTGGCAGAAACTGAATTATGTGGGTTAAAGTCATGGAATCATAGATTTGAAAGGAACCTCAAAATTCTTCTGTAGTCTAGAATCCAGACTAACCTGAACAGAATCTTCTAGAATGTTATGGATTCTCCTTCCTTGAAGGTTTTAAAGCAGAGGTTGGATGGCCATCGGTCATGGATGCTTCAGTTGAGATTCCTACATTGCAAAGATTGGACCAAACAACTCTTAGGGTCTCTTGCAGTTCTATGATTCTATGTGAATGTACTAGCTGGCAATTCAAACATTACTCTTTCAATATTTAAACAGCATATTTTTGACTTGGAGTTGTGCTTTTGAAATCATCTGGGTTTTGGTTCTTTCCAAAGGAAGTATTATTATTTGGTTGTCTTGTGCACTGCTTTTTACCAATCAGCACTCAAGTAGGATGCACTTTGCACCCACTCCTCTAATGGATTGCGCACACATTTATGTTTTTATGGCATTTAACTTAAAGTGCATTCATTTTACTCTAAGGTAGTGGCCAACTGTCCTCACATTGTGCTAGCTGTTACCCTCTTGTAGCACACAAAGGAGTAAGATATAACATTTGCACAGTGCTAAGACGACTCCATCTCCCCAGAAATTTTAATGTGCCTTACAGTTATGAAAGTTTTTACTTGGGCTGTTTAACTAAATGTCGCTGTAAATGCGGTGTAGATTATGATGTATGGCGATGGTGATTTAGTCACTTTTTACAGAAAGAGTAGAAGCACAAGAATAAAACCAAAACAAGTAAAGACCCCAAAATGCTCTCCAATGATATGATATATGTTTCAAATACAACTGTTTTACTATCCTGATATCTTTTAGATACAGTATTTCCAATACACACACACTTTCAAACTAGATGCCTTCAGGGTTAATGCTGCATCTCTATTTCCGTGTCTGTGTGTGTGTGTGTGTGTGTGTGTGTGTGTGTACACATGTGCCCACACATAAAAAAACATTTTCTCATTAAACAACCTGTCCAATGCTAAAATATTTATGTATGGAGATGACACTGTTCTCCAGCTTCCGGCTAATGATGTTTGCTTCCATTTCCAAAACCCTCTTTGTTGAAATGACATGTATGATTGCCTAGCTTAATACTATTCATCTCTCTCCATCTTAATAAAAATTTGCCAAGCATTCTCCCCCTCAGAGCTTTAATCCTGCTAATATCTTTAATATGCTCGACCCATCATCTCAACTTGCTGATTCTGCTTTGGGCTTAAATTTGTTCTCCAGATGCTTAGGAAAAACAAAAACCCACCACCCGCTTTTCAAGTCAAGCAAGCTCCTGCTTAAACATCAAATAGCAACAATGCTGCTCTTAACTCCAAGGGGTGGGGCTGAGCTGGAGTTGCAGCTATTGTGCTTTTTGTCTGTTATTTTATGCACGCTGAATCTCTTCTGTGAGGCATCAGTGACTATACTTTGCAATTGAATCACAGAAGTAATTATTCTGATGCAACTCTAGCAAAGACTATGGCTGTAATCCTACGCACGCTTGGTAGGACTTACCTCCATTGACCTTCGTAGGACTTGCATCTGAGTAAACACACAGAGGCTGTAAGAGCTGCTTCTTGAGTAACTTTTTGTGGTTTGATATCAGTTGAAAAGGATGCAAAGATATCAATCCCTTGTTGTTTTCTTCTGGAAATGAGCATCCCTTTTGTAGTTGCCATTGTCATAAGAAAAGCAAGTTTACAAGGTCCTTTGCAGAGTTACAGAAACATTCCCACATGAATCTAGGTACAGTGGTACCTCCAGTTATGAACTTAATTCATTCTGGAGGTCTGTTCTGAACCTGAAACCGTTCTTAACATGAGGCGCGCTTTCACTAATGGGGCCTGCCGCTGCCACGTGACTTCCGCTCACATCCCGGGGCAAAGTTTACTACCATGAGCATCTACTTCCAGGTTAGCGGAGCTCGTTACCTGAAACGTTTGTAAGGAGGACGGCATGTAACCCAAGGTTCCACTGTAATGTGCTAGATCAGCAAAGTTCCACTGCTTTCAAGTGGAAGCAGATTCTCTTTCTCCCAACTTCTCAGAGGCCAGAGCTTTCTGCCGTAAAGTCACTATTCTCACAAAGGGAGAGTAGGGTGTGTGCCTCAAACAAGAATCCAAGAGCATCGAGTGAAACCATGGACACAAATCACGTGTGCTCGTTGTTTTCCATAAGCATGTCTGACAAAAATCCTCTGGACATCACTCATTCTGAATGATGCCAATATTTCCATTGAACAAACAGCCAGAATTGTTGTGCCGGCATCAGGGCGAGTCTAGAGAGAAGCAGCTGAGGGGATAAAAATGGGAGCTGAAGAAACATTAAAAAAAAAAAGTGAAGTAAATCCACAGAGATAGGATTTCTGGGTCTGAAAATGAAACCAAACACAACAACAACCCTGCCACATCAAGGCTGTTCTGCGGAGATGCCATCGAAGAGCAACAGCCCAGATGAAAAAGTGTCAAAGGCAACTCTGCGGAGAGGCTGTGTCACTGCTACGGCAGCCATGTCAAAGCTGAGGGAAATCAGGCAAGATACAATGTGCTCCCTGTGGAACCTTCAAGTGCTTATGTGTGAATTGGGGGGGGGGGGATCTATCAAGCCTGGTGAAGCTTAATCAGTCTTTGATGAGCAGAAAATAACATTAACCCAGCTGTAAGTAAAAATGAATTTCCTTTTTAAACTTCACTTACAAACAAGCTTTTGGGGACGCAACAGGGTTTTTTTTATAGAAGATGTTGTTTTCCAAAACTCTTTTAGAGGGCTACTAGCTGTGACATATGATGCAAAACCACAGAGCCTAGGGCTTGCCAATCAGAAGGTCAGTGGTTCGAATCCCAGCAACAGGGTGAGCTCCCATTGCTTGGTCCCAGCTCCTGCCAACCTAGCAGTTCGAAAGCACATCAAAGTGCAAGTAAATAAATAGGTACTGCTCTGGCGGGAAGGTAAATGGCATTTCTGTGCGCTGCTCTGGTTCACCAGAAGCGGCTTAGTCATGCTGGCCACATGACCCAGAAGCTGTCTGTGGACAAATGTCTGCTCCATCGGCCTATAGAACAAGAGGAGCACCACAACCCCAGAGTTCTCCGCAACTGGACTTAACGGTCAGGGGTCCCTTTACCTTTTACCTTTTATAGACAGATTGGACAAAGAGTTCCCATTTTGATACTTTTTTTAAAGAGAGAAAGAGAAGTGGTATCCTCTAAGTTTCCCACTGCTTTATGTTTCAGATTGGACAGGTTTTGTAGCCACATTTAGTCATTCTCTTCCCACTGACATCATGCCAGGGGAACAGCACAGGTGGGTCCATTTGGGTCCTATCCCTCCTGCATATCCCTTTTGTTGTTCTTGTGGCTACACACACACTAAAGGCTGATCTATGTCTGCCATTGAGTGCCAGCTGTATTCAAATAGGCCTTTCCTGTGATTTAGAGCCCTAACAATTGCATGGGGTTTAGGCAAGTGAATAGGGTTCCTGGGTTATCTCTTTCAGAGCCCTCCAAGTTCCTCCACTCCCTACAGATGGATGTAACTATCTGTGTCAGTCTGCAAAGCAATGCAAGGTCTTTTGCATGGATGGGCAAATGGTCAATTTAAGTTTTGCTCCTTCTCTTATCTTTTTCAGTCCTAAATTCAGTTCTCTACATTGCCATAACGACTTGTGAGAGCATTTTGTGAAATGATTTTTGTGAGAATTTCTCCTAAGGCACACATTTTTGCATGCAGCTTGACTAAGATACACATCTGTGTAAGCAATTTTCCCTAATGTATTTTTGCATGTTATTTTTACCAATCTTTACATTTTCATGCACATCTTCATGGGTGCAAGTGTGTGTGTGTGTGTGTGTGTGTGTGTGCACGCGCACACGCGCACACGCGCACACACACATATATGCACTGTCGGAGAATTGCATCACAAAATTTGTGAAGGACAAATTTCAAATGATAATTTTGCAGGTATTTTCTTATTAAAATGCAGACAAAATGAATTTTCTCTTCCATCAGTGTCTTGTCAGTATCAGGAATTCTTCGAGAAATGAAATAGAAGGAGGCTCCTTCCTCCCATCAATTTCTATAGTTTCATACATTCCTCAAAGAAATAAATCAGAAAAAATGAATGGAGGCAGGCATTTACCGTACTTAGCTTTTCATTCGTTTTAGAAAAGAATGCACACACCTGTTGTGTACTATTACCAAAAGTTGTCCCAAAAATTTTCAATGAACAAGCATAAAAATATTTCCAGATATTTGTTTATTTATTTCCATTGATAGACTGCATCCTATAAAACATCTTGAAGCTATTTAGCAATAAAAACAACAATTAAAACAATTTCATATTTAGAAACAATTCCAAACTCAATGCAGATACAGACTAGTAGACAAGCTGATATAAAAGAGCTCTCTCAAAATGTAGGGCCAATCAGACCAACTCATGTCACTGTCCTTTGGGTTTTGATTGCAAAGCATCCTCTCAGGCCAATCCACATTTAGTCTGACCTTGGGGTAAGATTCTATTGTTTCCTCCTTATGGACCAGATACGTCTTTAGGCCACAACAAGCCAGAATTGTCACCAAGATTTTATTTTATTTTTTAAGTATAGCATCCAATGTCCCATTTTTAGTCATGATCATCTGAGTCTTCAAGGAAAATACAAAAGCCACACCCAAATTATTTATTATTTTGGAGCTGTTTTCCCACCATTCAAAAGCTTTTAGCTGTATGTGGTATTTTATTGAGGCAAGCCTGGAGGGAAAGTAAGAGAGATTAACCAGATTGTAAAAATTGTCAGAAACAATAGGGTTTAGGGTGATTTGACTGCATATGCAATGGACCAAGCACATGCAGCCACAGGGGGCTTTGATGTGGCCACCAAGGCACAGAAGTGAGGAAAGAAATATGAGGATAGGGAATTGAATAAAGCCATGTAAGGAAGGGGATAATGACATCTCCTAAATATGCAACATTTTGATAATTTAGCATTTGGCATTTCAATTGTAACTCCCCTATTTGTGACGTGAGAAGAATCAACCAATGAATGATGTATGGAACTTCAAACGGAACCATTGTCAGCAAACAAACAAAGCACAAAGTGAATGAGGAATGAAGTAAACAAATGTTTCATTGCTAAATGCAGAACATCTGCTTCTGGAAACTTCAAAACATTTCCAGCCCAATTTCAGTATGAAACGGATATAACACGTTCGAGCGGTGCACGTCATACTGCTTAATCCATTAAGAGTTATTTGATAAACTAAATCCAGTTTGCTTCTAGGAAACTTTCTGCTTTAGTCACAGTATCAGGATAGAATCGAGTATAACAGAATAAAAAGAACTCAAAAGTGCATCGCACCTTTAATTTCTTTGTTTTCACAAACAAAGATCATGACTAATTTAGCATAAAATAAATACAGTGAGATTATCTCTCTTATGATGAGTTTACACATAAAAATCAGGCATCCAAAGAAAAAGAACTCATCCCTTTGTCCAATCCAACACAATAGAAATGAGAATAAATTCCTCTTCCAACAAGCTCGAAACTGTCCCAAAGCATCTGATGCTTGAGGCAAAGGAAAGGATGGTACCCTCCCCTCCCCCAGTTCCATGTGCAGAAAAATTGATTGGCATGGCAATTCAATCACTGGCAATGGAAGGGCATGAGGGGTGCATGACACAGCTTTGATCTCCAATGGAGGGGAATGACCAGGATATTCAGGAGAAATAGCCAGAAGGTTTGCTGCTACTGCCCCCAGCATCTGCCATTGGAGGTAGTTGCTTCACTCGAGGACTGCTGCTGCTCCAAACACTGGGCTACACAATGGGTATTGGGGAAGTGCCTCTTTTTGCCTCTCTATCCCCTCCCCCGATGATCTTTATTGAATTTTTAGTTACATACTGTACATACATATACATTATATTTCACATTTGTTCTTGCTCTCCCGAGCTGACTTCCCTCCTTCCTTTTTCTGGCTTTTGTGTGTCCTCTTTGACTTTTCGCATTATCTTTGTCCATTTTCCACAAGATTGTTCTTCTTCATTTTTTCCATTAAATGTCCGTAAACAAATAAATCTTTCTATATATACAAATTCTTGCTGTCTGTCTATATTCATTTACAAATATTGTCCAATAATAATCCTAATATACATTTTTAATTCATTTTGATATTATTATCCAGTAAATTTCTTGTATTTTCCTGTTATGAGATATTATTGTAATGCTACTGGTTTCCCTATTTCACATCATCTTCTCTATATATAACATAAATTTTCCCCATTATTTTTGATATGTTTCATCCCCCTGATGTCGAATTTTTGCTGTTAATTTGGCTATTTCTGCGTACTCCATAACCTTGTACTGCTATTCTTCTATTGTAGGCAATTTTTGCTGTTTCCATACCTGAGCCAGCAATAATCTCGCCACCGTTGTTGTATATAAGAACAGTTTCTGGTCATTCTTGTCAATGTCTTCTCCCACCATTCCCAACAGGAATGACTCTGGTTTTTTTCAAAAACGTATACTTAAAAATCTTCTTTTTGCCTCTCTAACACAGCTGGAGGTGGAGCGATACTTTGTATTCCATGGGGAAAGAACAGTGCAGAGCACAGCAGTTTTAATAATAATAATAATAATAATAATAATAATAATTTATTATTTGTACCCCGCCCATCTGGCTGGGTTTCCCCAGCCACTCTGGGCGGCTTCCACAGAAACCAAAAAACACTAAAATATCATACATTAAAAGCTTCCCTGAATAGGGCCGCCTTAAGATGTCTTCTGAATGTCAGGTAGTTGTCCATCACCTTGACATCCGATGGGAGGGCATTCCACAGGGCGGGCGCCACCACCGAAAAGGCCCTCTGCCTGGTTCCCTGTAGCTTCGCTTCTCGCAATGAGGGAACCGCCAGAAGGCCCTCGGCGCTGGACCTCAGCGTCCAGGCAGAACGATGGGGGTGGAGACGCTCCTTCTTTCCCGCTCCATTGCAATGGTAGCTAATCTTCCAGTCGGAAAGTGGCAAATTTTATAAACATGTATCTTTATGGGAGGATTAGGTAATGCGTGAAGATGATGACCATTTGTTTCTCCCTAACGCCTAAAGGTTTCCCCACCCGTCATTAAGATCTGTTCCAAAAATGTTCAGTGAAAAAGCATCATGGAAGTCATTTTTGTAGGCAGTGTTTCTGTGAGGTGGGAGATTAATGTGGAAAGTGATGAATTCCCTAATGTGGAAACTCAAGAATTTAGATACCCCTCCTCACAAATCTACATACATAAAATTATTGTTCCACCACTGAGCATATTACAGCAGAAATTTTATTAGCCAGAAAACTCCAGCAGAATTCACCTTTGATTTTGCCTGCTTCTTGACAGTCTCCTTCCAAATGCTCCAGCTTTCAGGGGCCTCCTTGGTCTGTGTGAAGATGAGGCAAGGCATCAAAGCTCCTGCCACAGTTTAATTACATTTGCAAAGCATTTAGACCCATGCTGGCAACAAAGCTTTGAAGACTGGCATTTTAATTTTACCCCTAAACTTCCTATGAAACTTGGCATTTAGCATGAATATTTTGGCAGGATTCAAAGCCGATCATCTCACCAGGAGGTTCATGAGACATAATCTCTTAATTTACCCTCCTATCATGTTCTCTGGTATTAAAAAGTCTTTGCTTGGGACACAGCAGAGCATTTAAGCATGTGCTCAAGTTCAACTTGTGTCACTAAAAAAGATGCTTTGACTTTACAAATAATTTTGTCAGCGCGCTTGGTGCAAAACAATGTGTTTTGCTCTTTTTCTAGCATCCATCTCCAGCAACAAAGTCAGGCTGGGGACTTCTTTCGGATGTGGAAAGTGCTATGATGCAGCCATCATTGCTCTTGGTGTACACATTCATTTTCCTGCCCCACTCTCATCTGAGCAAAGGTGCTATGTAGATCATATGAGCAGTATTTCAAAGGGGTAGCCATTAAAATATGCTGCAACAAAGCAAACTTGTGGCACCTCAAAAACAGGTTTATTGTGCCATAAGCTAGAGTGGAGGAGAGTCCATTTCATCAATGATTTGAAACAGTATCATCATCTAGATCACTCCTCCTTACAGTGCTGTTGTGAGGATTACTGAAAAGGGCTCATAAAACTTTCTGCTCTTTGAAAACTGTTGTCAGTCTCCAGTTTTATAACAAGGCTATTGTTTACCTTATTGCTCTGAATTGTTTAACAACAACATTATGCATTTCTTTACAGATGATCCAGTTTATTAAACTGAAGGGTTCTTTCCAGGAGGAAATGGTACCCCAAGGCGCATTAGGCCAGGCATCCCCCAAACTGGGCCCTCCAGCTGTTTTGGGACTATAACTCCTATCATCCCTAGCTAACAGGACCAGTGGCCAGGGATGGTGGGAATTGTAGTCCCAAAACAGCTGGAGGGCCAAGTTTGGCCATCACTGCATTAGGCTATTGCCACTGTGGGTGGAAGAAGGTGGTAGCACTGGAAAGTGATCTGCCCATGGTTACCCGGTGAACTATGATATGAGATAGCATCCTAAAGCGAATGTGTCCTGTTTATTTTGCAGCCCAAGGAAGGCAAAGCCACAAATTCCACTGTTTCTATTTCCGGAATGCCAAGCAAGTACAGTCACATTGACAAATGCAACCTCTTTCTAATTGGCACCAATGGAACAGAATCTATCATCGTATTTGTGCTTCATGCCCTTTTACCCTAAGCAACATCAGCAAATGTGATTTTCTGCTCACCAGTTTAACAAGCGGGGCCTGCCTTGGCAAGGTTGTTTCTCCCCTGCTGTGTTTCAAGGCGCATTCTTGCATTCTTACATTGCAGTATAGACCAGACAGGGTGGGCATATCTTCATCCAATGTTCATTAGTGGATTTGTTATCCCACACCAAAGCCCAATTCACTGAAGCTGTTCTCTGCGCATGTGCTATTATCTGTGGATGTGCAAATGGCTGTCTGAAATGTGCTCACTATGGATTAAGTTTTCAATTCAGATGGAAGCTAGTTTGAGGGGAAGCACATCAAACTGGAATATTTCTCAAGAAACTGCAGGATACAGATTAAGTGTGGCATATGTGGTTTAAAACACCGGTGGTGGGAGTGTGCTAGAGCTGGAGTCATTGGTAATGCGTACACAGCTTGCTTTAAGCAGTCACCTATGGACATGAGGGCAGGCCTCAGCCTTTAAGTCTTTCTGCTACATTAAAGGGATTTTAAAGTGGTTTTATTACAGCAGCTCCAACGCTGAGCCTGCTTCTTTTCAGGCTGGCAAGAAATAAATGCTATTTCCTGGATGGCTTTTTCCCCTTCAGCAATTTATGAAACTGCAAAACTAGAGATTTTAATAAAAACACCCCAAGTGCTAAAGAAAACTCCGGGTGGCTCATATTTCCCCCCCTTGGAAATTTAGCTGCATCTGACACAGCCCCTTCGGGAGCAACTCAAATTGCAACCTCCATGCTATATTGCATTTACGCCTCTAATGGATCCTAAATGAGTATTTGCCAGCAAGCCTATTATGTGTCCATCATTCTCCAGCTTTGCCTCCTAGCATACATGCTGCTCCTCTCTTTCTTGTGACTTTCTGCCTCCCCCTGTCACTCTTCTTCCCGCCCGCCCCCCCATTTCATTCACCTGGCAATCTCAAACTGCATGGGAAAACAGCAGTTCTGCATGCTGATTGGGTGACTCATCCAACTTCCCTCTCAGAATGGGAAACCCTGGAGAATCAACTTCATGGGTTCTTAGTGGTTGTAGCCATAAGATATTTCCCCACCCAGACCCAATGTGTTATTCATGGGGCTGTAGAATCGGGGGGGGGGGGGAGAGGTTTAGTATGCATGCGTGGAAATAATGAATGTTGACATCAGAACAAAACTCCACACCATGATTAATCACTGGAGAGGTAGATGCAGAATAGAATGTCATGCAAGCCCAGTGTAGGCATTTATCTGAGAACATGCAGGTAAGAATGGGCAGGGTACAAGGCAAGCATTCAAGCCCCACCACACATATCCCTTTGCACAATGCATGGAGAGGGAAGGTCTGAATGTCTGAAGGGGGATTCTGAGCATATTCAGTGGCGTTATCAGGGTTGTGAGGAGGATTCTAACTGCACTCCCCAACATAGGCGCCGACTCCATGGGGCTTGAGGGGGCCCGAGCCCCCTCAAAAATTCATTTGGGGGGGCTCCGCCCCCCCAATAATCTCCGGCGCCCCTCCAGCAGAGCACCATCGCCGCCCCTCCCCCAGCCCAAAATGCACAGGGTCGGGCTGCATGCCTCCTGCCCTCCCTCCCGAGCAAAAGCTCCACCCAATTTCCTGATTAATAGGCGCAGCACGCTCTCCCCTATTCGCTCACGAGGAGGCGGCGCCACTTTATTTGCATATTCATGAGCTTGTTTATTATTCATGAGCTTTCCCGGGGCCCCCCCCCCAATAGTTTTTATAAGTCCGCGTCCCTGCTCCCCAAACATGATTAGACTCTCCCTTCTGGAAGGTATGAAGTGGAACAAGCCCACACAGGGACATTGATGATGGGGCTTGCATGTGCCCCACTGCCCTCTCCCTACTTTTATCCCACATGCTTTCAGACAAACAACTCATGATAGGATAGGGGACAACCTCCTACAAAACAACTCAGGTTCTCCCTAGAGTAGCAGCTTATTTTCATCTCTGTGGGCAAATCATTTTTTACCAATATGTAGAGTTATAATGCTAATAGGATGAAAGGTTAGGTGAAAGGTTAGCTGTGACAGTTATGCTCTGCCTCCACGGTCAGAGGCAGAAACAATTCTGAAGACCAGTTATGGCTGTGCTCAAGTCTTGCTTATGGGTTTCCCACCAACTTCTGTTTGGCCACTGAGAACCTGATGCTGGTCTAGATGGGACCATGGGCATGATCCAGCAGGCTATTCTTATGCTTTTATGATAGCAACATGTCATCTAAAATGGAGCTGCCTTTGAAGGTGATCTAGAAACCTCAGCTGGTGCAAAATATGGCAGTTAGGGTGTTAACTGGAGCACATCATGCTGATCCTTTCTTATCTGCATCAGCTTCTGATGTTTCCAGGCTCCGTTCAAGAGACTAGCTTTGACCTAGAGAGCCTTATTCAGTTTGAAACCTTGATACTTAATGGAGCACCTCCTCCTGCACTTGGTAAGCAAACCATAAGGTCATCTACAAAGGCCCTTCTCCGTAAGCTGTCTCAATGTGAAATTCAGAGAGACATCACAGGAGAAAGCTGCTTTTTTATCGGTTGTCACCCCACTCCTCAGCTACGGAACGCTCTCCTGGGAAAATTTTCCTGGTGCCCACATTACTGTGTTTTTCAAGACCAGGTTAAGAGCTTTTCAAAACTGATTTTAGATCCCTAGAGCTTTAACATATGTATCCGATGGCAGTTTTGATTCTGTGCTGCTTGTGTTTTTATGCTGGATGTCTCTTGTTTCTTGCAGTTTTATAGTACAGGGGTGTTTTCGTTACATTTCTATTGTCTTTTTATTTGCACAATGCCTAGAGAAATTTATTTTATAAGGCATCTCTCATAAATATGATAAATAAATAAACACACATCCCAACAACACTGATATTCTCTTTCCCCACATGTAAGAAGCCATCTTTCGTTTGATTCAGATTGCCTATATTCATGTTTGTATAGGTAAAAAAAAACAGCTGCTTTTGTTTCTCCAAAATTCAATCATGGTTTCACAAATCTGTGCCAAGATTCAAACTTGGGGAGAAATGCCCAGCTCCCTTGTTCTTGTGCCTTTTAAATGCCTACATGGAAATTTCACAGAAATAGTTTGTAATGCTGCTCTGAATAGAGCCCTGAATGATTATTAAAGTAATCCATCTTAATTAGACTGAATAACCATGACTGGCCTAACATAATAATGCTTCATTTACAGTTTCCATTCCTTGAGTAAAGGCTGCATACCTCCCTTTTGCAAACCAGTCATTCTTCAAAATGTGTATTCCCCCCCTCCTTTCCTATCTTTCTCAGCACTTTTGTGACTGTGCAGCAGTTTTCAAAATGAAAAGATGCCTTCCTGTCCTGTTTAAGGCAGTTCTAAAGGCTGTGGTTGGTCTCCTTCCCATCATGCCTCAAACTTCGCAGAAGAGGGCTGAAGAGAACGGGGTCAGGCAGAGAACAAGGCCCAGGCTGCAGCCATCAAGAGCTAGTATGGTGTGATGCCGGACTGCAACCTAGGAGACCAGTGTTCAAAAGCCCACTCAGCCACAATGCCCCCTGGGTGACCTTGGACCAATCATCTCAGCCTAATATACTTCACAGGGTGGTTGTGAGACTAAAATGGAGAGGGAGGAAGAAACACTTCTGCTTTCATGAGCTCCTTGGAGGAAAAGCGGAATGGCAGATGAAGAACCGATCCCCCAGCCCAGGCTGGAAAACTATTTGGAAACTCTGGTGCAGCCATAGGAAGTCTTTCAAGTCACAGATTTAATTCGTAACACTAGAATCTGTCGGGAACCATGTGCACTGGGATGTGTGTGTGTGTGTGTGTGTGTGTGTGTGTGTCCTAGGTAAGGAGTTGAGGCCAAGTAGGAGACTATTAACCACTTTCAGACTGATATCTACAGCTGGTTCCCAGTTTAAATATTTAAAAAATCTGCCCCCCCAAAAAAGTGTAGTCAACAGCTGCCGCCACCCAAACAATTAATTCATAATTCATCCAATCCTTTCTACCCTTTAGGCATTTGGGGAAGTTTCAGTTCCTATCACATAAAACCAAACCATCAATTTACCAGCAACATTTAGTGCAGCAGAGCACTTAAGCTCACAGTTTTGAACCATAGGCACATTAATGCAATTGATAAAGATAAGTTTATTATTAGGAAATAATATCACTTTGAACTGAATGTACAAGAATAGAGGACACACAAAGTTGTTTTGTTCCATGATTTCACCCATAGTACACCTAGCTGGTTTTCAAACATTCATATTCAGAGCTGAGGCTAAATTAACTCCAACTCAGCTATGTGCCTTCCTTTTATGAGAAAGCCTAACCCATCAGTTCCATTTCTCCTGGGGACATGAATCCATCAACATCATACAATATGGCAAAGGCAGGGTCTGATTGGTGAAAAGACAATCACAGAGTGTATACTAACATGAGGTTCCATTCCTCATGCTAATAATTTGAATCTAAATGTTTAATTCTTAGGTAGACCATGAAGGAGAGAATTTATATTTCACACCTTTGACCAGAAATTTAGGAAATCACCTAGAGCGATTCAGAATACTTAATTGGGATTAGGTGGCAGATGAAAGGGGGAAAGTGAATAGATTTTTCCATACAGTGGTACCTCAGGTTACATACACTTCAGGTTACATACGCTTCAGGTTACAGACCAGAAATAGTGCTTCAGGTTAAGAACTTTGCTTCAAGATAAGAACAGAAATTGGGCTCCGGTGGCGTGGCAGTAGCAGGAGGCCTCATTAACTAAAGTGGCGCTTCAGGTTAAGAACAGTTTCAGGTGAAGAACGGACCTCTGGAACGAATTAAGTACTTAACCCGAGGTACCACTGTATAAGCAATGGTCTTTGAAAAAGAGAGAGAACAGTCTGTCACTACTGAATTCCCAAAATGTGGGACTCATTGAAAACAGAAGTTAGGCAGGTTCATGAGGTGTTCTTGAAGGATGCTTTTACAGTTATTTCTGTGGGGTCCAAGATTGGTATGTCATGGAATATGTGGATTTAAGTGACTAGAATTTGTTCCAAAAGGGGCCATGTGTACATCTCTGTGCACATGGAGATTTGACACTTTCGTTTTTGCTAGTAGCCCCTCACATCTAATGGAGTGTGGAGGCAGAAGATCATCCCAGTTTCACAAGCAGCTTTTCAAAAGGCAGAAAGTGTAGCTATTTGAAATCTGACTGGGGGGAGAATAATGCACGTATGGCTGTTTGAAGAGCAGGAAAGAGTCAGGGTGGATTAGCTAGGGATGAGGAAGGTGCTACAAACCAAAAGCATAACCAGTGGGATGGTTAGAGCCACAGGTGATGGCTACTCTTCACTCTACTCTTCTATGGCAGCACACACTCCCAATCAAAATACATTCTGCATTATGTGACCGCTGATATTCTGTTAAACTCCTCTCTGTATATTGTTCTACATATTCACAAATAATTCTTCGTGTGCTATGGTTTGCATTTATTGACTTCCAAGAGGCAGTCCCAAAAAACAGCCATCTTGACATGTATTGCAAAACTCATAACTAGTCAATGTTACACCACTGTCAATATTGATGTGAGTTGGGGAAAGGTGGTTAGGCTGTATGATTCTTGAGTCCTTTCTAATTCCTGGATCCAGCAAGGGTTGAAATCTGATGAAGAATTCCATTCTTGAACTAGGCAGGCCAGAGCCATAATGGCCCCTAAGCATAGTATAAGAAAGAAAATGGCATTGTACCAGAGGGCAAATAGATGAGTCCTCTGCCGCACCTGGCTAGTAGTGCAAAGGTCAATAGCAGAGAGTTGTGTGAGAGCTGGGCTAGAAATAGGAAGAAGCCGGAGAGTGAGAGCCATGCTTAATTTCTTCTTGAACCCAAGGGTGTGGCTATGAGAGAAGCAATACTTTATGGGGTGCTGATGCTGTGAGCCCCTCCATCATAGACTCAGGCTGTATACATGCGTAAATAAACCATATATCATAAGGACACCACTGTCTCCACTCTCACTCATTCCAAGGAAACTGAACCCTGGGTAGGTGCCTAGAATCATTGGAATCTTGCACTGCTTGGAGAGAGGGATGGTGTGCAAAAAATCCTCTTTGAAGGCCCAGATTTTTGCACTTCTGTGCTCTCATCAAGTTCCCCCTTCCCTCTGCCTTGGATTGTTCCATTAACTAACTCTGTTTGCAGGTCACCACTATTGGGTTTATAGATGGAGAGATATGCAACAATTGAAATAATTATGCCTCAATCTACGTACATTCAGAGCCTGACACAAAATCCATCGAAACTTTTGAGGATGTCCCATAGTAATAACATGCTTCATTAGAAATGGGAAAACTTTCCCTAACAAATTGTTTCGGGAAATTATTGTGAGCCAAGGAACACAATCTGACCTGAAAGTGGAATGGCTCTTACTGAGTAATGAACTGGACCACTTGTGCTAATGTGGATATTCTGATTAATAGGCAATCAATTTTAATACCCTATTGAGTCTTAGTTTTTGAATTCTTGCCTCATTTATGTTCAAAAAGGCTGTGGTGAAGCCTAAACGTAGAGCAACATTTCCCAAGATTAAAGCTTAATTAAGTCAATTACTCTTCTCCTGCAGTCCCACAGAAGAAAAGGTTAAGGTAAATTTAAATAGGCCACCTTGATCTCCACATTATTCACTGAGTCATTGACATATGGAAGTTGTGGCAATCTGTGGTCTTAAATACAGCCTGGGTATTATCCTCATCTTGGCCTGACTTTTCTGAAATCAGATGAATTACTTCAGCATCAGCAAGCCTGTAATTATAGCTACCCATGTGTTTTGATCTGTAATTCAACCGGGCATGGATTTACAATAGAAATCTCAAGTACTGTACCACTCGAGGCACAAATCAGGAGACATTTTTAATTATTAACAGAATCTATAGCACTTTTCAAGGACAAAAGTCTTTTGAGGAGGTCATAGCGCATTGGTGGAGCACATGTCTTATGCACAGGAGGTTCCAGCATCTCCACTGAAGGGGAGCAGGCTAGTGAAGCAGTAGGAAGAGGACTGGAAAAGACCTCCACTTGAGCCATCTCCAAACAGAGAATACCGTAATGAGCTAGGCGGACCAATGGCCAGACTCAATATGAGGTGGGGAGAGAGAGAGAGAGAGAGAGAGAGAGAGAGAGAGAGAGAGAATGAATTTTGGAGGGGAACTATAGCTCAATGGCAGAGCACGTGCAAAACAGAGGAACATAAAAAAAACCACTGCTGGATTAGGCCTTCTGCCCCCTTCAGACTGCAGCTCCCATTGGCCATGCTGGCTGAGGCTGATGGGAGACACTGTCACCATATCCTCATTCCTTCCACACACACACCCTAACAGCCCTTGAATATCCAGGCTATGGAAGATCCACCAAAATGAGGCGGCCATAAAAATGTATCTCTCTCGTCACAAATCCCACAGTTTAAGCAGCCATTAAAACCAATGATCCATGATTTGACTACTCAGCTCTACTTCTAGAAGAATTATAGGGTGGGTGTGGAAAGGAGGGGGGAAATAAAAAGATATACTTTGAGAAAGCAACAAAAACCGATTTCCTGTAGCATTCTTAATGACAGGTCAAGATCTCCCAGCAATCTCCCTATCTGCCCTGCAGGGGTTGTCAGCCATCAAAGTAGTAATGAAGGCAAAAGCTTGTTTTGGAGAGAGAAATGGGAGGAGAAAGAATGAGCACATGCATTAGCAACAGCTCAGTGGCCATGTGGAAATGTGTCAGTCATTGTCAGGAGCGGGAGAGATTAAAAAGGAGTGAAAGGAATTGTTGCAAATAGGGAAGTAGGAAAACAACAATTGGAGCATCATGGTAGGTGGCAAATTGCTGGACCTGAAACTTAAGATCATTCTAGGCAGATCTACATCAGGGTCACCAACGTGGTGCCCCTGGATACACATATCCCTACAAAGGCCTTCCTTAGTGCCCAAAGGGTCCCCACTCCTCTTCCCCTCTGCCCATTGAAATTAGGCATGGTGTGGCCTTTGGTTTGCCCCACAAGATAGGCAGCCCCTGGCCTGCGAAGTGTCAGGCACGTTCCTATCAAATATAAAGATATGTTTTAATAAGTTGTACAATTTTAGTTGGGTATTTAATTCTATTGGTCTGTGGCCATAATGTTATGTTAACTGTTTATTTATATGCTACCTTTCAGTCAAAGGATATTGCAATAAACCCTTGTAAGAAAATTATTCCTTGTAATAAACCATTCATTCCTTCATTCATTCATTCTCCCTTTTCTATCAATCTATCCTTACCATGGATTTAAAAATATATATTTATTTTAACAATTGGGTGATGAATATACATTGTGTTCCTTGTGGATGCTTCACACTGGTAGAACAAATGGGAATTGTTCTCTTTGTCATAACAGCCTTACTGCTTAAAAAGTCTCATTTTTCCAGATATTTTCCTCCTGCAAATCCCATTACATTGTCATTTATTAATACCAGAAGAGGACTGTTGATAACCTTACTAAGCTTACAGCAACTAAAAACTGGATTTAGGCAACAGTGGCTCAGTGGGGAAAATATACAATAGCCTCTTGGTAGTAGTGTTGTGGCTGCTTACCAGGAGGGGGAGGGACAAAGTGGCAGCCAGGTAGGGGCTGCTCAGGTGCTTTGGGGGGGGTGCCAGATTGGCTTGCCAGTATCAAATTGCTGGCACTCTTTAAAAGTTCAACAGATATTAGGGAACTCTGAAGAGATGGGATCCTGTGATCAAAACTATATGGTCAAATTTAGGATTCAGAGAAGTGAAGCACAACATGCTATTGTGAAATGAAATCTATGCGAGTTTAGGTTTTAAATGATAAAGGTTAAGCAATCTAGAACTAGATTACATCACATTTATATCATATGTAAATTATATTCAAATTGTATTCAAGGTTATTTATGGTAGAGGAAATATGCATGCCAATTTTGTATTAGCGTTACTGGGTGTGTGTTTTTTAAAAAACCTTTTTATAAAAATATGTCAAACTAAATGCTCATACCCGTTTCCATATTTACATATTTTTTTTCAAACTAGAATATCAAAGCCTGTTAAATTATTTGACTGAAAATTTCTTCAGTGTATTTTTCATTTCAAGAATTTGAACTTCATAATGTTGCTCCTACAGCAGTAGCTGGGGACATATTTGTCCCTCCTGCGTGCATTCCTTGGGGGTCAGAATAAGGGCACATCCTTTTGAGGTACATGAGGGCATAGGACGTGGAGGGTGCCTAATTTACTCTCACCCTCTTTGCAGTGCGGTGCAAATGCTCCAGCAGAGCCAATCTGGTGCTCCCACTTGTGCATTTGCACTAAGCCAACCTCAACTCTCTCCATCACACCATCACAGTATGTAGCAGTGATGCAGTCAGGTGAGCACTGCTGCCCCACCCTGTCATCCACTACTGCAGGTAGGGATGGGCTGCAGTGAGAATGGAACCTTTGGCTATGTTTATGCCAAGTAGATAATGAAGGGTGCAGACTGACTTTTTGCAGGGCTGTGCCTTAAGACAAGGTGGTATCATCCAAATCAAGACAAGAGGACTCTCTTGCTCTCCATGTCTCTTCTATGTCTTTGAATGCAGGTTCCTGCCCACATTAGTTGGATGCACGTTTAACTTGCTGCAAATTATTGTTTGCTAATAAATAAACTTGTCTGATGCCATCGCCCTGATGGTGTCAGCTCCCTGCTGACTTTACTGACTTTACTCTGCTAAGAAGTTGTGTTCAGTGAGCCTTAAGTCCACTAAGGGTGCCAAGCTCGGGTGGAATAGCTGGCAAGCAATTACCAATTAGAAATATACAACTAAACATAAATTGACTTTGCATATTTGATAAGAAGTCAACTGAAACAAATCTATAAGAAAGATTTTTTAGGTCTACCTAAAAATCAGACTTCACATTTTTATTTTGATCCACAGAGTTTTGGGTTTTCTTGCATCAATATAATTCCCTGTAACAACCTGTGAAATCTTCAGGAGGTGACAATTGCTTAATCTTTGCACCCAAAAAGAGAGTGGCCACTTCTCTTCAACCAGTATCTTCATTCCCGCTTACAAGTTTTAATTTCATCCTTTTGCCTGACAAGTCAGGAATGGATTATAAGTGATGGATGGGGATGAGGGAAAGCAATGACCCCAGCAGATAGACAGCGTGAGAAGTAAAAACAAGATAGCAGAGTCTGGGTGTATTGGCAGGTTTTTGCTTCAAAAGCAAATAAAAGACCTTTGAGCTGGACTACAGTCAGAAACTCCAACAGCTAACAATGATTAAAAAGACAACAGGAAAGAGTTTGGGGTGATCAAACTTTCTAACAAGCAGGTTACATCTTAGTTACATTCTCATTGGGTTTTGGGTGGAAATAGGAGTTGCTGTCGTAGGAAACACAGACAGCCTGCCATCAAGCTCATTGGATGGCTTAAAGATTGCAGGCTCCTTTCTGTTCTTGTATTCAGTGAGCATGCATTTTATTCTAACTGCTTGCATGTGATAACAAACAGAATTAGTCCCAGTTCATGCATTTGCCAGGGACTTGGCTAAAACAGTATAGTCAGTGATAAGTAAGCAGCACTTCCCCGTACAGATGTATTAAGTGGGGTGTAGAGACAGGGTCTTTTCTGTGGTGTTGCCCCTGTTATGTAGAACCCCCAACTCTCAGAGGCTTTATTTTCTAAGCTTCTCATATAAAGTTTTTTTGATTGCTCTAGTGCTTTTAGAATGGACTTATAAATGATCAAATGGGCCAGTAGTGGCCCTTTGGCTTGTCTCAATGACTTTGTTATTAACCAACAGCATCATCTTAACCATGTCCACTCAGAAATAAGTACTCACACTGAATTCAATGTGGGGCTTACTTCCAGGCAGGTGAAGTTAGGATTGCATGCCTCATGACATATGCTCTGAAAATACACTGCTGCTTCGCCACCCCAGTCTTGCTGGAAATATTGCCCTCCCCACTCATGAAATCCTCTTGCCACCACCTACGTTCACCTTAAATAGTACCTCTGGGCATCCATCCATATATCTCATCTCATCTAGTCCACAGGGACAGTACTTTATGCTTTTACCAAGCAACCCAATAAACTCTCTCTCCTTCCAAGTCAAAACCATCAGAGGAGAACAAAACAAAGTATCCAACCTTCTCATCAGGCTGCCTGACCAGGCCACTTGAGGGTGATGATAAATAATTGACATTTGAGCACATAACAAGGAATGTCACCAGTGCCCGTCAAGCCATAGACATTCCAGAAACATTTCCAAGCTGCCCTAAAGCTATAAAAATAAAACAAGGCCCTGTCTCAGCAGCTCAGAATGACAGACACACGACAGACACACACAAAGGGCTGTCTTAAAGAGTCTGGTTGCCAGGTAAGGAGTTCACCTTGACTCACTCCTTCACAATGGGCAAAATATTTCTAGTTAAGATGTCCAAGAATGGATTCTCATGACCACCAACACTTTTACCCCATTAAACTTCGAAGATCTCAAAAGGCTTAAAATGTCGGTGTCACATGTCATTGAACACACACCAGCTTACCATATAGATTCCCACAGAAAGAATAGCAAAATATGACTAGAGTATGAAAGAGTTATGGGTGGGTGTTAAAACCAATATTCTAAACAAGGTTTCCGTCCAACTGATCAGAAAGGAAGTGAGAAGACAAGGAAGTAGAATAGATTAAGGTGGCCAGATGCAAGGGGACAGGATGCCTACACATTTACTGGTTGAGCAGAGGGAACTTCAGCCACTGTAGCCTGTATTACAGGTGCCAGAGTCCTGTCATCTTTTGTATCAGGCCCCCCTGAAAGAGTTTGGCTTGCTGTTGCATCTTTAAGAAGCAGATTGATCTGCAGAAATCAGCAAATGAAACCTTTATGTGGATAACTAATGTCTGCAAATAGTGCTGCTGTTCAAAGCACAGCAGCTAAGATCAAATGAAAAGCTGGCAACTCTAACTCTAAAATGCTCTCTTGCTTATCCTTTTAAGTACGGTAAATGTGACTTCTATAAACTGCTTATACCCAAGCCTCACAACCACTTTATATGAGGAACTGCTGCAGCACAACACTGAGTGCCTTTGGCCATTCTACACAACTTCTGAGGTAGGGAAAGATGAGGAAGCAATAGTGTGGCCAGATGAAAAAAAGGGGGAAAGTCTCCTGCACTTTTAAGAGTTGCAGAAGAGAGGGAAATTCAGAGGTGCAGCTTATGTGACTACACCTGATGGAATTCCCTGCCCTAGACAAATGCTAAAGGTGCTGGAGCACTTTTTCACCAGGCCACAAGTGGTGTTTCATTTTCTATCACTTGTTTAAAATATCTAAACCTCCACGTAGCCTCCCATGGGAAAAAGATGTGGAGGCAGCCAGCATCACATCTACATGTAGACAGGAGCATGCCCTGAACTCCTGGCCTCCAGCCAGTCAATATGTGAAGTCCCCAGTCCAGGGTCAATCCACGTGTTGAAAGTCCAAAGTCCCACAGAGATCCTTGAGTATCTAAGCAGAGGTCCATCAACATAAACAGCAGAGCAGACACAGCCCATCAGCTCTGCTTCCCTTTTGTACTCTGCCTGCTGATTGCAGCATCTGGGTTTGATGAGGCATGTGACCCTCACCTGTTCCATCCTACTTCAGCTGATGAACCACAGCCCTCCTCCCAGAGCTAGTGAGTCCCACCTGGCCAGCTAGGGAGCTGGGCTGTTGAACCTTGCCTGCCTCAACCTCCTGGAGCGTCCCGTCTGCTCCAGGAGAGCCTCAGAGTCTGCTTTGTTCATGGAGACACGGGCCCCTGGGTGACTGGCCCTGGTGATGGGTTCTGCTGCTCTGGTTCCTGTGCACTGAGCCCCATCCCCTTGTCACCATCACTCTGTGAGTATTTCCTACACCAACCTCTCCTTCCCCATCCCTAGCTTGCCCCAGTGTGTCCCCTCATCAGGATCCTCTTCCTCCTCCCTGTTGTCCTGCCAGTTCATGACAGCTCAGCTTTGAGCGTTTGACATAAGCCAGGGACATAAGGCACTGTTACGGTACTTTCTGAAGGTGGTCAGTCCACAGTTCCCATCAGCCCTTCACCATTGACCGTGCAGGCAGGGGCTGATGGGAGGTGTAGTCCAACCTCTGCAGGGTACAATATTGTCTAGCCCTGGCATGTGCAATAGAAGAAACAGGACCCACAGACATGCTTCCTCTGTCTCTTCTTGTTTGGAACATTCAAAAAGGATCCCCTTATGAGGAACAAATGCACAAAGGAGGGTTTCAAGGCTGTGTGTTATAGTCACACACTGCTGTCCCAGCCCACTGATGCCACACTCCTCCAATGAATGTCCTTTTGGTGTTCATCAGAAAATGTCTTCTGTGCATAAAGATGTAGGTGTCTAGAGTTCCTGAGAGGAACCCTGATTATTAATGCTAATTATTATTATGGCCCTTTATATTTTTTTATCTGGCCCAGTGGTGTTTTGTCCTTGTCTACCTTAGAGGAGAGGAACAGTGCATTGCCCAGCAGTGCCCCCAATGCCACCTTGATGAGTCTCAGCAAAAACTAGCGTAGTAGGTAGTAAGCTATGACAAAAGTCACAGCTCTGTAGTGTTTCTGTGCTCCTTGCTCATAAGAAAAAATATTTTTGAGAGAACCTTTGAGGAGACTGAAACATCTCTTTCCAAACGCTGCACTGCCCTCTGCAGGACATTTGGCCACCATGCAGGCCACGTTAGAAACGGCAAACAGATCGGGCTCCTAGAAACATAAATACTCGGCAGTGGCCTTTAACTCTTCAATGCTTAGCTGGAAACGTTTTTGTTTCAGATTTACAACAGAGCCATTCTTAATACAAAGGCTATCTCCAAGGCACTTCTTCAGATGACAGCTACCTACCCCCGCTTCTTGTTTTCCTCTCTTCTGATTTAAAGCTGTCCTCACCAGTCAAATTCAGGATCACCCCTTCCTAAGATGAGATAGAATAAGACAAGGAAGAGGGGAGAAAAACAAGGCTGAGTTATGGTGTGCAGGCTGCCTCCCTGCGACCCTGTGCCAAGGACACTGGATAATTACTCTGGATGGTTTTTTGGCTATGCCTGCTTGCTAGGAACATTTCGTTCACTCAAAATTGTTTGTGGTTTATCTTGTTAATTAATTTCTGGGCCAAGCAGGATCCCCTGCATTTATGCACATGTACATGAGCTACTCTCTATATGCATTTGAGAGTCCTGGAAGTCCTGCTCTCTACCTTGAAGGCCTTTTCCCACTTGTCCTGGGAGGGAGGGTCCTGAGTCTGGCTACAAAAGCTGAGGCTTTTTTCTTGGGCTGCAGTGTTGTTTTGGGGGCTGTTGGTTTTTGTATCTTTATTTTAGATTTTGTTGTGATTTATGTGGAAATTGTTCAGTTTGACTTTGTATTTTTTAATGTTTTATTTCTGGTTTATGACTACTTTTGTTATGTTGTAGTTATGTATTTTTTCATGCTGTAAGCCACCTTGAGCATGGTTTGAACTGTGGAAAGGCAGCATACAAATAAAATTATGGATGTATTTAGGTATGTCTCGGTCTTCAGTTTTAGTTTCCCTATATAATCCTCGAATATACCAATACATCATCAGATCTCATTCTCAAAATATTGATCATAGTCTGCATTCTACATTTAGCTGCATACAGAATCAGGATGCATACACTAATGAATTTAGAAACCTGTCTGTCCTTGGTTTCAGAAGGTTGAGTTTGGAAGGCACACGGTTACTGAGAAAATCTCACGTTTGGTACCATATACATGATAGCTTGCTTAGTAGTTGTAGTAGCAGCAGTAATAATTATTAGCTCTGGTGGTTCTTAAATGCACATCCAGTCAAAGTACAGTGGTGCCCCGCAAGACGAATGCCTCGCAAGACGGAAAACTCGCTAGACAAAAGAGTTTTCCGTTTTGGAGGTGCTTCGCAAAACGAATTTCCTATGGGCTTGCTTCGCAAGACGACAATGTCTTGCGAGTTCCTGCTGGGTTTTTTCCTCCCCCCCCCCTTTTTCTAAGCCGCTAAGCCGCTTATCAGCTGATCCGATCAGCAGATAAGCCGCTAAAAGCCGCTAATAGCGCTAATCCGCTAATCCGTCAATGGGCTTGCTTCGCAAGACGAAAAAACCGCTAGACGAAGAGAATCACAGAACGGATTCTTTTCGTCTTGTGAGGCACCACTGTATATGAATAGCAGACTTTGATCATTTTTGGAAGCTGGATCACTCACGGGTTGGACAAAGACAGCACGAGGCACATCAGATGGAAGCTGAAACTGCAATTCAACCTTATAGCAGGTGTGGAACCTATATATGTGGTTGGACTCAAACTCCTATAAGCCAAAGCCATTGACCATGCTGACTGGGGCTGAGCAGGGAGCACAGTGCTACTGAAAAGTAATCTGGAAAAGCTACAGGAGTTCAGACTAAATATCCTCCCCATAGTTGCTGCTGTCCAGAGAATGAGAACTTCCTCACAATAAAAAACATGAATAATGAGCCTCTGGATAACCTCAGGGGACATTTTTTTAATACTCCCCAGAAATTTCAACACACCTAATGCAAGTAAACACCCTTGTTCAGTTATGAATTAATTTTAGGAAAGTAACAATAAGGCATACTCCAGCAATTATCTTTCACCAGTCATTGGATTAAGTCTGAATTTACATTTCCTGGAAACCATCTCACCTTTCCCCAGGTAGGATGCCTTACTTAACTGGTTGTGAGTTCTGATTGGCCAAAGGTTCCTCATGACTTCTCTGCATTTATACAGGAGGATAACTGAATTGTGATTCCTGCTGACAGCTCACTACTTTTGCCTTTTGTCAGTGAATGTTATTTCCATCTTGCCCTATAGTTAAGGAGATCACTCACTTTGTTTCAGAGCTAATTGCCATCAGAAAGTTCCTTTCCTCTCTACTTCCACTTTGTTCAGTCCTTTGGGTGTTGTACTTTCTGGACAGCTCCACGTCACTCTTCTTCAAGCCTGCTCCAAGCCCACAGGTGCCTATGACAATTTCTTCATGGCTAGCTAGATTCCTGATCTTTGTTTCCTCACTCCCTGCTGCTTAGCTCAGAATTAGTCAGGATCCTTGTGGGAAGCACAAGCCAGCGCAATCGTAAATGGAAACATTTTCTATTTTTGGAACTTTGTTAGGAAGATTCTAGGAAACCATGGATGGTGAGCAGATGTAGCTCAAGACAAGCCTACGTTCAGTCACAGCACATTGCTTGAGCCTAAAAAGCTGTTTTCTGGATGTTCACATGTTCAGTGTCAATGATAGCTAAGAGGCTTTCCTCGACATAGAATCCATGCCCAAGCTCTGCTAGAAATTCCAGGTCCTAATTTTGCTGTCTCTGAACCCTCACAGTAGACCAAAACCCAGGCATTTGGATCCAAGCTTTTCTCCCCAGTGGAAGGCAACCTCTCCACCTATCTCTGTCTCTAATAAGAACTCCTTAAGCTTGTGTTCCAGGCAATATTGTTTTGGGCAGCCTGCATAATTTGTAATCCCTAACCAACTTGCTATTTTATCTTTTTGTTATTGGCCCTTCAAGTAGCTAACTGGAGAGCTGATTGTACCTTTCTGGAGGGAGCTCCTGATTTCTGCTTGCTGTAGGTTGGGCAGCTGATTTTTGATCTGATGTTTATCTCATCTGGATGGCCTTGCAGTCTCTTTCAGCTATATGAATCCATAAGTGCAAGTTATTAGAAATCTTGATCCTCCCAATTCATCATATATCTCCTTCGGTGATCATGTCAACAGAACCCTCCATAACAGCACTTATCCAAACTTTTGATTGTTTTAGCTGGCCCCTAGGCTATTTGGATAAATTTTGTTATGCTGCATATAATATTGCTCGACAATATACAATTTCTCTGTCTTCCTCCATGCATACAGATTTTGATTTATAAGGCAATCTTGTGAATGGGAGAGGCAGGGGTGGGGGATTTGAGAGGTGTTGATGTAGCGGCGGAATGTGAAATCCAGAGCACAATCACATTTTCTTTCCCTCCTTTCTTTCATTCATCTCTGCTCAAGCTCCTGCAGCACAAGATATCCACTGCTCATGGGGGAGCCAGAAGGCTGGGGTGTTTTGGTCCCAGCAAATCTCAGCAAAGCAGATGAGAGAATAACACTTTGCTTTGCTGCTTTATAGTCTCCATAAGGAAACACATAATTCAGCCTTCCTACCCAGTGGAGTGCTGATGAGATTTATTGGAAATGCAAGCCATCTTTATGAACACACTGGGAGCTAAATGTATGGCTGTGAATTCATTTGCTGGGGGATACTCAAAGAAGAAGAAGAAAAAGGAGATAAATATCAAACATGTTGCGGAGGGGGGGATCAGATGTCTGAAGCCACAAAATGTACATAAATAAAGCATACAGCAAAATTATTATGTCCTTCAGGTCCCTTCCAATGCTTGTCTGTGTTACAGAACCCCTACTGATAGCTTAGGATTTCAGGCATATTAGCAGCTAATCTTCGTGAAGATCAGTCATAAGGATATTTCAGAACACGCACACGCCAACAAAGTTTCCCACTGGGCACTGTGGCATTCAGCAGAGGCAAAACTCATAGTTAAATGGCAGTTTCAAAAACAAACAAAGGAAATTTTAGGCCAGTGGTTTGTAGCTCTCCATGACTGTACCACAGAATAGGCAAATAAAAATGGGTGTTTTACTGCTGTGTAACACAGGAGTAAGTGGCCTATTCTAAATCCCCATTTCCCCCCATTTACAGCAGAACTCACTTATATCTCCTCTGCTTAATTTGAACACCCTAGAAATACAGGAACAGAGAAAGCTACCTTAAACAGAGTCAAGCCATTGGTCTGTCTATCCAGCTAAGTACTGCTTATACTGACCAGTAACAGTTCTCCAGTTTCAGACAGGCATCTCTCCCAGATCTACCTGGAAATGTAATGGAAAGCAGATACCACTGAGCAATGGACCTTCTTCATACATTCTTAAACTTCCACACACAACCAAGGTCAGTATAACTTATGTCTTCTTGTATTGAGGGGCAGCTGCTCAGTAGGGATGCCTACGCATCTCTATATTGACCCTTGATGGTTCTGCAGTGTGAGATGATGCACTGAATGTTGCCCATTTAAAGAGAGGAAGAAGGAACAAATATGAGGGCAGAGGTGTTCCATGCCAATATGAAGACTGCAATTTGAAGGCTGCATCTGAAGGCTATATCTTGCAACAGAGTGCCTTGGAATGGGTGGTAACTGCTTAACAGTGTTGTGTTAACATCCTCACCTTTGCTCCTGAATGGATGCAGTTTACAACAAACCTAGTGAACTCATGGATTTACCCATACTGTCAAACCAGAAGCACAGTTGCATGGCAGTCTTCTGGTGGCAATTGTACTGGTTCAAAACTGTGCAAGGAATAGATATTTCTGTTGCCTACAATTGCATACCACTTAAAATCAGTCCATTCTGTTCTTAACAATGATTTATTGCTATCAGGAGGCATGGCTAAGCAATCACCTATTCTCTAACTGCTTTATTTATGTTGTTAAGTGGTTGTCTCTTTTCTAGGAATACTGTCTTCTTCCATGGCACCAGTAGACAAACTACCGTACTTTTCTCTCTATAACACGCAGATTTTTTCTCCTAAAAAGTAAGGAGAAATGTCTGTGCGTGTTATTGAGCAAATGTGTGGTCCCTGGAGCCAACCCTCCCGAGCGCAGAGGCAAAAATCACGCAAAAATCACATCACGCGCATCAGGGAGAAGGGAGCTGCGTGAGAGAGGAAGCTGTTGCTTTCCTGCATTCTGCCTCAGGGTCTTACTGCCCACCCTCTTCTGTTTTGGTTGCTGTTTGCTCAAACAGAACAAAGAGCAGGCAAATCCCCTCCCCTCCAGGCAACCACTCCCCTTCAGGCAAGCAGAGGGGAAAGGAAAGGATTGCGTCCTTCCTTCTAATTCCTCTCCGTGCTCCGGTGCTGCTGCGTCCAGGGAAGCATTTTAGGGACTCGCAGGCAGCCGGAAAACATGCAGGTGGGAGAGAGAAAGAGAGAGAGAGGGCTGGCTTGGGTGTGTGTGTGGGGGGGACTTTTGCCTTCCTTTCCTCCCTCCCGTTAAACCCCTCTCTTGCATTCTTAGCCAGCTGCTTCTCTGCACACCCCTCTCGTGCTCCTTGTCCCTTCTGTGTTTTTCCTTCCCTCCCCACTTAAAACATGGTTACAAAGCACGGATCCACATGGATCCTCAGGATCTTTGCATTGGGTCACCCCAAATTCACCATCAGATCACATTACATGTCCATGGCTACAGCCTGCACCAAAAAAATCACGCACCCACTGTTGCCTGGGGCCACAATGGTGCAAAAACGTTGTTACAAAGCACAGATCCACAGGGATTCTCAGGATTTTTGCATTGGGCTACCCCAAACTCACCATCAGATCACATGTCTGTGGCCACAGCATGAGGCACAAAAATGATACATCCACTGTTTCATTCAGAATTTTCCCCCCCCTTGTTTTCCTCCTCTAAAAACGATGTGCGTGTTATGGTCAGGTGCGTGTTATAGAGCGAAAAATACGGTGCTGTATCTAGGAGCAAATAACATTCTTTAAATAGTCATACATACAAACAATTACTATTCATTTAGCCATTTGCTTCTTACAGTGGGCCAATTTGTTGCATGTTAAAGGAGTGGGTTCCATTCTCTTTCCCAACTGTGTAGCTCTTTTATGAGATTTAAAGCAGTGCTTTTCTTTACGTTGCAGCAGAAATGATGCAAGTATCATGTGCCTGCTGTAAAACATCCATGCAAGAAAGCAAGCTGCCTCCAGTGTCAGGTTTATCTATTTTATGCATAGACTAATCAAAGCTGGATGACTAGCTTTGCCCTGCATGATACAGCGATGGGAACCAAAGAAATTAGGTCCTATTCTGTGCAGCTATTTGAGAACAGAGCACATGGGGAATTGAGAATATAGTGGCTGCTCTGTTACATTTTACATACTTCCTTCAAGTGCCTGATTGTGAAAACACATAAAGGTATTTGAGTGATGAGAAGGAGATGAATGCAAGCCCATTGGCCTTACTTCCACCACCACATCCCCATGCAGTTTAGAAACTTGGAAGATCAGGGTTTTAAATGACGTAGCGAGTCACCATGAGCGCAAGAGATTTCACACTGCAGATGTTTCCTTTCTGCTTGCTGTAGAAAGTGATAAAGTTGGCAATGGTGGCAAGAAAGAGGGGCTGGGGTCAACAGTATCATCCCTACTCTCTCCTCAAGTGGTGGTAATCGCGTCGAGGGACAAATGACTGAAGGGGACTTACTGAAGATGGTTTGACAGAAGTGACTTCACCCACAGTATATATCAGGGTAGTCATCATGATGATCTCCCAGCTCTTATCAGCCCAAGCCAGCATGGCAAATGATCAGGGCCAAGTTGATGGGAGTTATAGTCCAACAACATCTGGAGGGTACCACATTGAATACTCCTGGTCTTATGTCCTGTTTTCATCTCTGTTCAAGTACTATAAGGAGCACTTACAAGAACAACATAGTGGTGAACATGTGCACACCATGATCCAAAACAACTCTGCTTCAGTTCTCAAGAAAGTAAATTAATAATATAATATTCCCCACCCATCTGGCTGGATTTCCCCAGCTACTCTGGATGGCTTACAGCACATATAAAAACATTAAAATGCAGTAGTCTGGATTCAGCTCAGAGTAAACCCAATGAATTGTATTCTACCAATAAGTTCCACCAGTGCAAGAATTTCCACTTGCATGACAGAACTCCCCCAGCCTTTTCTCCCCCTGTTCATCCCGCAGTCTGCTACATATGGTTGGGGAAAACCCTAGAACAGATTTAGGGCAGAGGAGAGGGAAAGAACAAGCAGAAATCTTAGCACTACATTGGATTCCACCTACTGACATTAATAGACATGACGAATGTAGGTCCATTAATTTCAATCAAGGAAGACTAGCATTTGATTCAATCCGTTGTCTGCTTACACAAAGATTACACAGCAAGGCTGTGAACACAAATGAAATATTTGGGCAGCTAGGAAAAGAACCCAGTTCCTTTTATTCTACAACGGTCAGGTATCCGTAATACCAAAGCCACTCTTCCTTATTTTTCTTGAAAATTTGAAATGCTGTAACATTTCTCAACATGTGCAGTTCCAAAGTAATTCTAGCCCTCTCCCAGGATCCTGAATACCATTAATGGAACCCTTTCCCTTCCCCCCTTCACCCTCCCTGCATTTTCTCTCTTGCAGAAGCCAGACAATTGTCTAGCCTTGCAAACTTCTGCATTAAAACTAGAAAATTTCCATTTCCATTGAAGTTCAGGATCTATTGAGGACCAATTTAGGAAGCAGCCTCATTTTGACAGTGTCAACATCTGAAGAAAAATCTCTACTTTTCCTGGGAGGGGAAAAAACCCCAAACTGTTACAAGCAAAATTCATTTATCCAGGCTCTTGGTGTTTGGCTTGTCAAAAGCTGGAAATAAACATCATACTAACTACTTCAGAAATACCTAGAGAAACATTAGCAACTTTGGTAACAAATGAGACCATTACACTGGTGTAAAGACCATTATACTGGTGTTTCAATAGTGCAATTTGTAGTGGTAAGGTGATACTGAAACATCGCTTAATGGATTGCTTGATGGACTGATTGATTGAAAGCCTACCATTCCGGGTTGTCATTAGTTTATTATTTATTTATTTAGAGTGTTTTACCCCACTCTTCAGCCAAGAAAGGCTCTCAGAGTGACTTACATAAATTACAACAAAGCAGTCCAGGTCCTCAGGCCTGCAATCCAAAATTATATGACACACAAGGGAAAGGGGACAGGGACAGAAGAGGAACAAAGCAAACTCGGGTGCCAGTTCTGAAATAGGAGTTCTCATAATGACCAGCTGGCATAGAAACAGTGGCTCAGTGGGCAGAGCACTTGGTGGAGTCTCTGGTCAAAGAATGGAATGTCCTTGCCTCCTATCTCTCCCACTGAGGTAACCTGATGAAATAGATTGCTCTTTCCATGGTGTGTCACATCATATTAAAAACACAAAATACCACAAATTATAGAATTATAATGTAAAATGCAGCACATCTAAAAATATGATGGGTTATATCCAACTAAATCATATTTAGGGTACCTTCAGACATGAGGGTTGTTATCATAGTTTGTCTGGTTATAATGCTATAACTTCTGCCCTAGTTTCTAATGTTCTTTTTACACTGTGTTAACTGTTGTGTTATGGAATTGCAGCTTTCTGATCGATATATGACTGTGCTGCACTAAATTCAAGTCACACCAGTGGTCTTGGAGTGACATGGCAGTGAACACCATTGGATCCTTTATGCCGAAGCATGCTTCTGTTCTCTCATGATTCACCCACGAAAATGACAGCAAATAACACCAAAATATCATCACATGGAAAGAGCCATGAAAACCAAGGGGAAATTACAGCACAAAATTCCCATGATATTTGAGTTTAAAGGGGATGCTTTTGTGTGTGGAAGAAATTAGCACAGAACATCCATTAAATTCCACTAGATTTTTAGAAATAGCTTTTACATGATGTGAAAGATCACATAAAATGCAGAAATCGTTTGGTAAGGAAACATCTGGAATGTGGGGTGAAATCTGTCTGAATGCAGTCATTAGTCCGTTGAAAATAATGGACACGAGTAAGTTAACTCCATTGGTTTCAGTTGGTCTACTCTGAGTATGGCTTGGGTGGACACAATCCAATAGCAACAGCTGAAAAGAATAGCAGTAGTAATAGACTTACAGAGTAACAAGCCAGATAGCAGCAGGCAGAGTAAAATGCACTATATCAGAATAGAAGAATGGTGATGAGTCAAACCTTTGGAAAGTGTTGGATATTTCAGGGCCAGCTGTACCACTAGTCAGAGTAAGGTGGGTGCCTCAGGTGACATGAAAGGGCAACAAACTTGAATTTATTTATAATTATTTTATTTTTACCGCTGAGGGAGGATTTTCTGCTTCAGATGCCAGAATAACTTGAACTGTCTTGAGTACTGTATACCTTGACTTG
This sequence comes from Podarcis bocagei, assembly GCF_964188305.1. Taxonomy (NCBI): domain Eukaryota; kingdom Metazoa; phylum Chordata; class Lepidosauria; order Squamata; family Lacertidae; genus Podarcis; species Podarcis bocagei. Next base: position 91,372,727 of record NC_138125.1, on the reverse strand, counting down.
GGAAGGGATACCATTTGCCGTTCTGCCTCAGGCAGCAAAATGTATTGGACTGGTGCCACAATGTTAGGACAAAGACTTGGGCAGGATTAGCCTAACCAGCCCCGACAGCAAAGCCTTGTGCTACAACTTCCACTTGTGCAATGGGGAGTTTCCCCCTCCCCCCTGCACCCCCCACACACAAAAATTGGCTTGCGGGACCAACAGAACCTCCAGAACAACATGGGGGGGCAGTGGGGGGATTGTTCTATCTGGCAAGCTGCAATACTTGCACACTTGCACAGACAGAAGGACTGGAAGAGTGTGATGTTGAATTCCAACCTTTGAGCTAGATGCAAAAAGGAGGGGGGAAATCACCCAAACACTGTAATTTCCAAAACTGACATTGCAAATGCAAATTTTAAGTCCTATGCTTCAACACATTAATATAATTCTGAAAAACAATATTTCCCTCTACATATTGCCACATACCAAAAAAAATGTTCCATTTGGAGAAATAGCAAGCTAGCTGTTAATTTCCCCAAAGAAAATAAGTTATTATGAATGTTTCAGTCTTCCTGCAGTTCCTCGCACTTGAGTTTAGAGCTGTCAAATCAGCAGACACATTCCAGAGAAGGGAGATTTAGAAAAAGAAAAGCAGGGATTTAATATCACATTAAGGAGCTATTTACCCAAACAGTGAGATGGCTTCTTAAAATTGACAGGAAGCACCTTGTCACTATAAATACACAACCTGTTATGTTTGCCTGCCCTCTAAGCCTATGTGACTTTTGAGTAGGGATGGGGGAGAAATCTGGTTCAGTTTGTATTAAAGGTGATCCTGCCACTTCTGCCTAAACAATATATGAAACGAAATGCAGCCCTGCTTTGAAATCCACACACTTCCACAAATTTTGCAATATCGTTTTTCAATTAATGAAATGCAACACTAGTGTATGGATATGTTTATACACAAGTGAGCATGAAGGTGCATATATTCTTGAAAATCATGCAAGTCATTTGGAGAAATGGCTGTGAAATAGTGGGTATATCTTGCAAAATTGAATACAAATATGTGCGTATTAAGAGAAATTGTCACTAAAATGTTGGTGAATTTTCACAAAGAAGTTCTTTTATATATTTTATGTTTTTAAAATTGCAAACCAGTGTGGAGAACTGAACTTAAGACTGGGAAAAATGGGAAACAGAGAGAAACAAAAATGGGCGTATTCAACCTCCTTACTTCTAAAAGCCAGAACAGAAGCTTCGGAGTTTCTCAATTATTCTTATTGTAAAGAGTCCCTGAGATGCTTCCTAAACCCAGGGAGCACAGTACTGTCAACAGCGTAAGGGAGACTGGAGTATTACTATTTGTAAGTCTGTGGCTTGGCTGAGACTGTGCGCAAATGCCGCTTGGTGTTTACAAACTGATGATTACAGTCTAATTGGAAATAGATTTCTCTCTCTCAGATGCATCTTATGTTTCTTCTTTACAGCACCTGAAATAAACATGTTGTTGGCAGGTTCAGCCGATACGTCTCTTTCACCGACTCTGCAACACTTTGCTTTTTGCATGGTTTACCTTTCTCTTTTTTTCTGTGGGGACAAACAGAATGCTGTTGTATGCCTGAGATGCCAAATGGAATGTCGGCAAAGGTATTCCTTTTGAAAGTGGTACTTGAGGGAAAGTCCCTTTCCCTTCTCTTCCCCGTCCCTGTTATTGGAAGTTCACATGATCCATTACCTTCTACTGAGCAGGTAAAAGGAGTTGATAGAAGTACTATAACAGGTAAGCCAATAAATAATGTGTACATTCCTTTAGGGCACTATGAAAGCTTCACCGCTTAGAACTTCCAAATCCATCTTGTATATCTCATGCAATCTTTCAGATGAGGTGCCTCTTAAACCAAGAGCTGAGGGGCTTAGAATCCCTTAAAATAACTTCCCAGATGCCAGCCGCAGCATGCTGGCTAAAGTCCAGTTCAGCCTTCAGGTGCAAACATCTTCCTGCATCGCCTTTGCTGTCGTATGTCATCCTTACCTCGACTCTGTTTAAGAGCTTGAGGCTTAGTCATGGTGGATCTCCTGGAAACACTTTAAAATCACCAAGTATATTGCAGAATAGGTCTTCTATTACACTTTGCAATGTGAAATCACTTTAAGAAAGAAAAAAAAATACTATAAGGGCCAAAAGCAACCTTGGCTCATAAGGCAGGAGTCCAGTCTCTTGATCATTTTGGTTATTTATTTACTTTCAAGTTGTACAATGTATTTTTTTTGAGGTGTGGCAACCAGAATTGCACCCAGTATTTCAGTAATATCAATGTTTCTTGGTATGCCTGCAAAAGCCTTTCAAAAGGCAATCTGTGTCATTAAGAGCCCCACATAATTTGAGCACAGTATAACACAATACACATTCAATAACATATGTTACTTCTGTTATTAGGAAGAGAGCACACCCAACTGAATCTGTGTCTAGTTCTTCAGCTAAAGTGTTAAACCGTGTATATATTACTTTGGGTTTGCAGCTAGAAAAAACATTCTGTCACTGCCAGCTTTTTTTTCTGAGTCTAATTTATCAAATCTGGTGTTTCTTCAGCTTCTCATATTCTGTACCTCTGTTCCTGATCTTCCACCTCCACCTCAGCACTCTCTTCTACATCCCAGCATGTGTTTCTGTTACTACTAAACAAGTTCATTTTCAAAAGGTCCCTTGATGCCGGGCTTCTTTCTCAAATGGCCATGCCAGAGCAGGTGTATGTCCTAGCAAATCAGCAGGCGGTAAATGAAACAGGGTAAAAATAAATAAATCTATTTCTGTATTTCTGATCAGCAGTCACTGTGTTGACTGCTTTCATATATATAAAGCAGGCATGCATGTGTGACAAGACTCATTATCCATAAATCACTGGTTTGACTATCATTAATTTTCCCTGGTTACAAAGCTACAACAGGTTTCTGCACCCTCATTAGCTCAGCGCTGACACAAGCCGGAAGAAATACCACCTGCTGCGCTTCAAGGGACCTGCAGCATCTTTGAATCAGAGACTTTCTTCCTTAAAGTCATGTAGAGCAATGATGCTTGTTTATATTGTGTTCTTACTCAAAAGATCAAGCTGTCATGTGTCACACTGGGATGCATTGATTTTGCACTTTTGTAAAAAGCACAGCACCTCCTTCCTTCTAACTTTTATTTTAAGCTTTAGAATTAGGCAAATGCCAGCAATTCATGAAGAAAGTATAAGACTCTTTCATTCAAATCATACTCCAAGCAACCTGACCCATTTGCATAATCTCTAAAAGAAGTGATTTCATGTTGTATATGTTCTCCATTTGACTTGTCTACCAGGAAACCCATGCTCATCTGCTATGGATGAGTGGTAGTAGCATGGAGAAGGGGACTGTGGGCATGTTTTAATCAAAGGCTCGTGCGGGACACCAGGCCAAGAGTTGGGTCTCACCATTCCTCCTAGAAGAAACACAGAACATCCCTGCATCTTCAAAGTGCAGAATGGAATTAATATCATTAGGCCATCTTTTCAGGTGAATTTGTGTCATGAGCCTGTCCCATAACACAATGAGAGTAGCTCTTACTTGATAGTAAGAAATACATCTTTATTTAGGCTAATAATGGTACAGGCTCAGCAGCAAGGTCCAGAAGTTGAGCAAAGCAAGAGAGGAAGAACTGAATAGAAGTGATGAAGATGTCCCAGCGGTTGCCAAGCTTTTAAAGATGAGACAGGGCAAGCTCACTGGCAAGATAGTCTTACCTTATGAGATTGCCACATGTGCAAATGTGCGTTCCATCAGGCCTGGTGCATCTAATTCCACCTGGGGAGGCAGTGCCTACTTCTCAGTGGCAGCATAGTGTCTTTTCTCTCTGACCCCAGCTCCTCCACCAGCTCTTCCTGCTCAGCCCTTCCCATTGGACTGGTCAACATTTTCCCTGCTCCCCAATAAGGCTCTGCAGAGGACTAGGAAGGGAGAGAGATGTGTGTGCCACAGAGTCAATCCTACACCTCCTAAACTAGTCCTCTGCCCTCAGGCATAGTGGAGAATGTTGTCCTGTTGCCAAAGGCAGATTCAACTCTCTCTCTTTTATGTACTGATGGATTATTCTGATTATCAATGGGAGCTGACTTTCTCTTCCCCCCTTCTTTTTGCAATAATAAATCAACAACACCATTGCAACACATGCACAGACATGATTAAAAAGAAAATGTGGTTAACCACCCTTACATTTACAATCCAATTCATATGAAAAAATCTGACTTTAAAACAGGCAATTAGTTCACAGCAACGGCTATAGCGCTGAAGGGAAATCACATCCACTTCCCTCCTATCTTCTGCTCTTGTTCCTCCAGAAGCAGTTGCCAGATGGCGCTGTGACACACATTTCCTAGTATTGATGATAAAATGATGGATGCTCCCTCTGCTACCTACGGAGTACACGAAGACTTATATTAGCCCAAAATGAATAGCACTGTGTCAGCTGAGGGCAAGTATTTATTTCTAGTAAGTTGCCGTTATTTTCTGCCATGTTGTCATATTATCTGCAGGGCCAGCAGCTACCTGTCTAATAGGTGAATCACTGTGTCTACTGCACTCTGTGAGTTGAGTTATACCTCTTGGGCTTGGGCTCACTCCTCCTACTGTTCTTACTGATCACACTTCGCATCAAATATTTCTAACACCTGGGCCTGGAGCTTTCTGTCACTTTTCATTTCACATCATCATTTGCATCTGTGAAGCACAAATGGCAGCAAAGCCCACTATGCTTTGTGGCAAAGCTGATGAGGGCAATGGAGAAACCTGGTATAGGCAGAGATTCACCACAGCTGCCATCTTTCAGAACACTGCCAGCAGGGCTGAAAGGGGTCCCTCACACAGTCCAGTTCCTTGCCCTAACCCTGTAAGCTGCTTTCACTGCTAGTACAATACAGCACATTGGAAAGCTCATACGTGAATCATGTTCCTGGGCTTGAAACAATATCCCAATGATATACTGAATTTCTTGAAGATTTAGTTTGGTCTGTCTTTTTAAGCAAACCAGCCTGGTTCACACTTCCTAGACCAATACAGGGCTCGGAATGCAGTCATCGTTCAGTTTTTGCACTTCTTTGAATTTTGCAACCAAGTTCTAAGCTTAAAAATCCCTACCGAAATGCATATTAAAATGTATAATCTTCTTTGAAAGCCATCCAAGTTGGTGGTCATTACTATGGGAGTGAGTTCCATAGGTTAACTGTGCACTATGTGAAGAAGTATTAATATTCCAGCATTTAGCTTCCCTGGATGAACCTTTCCACTGATCTGGAATGGCCTTTCTTACAGTCTTAAAAGCAGAGTGTTGTTGTTTTTCTTTCAGAGAGGCACACATCTGAAGCAGAGAAGTACTGAAGCCTTTCCCTTGCAATTCCAGTTTACACTGCAGTTCCTCTCCCCCAGAACTTGCTTTGGCCCCCGCAGCATTCCAAAGCCTCTGGGTTTTCCTTTCCACTGAAGGGAAAGTTCAGTGAGTAATTTGAAGGGAGGAAAAGATGGGTGGTACAGAAAGCATAAAGCATAAGGTTACCAGGCGTCCCCATTTCCCAGGGACAGTCCCCGGATTTACAAATCAGTCCCCATATAAAATCAATTGAAGTTGAAAAGTGTCCCCGGATTCATTGAAAAAGATCTGGTAACCTTAATAAAGCAGCCCTCCCCCACCCCACTTCTGGCTCAAAATTTCCCCCTCCCAGAGTTGTTTTGCTCTACAAAAAGCAGATTCAGGAAACATATTCACATGCAAAGTGCACAAGCAGCTAGCTAACATGTCGCCTTAGATAGAATAAACACTGCTGTCTGTCTGACCTTGAAACTTGAGAAATTCCCAATCTCCTCTATAGCTGACAGGAAATACAAGAAAGAAGAAGCAGGTTTCTACTTCCCTTGTCATCTTTAAAGTGACAATCCATTTGATGGGTGTCACGTTTTCGTCTCCCTAGCTAAATCTCGGTGTTTGCGGGGAGTGAACTCGGTGAGCAAAACTAGTTTGCCTAGTGTAAATAAGAAGAAAGAGGGCATCACACGAAGTGTGTGTTTTCGAACAGGAGAATACAGGGTGAGGATATAAAGGAAGAAGGAGCTGAAAGTGAATTGCAATACTAGGGGAAATGGATCAGAGATTACTTCTTTCAAGGGACTCATCTAGGTAAGTGTAAAGCATGCTCCGGCACAGCGGCTTCCTGTTGTAGCAGCTCTCCTAAATAAGAGTCCTTTACAAGTGGCTGTGGGAGAATATATACACGTGACATATATGAACGTAAGACGGGTCTTGCTGGATCACACCCAAAGTCCCAGTGGTTTAGAACTCAACAGCGGCCAAGCAAATGTCACAAACAAGCAAAGTCACAAACAAGATAGGAAGGCAGCAGTCCTCTGTTGTTTGCCTCAAGCCATCGCATAGGTATACTGGTCCTAACCAAGGAGGTTCAACCTAGTTATTGTGGCAGATAAATAGAGGTTATCCTCCATCAGCTTTATTGAATCGTTTTTCAAGCTGTCAAAGCTTGGTGATTCTCCCTAACCCTGGTGGTTGTGCAACACAAGAACCCATCATAAATTTCAAAAGGTCAGGGAAGATGGCGCAAGAGATGTCATTTTCTCTGGCAGACCCCCACCCATGAACCCAGAGGTGCACCTGTCATCTTCTGTATGTCATACGCTGTCTTCCATCATATGCTGGAAACACACTTCTTTGCCCTGGCCTTTGACATCATGTGGACCTACCATACCCTTGTGACTGTAATTTATCTTAAACTGTTTTTACTACCATGTTTTAAATTGTTGTCACCTATCCTGGTACCTTATGGTGATAAATTGAAATCTCAGGACATTGATTGATGAACCATACCCTACTGCATTGTGGGAAGTATGAGCAAGCAAGGGATCAACTGATCAAAACCTTACTAGCAAATTTACCGGGAAAATCTGAAGCCTCCCATATTAAATACCTTCTGGAGGATAGTCACATGATATTACACTGACAATGGCAAAGTTTCTTTCGAAGGTCACAAGAAACAAAGGCCATCATATACTCTAAACATAAAAAAATGACTACCTCGGTCTCTTTTGCCTGTTGTTTGGTTGTCTTAACTGTATCTTGTTTTGAAACTGTTTTGTGGGTCTATGGACCGCAATAAAGATATATACTACTTCCTGAAATTGAAATCATCGTCATCCTCTCATTAGCTCCTATTGGACTAACAAAAATGGAGTTCAAACATTAAGTATCAATTCAGTTTCCTTGCCATTCTGACCTACTTTAACCTGGTGCAGGGGGAGTTTTTAGCTGTTTTGCTTGTTGAAGAATGCATCCTTTCTTTAATGACAGTAAGTCAAAACTATGGTAACCTTGCCAAATGCACCTTGTGTACTGCTCATTCCACCTTGCTTGTGTCTGTTCAAAACATGTGGGATCAAGGACAACGTTCAGTTTCTCAGAAATAAACAGCCACCAACTCTTCAGATCCATTGACCTTCAGCTTCTTTGTGTTGTCTTAGAGTTTTCCTCATCCTGTGAGAGAGTTTTTTATTGACAAAAAAGAAGGCAGTGCTGCCGAGTTTATCTTCTCCATTCCAGAAATGGCACCTTCCGTCTCGGGCAGAGTTTCGTTGTTGGCTTAATTTCCTTCACTTTGGTTCTCATGTTTAGCATACAAAGAGACATTATAGATTCCCTGTCAAACAACGGAACCCACTCCAGATTTGCTTTACCGTTGTGTCAATCACTTTTAAGGAGGTGGGAGGAAATCGGGAAACAAATACTCAATGTATTTGGGCCCAATAGAAATGAATGTCCTGGCCGCATTTATTTAGCAGCAGTTATTCCTCGACTCCCACTGATGACTTTGAAAGTACAAAACACAATGTGCCATATCTTGTATTGATTTTGACTGCTAAATGTTTTATGACGAGAAGTCGCCTAGCATGAATTCTGAATAGGAGATCAATAGGATCCTTAAGATATCGTGCAATGTCTGCCTAATTAACATGCTTCCTGTTCCTTTTTCTCGGACTGCTAGCCAGTTTTCATGTGTATCTGATGAGTACCATCACTTGCTGACCTTCTATTATTATCTTCTAGATTATAGGTTCAAATTCTTATTTTTCTTATTTTATAACTCTTATATCAGGTAAGCGGTTCCCGAAAACTTTCTGCAACTTTATTATATGGGTCTCTTTTAAAATTTGATCTGGTAGAATATGAAACTCTCAAGCGGAGAGGGGAAATGTGTTGAATATTTAGTGAAAGTATGGCCTACAACACAAAATTGTAGTATGAAATGTTCAGTGTTCCAGCCTGCCCGCCATAGTTTCACCCAGGAGAGTTCATCAGTCATCTCCCTGCAGGCACTGTTTTTGGTTTCTCCATTACATTTGTTTCTAAAGATTTCTTGCATTTCTGCAAGCCCTTGTGTTCTCCCAAACCTGATGATACTCTCTAGTTAATATTTGAATGTGAAGATAGCCCATGAAACTGCAATGTGGCACCATTAAGGCAAGTACATAATTGATTTTTTGACTGTTTGGTCTGGGGTAATTTAATGGCTGAGAGAATAATTGTATCTAGAAAAGGTCTAGACTACAGATTTTCAATCTAGCTTGAATCCTGAAAATAGGTGGAGTTTTATTTGGTGGGGGTGGCTTCATGGCCAGGAGGGCAAATGAGAATTGATCTCACTGACATAATCAAACCAACAAACACTATTACATTGAAATGTCACTTTATACTACTGGTGAGCACGGACTAATTCATCTGCTGAGCATGTGCAGAAAGGCTTTCCCTTACCATTGAGCAACTGCAACCTGTCTCAAGATGTGTAGAGCTGGTTACTGTTCTTTTTTAGAAATTTACATTGTAGTCCTATGCATACTTATCCATTTAACTTAATGGGACTTTTCTCTGAATAGACATGCATAGAATTGTGTTGTTAAGCAACCTACACAATTGTTGGCAGCAATTGTTGGGGTTCAGGTAGGTGCATCTCACCTTTATTTCAGCAACTGTGTTACGCTGAAAGAATATATGATTCAGTGTTATTATACAGAGTGAGAATACACACACACACACACACACACACACACACACACACACAGTCATGCTGTGCTGAAACCCCCATGGAACACAAACAACAGAATTGAGCCTTTCTTGAGTCATCTCTCCAAATCTCCAAACAAATAAGGGTTTATGCAAAATGAAATGATACTTTTTCAACAGCAGGGAGATCTCCTGTAGCAAAAAGGCAGGAAACAACCGACTAGAGATTTAGATAATTTAATTCTCTTTCCTCTATCACTGTCTCCATGGAATCACTTCTGTCTCTCTTTTGAAACCTGAGTCTGAACATAAAAATGAAAGGTGCCTGCATGAGATATTTCCCTTCACAGCAGCTCCAAAGATCTCTGATTAGTCCTTATTAGGTTGACCACAGCAGAGGAAAGTCCCTGTGTTCAGGGCTGGCCTCCAGTTTCATAATTTTATCATGATTCTGATTATTTCAGACATTTTGCTCAGCTGCTGAAATAATGAAAATCTTGCCTGTTGAGCTGCTAGCTGTCAAAAAAAGGGGGGGACATGCCAGCAGGACTACCTTGGTCTACTCTTTCACTGACCCAGAAACAAGATATTAATTTTAAAATCAACAACCATCACCTTTTGTGCAATTGTGAACCAATCTCATCATTAAGTCAGGAAGAGAAGGGGTTTTTCGAATTAGATAAATTTACAAAACAGAATGACAGTATAAATTATTCTGATCATAATTCTTATGTGGAACTGTTTGTGCAGTTCAGGTATAAACTCAGGGTGGATTCTCGGATAACCTTCTCTCACGCACACTCTCTCAACCCCAACCAATTATTTTTTCCAGTGACTGAATGCAGATTAAGATGATCTGCTAACTTCAGGATTTTGCACAGCTTAGCCAAATAATATGTCCAAGACGCTCACCTTATATTAGACTCTTCAGATGAATCCTTTGGGTTCTTTCCCATTACTCCATGACAGTGTCCAAGCATAATTTCTCCATGTCTGGTACCAACATTTAATAAGCACATACATATAAACACACACAAACACTATGTTTTGAAAAACTGGAGGATTTGTTATTTTCTTTTAATTCTCTTGGTTTACACTGCTTTCATTTCCAGCTGCTTAATTTATATTTATAGCCAGACATGGCATGTCAAATGCCCTTTAGCTACTTTCCTATGTCCCCAAGAGTCTAGAGTCGGCTCTTCAATGTACTTTCATAAACAGAGGCCGAACTCATTTGCTCACACGTGTTTTGGGGCCTCATAAAAACCTATCAGTATCACTGGCTCCCACTCAAGTCAAGCTTGCAAAAATCTATCATCTGCCCGATAATAAATGTTGGAAATGTAAAGAAACTGAAGGTACATTCTTTCACCTTTGGTGGACGTGCCCAAGGATTAAGGCTTTCTGGGAGATGATATATAATGAATTGAAAAAGGTATTTAAATATACCTTCTTGAAGAAACCAGAGGCCTTTCTCCTAGGCATAGTCGGCCAATTGGTGCCAAAGAAAGATAGAACTTTTTTTATGTATGCCACAACAGCAGCAAGAATACTCATCGCAAAGTATTGGAAGACACAAGATCTACCCACCCTGGAAGAATGGCAGATGAAGGTGATGGACTATATGGAACTGGCGGAAATGACTGGCAGAATCCGAGACCAGGGAGAAGACTCGGTGGAAGAAGATTGGAAGAAATTTAAAGACTATCTACAGAAATATTGTAAAATTAATGAATGTTAGAATGATGTTGGATAGAAACTAAGTGGTCTTTAGCTGTGATGCTATAAGAGAATATGAGAAAATGGTTATTAATAGGTAAAAACCTAGTGTTATAATATTTTAAAATTGAAGATTAAGATGATTGAAGAGGGGATGGATTTGCTGAATTAACAATTTGAACTGGAATACAGAAAAGGGAGGCGTGAGGAGGTCCGGGAAATAAGCAAATGAAAAATATGTGACGGAAAGACTGAATTGTTTTTAACTATTTTTATTTTGTATTTTTCTTTTTTCTTTTTATTTTGTAATTTTTTGAAAATCTCAATAAATATTTTATTTTTTTAAAAAAAGTATCACTGGCTCCCACTATCCCTAGAATCTGCTTCTGCCAATCAGCTACCACACCCTGTTGGCTCTTTGTGCCTATGCATTGGAAATGCAAGATGAAACTATGGAATTCTGCGACTTGTAAATTTATTTCGCATAAGGAGACACACATCTGACACCATATTATGGACCCTACAGCTTCCTATATGTGTTTCCTTTTTCTGTGGTCTAAAAAAGAATCTGAGCCAGCACAACTTCTGACTAGGTTGGTTCAGTCATTCCCCATTACATGCAGAGAGGGCAGGAAGACCATAACTCCTGCTTCCAATGTCACAAAACCTCCACTAGTCCTGTCCCAATCTAAATATCTAAATCAGAGATGTTTCTGGAAAATAGGGACACTTGGAGGGTATGAACTGACCTGCACCCCCCCCCCATCAAGAAGACTCTTACATCATTGTTCTAACTCTCATTCAGCTAGTTATGTTTCCTGCTAAGAGTTTCCCCATTATCTAGGAGCACCCTGAGGGTGGAAGAGTGGGGGGGTCGGGCAGCAAGTGACCAGTAACTGAATCAATTCCTAGCACTATCCACTGGTGTAAATGAAAAGGAAAAATAGCTGTCAGCACAGAAAAGCGAACGCAAGATAAGGTAGCAAAATTCAACAATCTTCCAAGGCTTATAGAGCAGCAGAGCACTGCAATGACATCCTGTATATTTGCGCTGCAGGGGGCTTATTTGTGATTAAAGCACCCCAGTTCCTTTGTAACAACTGCAGATTATATTGCATGTGTCAGAGAGACAGGGAGAGGAAGCCAGCCTGCTACTACCGCCTTTCCACTGTAGGGTTCTTCCCTCAAACAACATTTGTCACCATATGGGTGCCTTCAATTCAGCATAATTTCAGCATGATGGAGACTGGCAAGAAGACTGGAGAAAGGGATGTCGTTGCATACTGTGAGCCTAAATTCCCGCTCTTTCCTCTCTTGTAGGTTAATCATCCTCAAGTGTAAGACAGAATTCCTTGCCGCTAAACAAATCGCAGGAGAAAGCTACTAAACGCTCTCCTCTTCTTAGAAAGAAGCTCAGCTGCCACCCGCTGTGCATAATCCCACATGGCCCACTCGTCTACACTACAAAGAGCTTTGGCCATCGGTTAAATAAAATAATAAATAATAAAGAACATGGTCTGTCTTCCCTTTCAGGAAGGGATAATGCTGTAGCCCAACATGGATCTCTCACTGTTGCTTCAAGTCCTGCTCAGTCACTGTGTTGTAAGCCTTAATATGTGCCTTAATCTCTCGTCAGGGGGCTTTCTTCAGAGCCGGCAAATGTCAAGAGGCAACGGTGCATTTGGGCTGGATTTCTAATCCTCTCGTGTACATTTAATGACACCGCATTGGGGTTGTCCAGTCCCCATTCATTTTTGTATGGGTTGGTTCCAAATTATACAGGAGGATTCCAGAGCTGCTGCTCAACAGATTGCTCTCGCATTTATTGTTGGTGTGTCAGAAAGACAAACAGATGTTACGTCATTTCAAAGCTGCTTTACTTCGCCGTGCTGAACTACATTGTATTCTTAATTGTGTGAAATCTCATCTTAATCAGTAACTGGAAAAGCCAAATAAATGGTTTGCGGTTTCAGAATATAAAAGATGTCAAATGAATCCAACTGAATGTGAAGCTAAAGCAGTGGTGGGGACCATGAATTTGCTTTTTAAAAAACTTTAATAACATTTCCTATCTAATTTACTGCTGGTTTCACTGAGTTTAATAAGTATTACAATGTAGCAGATATCACTATGGTGCCCTGGCTTATTTAAGATTGAATAAAATAACATGAAGTCAATTTCAAAGTTACTTTTACAGGAATTGTTAATTAGTCTTATTTTGTCTGCAAAGAAAAACAAATGTCAACTAAAGCTGATTAAAACCTGCCACTCACATCTGCTGAAGTTTTTTGGGTTTTTTTAATGGATGAGAATTGCTTTATTGAGCCAGTGTGATGTAGTGGTTAAGAGCGGTAGACTCGTAATCTGGTGAACCAAGTTCGCTTCCCTGCTCCTCCACATTCAACTGCTGGGTGACCTTGGGCTAGTTACACTTCTCTGAAGTCTCTCAGCCTCACTCACCTCACAGGGTGTTTGTTGTGGGGAGGAAGGGAAAGGAGATTGTTAGCCACTTTGAGACTCCTTAAGGGGAGTGAAAGGCGGATATCAAGTCCAAACTACTACTCCTCCTCCTCTTCTTCTTCTTCTTCTTCTTCTTCTTCTTCTTCTTCTTCTTCTTCTTCTTCTTCTTCTAAATCATCTTTTATTGCCTCACTAATGTTAATAACTTTAGGTATGCCCAGGCAGTATATAAACTTTGTGATCTAAACATGTAAAATAAAAAAGAATGGGTGGGAAAAGGGCACAGCATGCTATATCCTGTGGGTTGTAAAATGATGGAACCATTCTTGTGAATGCTTCGATGCACATCAACATGATGACTCAAAACATCATGAAAAGCCTTATGAATGAAGTGTTGCACCAGGATGTGGAGAAATGCTAACTGGGCATCTGCAGACATACTAAAACCCACCGTAACTGATAATCTGGATTGATCTCAATAAATAAAGGTTATGTAAATCTCCCTTCAGAATCTGATGAAACAGGCAAAACCTCTCCTCTGGGGAAAATCCCATTGATGTGTTAGCATCAATCCAATGCTCTATCTCCATGGGAACTTGGCAATCTGTCTTTACCCATCCGTTTCAAGGCTCCCATGGAACTTGAGCTCAAACACTTCCATGAGAGTTATGACTTTGGCTTGGAAAATAGCAGCAATGCTAATTAGGCACTGATACTGATAACACAAATTCCCTGACTGACAAGCTCAGTACAAGGGAACAGCACCACACACACATCTCATTAACATTCCCCTCACCCAAGAGCCATGTCATTCTTAGCTAGTAATTATTTAGGTAAAGCGCCTTCAGAAAAGTTTAGCTTGAGCACCATGTCATCATTTATGAAAGAACCAAACTTTTCCTCCGTGGAAGTCAGACATAATTTATCAGACAAGCTATTTATCTTTTAATCTAAATTCTAACCAGCCTTTCCTTTAGTTCATTTACTCCTTTTATCATTTCTTATCTGTGCTCCAAACTGAAAATTCATAAAGCCCAGGAATTCTGTTTCAACTTGCACATTGTGCCTCACTGACAAGCAGAGATGATCAGATATTCTGCAAATTTCAAGTTTTAAATTTTGATGAGTGTTCCACAGCACTAAACCTAAGAAGGAAATTTCATGGCATCACTTTTTTTTGTTTTGTTTTATATCTTCTTTTGTGTTTATATTCCTTTTTAACCAAAACTCACCCCCCAAAAAAACCCTTTATATGCAAACAAAGTTTGATCATCATTATAAAGACTAACTTATACTGCAAAAAAGAAAAAGGAACATTAAAAAGAAAGCTAGAGACAACTGGTTTGCAGCACAATGTTTCATCTTTGCCACTCAACTACACCTCATAGATAATTCAAACTTAGGTCTAGAATAACAAGAAAGCCATCACTACCACCATTAATTGCAATCCTATACACTAGCAAAGGGAGGGATGACCTGTGGCTATCCAGTTGTTGTACTGAAGCTCTTATCCATCCCAGCCAATGCAGTCAATGGTCAGGCAATGCTTGTCCTACGATTAGGGAGAGGGAAACAGCAGATTTTCATTGTCATAAAAAGCAGCAAGTTTTGTTGTTGTTGTTGTTGTTGTTGTTGTTGTTGTTGTTGTTGTTGTATTTTAAGAGCCCAAGAGGGAAAGTCAGTGCTGGTGGATTTTTCTGTCCTTGTTGTTGTTTAGTCATTTAGTCGTGTCCGACTCTTCGTGACCCCATGGACCAGAACACGCCAGGCACTTCTGTCTTCCACTGTCTCCCGCAGTTTGGTCAGACTCATGTTTGTAGCTTCGAGAACACTGTCCAACCATCTCGTCCTCTGTCGTCCCCTTCTCCTTGTGCCCTCAATCTTTCCCAACATCAAGGTCTTTTCCAGGGAGTCTTCTCTTCTCATGAGGTGGCCAAAGTATTGGAGCCTCAGCTTCACGATCTGTCCTTCCAGTGAGCACTCAGGGCTAATTTCCTTAAGAATGGATGTGTTTGATCTTCTTGCAGTCCATGGGACTCTCAAGAGTCTCCTCCAGCACCATAATTCAAAAGCATCAATTCTTCGGCGATCAGCCTTTTTTATGGTCCAGCTCTCACTTCCATACATCACTACTGGGAAAACCATGGCTTTAACGATACGGACCTTTGTTGGCAAGGCGATGTCTCTGCTTTTTAAGATGTTGTCTAGGTTTGCCATCGCCTTTCTCCCAAGGAGCAGGCGTCTTTTAATTTCGTGACTGCTGTCACCATCTGCAGTGATCATGGAGCCCAAGAAAGTAAAATCTCTCACTGCCTCTATTTCTTCCCCTTCTATTTGCCAGGAGGTGATGGGCCCAGTGGCCATGATCTTCGTTTTTTTGATGTTGAGCTTCAGACCATATTTTGTGCTCTCCTCTTTCACCCTCATTAAAAGGTTCTTTAATTCCTCCTCACTTTCTGCCATCAAGGTTGTGTCATCTGCATATCTGAGGTTGTTGATGTTTCTTCTGGCAATCTTAATTCCGGCTTGGGATTCATCCAGCCCAGCCTTTCGCATGATGAATTCTGCATATAAGCAGGGAGACAATATACAGCCTTGCCGTACTCCTTTCCCAATTTTGAACCAATCAGTTGTTCCATATCCAGTTCTAACTGTAGCTTCTTGTCCCACATAGAGATTTCTCAGGAGACGGATGAGGTGATCAGGCACTCCCATTTCTTTAAGACCTTGCCATAGTTTGCTGTGGTCGACACAGTCAAAGGCTTTTGCATAGTTAATGAAGCAAAAGTAGATGTCTTTCTGGAACTCTCTAGCTTTCTCCATAATCCAGCGGATGTTTGCAATTTGGTCTCTGGTTCCTCTGCCTCTTCTAAATCCAGCTTGCACTTCTGGGAGTTCTCAGTCCATATACTGCTTGATTTCTGTCCTTAATATCCATAAATAACTTGGCTGGACTTATGTATCATGACTTCGTGGGGTGGGAGCACTATTTGCTGCACCATCACAGGCAGCAAAATAACTTGGGCCACCCCTGTGATCAGGGATGATGGGAGTTGTAGCCAGTAACATGTAGGGGACACAGACTTGCCACCCCTGCTATATAACCTCCTGGGAGTAGATCCCACTGAATTCAGTGGGGCTTACTTGAATGTAAGGACTGCACTGTAAAAGTCAGACACAAAATTTTGCACTTCACCTGAATTTGAAATGTCGGATTACCTTGGGAGAGGTGATTAATTCTATCTGACGGGCTCTGGCTTCCTATAACACTCTTGGTGCCTGGCTGTCAAAAAATAAAGCAGGAGGACTATAGGTCTGGAAATCCTGTTTTCCTTATCTTCAATATCCTCAAACCAATGTGGATACAAATGTCAACTTGCATTTGCAAAGCATGCAGTTTAAGATAAATGTGGTGGTTTAAAAAAATAAAATAAAACACTCTTTGTCAAACTCTCCAGGTTGCTGTTCACTAGAGTAAAATGTTATTTTGTCATCTCTTGAAATATCCTTACAGAGGATAAGGAAAGAGGAGGGGGCAAGGTGATCATTTCCTTTCTTTTGCCTGATAATTTTTATTTATTTCATTTCCAAAAAAGAGTTACAAACAAAACCCTGACACCCTGAGGGTCCAGGGAAGGATATTTACATTAAATCACCACTGAGGGGGGAAATGAAAACAAGGAATCCAACTGAGAAAGCAGTTGAAAGAAAACCTATTTTAGAAAACAGGGAGATGGAAGACTATCAGGAAGGCAGTATCAGGAGGGGAGAAAGGAATAGGCCACTTGTAGCTGATTGAGAAAGCCTGAGTGGGCCAGTGGTGAAACACAAGTTGGATAGGGGAATACTTTTTTATCCTTTTTCAAAATCATACCTGTTTTTCTGCTTCCCAACCCCAAGAACATTGTACAAGACAGGAGCCCCTCAACTCTCATCTAGAAAGCAATGTAGGCTTTTCCCTTGGTGTTTTTAAAATCAATTCACAAAGGATAATATGCCAGCCAGGGCAATTTGTCCTACCATAATGTTGTGGAATTCTGGGTGAAGAGCCCTTCTTCTCCAGTGGAGTTTTTTGATGCCGTTGCACAAAAACTGTACAGACCTCTAGGATCATAGCATAAGATAATCTCTTAAAATAAGAAACTGCTGGTGCCAACTACAGGATAAGTAGTTAAAGTGCAAAGATCTTAGGGATACTTAAATGTATGGGATGCTGGGATTTGGAAATGAATTTGAGACTTCTGGAAAGAAAATGGTCTCCCAAGTGCAGTATGAATACCTTCCTGTATCCCAAAGCTATTGGTGATATCTGCCATAATTTTCATTCACTGCAGATATTTAAAAATGAGATTTGCTTGGGATTCATCCTAGAAGAAGAACACAATTGGATGGTAGTGAAATAAGTAGTCATGTAACTGGAGCAGGGTGTTAAACTGGAGTGGGTGTAACTTGGATGGGGACCTTGCTCTGAGTTTTAGTAGGGATAGCTACGCAGATACATTTTTTGCGGTTTCTCACTGGCTGTGTCCTGGAAGCCAAAGTGCATTCAGATTTACTGGATGTTGTTTGTTAAAGGTAAAGGGACCCCTGACTATTAGGTTCAGTCACAGATGACTCTGGGGTTGCGGCACTCATCTTGCTTTTTTGGCCAAGGGAGCCGGCATACAGCTTCTGGGTCATGTGGCCAGCATGACTAAGCTGTTTCTGGCAAACCAGAGCAGTGCACAGAAACGCCATTTACCTTCCCGTCGGAGCGGTAACTATTAATCTACTTGCACTTTGATGTGCTTTTGAACTACTAGGTTGACAGGAGCAGGGACCAAGCAATGGGAGCTCACCCTGTCACAGGGATTCGAATCACTGACCTAGGCTCTGTGGTTTAACCCACAACGCCAACAACAGTGCCACAGGAAAGAGAAAATAGGTTGCATGTGGTGCTGACTGGACAGCAATAGCCAGCAAAGATTTGGCTGAAGAGATGCAGTCTGACTAGTAGGAACTAGAGCTTTGAGCAACAGTACCCATAAGGGTCCACAGTCACTCTTCAACTTACACCAAATGTTACCAAACATTTCCCAAAGGAAGAGTCATCTCTATCATTGGCAGGATGAGGCAGATACTGTACTTTTCCAGGGATAAGACTAGTCCCCCCCCCTTAAAAATAATGTCAAAAATTAGGAGGTGTCTTATACACAGATACATCTCTCCCATTTTCTTAAATCTGAGTCCCCAAAATAGGGGGCGTCTTATACATAGGGGCATTTTATGTTTTTTTTAACATTTTTATTGAATTTTCACAAATTTTGAGACAAACACAAAAACATAGACATACATAACACAACACAACACAAATAACAGGTATAATTTCAAATCCTTATTTTCTTAACTTCTATCACTGACTTCCCCACACCACCCCTTCTTGTATCCCAATTCCAATAATTAGCTCAGCAAGTTCTTATCCCCAACTTTAACCTTATTAATATTATACTTAATTCATCTTAATTAACCAATTTTAACTTATGGACCTCAATTTAAACCACAATGCTCATCATTTACACCCTTTTCTAAGGTCGACCCAAATTCCCTTTCACTAATTTCCCAATTTTTATAATAATTACAAAACAAAATAACAAAAGAAAACATAAAGTTATACACCCATTGGATTCCAAAACTCTCCCCCCCCCTTTCCCAGTTTCGATCCCAGAAATATCTCCCAGTCTATCATATCAGCCTGGAGATCTCACGTCCGAGGCCCTCAAATCTCTCTCAGTCCCTCTCTGCCGGTTTTGTTGATAGTCCTTTATATTAACCGTCGGGTTTCGGAGAGGCTCTGTCTCAAAAAGATCTATGTTTCTTCCAACCAGACCTCCATATTCAAAAGTGGAGCCCAAATCTTGTTTCTTATTGCTTTTGAGTCCAAATGTCCCAAATGTCCCAAAAGCTCCAACTTTCACCTTGGTCAAATTTGTAATCCATCGGTCTTCAGATCTCCCCATAGGGAGATCCCTCCAGTCTTCCTTCTCTAATTCAAACCAAATTCTCATCATCCAGGTCTTGTTCTTAAAGTCCATCTTTGCAGGCCTCTGGCTCTCCTTTTTCATCTGCGGCAATTCAGCTCCTCCTTCCCACTCCCCTGAAACAGCACATATCTCTTCTTTTTCAGCTGCATAGGTTTCTTGCGTCAAGTCCTTGACACAATCAGCAAATTTGTTTACTTTCAAATTCAAAATTGTAACATTTGTAGCCAAAGCTTCACTCTGACCTTGTAATTTTCCCAAGAGAAAAAACATTCTATCCAGCTCAGCCTGTATTTTTCCACCTGCAGCCATTGTAATGTCTCAAAACTCCCTCTAGAGGGATTCTAGTTGCTCAGTATTCCTTCCAACTTTAATCCAACAATCAAGTTAATTTGTTTCTGTTTCTTCTTTGCTTTCAACAGTTTAAAATCCAAATGTAACAAAAATAACCAGCAGAAATCACAGAAACCAAATTCTCCAAGTTTTCCAACTTTGACAGTTCATTTGACAGCTGTCAAACTGTATCTCCTCAACAGGCTTTCTCGCGGATCGCTCCCGGATCCCGGGGGGTAGCACTTCAGCACTTAACGTCAACTCTTATCCTCCAGCACAGATACTTATAATGCCAAGTCGTGAAATTAATAACTTTAATCCCATGGAAAAGAAAAGTCTCTCGACCTTAGTTATCCGGTTCTTGCTTTAATTTGTCTACATGAAGGGGAGACGGACTTCCTTTTAGCGTCTCCCCCGATCGTGCCAAATTCAAAAGAAAAAGATTTTTAATTCCATTTTCTGTATTACTCACGGGGTGTTGCTTTTAGAGTCCAAATAATCAAAGGAAGAAGTCAGCGCTCTCCGGCCATGGCTTGTGGCATCACTCCGTAGAAGAAGCAGTCTACTCTCAGCACCACGCCACTCTCCATCCCCCGCTCCGCAGCCTTTAAAAGGGCTCCTTCGCGGGTAGGGGGGCGCAAATGGTGCCCACCGAGTCACCAAGTCCACAGGCTTCAGCGCCTGTGGTTTCTGAGGGTCCCCGCGTCGCTGCCGCAGCAAGACCCGTCCTCTACGGAGCCGATTCCCTCCGGAGCTCGGAGGGAATCCGCCATTAGTTGATGGCGCTTGACCCGGAAGTCTACATGGGGGCATCTTATAGATGGAAAATTATGGAACCTCAGACAGCAGATGCTGGGGGAAGAGCAGCAGGAGACATCCCATGTGATCCTCCTGAACCCCCAACCATTCTTGATGTGGCATCTGAATATAGACTGCATTTTTAATCAAGACTTATATTGGCTTATATCTTGATCAGGTTCCTAAATTAAATGGGCTTAGATTTTCAAATGTTTCATGCCAGGCAAGAAGGCCAGCTGTTTTTAGAGAACCTTGACAGTGTTTTCCTCCTAGACAAGAGACGCCATCTAAGCAGTTCTGATATATTAGTTGTCAGACATTTGTTTAGAAACCTTCAAATGAAGGAGATCTTTCAATGTTTATGTGAACCCAAGGTCTCTGACATCTGTTCAAGATAAAATTTTAAAATTATTAACCATCTGTTTTGGAGGGCAAGGAGGGCAAGAGGTGAGATGGTAATTAAGATTCTTTGTTGAGACACATGTAAGATATATTACTACTTATTTGTCATTTATAGATGTAACAATATATAGCTCTTTGTCTGCCATATAAGGACAGGAGGATATGAGTGTATCTTAAAATTGGTTATAGCAATCAGCCAATAGGAAATTCAAGCAGGCTGATTGAACAGAGGCAGCCACAGGAGGAGCAAAGGGGGGTGGATTAAGGGAATATAAGTGCTGGCCATAATGGCAGGAGGCAGGCCAGAGCTTGGTAACCATATACCACTGTGCCTCTCATTTATTTGTCTGACAAATAAATAATTATTTTAATTTCTCTGTTGCTGCGTTGAATATTTCATTCCAGCTAAGCGTTAACCACAAGCAGGGTGCTACATTTTATGGTGCCTGCGACTCGGATCAGTGGTCTGCTGGAACGCAGCTCCTTCGCCTTACTGGACGGGGTACAAGAGAGAAGACAACTGATTGCCTACCCAAGCGCGCACTGGAAAATTTTTTCCAGGGGAACGCAGCAGTCTCGTCTGTCTGATACCCTGCCCACCGACGGCGACGGACCGGGGGGGACCAGAGAAATAAACAGGGAACCAGCTAAGGGTAAGTGCACTAAGGGGTTTTGGCCCTCCAATTAATTGGGAGGAAGAGAAGTCCTGATCAAACTTCTGCGTCTCAGTAAAGGGGAACTGAGTACGCTAGGTGGCTGGGTATATCAGATGGTGGTCTGGTGGGGGAAAAGGGAAGAATGGGAGGTAGTGTGTGGTGAAGTATCTGGCGCATTGCATGTGTGAGAAAGTACAATGTGTAGCTGACCTAAGTGTGGAGTGAGTACTACTTCGTTTACCAGTAAGGTGTGTGTGTGAGTGACTGAGTGGATACTTCACAGGGCCATACAATGGGAGTTGGGGGTTCAAAGGGGGGAAGTACACCTTTTGAATGTATGTTAAATAATTTTAAGAAAGCCTTCTCAGGGGCATATGGAGTCAAACTGACGCCAGAGCGCCTGAGAACGTTATGTGAATTAGAGTGGCCGAATCAAAATATTGAATGGCCATCTCAAGGAACCTTTGATATAAATTTAGTAAGCAAACTTTGGTCTAACATCGCCAAAGAGACTGGAGGGTGCCCAGAACAATTTTCATACATAGATTCTTGGCTGAGCACATTAAATAAAAATCCTCCATGGATAAGGGAATGCAAAGTCCAACGATGCAAATTATTGGCTGTAAAAGCCAAAGCTAGGAAAGGAATCTTGCCAAATAAATCCAAACACTCCACCAGTTGTAACCCCAAGGCAAGAAAGTGGAATGAATAATGGGGGTGGAGTCACAGAACTTGATTCCTTGATAGATTATGATAAATATCTTCAGGAGGCATTGGAGTCCTATAATGAAGCCCAAGCAGAAGTGGTTATTCCACCTGTGAGTCCCAGTAGAACTCCATCTACAGTCTCCTTTAGTGGAACAACTAATTGCCCACCCCAAACCCCTGTACATCCAAGTCCTAGAGAATTATTACAGAAGTTACAGGGAGACCTTGATCGGTCAGCAAGCAATACAGCCACCTCAGGCTATGATGGACTTGGTGACTTCAATAATAAATACTCATAGTCCTACTTGGACAGATTGCCGCCAGCTCCTGAATACTCTGTTCACCACTGAGGAAAGGAGAGACATAATTGAAAAGGCACAGATATATTTGCGTGAGCAGGCCAGAGTGGG
Source organism: Podarcis bocagei (assembly GCF_964188305.1). Taxonomy (NCBI): domain Eukaryota; kingdom Metazoa; phylum Chordata; class Lepidosauria; order Squamata; family Lacertidae; genus Podarcis; species Podarcis bocagei. The sequence continues at coordinate 91,350,166 of NC_138125.1, read as the reverse complement.
AAATATTTATAATATTGACCGTCATCTCCAGGACAACTTTCCCTTGGAAGATCCTAATTGGGATCCAAACAATGCAATTCACCTGGCCAGGCTTACCACCTACCGCCAGACGCTTGTGCAAGGTATCTGCAGGGCATGCCAGAAGCCCACTAATATGTCTAAAGTCTCAGGAGGGTAGACGTGTTACCCATAACACTGTTTCGTGTTCGGTGCGCACCCACAAAAAGACTTAAGTTGTCACCTTTTGAGCTCCTGTATGGGAGGCCGCCCTCCTTTGTTCAGGATATTCCAACTGACCTCAAACAAATAAGAGACCATGTGACACAGGGACAAGTGCAATCTCTCTCCCGTGTTTTTGTCTCTCTCCTGTGTTTGTTTGTTTTTTATCTTAACAGGTGGGCCCTCGAGCGCACGCAGTGCAGCATTGCCGTGCCGATTCATCAGCTTCAGGCTGGCATAGCATATGGGTGAAAGAGTGGAAACGTGATCCACTTGCACCTAAGTGGCGTGGACCTTACACCGTCTTGCTCTCTACTCCAACAGCGGTGAAGGTAGCTGAGGTGACCCCCCTGGATTCATCACTCCCGTTTGAAGAAGTCCGAAGGCAGTTGGACGTGCAAAGGTGACCCCTCTAATCCTCTTAAACTGACTCTCTCCAAAAACCCCTGTATCTAGCCCTACGGGGAACGGGCTAGGTCACGGGCAACATTAGACGACCGGCCTGCTGCAGCCACACCCTGGAAGCTGGCTGACTTGCGCACGCCTGAAGCTTGAGGAGCGTCTGAACCAGCGACTGTGAAAGGGAAGATTCTCTTATACAATTGATTGACTGCCCCCTTGTGGAACAATTATCAGAGATATTACACATTGGGGATCCTTGGGATATATGTTTTGGTCTTGGTGGTTCCCCATTTCTGTCACTGGGGGAATTATATAGGGGCTAATATTTTTATGCTATCACAATACGGTAATCTTTTGTGGAAGGAATGCATATGCTAGACATCAACATGATTTTATTATTAATCCTGATCCCTTGGGAAGGGGAGGGTCCTTGAATCTGACCAAATTTGCTAAATATGGATTCCGCTATGACCACAATATGTGGGTAGGCTTAGCTGAAATGGTAGGCAATGTTGCAAATAGGACCAATTGCCTTGTTTGCTCTCTTGGGCCAGATGATTCAGAGGGAGGTATGCCCTTATTACCGATACCATTAGATGCCATTGGTATGGTAAGCGAAATGCCACACCAAGCAGAAGTACAGAATTTCCTCGGATGGAACTCAACTAAACATCACGAGTTATACCTGTACAAGGGGAATTCTGTGTACATAAATCATCAGATGCAGCTGATTCTACCATGATAGGCTCTTCTCATTGCCACTATACTTGGGATAATATTAAGAATAGTCATACCTGGGCAAACGGTACTACCTATCGAACTCGGAATACCTTGCCCTGTGCAACCCCTTTTATTCATGCATGGAAAGTGGTATGGAACATAACTGTGACAGAGAAAGGCAATCTAACATACTGCACTGTGAACTCTATACCCCTTGTGATATTTTGCCTTATGCACTCCACATACCAAAACCCTCAGACCCGATGGTTGTGGTGGATATGTGGAGAATGGGCATACAAGAAACTCCCTTCCAAATGGAGTGGGACTTGTTTCCTGGGATGGGTATTACCACCAATGTGGATTATGCCCACTAGTTCAGCTAAGCGAACACGAAGAAACGCTGATATTTCTCATATAGCAGGAGGAAGTACCCAAAGTTGGAGCGGTACTGATGATTGGCCACCAGAGCGCATTATAGCCTATTATGATCCTGCCTCCTGGAATCCTGGTGAGCTCATACAAGGGGCACGGGATCCTATTTATAATCTAAACAGAATAATTCGATTGCAAGCAGTAGTGGAACTTGTAACCAATGTAACGGCCCAGAGTTTGAGACTTATTGCATAACAGCTGGATGAAAGTAGAGCCGCATTTTGCAGCTGAAAATGGGAATGGATTATGTACTTGCCAAGCAGGGAGGCCTATGTGGAGTCTTGAACTTGACAGGGAATGCCTGTTGCTTTAACATTTCTGATAATGGTGAGGCAATCTGTGTGTTGGCCACAAAGATGGAGAGTATAGCACATGTCAAAGGGATATTATTGTCTTGCTTGTTTTTCTTGACAGTAGTGATGGTTTTATGTATGATGCCATGTATCATTTCATGTTTTAGAAGTACAATTAGCAAGATGATTTCGAATGAAACTCTACCTCATATCATGGCCCTATACAGAGCTTTAACTCAGAATATGATGCAGATCAAGCTATCAAGGACGCTTGGTCCTTGAGCTTGAAAGGGGGGAATGTGGCATCTGAATATAGACTGCATTTTTAATCAAGACTTATATTGGCTTATATCTTGATCAGGTTCCTAAATTAAATGGGCTTAGATTTTCAAATGTTTCATGCCAGGCAAGAAGGCCAGCTGTTTTTAGAGAACCTTGACAGTGTTTTCCTCCTAGACAAGAGACGCCATCTAAGCAGTTCTGATATATTAGTTGTCAGACATTTGTTTAGAAACCTTCAAATGAAGGAGATCTTTCAATGTTTATGTGAACCCAAGGTCTCTGACATCTGTTCAAGATAAAATTTTAAAATTATTAACCATCTGTTTTGGAGGGCAAGGAGGGCAAGAGGTGAGATGGTAATTAAGATTCTTTGTTGAGACACATGTAAGATATATTACTACTTATTTGTCATTTATAGATGTAACAATATATAGCTCTTTGTCTGCCATATAAGGACAGGAGGATATGAGTGTATCTTAAAATTGGTTATAGCAATCAGCCAATAGGAAATTCAAGCAGGCTGATTGAACAGAGGCAGCCACAGGAGGAGCAAAGGGGGGTGGATTAAGGGAATATAAGTGCTGGCCATAATGGCAGGAGGCAGGCCAGAGCTTGGTAACCATATACCACTGTGCCTCTCATTTATTTGTCTGACAAATAAATAATTATTTTAATTTCTCTGTTGCTGCATTGAATATTTCATTCCAGCTAAGCGTTAACCACAAGCAGGGTGCTACATTGTCTTCTGGAGAACAGCTGAGGGTGCCAGGCAGCCTGTTCTGCATCCCATAAACCTGCTGCCTTCAGGACTGGCGGAGGATGCTGTCCCATTGTCAGTGCTGAAGTGAGATTCAGCTGCTAGTCCAGTCAACTTCTATATATGGAATAAGGAAGGTAGCACTATCTTGTCCTTCACCTCAGACAGCAAAACTGCTTTGGCTAGTCCTGTCCAAAAGACAGGTAATTCAGCATTTATACTTTTAACAACTCCTGTTACTTATAATTGCTAACCTTGCTCAGGAACTCTAAAAAGTGCCGTTTTGAAATAAGGGGTTAAAATCAATGCCGTATTGAAAGGCTCTGCCCTCCATCTTGATTCAAAATGGTGTCCTGCTGAATCCAAATGTAAACAAAAACCTGCTTCTTGATCTCATGCAAAATTTGGCTGCAATATCTTAAGAGGTGTCCAAATGCACAGCAAACAGACAACTCTCCAAAATATAAAGTATATACATTCTTCACTTTTGCCATGTACATTTGAGACTGTGATCCACCCATGATCCAACCAGAAATACAAGAGGAATGGAACAGGTCACCTCAGTTCAGCTTAGGCGGCAAGAGTACCTTTTCTACAAAGCACAAGGACAGTGACAACCTTAGCTAGCATATCTAGGAAGAGGTGTTACAGACAACTGCATTGAGGCATCCACCTTTCCATCAGGCAAGCCGTTCATTTCATCTACAGGTTAAGAGTCTTGGCAACAGTTCCAAAGAGGCTCCTGCTGCTGGTCTCTCTGTAAATAAATGGGAGACTTGTGTTTCCATGGTGACGGGGCCTTTTTCTACCTCCATAAGCAGCAACACATGCTAACAAATTAAATGCTAAAAATACCAAAGAGAATAGGGGAGCAAAAGGTTCCATTTTCATTCCCCGTCTCGGGCTAATTTAAATGCATTGACGCTACCCAAGAGGGAAGCGGGTCTTTCAAGTTCAAAGATTTCTAACTGAACTAATAAAAGAAAACACAGGGACTTCATAGCAGAATGAGGCGTGCAGGGCTTGTTGATGCAAGGTTGTGTCTGAAAGAGCTAACGAAGTACCTGGATGCATAGTAATTGTCATTCTTATTTTAAGTGCATGGCTTGGTCCCTTTTTCTCCATCAAACAGGACCCAGCCAGGGGGATGGGATTTCCAAATATAGCTGTGGCCCTGGTTCAGTTTCTTCAAGTGAAGCTCTGAGTAAGCGTTAGATGAGGCAAAGTTTCAAATGAAAGCCTAACTGGCTACCTCTGAGGAGTGTTCTCAGCAAGCAAAGTGATTTACAGGCCAGAAGGCTGGCACCTGAATGTGATAACAGGTTTCCCCACAACAAACTGGCTGAGATTATAAAGCTGCATCACATTGTAATATGTCAGCCGTTGAGACCATAATCCCCCAGTTATGTCCCCCAATTCCCACAGCAGCTGGCAGTTTCAGGGAGATCCGTGTACAAGGTCATTTCCCTTGTGAGGAGACAACTTGAGAAACTTAAGATGCCTTTTGTAATAAACTGTTTATTTATAAATGTTGAGTTTGAAGAGCTGCAAGAACTCATAGGCCTACTGGAGGCAGTTTCTGAAGCAGCATCCATCCTCAAAAGCAACAGCAGCTCTTACAAGTAGGCCTAGATCAAGACATCTTGCTGCCTGAAGCAGAGTAAAATGGCATCCTCCATTCCCCAACACTCATCATGCAAAGTACACAAGGTATTTAGGCACCTGAAGTACTAAAACCCAAAAGCACCACTCTCTTTCTCTCCCTGTCAGGAACAATGCAACAGTATTAAATGGAATAACTAACACTTTTGTTGCCCTTTCATACCATCCCAGTCTGCTGCCTAACGTTAGGCCCTGCTTGCCAGACAGCTGCACTCAAACTTATTTCTCTTTGAGTTGGAGTACACATTTATGGCACTGTGTGGAAGCTGCTCGGAATGACCTCCACAGGGCATCATATTCCCACCACAGCCACATCACATCTGTCATTGTGGAACCATCACAGAGAATTTCTGTATCAGTGTTGCCCCCTCTATGCTACGTTCTTTAGCTGTAGCAGGGATTTGTCACCTCATGGAAGCTATTTCCAGCCGCCTATGTGACTCCGTGTTCCATTTCTTTTTACCATATAAAAGCTGCCTCTTCGCCCCACAACCCCTCTCTTGTGCCCCTCACACGCATACACATCACTGGCTTCAGCCCCCAATCTGGCAGGTTGGGCTGACCTGCACTCTTAGATCATTCTGATTCCCCCTTCATCTGCGGTTAATGGCAAAGCTAGTCAAGAACCAAACTACACAGTCCATGCATTTATGTGTAACTTTTAATAATAAATAAATGAGAAGACAACACAGGCAGGCTTCAATCTGGAGTGGAAGGCTGATGAGGGAAAGGATTTATTCATCTTTTCCCTCAGGCTATGATTGGCCCAAAATCACAATCATTGTCCTCACCATCTGTCCCTGTCCCCCGTCCCCCACTATGAAGAGGGGAAAGGGTAGTTTTTAGCTGCTGGCAATGGCCATTTTTTAACAAGAAATCCACAGACTGGGTGATCTGGGGAGCCCCATTCTCTCAGTCACCTGTGCTATCATGGTTGCCATACCAATCTAACTATGTAAACTGAAACCCTGTGATACCCATAGTGTTTGTGGGACACTACAGACTTCCTGAAGGAACAACTTTCCTTCTTTAAAAAATAAACCATTCTGGGATGACAGCCACGAATGTGGTCTCTAGGTACACAAATAAAAATTGTACAAAAGCAAGAATCTTGTAGTTCCTTAAAAATGAACGTATTTGTTAAGACACAAGCTTGCATCAAATGCATGAAGTGTTCACCTGAGTTACAGGTAAATACACACACAGTGTGGTGGGGTTGTAAGCAGTGAGGTCCAGTGAGGTCAGAAAGAAATGATATGCAGAAAGTACAGTGATCATTATATTATTAATATTAATCCAAACGCTAGCCCTTCTCTTTTCTCAGAGGATAGAATTTTGCCTTCTTGATAAAGAGAATGTGTTTAAAAAGAGCTCCTAAGGAGCCAGAAAGTATAGTTTTTAATCAATGAGAGAGTTTATGAATGGGAATTATTGTTCAGTGTATGGGGGATTTATTCAATACAGACTTTACCCTTGTCATTTCAATTACACAAAGTAATTACATAATCCCCACCTGATAGCATAAAGAGAAAGGCTTAAAATGGAAACTGACATTTCATACTTACGATAACTAATAAGGGCCATGTTTCGTGGAATGGTAATCATACCAGCTCTTGTTGCTTCTTCATGAAATGTTGTTTACTCCAGATGAAATGGCCTGGAGATGGCTCACAATATGTGGGATATTTATCATATGTGAATCAGCAACTGCTATCACAAACCAGCATGTATGCATGCAACAAACTATGAGGATTATATCACACAGACCATCATGTACAAAATAGCTCATGGGTTTAAATAAGGCCAATTTGTGATCACATGAAATAGTACTAAGAATCATTTGAAGACTGAGTGACAGAGGCAGCCGGTCCACAAAGTGGACTGAAACAGCTGCCTCAGGTTGTGAAATCCCATAGGGTGGTGCCCCTATGGGCACCCTACCTGCCGCCACCACTGGGGTTGCACAGCGGTGACTTCCAGAGAGATCTCGCAGGATCTAGCAGAACTCCTGTGAGTGCCCTGTGAAATCTCAGGAGATCTGCAATAGTTTCTGCAAGTCAAAATGTTCATTAGTATAGGACAGGTAAGTGTGTGGGAACAATGTTTTAGGAGAGCATATGCTTGAACCATATTGGGAATGTCCTTCTTTTAAACCTCATTAAATTGCTTTTGCAGCCAGTATTTCAGCATTTAATTGTCCTACATTGCCACAGCAGATAGAAAGTTGAAACTGACACATACATAGTTCAAGGCACTCTAATTGCTAGAAAGTCAGGAAACAGGACATGGGTAGCTTTCTTTCTCAAAAGCTGAGATGCAATGCTTTTCTCATAACAATGGCAGGAGCCCTGCACAGAACAACCCATTTGGCTACAGAGGTGCCTACCATCACACACCAGAATCAGCCTAACAGAAGGGGAATTGATTTGTAGTAGCAGCTAGGACTACGCGATAGTTGCAGCTACTGCACCTCAAGGTTTCCCAGAACCCGAGAAGCTTAAAAGGGAACCCTCCTTTCCCCCTTTCCATAGAGAAATACTAGCAGGAGGACCTTGTGCTTGCTGCAGCTGCAGCCATGGAGCTGCCACAGTAGAGTGGCCATCTATGCATCTCAATAAGAAGAGGAAGAGGAAAAATGCATCGCCAAAAAAGAGAACAGAAGAGGACAAGTTTTGCATAAAATTTGGACATACTTATGTATCTGCACATTAGAATTTTTAAATAATTGATCTAATGTAAATAGATCACCTCACCACAGTGGGGAATACTGTGACTTGTGTCTGCTGTCCAAGTGCTAACTGTTGATAGGCAAAGTCCCTGTTCTCCCTACTTGTGGTTTTCTTTCTCTAAACTAGACTTTGATTAGACAGCCATTCAAACAGAGGACTCCTTCAAATGAACGACTGCCCTCTTCTGCCCACTATGGAACATAGTGTAACCCAGTATGTACTGGGACTAGTACATACTGAGTAGCCTTGGCTGCTGTGAGGCTCTTCTGGACACATAAGTACTCAGAATATGACATTTCAGGCATAGGGGTTTATTCCAACTCTACACATACACACACACACATATTTTTACGGGGGTTGGGAGTTTATATGGATATTAGTGGTTAGCTAGGAGAAGCTCACATATTAGCATCTTCTTGCATTTCAAGCATTCCCCTTCCTGACATCATGCTGAAGACCTTACTACAGGGACTTACTTGAAAGAGAAGGTTTATTTCAATTACAGTTTAAGCTGAGCTCTAATAAACCTCTTTTACTAATCTTGTCCTCCCTTTTTGTTCAAGTTCAGTATCTTCAATTAGATTTAATGAGGCCTATTCCATACAACTTTAAAATATCCTAGGATTGTTAAAAGCACATTTATTTGAGCTCTAATAGGAGACAAATCCACTTTTCCTGTAAATGTCTTAAAGTAACCCAAGCGTTAACTGTATGAATGTATATTTAATGATATTGTAACTTATTTTTACTGACATTGAAAATGCCAACATCTCTCATTCAACAGTTTTTGCCCATGGTTATCATTAGGAGGGTGTTTGCTTTAACCTAATTGAAATCAACAACTTAACATTTATCTTCATTTAAAAGCAAGTAGAACTGCTAAGATACTTAATGTTCAACCATAAATCTCCCTTTATGTCTTCTGTCATGGTCCCTTCAGGTGGAACCTGAAAGTCTCTTGGCTTTTATGTGATACTGGAGGATACCAGTAGATGGCAATGTATAAAACAATATTAATCTCTTCTGTTGAATGCTTTGGATTCTGTGATTCCCTAAAAATCCAGGGGCAGAAAGCGGTGTATTTATACGTTTCCAGTTGTTTGTGTAGAGAGAAAGTAATAAAAAACTGCTGCAGTAGCTCCAACTTGCAATAAAAGGGACACACAGAACAGTGTGATCTACTCCCATCATAGGCTGTTTACACACATGGAATGATTACCCACCCACACCTCTCTTTATTTTTTAACTGGAATATCCTTCCCTTTTTTGCTTCCCTCTCTTTATCACCATTGTCCTCTACTTTCATGAAAGTTTGGAGTTGATCTATTTCAGGTTGTTTAAAACTGACTAGAGGGAAGGTTAAACTAGTGGTGGAGAGGAAGAGAGATGACTCACAAACACACTTTAAATGTTCTCCGAAGGGATTGATTTAACTATAAAAGCAAAAGATGGGGCAGCTATTGAACCAGGTAAAGGGGCTGGGGAAGGGACAGAAACCAAAAATGTTGAACTGATGTTTGACTCCTTCAGCACTGAGACAGAGCTCACAGCCTGTAAGAAAGTACTTTTATTCTATTTATAAAGGTGCCTGAGGTATTATTTATAATATAGAGTCAGATTAAATATGGCTGCTCAATTTATCATCCCTGCAACTCATTGCAGAGCAGTGCAAGACACAGATTAGAGGGAATAGCTTAATGAACAGGACCCTCCTTAGATGAAAGTGATGAAGCAAATTTAGTCTGCAAAGTAAAATATGTAAATCTGACCACCAACAATACCAATTGATTGTTTTGTTCATTCACCTTTGTCACTGCACAGTGTCTGGCTTCACTCACCGTTCCTTTTTCAATTGTGTTTTCTTTTGAGGTGTCTTGCTCATTTTGCAGGTACATTAAACTCTGTTCTCTGGACCAGGTGATGCTGTTTCACTATTCTGTGCTGCAAATCATATTCTTTGACATTTCAAGATTGTGTGTGTGTGTGTGTTTAAGACGCAATCTGTGGCAGGTTAAGAAAAAGAGAATTATATGTGAGACAGATGAGCAAACAAATTTCTATTCCTATGGGACGGTGGTTGCTCTCAAGCCCATCTTTTGCAGCCCAAATATATAGAAAATTCAGGTAGAGGCATACACAGAGGAAAATGCAGTCTCTGAAAATAGATATATAGAATGGAAAATTAACATACCCAGTTCTAACCCTTTGGAACCTTTCCCCAGATTCCTGAAGTTGGTTGGGTTTTGCTTGAGGCATAGGCAGTGGCAGATCTTGGGTTTGGGGTGTCCCTGAGCAAGAGATTTATCTGGGGCTTCTTAAATGTATGAAAGCAAGCATAACATTTCACTTAATTCTATATATGAAGTAAATACAATCATTAACCTTTGAAGAGAAAAACAACTTGCATTCACTCCGTGGATTATACCAGCTGCCCAACATTTGTTACTCAATACTTACCATTGTGTAGATTTTTGTCTCTTAATGTATCTGTTTGAATCAAACAATAGCTGTCTTCTTGCATGGTCTGGAGTTAACAAGGTTCTAGTACAGGGGTTGGCAAACTACGGCCCATGGGCCAGATCCAGCTCAATTGCCCTTTGGATCCGGCCCGCGAACGGTTCTGCAATCACCACTTGGACCAGCGTGATCGCAACTTTTTTCGGTTTTATTCGGGTGCCATTTTTTATTATTCCCCCCCCCTCTTCCTGGCTTCTCCCCACCCTGTGGAAGAGGGGGGCTGGGCTTTGATAGGAAGCCTCGCCACCCAAGCCCACCAGCCTCTCCCCATGGCCACGCTGTGGGCTGGAGCCTGGCGTGCCTGCTGGCCCTGCGCCTGGCGCCCGGGAAAGCTGGCCCAAAAAGGAGAGGTGCTGCCACTGCCGCTGGCTCCCAAACGCAGCCAGAGTGGTGGAAGAGGTAGGCAAGGGGAGGAGAGAGTCTGGAGGAGAGAGGGGGAGAGAGAGAAGCCCCCTTCACCACATGCGCATGCGCTCCCGTGTGCGCAGTCCAGCCCGCCTCTAGGTCTGGGAGACGGTGAACCGGCCCCCTCCCAAAAAGAATTGCTGACCCCTATTCTAGCAGAAATATTGTCGTGTGTGCCATCCTGGGCCTTATGAATTTCATTTTTTCCCCTCTATCATCCAAATAACTATCACATTGTTGTTGATTCAACTAGTTGTGTCTCCTAAATTTCATCTTTGGGGCCACATTTCCATTGAACAATTTCAAGCAGCCAAACACCTGCATGTTGTCCTTGTGAATTGGGGGCTGTGGTTTCCTTTTTTTGTGTAACAAAAGTGCATTTCTCTAAAGCAACTTGCTGCTTGCCAAGTCTGATTGTCTTGCTGTGTTGGTTTTTCTCTTTGTTTCCGCTATATTCACCAAACAAGGCTTTTTCTTTGGGCAAGTCAATAAAGTACTGTCCCGAGTCCAGCAGATCTATAGGAATAATAGTCTCAATGTGAAATAGAAGTGCAACTTTCAAATATTTTATCTCATTCCTATTGTTCTACTCTCAGTCATTGCCTTCCCTTAACTACCATCAGTTTCTTTACAAATGCATCAAAATCTTCCTTTTGTTATTCAAATGGTTTTAAGGAGCAACCAAAAGAGTGCTGTTTATAGCTGAACTCATGTGTATTGTATATCTCTGTATTAATGGCTCCTCATGTTCCTGGCCATTTAATCTGTCTTGCAAGATAGCTGTCCTTTCACCAATATCCTTTCATGCAGCCATGGAGAACCTGTAATAGAAGACCTGTGGGGCTGAAAGCTTTGAGCTAATGTGATTTCCCTCTCTTTCTAGGAACGTAAAATAGCTTTTTGTTTTTACTTGATTCTACACAGTGAGAACAAGAAATTGATGTACAGAAAGTGAAGTACCTCTCATATTTAACCATGTGCTTTTATGTGCATGTATCTAAAACCTGATAACATTCATGCTTCCTTTGGTTAAGTCAACGTTTATTGATTATTCAATGAAGTGTCTGCCCTTGATATTACTGGTCATAGAAAAACTATGTAATAGGGCACAACATCTACTTTGTCTAGCTTGTATATTTAATGTATTAACATCAATGTGTCTCTCTGCCAGTCAGCCATTCCTGCTCTCCTTCAGCATACTGTATTCCATTTCCCTCTGCGCCCCCCCCCCCATTTTCCATTTCACCTTCAGCATTCTGTGTCCAGTAAGCATGCTCAGTCCTCATTGGGCTGTTGGGGGGATCAGGGATTGCTCCCAAATTATTTTTGTCCAACTTTGACATTCCCCAAACATGCTAATACCTTCTTCTTCTTTCTCAGCAGTCCCAGCGGCGGAGGAAGCCACTCGGGTGCCTGGGGCGGAGCACCCAGGAGTGGGGTGAGCCGCCTATAGGGGTGGGGTGAGGGCAAGGGCGGGACGAGCCTCAGGGCCTCCGGTGTCTGCCTGCCTCCTTCCACTCAGCTGCCTTATAGCTGTGGGGGGAGGCAGCATATGGACCATTTGGGGAGCACGGAGCCTGCTTGGGCACGCTGCAGGCCTAGTGGTGAGTGCCGACAGGAATTTTGTCACCCCCCTCAGTGGTGACCCGGGGTGGTCCGCACCCACCGCACCCCCCTTCCTCTGCCCCTGAGTAGTCCTGTTTGGCCTATGTAGCCATCACAACTCAGCTCTTGAGTTCACTAGTAGCACATAGTATTATGTTTTTACACCTACAAATCACTGTTCTCAACTTGCACCCTTTGACCTTCATTACAAATGCTCTGCAAGGTCTCAGACCCAATTGTTCCAAAGCAACTTATGCAGCCTTTTGTCCCATTAAACTTTAATTAGTTTAATGCTTATCAAATGTCCAGTGCGCTTCCGATGCGACAACGTTCCATTACAGCAGAGCTTTTCGCACAGCAGCTCAAGAAGGGCTGGAGAGTCAGCATCTTTTCAATAAAGGAATCTTGGAGCAAGCGGTTTGGAACTCAAATAAAAGGTTTATTTACACAAAACAAAAAACTGGTGAAGAATCACACATTTCAGCAAACACGCCCCAAAAGAAAAGGGAAGGGGGAAAAAGGGGCAAACACACGAGTGAGTTGACTATTTATACAAACTCACATTCCTGGAAGCCTAACTACCTCCAGCTGCTCAGTGATTAGAGCGTCTTGATTAGAGCTTCTTAACTCTTTAATACCAACACCTTCCCCCCCCCCTAGAAAACTGTTTTAGGAAGGAAAATACCCTATTTTTACAGTTTAAGTAATTACTTGTAAGTGCAAGTAAGGATTAAACAGAGATAAATTAATCCAGATATACCTATTCAAGACTGTTCCCCTAACCAAGACAATATCAAATATGGTTGATATCAATATCAAATTATATCAGCCATTGTCAAAATAAAATAAAAAAAATTCCTTCCAGTAGCACCTTAAAGACCAACGAAGTTAGTTCTTGGTATGAGCTTTCGTGTGCATGCACACTTCTTCAGATACACTGAAACAGAAGTTGCCAGATCCTTCTATATAGAGAGAAGGTGGGGAGGGGTATTACTCAGAAGGGAGGTGGGAATGAGAGATTGGCAGATAGCTGAGATGAGCCTGTTGACGACTCTTAACGACTGCAATAGGTCTTACAGGAAAAGGCAAGGGGTGAGAAGGTGAAAAATGGCTAAGTCATGTATAATGAGATAAGAATCCAATGTCTTTGTTCAAACCAGGTCTCTCCATGCTTTTAAGTTTGGTAATGAGTTGCAATTCAGCAGCTTCTCTTTCCAGTCTATTTCTGAAATTCCTTTGTAGTAAAACAGCTACTTTGAGATCTTGTATAGAATGTCCTGGGAGATTGAAGTGTTCTCCTACTGGTTTCTCTGTTTTGTGATTCTTGATGTCAGATTTATGTCCGTTTATTCTTTGGCGTAAGGTTTGGCCTGTTTGTCCAATTTTTTTATTTTATTTTGACTATGGCATACCAACACGGCTACCTATCTATATCAGCCATTGTTGTTGTTGTTGTTGTTGTTGTTGTTGTTGTTGTTGTGGCCCTCTTTTCTGACCCCACTATACTCCACGTGACATACAATTTGCCACTGTGCCTTGGACCAGTTGATGGACCTCTCAACAACCAGCTGGTGATTCTGCATCCTTTATTAACAGATGGATGAAGTCATTTAGGGCTTCCCTTCACTCCCTGTTTTTGGAACCTATTAAAGAGAAAGAGAAAGCATGTGAGTAAGGCGGGAGGAAAGAGATCAATGTCTCCCTGCAAAGAGGCCAGCATGCCTGCAATGAAGAGTGTTAGTCACATTCCAAGAAACACTTTGACACTGAGTGATGCTGACAGCTGCTCAGAAGAATTTTAGACCGTACATCAACTGGTGCCTTGTATGATAGGTAGGTATTGGCAAAGTCCATTTGTGAATTAATTGCAAAGCAATTGTTGAATGCAGGACATTTCTAATTTACACTGTTTTTCTTCCAGCTTGTTACATTGTAAAAAAAACCCTTTAAATTCAAGAAGGGGAACCCTGTACCTCATGGCATTTTCCTCCCTTTCTCTGGCCCAAGTCATACAATGATCTTTACCCCCTTTTCTGAGCATATGTAATTAACCCTTGGAGGGAGTGGGGGGGGGGAACTGGGCCAATATTAAAATAATGACACTGTGGTTCTCTCCCCCAGCAATGTTGCCTCAATCAAACGCTGCTGCAGAGGGCCTTGAGATGCATAACTGGGCCTCCCAATGTTTTCATTTTTTTATTCTAAAGCATGTGCAGCAAGTCAGCACTGGTCCATCCATGAGGCAAGGTGAGGTAACTGCCTCAGGCAGCAGGATCCATAGAGGCAGCAGATCCTGATGTAGAATTTATTCCCTCACTGACTGCCATTTTGCCTCGCCAGAATTCCCCATATGATGTGTCTTGTGCTATTGAACCAATCATGCAACATTCATTTTTTTTTTTTATAAAATTTTTATTAGTTTTACAAAATTTTTAGGAAACAAACAAACACTTAAAAAGACAAACATACACGTATAATTTCATAACATATTTTCATAAACCTTTTTTCTGGGACTTCCCCATACCCCCCCTTTCTGCATCCCAATGTCCATAATTTTATAGCAACTCCCAATTGTTACTTTCCAACCTCTGTCATCTTAGTCATCTCTGTATTCTGGCCTTATATCACTGTATCCCATTGTTCCTGAAAACCACAACACTCTAACATTCATTGAGTTTATAATAGTCCTTAAGATATCTTTTAAATTTTCTCCATTCTTCTTCCGCCGTCTCATTTCCTTGGTCACGGATTCTGCCTGTCATCTCGGCCAATGTCATATAGTCCATCACTTTCATCTGCCATTCTTCCAGAGTGGGTAGATCTTGTGTCTTCCAATACTTTGCGATGAGTATTCTTGCTGCTGTTGTAGCGTACATAAAAAAAGTTCTATCCCTCTTTAACACCAATTGGCCGACAATGCCCAAGAGAAAGGCCTCTGGTTTTTTAGGAAAAGTACATTTAAGTACCTTTTTCATTTCATTATAGATCATTTCCCAGAAAGCCTTAATCTTCGGGCACGTCCACCAAAGGTGGTAGAAGGTACCTTCAGTCTCTTTACATTTCCAACACTTGTTATCGGGCAAATGATAAATTTTTGCCAGCTTGACTGGGGTCATGTACCACCTATAGACCATTTTCATAATGTTTTCCTTCAAGGCATTACATGCCGTGAATTTAATACCGGTGTTCCATAACCATTCCCAGTCAGCTGACATAATGTTATGACCAACATCCTGTGCCCACTTAATCATAGCCGATTTGACTGTTTCGTCCTGTGTATTCCATTTCAGCAACAAGTTATACATTCTAGATAAGTTCTTAGTATTGGGTTCTAACAATTCAGTCTCTAGTTTTGATTTTTCCACCTGGAAGCCAATTTTCCTGTCCTGTTTGAAAAACTCCATTATTTGGTGATATTGAAACCAATTTTGTACTTTATGTTTCAATTTCTCATGACTTTGTAATTTGAACTTATCTCCATCCTGTTCCAAAATTTCCCAATACTTCGGCCATCCGACCTCCATATTGAGTTTCTTCACTGCCTTGGCCTCCACTGGTGACACCCATCTAGGGGTTTTGTTTTCCAACAGATCTTTATATCTTATCCAAACATTGAACAATGCTTTTCTAACAATGTGATTTTTGAAGGCACTATTCAGCTTGATTTTGTCATACCATAGATATGCATGCCAACCAAAAGCATTGTTAAAACCTTCCAGATCTAAAATGTCTGTGTTCTCGAGGAGCATCCATTCTTTCAGCCAGCAAAATGCTGCTGCCTCATAGTACAATTTTAAGTCCGGCAGGGCAAAACCCCCTCTTTCTTTAGCGTCTGTCAATATTTTAAATTTGATTCTGGGCTTTTTGCCCTGCCAGACAAATTTCGAAATATCTCTCTGCCACCTCTTGAAACATTCCATCTTATCAAGAATCTGCAAGGTCTGAAACAAAAATAACATTCTAGGCAATACATTCATTTTGATCACTGCAATTCGGCCTAACATTGACAATTTTAAATTTGACCATATTTCTAGATCTTTTTTAATCTCTGACCAACATTTTTCATAGTTATCCTTATACAAATTCACATTTTTGGATGTCAAATAAACCCCTAGGTATTTAACCTTCTTGACTACCGTCAACCCTGTCTCCTCTTGGAATTCCTCTTTTTCCGTATCTGTTAAGTTTTTTCCTAAAACTTTGGTTTTTTGTTTATTCAGCTTAAATCCAGCTACCTGGCCAAACTGTTGGATTATTTCTAAGACCCTTTTCGTACTAGTGTTTGGCTCTTGCAAAGTCAATACTAGGTCATCTGCAAATGCTCTTAACTTATACTGTTTAGCTCCGACCTGCACTCCTTTAACCTGCTGGTCATTCCTAATCATATTCAGCAACACCTCCAGAACTGAAATGAAGAGTAATGGGGAAATTGGGCACCCCTGTCGTGTTCCTTTTTCTATCTTAAGTTCCTCAGTTACTACATTATTTACAATCAATTTAGCTTTTTGTTCAGAATATATTGCAGCCATACCATTCTCAAAACCTTGGCCTACCCCCATCCCATGAAGATTCTTTATCATAAAGCTCCAAGAAATATTGTCAAAGGCTTTCTCCGCGTCCACAAAAATCAGTACTGCTTTAGTATTTATATTCACCTCTAGCTTTTCCAAAATGTCTATTATATTCCTTACATTGTCTGCTAGGTGTCTTTTTGGGAGAAAGCCTGCTTGGTTCTTATGAATCTTTTCCATCAGCACTTTTTTAAATCTTTTTGCTAAAATGTCTGCAAAAATTTTGTAATCCACATTAAGTAGTGATATTGGGCGGTAGTTCTTCAGTTGAGTCTTTTCAGTCTCTGTCTTTGGTATGAGTGAAATATATGCTTCTTTCCACGATTCAGGTGCCTTTTTTCCCTCAAGGATCTCATTACAAACTTCTTTTAGTGGTTGAATCAACCATTCCTTCAGCGATTTGTAGTATCTGGAAGTCAGTCCATCTGGTCCTGGAGATTTGCCCAGTTGCATATTCTGAATGGCAGCCTCTATCTCTTGTTCTGTTATTCTCTGGTTCAGATCCATCTTGCTTTGATGAGAGATTTTTTGTAATCCATATTTATCAAGGAATTTGTCTATATCTTCTTCATTTTGCGGGCCTTGAGTATAAAGTTTTTTAAAATAACTCAAGAAGCAATTTCTAATTTCATTAGGTTTAGATATATTCTTTCCATCCACTTCTAGGCTTGTAACTGTATTTAATTTCTGCCTTTTCTTCAATTGCCATGCCAGAAGTTTGCCACATTTATTTGCTGATTCAAATGTCTTTTGTTTCATTTGCTTTATCTTCCATTCAATCTCTTGGTTCATCAATTCCATATATTGTGTTTGATATAACTTAATCTCTCTTAAAATCTCCTGGGACTTTGGTTTTGCTCTTAATTTTTTCTCTCCTTCCTTTATCTTTTCCAAAATCTTTTCTTTTTTCTCATTTTGTTTTTTCCTCTTTATTGAGTTTTGTTGAATCAAGAAACCTCGCATCACCGCTTTGCTTGCGTCCCAGATCACTCTTTTCTCCACGTCGGCCCTCAAATTTATTTCAAAATAGTCTTTTAAAATTTTTTGGGCCTTCATAAGGATCCCCTTGTCTCGAAAGAGGGTGTCATTCATTCTCCATCTAAATTGACCAGTTGTTGTAAGTTTCATCTCCATCCTCACGGCGTTATGGTCGGAGCAAGTTTTTGGGCAGATTTCTACCTTCTTAATCTTTGGAGCCATGCCACTAGTAATCCAAATTTGGTCTATTCTGGTCCAGGTCATCATTGCTTGGGAGAAAAAGGTTCCCTCTCTCTCCAGAGGGTTCCTTGTTCTCCATATATCTATCAAGTCCATGTTTTCCGTCATTTCAAAAAAGGTCCTAGGAAGTCTCCCTTCCTTGGTAACTGTTAGTCTTTGTGCCTTGTCCATGTTAGTGGAGACCACACCATTCATGTCTCCCATAATTATCATATTGTAATCCAAATAGTCCGTCAGAGTTTCATGAAGTCTCTTGAAGAAGTCAGATTTACCTTCATTTGGTGCGTAGATTCCAACAACTAAAAGTTTTTCTCCTTGTACTTGTATCTCCACTGCCAAATATCTCCCTTGCTCATCTTTAAACATCATTTTTGGGGCCCATTTCTCTTTTACATAAATCACAACTCCTCTTTTTTTTACTTTGTCTGATGAGATCAATTCTTGTCCTAGTCTTTTATTTGTAAGTAATCTCCTGTGAGCTCTGGTTATGTGGGTTTCTTGTAGACATATCAAGTCCAATTGTTCTCTGTTCAAAATGTGAAAAACTTGTCTTCTCTTCAAAGGCCCATTGAGCTCATTACAATTCCAGCTAAGAAATTGCAGAGCCATTTTGTTATTTCTCTGACACTCCTCCGACAGCTCCAAGTTGTTGCTCTTCCTCTGATGGTGGTGGTTTGTGTCCAAGCGAGAGATTTAGAATGTCTAATGCTCTCCTCTGTTCTGCGATTGGCTCCACAGTCCCCTTCTGCAGGTCCTCTTGATTTCTTCCCAAAAATTTGTCTTTGTCTTGAATTGTCTTTATTTTCACCTTCTTTCCCTTGTAATCAAAAGATAGTCCCTGTGGGAATTCCCACCTGAAGCGGATGGAGTTTTTCTTTAACAGAAGAACTAAATCCTTGTAAAAGTTTCTTAAATCCAAGATATATTTTGGAATGTCTTTAAAAATCTGTACAGCTGAGTTTCCAATTTGCAAGGCCTTTTCGAAGTGTAGTCCTAGTATTTTGTCTCTTTCTTCCTTAGATCTAAGTGTAATCAGGCAGTCTCTCGGGGTCTTTCTGTCTTGCTTTTTGCCCAGTCTAAAAGCTGTTGTAATTTTGAATTCGTCTTCCTCCAGATCCCAGCAGTCAACAAACTCCCGTGTTAAGTACTCCGCAAGGTTGTCTCTTTCATTCTCTGGGATCAATCTCAATTTCAAATTTCTCTCTTTTCTCTGTAATTCCCACAGAGCCAAAGTTGCGTCGTGCTCATGAACCTTCTTGGCAATCGGTTCTAAATTCTCTTGTGTCTCTCCAGCAATAGCTTTCGCTTCTTCAGCAATTTTACGTGTAGTAGAATTTTCCTCAACCAATTTGTTTATAGATTCTGTGTTCTGGTCTAATCTTGCTGATATTTCTGTTAATTTTTGTGTATTTTCTGAAGTCTGTTTTGTCAGAGACTCCAGGGATTGATTTATCTTGAGCAGGGCTTCTGTCACGGCTTTCATAGAGACAGCTGTCACTTTTTCTTGTCCTGTTGTTCCTGCAAGTCCGGCAGTTACGCCTGTGATTGAGCCTCTTTTCTTTAGCTGTTGTTGCTGCAGCTGTTGCTGTTGTTGTTGCTTGGTCTTGGCTCTTGTGACTATCTCTTCTTGTGAGCCACTCATGTCAAGGTCGTTTCCCACGGGAGCTGTTCCCCACTGGAAAATTCCACTGTCTTAAGCCATGCCAACCTTTACTTTACCCTCTAGGGGGAGCAAATCAAAATGGCCAAATATAAAATGTCCAAATACAAAGGCAAAGAGAATATCCAAGTACGTAGAAGAGGGAGAAAGAGAAAAATTAAAGCAAGTATAGCTGGAGGCTTGTAGCTGCAAATTGCCACAATTTCTCAGTGGATACTGTTTCGGCTTACTCTGATGTACTGTAGCCAGACAATGCAGAAACTTTGTATCAGAGTGTAACTTTCACAGGAAAAAGTCAGTTCAGTGTCCTATTGTCCTAAAAGGCAGACCGTTTCATGCTCTTAGGCAGCTGAGGCAGCAGAGGGTTTTTCTTTTAAATAAATCATGCAGTTACCAAAGTCTCTTTCACCTCCCCTCTGCCCTGCTAGCTAGAGGGGAGATATAAAGTCCAAATGTCAGGTTTGATTAATTAAGGACAAAGTCTTTAACGGATGCAGCTTTAGAGTTCCGTTGCTTTCACTTTCATGCAGTCGGGGGGAGGCAGACTTCCTTGATTTTAACCTCCCCGCTTTCGACCAAATCTCCAGATTTTAAATCCAAATAAAAGTTCCGTTTTACTCACGGGTTATTTCTGTCCGTAATTTACAGGAAGGAATCAGCGCTCTCCACTAATAGCGACGCGGCTTCACCCTGCGGGCTGGGTAGCGATTCTCAGCACCGCGCTCCCCCGATGTCGTTCCAGAGCCTTTAAAAAGGCTCTTTCTGCGGTAAAGGGGGGGCGCTTTTGGTGCCCACCGAATCTCCTCGTTCACAGGCTTCCGCGCCTGTGATTTTAGGGGTCCCCCGCTTGCCGTAGCGGGACAGACCAGAACTCGCAGGGCAGTCCTTCTCCGGAGCTCGGAAAAAGGACCGCCATTAGCGCTGGCGCCGACCGGAAGTCCTCCCCAATCATGCAACATTCATTCCCCACTAATAAATCTACAACACTTAAAATATAAATCTGGGGACATTAAATGAAATCTGGGGACATTCCGGGGATGGATTTTGTCCGGGGACAGATTTGTAAATCCAGGAACTGTCCCTGGGAAACAGGGATGTCTGGTAACCGTAATTTACACCCCGCCCATCAGACTGGGTTGCCCTAGCCACTCTGGGTGGCTTCCAACATATATTAAAGCATAATAAAATATTGAACATTTAAAAACTTCCCTATACAGGGCTGCCTCCAGATGTCTTCTAAAGGTTCCATAGTTAACTTATCTCATTGATTCAGGGGGAAAGCAGGACATTCCAGAATCAGATCAGAAATCGGGATGGCTTCTGTAAATCTGGGACTGTCCCTGGAAAATAAGCACACTTGGAGTGTCTGTGATTCACCTCAGGTGCCAAAATGTCTTGAGTTGGCCCTGTGGCTAGTCCCGAATTTGAGCAGGGCAGCAGCTAAACAGCAGCTTTGGGTAGGGGGTTAAAACACTCGCTCCCTAAACTCTTCCACTCTGACTAGGTTCGGAGCGCTTTGTCACTGCTTTGAAGTAACTCCTTTGAATTACAACTACAGGACAGCCAGTCACAGTCACAGATCTCCCACAGATGTGCTGTCTGGCCCTGAGCAGTTCTTTTGCTACCATGCTGCTCCTATGAAATCCTTGGTCTTGGGGCTGGCTGTTAAACAACTGAGTGGCAGGCTGGTACTGCAGAACTGATTGAATATAAAAGTCAATGCAGAGTGACACAGGAGAAGCCTGTATAGTTACTACTTGCTGACGGAGGCATTTTAATCAGTGGAACATTGTGAATAGAGGATGCTGGTACTTAAAGAAAGAGTTTCGTGCAGCCTTGAAGGACTTCCCAAAGCATAAAAGCTAAAGACTTTTTTAAAAATGGAACAAGGCTCGGTGTTAGCAAAGGAGAACATCTGGTGCTGTGCACTGATGTGATGCTCCTTTACTGCGATACGCTGGCTTATTGCTTGTTTTATTATTTATTACATGGAAGCAGATCCTTCTGATTCTTCATCCACAACTGAAACAAAGCCAAAGGGCTTAGCTACATAATGCTTTGCTTGCTCTTCCTTCCAAGTTTGAGCACAGGACTTGACGTAACATACTGGACTGACCATCATTCAACCCCAATGGCCAACAGCCAATGATATCAAGTGGATATCATTAAGTATTCAGTAGAATGTTACATCATATGCATCCTATATCGACATGTTTCAAGGAAAAGAAACGTAAGAGCAGTGGGAGCACTTTGCCTCTTACAACATCTGCTTAAGTACTAATTACATGAAAACACACCTGTTCGCATTAGTCTTCAGTGGTGAAGCAAGGAGATTTTAGACCCTGGGTCGTATTCAACATGACACCAAGCAGATAGTTCTGTCAGTGAAAGGATTTCCCCTTAATCTATTCTAAGGGTTCCCCCAACCCTCTGGAGCACGTTTGGAAAGAACATGCAAAGTGCACATGAGAAATCCTGTGGTTCAAGTGGAAATCCTTGTGCTGACAGAAGGTATTAGCTGAAGACCACTCCTTGGATTTAGTAGCCTTACATGGGTGGGGCATTTTAGATGGCCAAGTGTATTACTTCAGTTGTAAATAACCCAACTGAGAATAAGTTATTTTTATAGCCATGTTTGAAAACTCTCTAGGCAAGTTGCCTAGAGAGAGTCCTGGATTTGGCAGTTATTATTAATAAAGCAGTTGTTATTTTAGATAATGTTGATTTTTATTATTTATAATGTTGCTTATTATTTTAGGTAGTTGCTTTTGTCATTTTAAAAATATTCGTGTGGGAGTCACCAGTGCTGATTTTGTCTGGAGAAAGGTGACCCCCAGATGCAAATTCTAACAAAATGATAACTATCAGCACACTGCTTTTCTGAGCTAGCATTAATAGTAGGAATTGAAACAAAATGTTGCAGTGTATCTTCAAGGTTTCAGCCAACTGGCCATGTCCTCTTCCAGGCTACTGTACTCCCCTACCAGCTTTCTGGTTTTCATTTTCACACCTAAACTCTTCATTCTGTGGCCGCTTGCTATGTTCAGTTCTCTGTATGATGTTGCCTCCTTCCCTTTTTTTAAATGTACTTTTGCAAAACATGAGATTCCTCCACAAATGCTAATCCTGCCCTCTAGTTTCTCAGTGGCTTAGTTTTTGAGCTCACTATTGGAGGGAGTGGTGAGTTCTATGTTTTGAGAAAATAAACCTTCTTGCTGTGCTTGTTTCTCCTGCTGGCCTACTTCTCAAGTGGAAAAGCCCTCTATGGGCATATCCTAAGGCTACCCACTTTTGCACTCCCTTGAATTGTCTCCTTCTCTATAGAAACCAGTTTCACAGTTAATTTGAGAATTGTAATATTGGTGTTGTTACAATTAATATCAATAGTTGGCGCTAGTGATAATAGAGCTATATAAGATGTAGCGGAGAAAGTAAAGTATCCTGTTACTCAGCAATCTCAGTGTGTCTGTTCCTTCTTCCACAGCATTCACAACAGAACATTACAAGAATAATTTTTGTGTAGAGTTTAGTTCTAGAGTTGGCCCTAGCCATCTCTGCCATAGGGACCCCAATCTATTTTTCTCAAATAAATTCAGCTCTTGAGTTGAGAGAAAGGGGGGGCACCTTCGCTATGGATTATGAAGGTTTTATGACTTTATAAGAAGTCTTTGTTGGCTTATTTGAGTTTTCTGTATGTAGTGACTCATTTCTGATTATTAATGGATCAAAGAAAGGCAAGATGTCACTTCACAAAGGAGATGGTGCTACATTGCTTGTTCGTTCAATCCAAAATGTGATCTTTTTCATTAAAAAAGAGTTTCCAATTCTACTCAAGAATTGAGTGGTTTAAAGATGTGGTTTAAAGTAAATCAGAGGAACGAGATCTTGTGTCACTGGCCTGTTTTAGGGCATTTAGTTCTGCTTTGATAAGAAAAGTGAATTTAAATTAGTGGCCTCCTCCAGCCCCAGTACCACCCACTATGCATTTAAATGTTATTGAAGCAAACTGTGTGCTTAGAGTTACCTAAGATGCTTCCTATGGTATAACCTCATAAGCATGTGCCTATTAATCCTATACCCTCAAAATGTCCCAATTTTCCAGGGACTGCCCCAGAATTATGAAAGCCACCCTGGCTTCAGATTTGATCCCGGAATGTCCCTATTTCCCCAGCCGGTGCTTCCACCACCAAGCTCAGGGAGGAGGATGAGCTGGCGCTTATCCTGAATAGCAGCAGCAGCAAGGGAGCATCCTGGTGCCTCTCCATGGCTGATGATGCTGGCCTCCTCCCTTGGGCAGCTCTTAGCAGCTGCTGGAGAGCAGACAAGGAGGAGGAGGCCTAGTCCCATGTGACGTGCCAGTTCTAAGGGGCAAGCAGAGGGCAGGGCTGCCCTGGGTGGGGAAAAAGGGGGAGTGGAGCACAAGGAGTCTTGATTTAATAAAGCTTTCATCTATGCTTGCCTCTGTCTAACATTTATTTATTGGTATGTTTTTTTTCTTTCTGTAAATCTACCAAAGAATAAAATAAATAAAATAAAATTAGGATTAAGGGGTCTTCTTGGAATGCTGGAGGGCATGTGTGCTGGGCCCCGTTGGTGAAGTGATGGGGGCACGTGCCCTTCTTCTGATTGGAAATGTTCTGCAGAAGGGTGGGGGACAAAAATGAGGTATCAAGGAGTTGGGGGAGTTAGAAATATCCCTATTTTCATCTGAGGAATGTTGAAGGATATGTAATCCACCTACCTTAAAGAATTATTCAGAAGGTTATTTATGTATGCCACTACTGCGGCTTGTGTTTTGTTAGCCCAAAAATGGAAATTGAGTGAAGTCCCACCTAAAGAAGAATGGCAATTTAAACTGATGGAATATGTGCAGCTTGTGGACCAAACATACAGAATAAGAGATTAAGAACATCATACGTTTAAATAAGACTGGAAAATGTTTACTGAATATATGGGAAATTGTGTTTATTTGAAAACGTGGGTAGCATTAAGATAAATTCAACAGTGTAAATAAGTTTTAATAGATGTAATAATGGAATACTGAATGGTTTAGTTTATATAAAATATGCAGGGATTTGTGTTTTGTAAAATGAACCAGGGAAAGAGAAGAATGGAAGTCTTCTAAAGAAGGGGTTATTCTAAAATGTAAAACAGAAAATTTTATTAAAAATATAGACTAATAATAATAATAAAGAATTATTCAGAGCCAGCCTGAAACAAGAGTTGCCGACATGACTGCCAAAGTTGATATAGATTTCATCCCAGAATCCTTGACAACTATGTGATAGCAGCCACCCAGACACTGTGTGCAACTGAAAGCCAAATGGGACATGACACTTGTCATGCGGTTTGCTCTTGTATGCCTCTAAATGCCAGTTGCTGAGAAGCACCAGTGGGAAGAGTGTTGTTGCATTTGTGTCCTGCTTGTGAGTTTCCCACAAGGCATCTTGTTGGCCACTGTGAGAACAGGATGCTGGACTAAATGGACCACTGGGCTGATCCAGCAGGGCTCTTCTTACATTCACAGCTCCAGCCCAGAACCAACATCTTGAAGGCCCTCATCCTTGAGAAAGGGTCACTGTCTCCATCATTCCCCCACCCACCTTGCTATTCCTTTTTGAATAGCAAGGCATTCTACGAATATGGGCCAGAACCAACAGTTTAACTGCTTCTTCAAGATGTAAGACTTCCAATGCCAATTCCAGACAACTGGTTTTATATTTTGCTTTAAATCAGAAAATATATGGAGAATGGAAAATATTTAAGGAATATATAAGATTATATTGTACAAATGATACCATCTTAGCAGAACTGGAATGATACCTATAAACAAAAATGAATGAAACGAATACTTTAGTGCAGTGTTTCCCAAACGTTTTTGGGCAACGGCACACCTGTTTACTGAAAAAAAATCTCGCGGCACACCACCATTAAAGCCCCGCCCCGTGACGTCAGCGCGCAGCGTCACGCCGGGAGGGACGCACGAAAGTGAAAGTTTTTTCCCTCCCCCCTCAGTCCCTCGCTCGGAATTCAGCTCGTTTGGGGCATCGCTCCGGCTGCTCCCTCTCCCGCCGCGCAGGAGCGATGCCTCTCTCTGGCTCTCCCTCCGCGCAGGCTGAGGGAGGGAGGGAGGTGCGCGTGTGACCCGTCTCTGCTGGGAGACCAAACCCAGCGAGGCAGAGTCGCGCGGAGGCGCCCAGGCAGCGCTGCCGGCTGCGAGGAGGAGCGCCAGGCAGCAGCAGGAGGCGCGGCCTCTCCTCGCCGCCGCCGCCGCCCCGCCTCTCGCCGCCCGACTCGCCCGCCTCCCTCCAGGCATCTCGCGGCACACCAGCCGATGTCTCACGGCACACTCGTGTGCCGCGGAACACCGGTTGGGAAACACTGCTTTAGTGGAATACATGAAAAAGGATATAATATAAAGCTGTGCGATAAAATCATGATTATATAAACAGTATAATGAGAACGATTGGAAGTTTTATGCATGAATTTTTATTTGATGGATATGATTCTGTATAAATTTTTGGTTCTTTTCCTTTTCTTTTTTATCTTTTTATCTTCTTTTTTCTTATTCTTATGTCTTGATGTTGTTTTTTTCTGTATTCAATTCTTTTATACTTACCTTCATTGTAAACGTTCTTTTGTGTCTGTATTTTAAACCAATAAAGATTTACCATGAAAATATATATATATGTATATTGCAGCCTGCATAATGAATTGATTGGTTGGTCTCTGCTGAATTCGCAAGAGTAACGAATCTGCTTCTGTACACTCGAAACA
The DNA here is from genome assembly GCF_964188305.1 of Podarcis bocagei. Lineage (NCBI taxonomy): Eukaryota > Metazoa > Chordata > Lepidosauria > Squamata > Lacertidae > Podarcis > Podarcis bocagei. The sequence goes on along the minus strand of NC_138125.1, from coordinate 91,323,917 downwards.
GCAGATTTGTTAAGGATTAAAATAGACGATGAAAAGCATATCAGACATTATGCAGTCTGAGTGGGATCACAATATTCAAGTCGCATTGTACGCATAAGATTATGCTACTGTCATACTTAAAACAATACAATACTTACAAAGGCAAGATGCCTCACCTTAAAAAAGATAATGTAGAGCTGGAATAGGACAAACAAAATGCTCACATGCCTGGCTCAACTCCCCTATGGAGAAAGGTTACATCTGAGGCTTTTTTTAGCTTACAAACAAAGATTAGCAAGGGGAGACATGCTGGAGTGTGTAAGATTGTGCTTAGTGTGGAGAATGTGGATAGAGACACTCTTTTTCCCCTCCCTTTTTCAAAGTACTAGAAGCCAGTGAAGCTGAATTTTGGGGTACTCAGGCCAAGTAACAGTAAGTTCTTCTTCACACAATCCATAGTTAAAACTATGGTGCTCACGTCCATACATTGGATGGCTTCCAAAGCAGTTTAGACAAATTTATGGAGAATAAGTCTATGCCTACATGGCATGGTGGCTAGATACTACCTGTCCTGCCAGAAACAGTATGCCTCTAAACACTAGCTGCTAGGAATTATGAGAGGGGAGAGTGCTGTCGTGCTCATTTTCTCTGCTTGTAGGTTTTCCACGGGCATCTGATTGGCCACTGTGAGAGCAGAATGCTGAACCGGATAAGCCTTTGAACTGATGCAGCAGGACCCTTCTTAACATTATGGTTTGATCAAAGATTGTCTGCAGTCTTGGATCCAAAATTGCTCTTACAGTCCAGCATATGTCAATCTCTGGCTGAAATTCATGTCCATCCATACACACAGCCACAAATCATTTTCGACACTTCTTCCGTTTAGGGGACTGGCAAATTCACACAATCTAGGATTTCTGTCCACCTCCTTCCTTTCCCTTCCCTTCCCTTCTCATCTCTGCAACCACCTACAGAGAGGTAGAAAAATTGTAAGAGGAAAGGTCCCGAGAAGCCAGATTGAGAGTGTCAGGGCATCCAAGTCATCAGGCTTTGTCTGAACAAATGATGCCTGGACACTAAGGAACCTAGCCAGACACCCACTGACTGGCTTTCACCTGCCAGATATGTGCAAACTGACTCAGGATGGCTTCCTGCTGTGTGAAGCTCAGCAGGTAGCTCTGAGAAGTGGAAATTTGTTTATAACATGAGTAACAGAAGGTCAAATTCCAGCATTTCTTGGTTCAGCGGTTTACAGCATTTTCCAGAGGACTGCTGAGAGATGCAACTGGCTCCTGCGTTGCATGTACAGCATGGGGGGAGGACATTAAAAAATGTATAATTTTCCCCCAACCTAACCCAAAACTCTTAATTGTCTGATGCTCAACATGCCTTGCTGGGAAAATCAGTAGTGCACCAAGCACAGAAATAAATCCCATTGTAGGAACGCAAAGATTGGTGTATATTTGAATGCAAGGTGCTGAAGAAGAAGAAGCAGACCTGGGGAAGGAAGGCAGTGTGTGAAAAATAGCGTGAAAAGTGGAAGGCAAGTTTTTCATATTGCTTTTCACACAATCTCAGAAGCAGACTTCAGCCTCAAAAATGAATGGGGAGGGAATTCAGCACAGATCTATTTACCATAACCAGCTAGAGAAACAACTGCTACTAAATGGGACACAGCATTTTTTTATACATATATGTTTGGTTTTTTTAAAAAAAAGAAAGTCCTGTTAAGTAGTTTGAACATTAAATCACGCCTTCCTTCTCCGTTCTTGTAAAATGGATGGATGCACCGACAGGTCTCCTTCCTCACCCTCTCAAATAGTTTTATCCTGCATTATGACCATTCCAATGCCCTTGAGAAACAGCATTGCTGTAACGTGCGATAATCCATTATAAACCCTGTATGTAACCACCAGAGCCCAAAGGAGATAGATTGCTCTTATTAACACAACCAAGGGTTCCATTACGCAGAAAGGACTGTAGAAAATGGGGCTTTCGGCATGTCCAGCGAGTGGAACAATTATAATGATTGTGATAAAGCAACAGGAGTAAAAAGAAAAGAAAAAGAACACGATTTCAAGACTACAGTGCTGGCTTAGCAGTAGCGCCAGGAATTTGTTTAATAGTTCCACTCATCACTGAAAGTTTCAATGAAGTTTTAGGAGCAACATTCAGTTGATAAAATTCTCTGGACAGGGTTACCCATCAGTCAATGTTATTGGTTCAAGCACTGGCCTAAACATTGATTGAAAAAAATCCTGGCAAGTTACATTCCCATAGCAATAGTCTATTCACTGACACAGTCCATCAAGACACTCTCCTGCCTATACATTTCCCGGGACAAGGTCCCTGAGGGTACTTGATTCAATCACTTTGCTGAAGAAGCTATGCAAGTCTGGGTCTAGTTCGTGCCTGGATGGGAGACTGCATGTGTTACACCATTTCAGTTGCCAGGAATGAAAAGAGGTAGGATATATATTGTATCAACAAAACACCCTCCACTGAAGTGAATGAGTGCTGTACAAGACTGAACTGTACCCAAAGTGAGTAGCAGTTTAGTTGCTGGTTGTCACTACAGCTGAAGAGCTCAACAGACATGACCTCATTCTCCCTTGATCTTAATTTTCAGGTAGCAACAGTATAAATCAGTGATGTGACAAAATGTTGATGTGCTTGGTAGAAAAAAATTGCTTGTCCCCAACTTAAATGTTTTTGCTTCCTTACTATATTTCTGTGTTACAGGTAGGAAGACGTGTTGGTCTGCCATTGTTGTTGTTTAGTCATTTAGTCGTGTCCGACTCTTTGTGACCAGATGGACCAGACACGCCAGGTCTGCCATAGTCAAAACAAAATTAAATAATTCCTTCCAGTAGCACCTTAGAGTCCAACTAAGTTTGTTATTGGTATGAGCTTTTGTGTGCAAGGTATCTGAAGAAGTGTGCATGCACACGAAAGCTCATACCAATAACAAACTTAGTTGGTCTCTAAGGTGCTACTGGAAGGAATTTTTTAATTATATTTCTATGGACACTTTTCAGGTTTTGAAACCAGAAGATACAGACAGGCTTCTTGGAGAGGGAAGGCCTGCCACATACACACCCATCTCCTGTCCCTCCTGGCCACACAGAGCAGATAGTGGAAGCCTAGCCCCTTGGACAGCAGTGAGTCCTAGCTTAATTAAGTACCAACCCCAAAATCTGGGATCCCCTCAAAACAGGTGCCAAAGTTTTGCAATCATTTTGCAGCAAAAACTCCACGTTTTGCAGCACCCCAGAAATGGAGTAATTGAGACATCAAAATGGGGTTGGTAGTTAATGCCAAAAAAACCCAACATTGTCCAAGCAAATTGGATGATGTTTGGCTTTTGGGTGACCCCATTACCCCAGGTTTGAGTGCCCATTGCTCTGTTTGTGGAGCCCTGCAAAATACAGGGGTTTTGCTGCAAGACACTGCAAGACTTATGCCAAATTTGGAGTGAATCAGACAATGTTGCATTTTGGGGCATTAACTACGAACCCGGGGTGGCTGTATCCATTACTCTGTTTGTGGGGTGCTGAAAAACACGGGTTTTTCTCTGCCAAATGCTGCAAAAAAACTGCAAAACCTGGCACTGGTTTCAAGGGGATCCTAGATTTTGGGGTTCATAGTCAATGAAACCCTGATACCTAATGCCTCTCTGAGAGAGAATTCATCCCAGCCTTTCTCTTTGACTTAAAAACAGCCATTCTGCCTGTCTCAGACATTCAGTTTCCAAGCAAAGTGTTTTGAATGTATCATGTGGACCCTTCAGGTTTCTTGACTTTCCTCACTCACTGCCCCTCAGAATGTTTCTTTGTGTATTATTACAAGGTGTCTGTTTGCAGAGCCCTGTCATGCACTGCCAGAAAACTGTTCGCAGTCCACTCACTTATTGATTACAAGTAGGAACCCACAATGGCATGTTGCTCAGATTAATTACTTTAGTGCCCTTACACAACCTCTTTTCTCTCACACACTTTCCTGTCACTGTTGCTGGCTCCTTCACTTCCCACTGTGCCTCCTGTTTCATGTTTCTCTCCTTTCTTCCTCCTCTGTACTGTTGCTCTGCTATTTGTTGTGGTCAATAGTTATATTCCTAACCCTACTGACGCTCCGAAAACTCAGCAGAGGCTTTACAGAAGGGACGGGGGGACATTTTCTGCCCAAGGGCCACATTCTCTTCTGGGCAGCCTGACAGGGGCCGCATGTCAGCGGTAGGTGGGGCTAGAGGCCCAAGTGGCCAATGAGTGTGGAGTCTACTTTTGCACAGGAGAGTAGTTTCTGCGCATACTTGCACACCTCCTTTTATCCTCAATTCAGGCAAGTGAGAAATGTCATCAGAATTCGAAGACACTTTCCAGCCAGGCAAAAACATCTAAGGAGGCTGCAAACATGATCAATAAAAGGCATGGTCCAGGAAAGTGTTAATTAACAAAAGACTAGGCCCAGAATTTATTTCATCAGACAGAGTCAAGAAAAGAGGAGTGGTGATCTACGCAAAGGAGAGCCTGTCACCAAAATTCTTATTTAAAGATGAGCAAGGAAGAATTTTGGCAATTGAAATACAGACACAAGGAGAAAAATTTTTGATATTAGGAATTTATGCACCAAATGAGGGGAAATCGGATTTTTACAAGAAGCTGCATGAGATAATGCTGGACTATCTGGACTATACCAACATCATTATGATGGGAGACATGAATGGGGTGGTCTCTACAAACATGGATAAGTCACAAAACCAAAATTTAACAAAAGATGGCAGACTACCTAAAACTTTTTTCGAATTAGCTGACAATATGGACTTGATTGATATATGGAGGACAAAGAACCCCTTAGGTAAAGAAGGAACCTTCTTTTCTGAGGCCCATTTGTCATGGACAAGAATCGACCAAATATGGACAACTAGAGGGTTGGCACCTAAGACTAGAAAAGTGGAAATCTGCCCCAAAACTTGCTCCGACCATAACGCCATGAAAGTGGAATTGAGACTTACTCCAATCGGTTCCTTCAGATGGAAAATGAACGACACCCTATTAAGAGATCAGGAGATTGTGAAGAAGGCCCAAAAAACTTTAAAAGACTATTTTGAAATAAATTTGAACACTACGGTGGAAAAGAGAACAATCTGGGACGCAAGTAAAGCAGCTATGAGAGGGTTTCTGATACAACAGAATACGATTAAGAAAAGACTCTGGAATGAAAAAAAGGATAAGATCTTAGAGAAGATAAGAGATGGAGAGAAAAAACTGAGATCAAAACCAAAGTCGAAGGAGGTTCTGAGAGAAATTAAATTCCATCAAGCACAATATGCAAAACTGATAAATCAGGAAGTTGAATGGAAAATTAAACAAATGAAACAAAGATCATTTGAATCAGCGAACAAATGTGGAAAACTGCTAGCATGGCAGTTGAAAAAGAGACAAAAATTGAACACGGTTACCAATCTAGAGATCGACGGGAGAAACATTCAGAAACCAGAAGAAATTAGAAAGTGTTTCCAGAGATATTTCAAAAAACTTTACACGCAAGGGCCGCAGGAAGAGACTGAGATAGACCAATTCTTAAAAATTAATGGATTACCAAAATTAGTCCAGGAAAAGAGAACAATCCTGAATTGCAAAATAACACAACAAGAAATTGAGGGTGCCATTCAGAATATGCAACTAGGCAAATCTCCAGGCCCAGATGGGCTTACCTCCAAGTATTATAAAACATTGAAAGACTACTTGATACAACCACTAATGGAGGTTTGCAATCAGATTATGGAGGGGAGGAAGGCACCGGAATCGTGGAAAGAAGCTTTCATCACATTGATACCTAAACTGGAATCTGAAAAGACCCAACTTAAGAACTACCGTCCCATCTCACTCCTAAATGTGGATTACAAAATTTTTGCAGACATTTTGGCAAGTAGACTTAAAAAAGTGCTAAATGAAGTAATTCATAAGGATCAGGCAGGCTTTCTCCCAGGTAGACATTTGTTTGATAATACCAGGAATATTATTGACATTTTAGAATTTTTGCAAACTAATATCAACACGAAAGCAGTGTTAATTTTTATTGATGCGGAGAAGGCCTTTGACAATATTTCTTGGAAGTTTATGAAGAAAAATTTGGAAGGGATGGGAGTCGGACGGGGGTTTGAAAATGGAATAGAAGCAATTTATTCAGAGCAAAAAGCTAAATCGATAGTGAACAATGTGGTGACAGAAGAGTTTAAAATTGAAAAAGGAACACGACAGGGGTGCCCCCTATCCCCTCTTTTATTTATCTCAGTCCTGGAGGTGCTTTTGAACATGATTAGGGAGGACCGGTTGGTGCAAGGAATACAGGTCGGAGTGAAACAATATAAACTGAAAGCTTTTGCAGATGACTTGGTTTTAACATTACAGGAGCCAGAATCTAGTACAAAAAGAGTTTTAGAACTGATTCATGAGTTTGGTCGGGTGGCGGGATTTAAGCTGAACAAGCAAAAAACCAAGGTTTTGGGGAAAAATTTGACACCTTTAGAAACAGATGGGTTTCAGAAAGAGACAGAGTTAAATGTGGTTAAAAAAGTGAAATACCTAGGGGTCAATTTGTCTTCCAAAAATTTGAATTTATTTAAAGATAATTATGAAAAATGTTGGTCAGAAGTTAAAAAGGATTTAGAAATTTGGTCAAGATTGAAACTTTCCTTGTTGGGTAGAATTGCAGCTATAAAAATGAATGTATTGCCAAAGATGTTGTTTTTGTTTCAAACCCTACAGATTGTGGACAGAGTGGAATGTTTTGGAAAGTGGCAGAAAGATATCTCTAAGTTTGTCTGGCAGGGCAAAAAGCCCAGGATAAAGTTTAAAATTTTAACTGATGCAAAAGAAAGAGGGGGATTTGCCCTGCCGGACTTAAGGTTATATTATGAAGCTGCAGCCTTCTGTTGGATGAAGGATTGGTTACTTTTAGAGAACACTGATGTCCTAGATCTGGAAGGGTTTAATAATTCTTTAGGATGGCATGCATATTTGTGGTACGACAAGGTAAAGACTCACAAAATGTTCAAAAACCATATTGTCAGAAAAGCAATATTTATTGTCTGGACAAAATACAAAGACTTATTAGAAAACAAGACCCCGAGATGGTTATCACCAATGGAGGCCAAGGCCCGGAAAAAACCCAATATGGAAGCCGGTTGGCCGAAATATTGGGAAATAATAGAAAAAATTGGAGACAATTGGAGGTTGCAGAGCTTGGAGAAATTAAAGGATAAGGTGCAAGATTGGTTACATTATGCTCAAATTCAAACTGGACAAAAAAGTAGGGTTCCAGGTGGAAAAATCGAAACTAGAGACAGAATTGCTTGAACCAAAGACTAAGGTACTTTCGAGAATGTATAACTTGCTGCTTAAATGGAACACCCAAGATGAGACAGTCAAATCAGCCATGATAAAATGGGCTCAGGATATTGGGTATAACATTATGTTTGAGGACTGGGAAAGGTTATGGACCACCGGAATGAAATTCACGGCATGTAATGCCCTGAAGGAAAATATTATGAAAATGATATATAGGTGGTACATGACCCCAGTCAAGCTTGCAAAGATACATCACCTGTCTGATAATAAATGTTGGAAATGTAAGGAGGCTGAAGGGACATTCTTTCACCTCTGGTGGACCTGTCCAAAAGTGAAGGCCTTCTGGGAAATGATCTATAATGAGTTAAAAAAGTTATTTAAGTATACCTTTCCCAAGAAACCAGAGGCCTTCCTTCTGGGCATTGTCGGCCAGAAAGTGTTAAAGAAGGATAGAACCTTTTTTATGTATGCAACTACAGCAGCAAGAATTCTCATTGCAAAATACTGGAAGACACAAGATTTACCCACACTGGAAGAATGGCAGACGCAATTGATGGACTATATGGAACTGGCTGAAATGACTGGCAGAATCCGAGATTTGGGAGAAGAAACAATGGAAGAGGACTGGAAAAAATTTAAGGACTATTTACAAAAATATTATAAGTTGTATGAATGTTAAGAACTTGCACGATTTGGAAATTTTAGCTTCAGCAATTAGATTTGGTGAAACAGGAAACTAAGTTATAAGTAAGAAAAGGTTGAAATTTAAAGTGATATTATGTTCAACTTAAGGTACAAGTAATTGATAAAAAGTATTTTAATTCCAAAAACATAATATCTGAAAGGTACAAATAAGATATGAAACAAGGTAATAATTTGCTGATATTTTTATTGTAAAGAACGCAGGGTGAGGAAGATGCGGGGAAGTCCAGTAGGTTGTACAAAAAAGTTTTGAAAAGTTGGATTTTCTTTTTCTTTTTTCTTCTTCTATTCTTTCTTCTTTTTTCTTATTTCTTTCTTATATCTTTTATGTTTCTGAAGTTTGTATTTGAAAAATGTAATAAAAATATTTATAAAAAAATAAAATAAAAGGCATGGTCCAGATAGAGGACGTGTGTCTTGAAAGAATGTGTGGCCTGGGGTGGGTTCCAAGGGCCTCATAGAGAAGGCTAGAGAAGGCATAGGCAAACTCCGGCCCTCCAGATGTTTGGGACTACAATTCCCATCATCCCTGACCACTGGTCCTGTTAGCTAGGGATGATGGGATTTATAGTCCCAAACATCTGGAGGGCCAGAGTTAGCCTATGCCTGGGTTAGAGGGCTGCATTTGGCCCCTGGGCCTGAGGCTCCCCACCCCTGCTTTACAAAGTGGAGTTGGATGAAATCATGGACAATATCTTCCAGATTGAGGACCTGGGATAACTGAATCGGTAGAGCATGAGACTCTTAATCTCATGGTCATGAGTTCGAGTTCCACATTGGGCAAAATATTCCTACATTGAAGGGGTTGGACTGGATGACCCTTGTGGCCCCTTCCAACTCTACAATTCTATGGTTCTATTACGATAATTTTTAAAATTACCAGTAGGGGGCCATTTTAATTAATGCTCACTTTTTGCAAGAAGTCAGAGCCATGCACTGTGAGAACTAATAATTAAGAAGGAGAAAAATAGAACATTGTTTCCCCATATTCATAGGGAAGCTTTATAATGCCAAACTGAGGAGGGGGTGGTATCAAATGTTTGATGTTAACTAACAAAGGACTTGATTTTCTAATAAGAAAAGGAAAGCTTCATTGAGAACAAAACAATTTTAAAATGACATTTACTCACAACCCCACTGTATCCTGTACTGTTTGCGCTGGGTAGCGTGTGTGTGTTTTCATAGTTTGCTCTGCAGATCACTCCTTCCATCGTTCTTCATTACCTCACAACAAACCTGGCAGCGTGGGAACCGCTTCAGAAGTACAGAGAGGGTGATTCATATGCCGCTGCCTCTGACTGTGAGAGGAAAGGAGATTCAGTCTGCCAGCTTCTCCAAACAAGATTGGGGGTGGGGGGGGGAGGTAAAAGCAGCCAAAGCAGTTAGTTTCCTTACAAGTGAACATCAAGACGCTGAGACAGATGAGAAGATGGACAGCTCAGAGACACTGCTCACATCTGCACCACACATTTAAAGCACATGGGAACTTAAGGGGGATGGGAACTGTAGCTCTGTGGAGGGCGAACTAGAGTTCCCACAATTCTTCAGGGGCAGCCATGCGCTTTAAATGTACAGAGTGGCTATGACACATGAGGATGTGCCACTGCTGGCCACACGGTCCCTCATATGTGCTACCCTGCTTTCCTCCATGCACCTTTCCTTTCACCGTTAGGGAGGATTGCGAGAGATGCTTTAGTACATTTAACAGAAAGCAGCAAGTTGATTTCAGCTGATCTCATTGGTTTCCAGATTCATACCGGTGGGTCCTGCTGTGGCTTTTTTTTCCCAGTTAACTGCACTGAAGGAACTGTTCCAGCTAATTCGGTACCTTCTGTCACAGCGCTTGAATGGAAGGAGAGGTAGCGTGGGCTGACATTCTTCTGTACAGCCATTAGGCACAGGGCTGGTGCCTGTGCCCCAGTATCCACATTGAATTGGGCAGTCCTAATGGTCTCCATCATTAAGTGTGCAGCATGTTCAGTGTCTGAAGCTCTTCATCTCCTCCTGAGTTCCTTCTTCTTTGCAGGGTCAATCCCACTCCCCTTTCATTTAAGCAGGGAGGAAGCTATTCAAATACTGTACCTTTCCTCTATGTATGGTACCCATTCAATTGATCAACAGCAGTGAACAGCGGTGTAATTAAACCAAAGCAACTGCAGCTATCTAATGTTTGGTGAGCTTTCTTTTCAAGTCAACAGGGGCACCACAAAGTCAAATATGGCAGAGACTTCCTTCAGCTGCATTTCATTTCATTTCATTATTTCATTTCACTTTATTTTATTTCTTCATTTGGATTAAGTAATTGGGTTTAGGGAATTCTGGATCCTTTCATGAGCAGGTTTTCCTGTTCTTTCTTTCTTTCTTTCTTTCTTTCTTTCTTTCTTTCTTTCTTTCTTTCTTTCTTTCTTTCTTTCTTTCTTTCCTTCCTTCCTTCCTTCCTTCCTTCCTTCCTTCCTTTTATCACTTTTGGTTATGCCCCAGTTAATCTTAATTGCCCGATTATAATCCCCAACTGACCTTCAAAGTAAACTGTGACCTGCAATTGGCTGGCACCCTCTCCTAATCCTTCTACTAACATAAAACAACCATTTGCAAAGAATTGGATGGCTTCAAGTGCACACAGTAAGGAAGTGCAATTGGCTTCATGGGCAATTTTATTTACATCGACAGCAGTAGAACTAAATTGAAAGGGCCGTTCCTTCATTGACTGGAGCTGCTTCTCGACTAAGGCCAATAGTCTATTCAGTTCCAAGAAATCAATTCACTGTGGATTTAGCCCTCTCTGTTATTAACACCACAGTAATACCGGATTTAGATTTACCACCGGACTGAAATGTTGATGTCTCTTTTAGTGCCAGGGTAAAAGCCATCCAAATATTATTATTTTTTAAAATATCATTTTCATTGAGGACATGCATGCGTCTTTGAAGGAAACTTACTGAGTCTAAAGGTGAACAGATCTTAGTCTGGCCTGGGAAGGAATCATGTGTTTGCCACCTTGGGTTCATGGTGAATGAAAGACAAGACAACCTTCTCCCTAGCCAGAGACAGAAGGCCAATCCATTCCACTCTTTGCTTTATAGCAGTCATGGCTGATGGTGGGGTAGTAGCAGTAATGTCACCCTCCCAACACTGGCGGCGCTACAGCTTACCTAGATGGGGTGCAGCAAGGCTACACTAGCAGAGCCAATCCAGAGCTCTTACTGGTGTGACCACACAGACCTGACCTTGCTGCCTGGTCCCATTCAAGCCCCTCCCAGGTTACACAGCATCTGTTGTGGCTCCACCACAGCACAGCATATGCTATTGTCTTGTAAGCACTTTTGGTTGTCAGTTCAGGGCAAAACTAGATGTCAATTTAATACTAGACTAAGTGGGCTCTCAGTTTTCACTGGGGCTGCAGCATACTTATAGAAAAGTTTTAATACCAATGGGCAACCAATGGTCCTCCAGATGTTGCTGGACAAGTCCTATCAGCTCTGGCAAGGGCTGATGGGAAATGGAGTCCAGCAACACCAAGCAGTGCAGAGACTCCGCAGCCCTGGTTTAACCTCTATTGCCCCAATGGCAATCCCAAAAATAATTGGTCCTGATTAAAATCAGCCTCCCCAGGGTCTATTATTTATTTAACCTGATGTAGATGCTAACTAGACATTAGACTCTCAGTCGCCCTGACCAGTCATCAGTTTTGTTTTGTCTTAAAACTGTATTGCTGGTTACAAGCTATTTCTGTGGCTGCATCTCCACGACGCTGTTGATAATTTCCACTCCAGTTGCAAGCAGAAGCAGGTGACGGCTGGAAACAAAAAAGGGCAACGAGTTCTGACAGGAAGGAGGAAAGGAATGATGATACGGGGAGAGAAAGTCACTGTAGGAGCAGTCTGAATGCACAGTTGGAGAAACAGGCTGCATACACACTAACCCATTTGTAGCACAAAAATGTAGTTTTTCTCAGTCTGAAGTCGTTTGTGCTCATCATCCTCAATATGCTGCTTTCAGTCTAGATTGAATCTAAATCCTGATGTCCGCAGTGGTGGATTTGGTTACGTGATAAGCATGTGAAAACCCTCCCCTTGATTAGGTTTCCAGTGCCTTTTTGCTTCCTGAACTTGCAGTAAGTGAAGGAAGTGGTATTGCAATATTGGTATATGGCCACCAACAACATTGGGCAGTTGTAGCCAGAAGCCCATTGCCGGGACTACCTCCATCTCTTGTCACCTGTTTTCAAATAGACACACTGCACAGTAATGCAGAATCAATCTTCAATAAGCTTCTATTTTTGGAACGAAACCAAAAATAGGGGCAAAAAATAATAATGCAATAGATCTAGATTGTGCATCGACTATGTAGGGGGGGAAAACATATACACATTCTCCATTGATTCTAGAATTAAAATGCCACATTTATGCAGCCACAACAGCTCAGAAAGCTAAAAGGTGTGGCTGAGCTCAGTCTTTTGTCAGGATTCTAGCCTTTCAGTAATGATTTCCTTCCCAAATCTGCACTCTGATTTCAGAGAATCAAAAATCATATGAAAAATATCTGGGTGACTGCATGCAATCCCAAGCACCAGAGGAATCTCTGTGGCACAAAAATTAAACAGTTGGTGCTTGGAAAAGTGCTCTGCTTTGAACCTTACCTGCGCAACTACTTGCTTGAGCCACCTGAGTAGAGACACCTTGAAGAAGACCATCACAGTATATACCTTCCTGAGTTGAAGATGGTGACTTTGTTTTATTTGGGGACAGTCAGAACTCAAACTCCAGGACTGCCAGGTGCAAATTGACAGCAGCAGATAAAAGGGCTTGATGGCAAGTGGCAAAGTCCCCGTTGCCAAATGCTGGCCAGAAAATCTGGAGTACCAGTGAAAGGCAAAGGGGGAGGAAGTAAAAGTCTATGACAAAGTCAAATATGAAGAAACATCAGTTCTTGTTTTCTCAGACCATTCTGCAATCAGTTCTATGCTCAAGTGGTATGAGTTGGGAAAGGATGCAATCTCACTTCTTTTAAGGCAATTTATAACAATTCTTTTTCTTTCTTTCTTTCAGATAGCTAAAACCAAGCCTGGCCTAACCCTCTGACATCCTTTTCACTTCCACTTGGAAACTCTCCCACTTCCTTTAAAATCATATTTTCTCCCACTCCCATTTCTCATTGATCCAGCTTTTAATATTTTAGACAATGCTGTATATAATATGTCCTAAACACAGTCATAACGAGAGGTTATTTGTGGTATTTACTGAACAATTGAGCTTTTTGTATCCAGTACAGGAATGTTAAAGTATGCAATGTGACCATACTCTATTTTGGAATGGATCTGAAAGTGCTGGCTATAGAATTGCAAACAGAAAAGAAAGGAGTAATCAAAAGTAAAGAAATTTGGCACAGATCCCCCTCCATATATAGCTCATTTACTTAGAGAGTGGAATGCCATGACATTGGAGGAAACAATACAGCACAAAGTGATATTACACTATTATGAGATGTTTTCTCCACCAGGCATCCTTTTTTTCAGCCTAAACACTGTCCACATTCTCAAGTCCCCAATGAAATTGGAATGTTAGCAAACGTCTTGCTAATTTCACAAGCTTGGGCTTTTCTCCTCTTCGGGAATTTAAAAGAGAAAAAGAGAAGTCCATATGCTCTCCAGCAAAACACAGATGAAAAGTCTTTGTCTGTTTCGGCAGCATTGATATTTTTTCACTTTCAAAAGATCATGTATTTAAACACCAGTGCAAATGAGGCATCCATGAAATTCCTAATTTTTCCTGGTCAGTGTCAGTTCTGGAGTGGGTGAAGACAGTGGCGTAGCGTGGGGGTTCAGGGGGGGCCAGCCGCACCGGGCGCAACATCTGGGGGGCACGCTCGCACTCTCAGCTCTCTGCCCCTACCTGGCTCACTCACTCTCTCTCACTGCAGTGCTGGCTGTGCGAATCCGATCCGAGCCGCCGGGTCGTCGCCCACTGTGGAGGGGGAGTGCCAGGCGTGCGGTGCGGAGAGAGAGCGAGGGAATATCTGGGGGAGGGACAGTGCAGCGGCCGCCCAGCACAGCACTGAGCATGGGAGAGAACCACACCAGACCAGACCAGGCAGCAGCAAGAAGAAGCTGGCAGCGGCGGCAGGTTAGGGGTTAGGGGGCCCAAATTACTTGCCTTGCCCCGGGTTAGGGGGTGCAAATTACTTGCCTTGCCCCGGGTGCTGACAACCCACGCTACGCCACTGGGTGAAGAGAGTTGGTTGGAGAAAGAGGGGAACCTATTTTGAGTTCAACAAAGATTCAGACTACACACACACACACACACACACACACACACACACACACACACCATATGTGCTCTTCAGAGCTTTTTTTCACCCAGAACTCAGTTCCGACACCACTCAGGTGGGCGCCATTGCCATTCTAAGAGAATGAGGGAGGTGTTCAAGGTGAGTTCCGGCACATCATTTTCTAGAAAAATAGCACTAGTGTTATTCCATTTCCCTCCTATTCTTTGATCATAGCAAAAGCAGCACAGTGATTGGGGAAAGAAACAAGAGAAAGGAAAGAATGGCTAAATTATGGACAATGAAGAATAAAGGATTGCTGGGGACAGTTCGAACAAGCTCTAGTATTGTTGATTTTAACAGGCCAATTAAAGTCCCTGCAGCATCAAGTACCATTCATTGGGATAGAGGAAGAAAGGGGGGGGGGTATCTTTAATTCTTTATCCCTTAAAGAAGCATCAACAATGAACTCCTTTCTCTGCTGTCCAATTATGCTATAATTAAACTGAAGCAGCTAGTTGGAGCATCAGCATGAGAGAAAAATGGGCACTGGCAGCAAACAATTGAGCTCAACACAGAATGTCTTTCTTTAGTCTGTAAACTAACACAGACAGACCAGAGTGTTTGGGGAGTCAAGGAACATAATAGATGAAACTCACCAGCTTCCAAAATGAAAACACCATTCCTTCCGCCACCCCTATTTCATCCTTACTTTTTTTTATTAAAAAAAACACATTGTCCACTTATCTGTCTGAACTAGATGACAGAGAATCGAGAGGACAAAGAAGCTGTAATTCTGCCATCTAGAGTCTGAAAGCTTGGCTGAATCAGAAAATTTGTAGAACAACCTCTAATCCAGAGAGAGGGACAGGTGGACTGTGATCTGGAGAAGAGATAGCAAACTGATAATCCATGAGCTGGATCTGGCCCCAAGGGCAAATGTTAATCAAGGTGCAATAACATTTTGCACACAGCTTTGCTTGTGAAGCTTGTGGGCCACACTTTGTAAACTATAACAGTCCTGAGAAATTGAAAATACCATTGTTGACCATCTCTAATCTGGATAAAGTAAAGCTTACCTTGATTTATATGCAATGCAGCCTTCCCTCAATCTGGGACCCTACAGCTCCCATTAGTCCTGGCCAGTATGGTTCATGTTTGGGGATGATGGGAGTTGTAGTCCAATCATCTGGAGAACTACGAGGAAGACCATAATAGAAAAATTTGGGGTCAATGGACTCTGGCACCTGTGGAGAGGAAGGTGAGGCCCATGACTCTCATCACAGCAACCAGCAGGGTGAAAAAAGCAGGTCAAAAGAACTCTCACACACATTTGGACCCACCCCTGGATCCTCAGCATCACTCCCTGGGGTCATATAAACATAGAATTGTAGAGTTGGAAGGAACCTTGGAGGTCATCAAGTCCAACTGCCTGCAATGCAGGAAACTCAACTAAATCATGCATGATAGGTGGCCATCCAAACTCTGCTTAAAAACATCCAAGGAAGGAAGGAAGGTGTCCACTACCTCTCATGGAAGTCTTACTGTCTTCTGCAAACCAGTCTCAGCAGCATCCTGACTCAGCCAATCCATGACAGGTAGAAACCATTTTAAGAGGAAAGTGGGCTGGATGGTCAGGTACCAATATGCAGAGTTTTGGTTTTAATCAGTGCTTTCTTTCTTTCTTTAAAAAATGTTTAGGGGTGCTCTCATTTTGACTCAAGAAAATCACTATTTTATAGTTCGAATCAGGCAAAATAAATACAGTAAATGGACAAAAGTACAAAGATTCACAAAATGTTTAGGGATATGCGTACCCCAGCATACCCCCCAGAAATAGCAAACCCTTACCAGGCTACAGATGAGCAGTGATAAATATTTCCCTTATGCAGCTGAAGTTTAAGAAGGCATTCTATTTGAAATGCAAAGAGCGAAGCAAAAGTCCCAGGTATGGTAGTCATGCATCCTCTTTCATAAGGGACAGTTTGAAGGGCTCTCAGAGGCCAGTCATGTATCTGAAGGGCTGCCCAGTCCAGTTCTTAGGAACCTTAAGAAGGGAGAGCCGGAGGGAGTCTTAAAGTTGCCCATCTACTGTTAGCACCTACATGTTAATTAGTGTATGCATATGTATATATTTTCTTTTCTTTTTCTTTCTTTCTTTGGTGATGTGGGTTCCCCCCCCCTTTTTTTTTGGCAGGGCATAAGTGACTACTCGAGCTGCAGGTGTGAATTGGCCCTCCCCCCCAACACACCTTCTTAAATAATAGACTTTTCTGGGAAGATTCACTTTTCTTCATGCTTTCAGTTTTTTGAACTCTGCACTTTGCTCCAAGTCTTTACACTCAACCCATCAGCAATCCCTAAACAATGCACAGTGAGGACTCTGGCCCTGGCATTCAATTAAAACAGCAGAGGCAAGAAAATTGCCCCTTATTTGCTCCCCCATAAGAATCTCCTTTGTTGATTGACAGTTTCCCCCATCCTTTCACACTGGAGAGTCCTCAAGGGGTTGGATAATAATGCTGCTGAGAAACAGCTGTGTGGAAAGTGTGAGAGGCTACACATTTGCCTTTGCTCCTGTCACACTGTGCATCTTCCAATCAGAAACATACCCATCTTCTTCAGGGCTAGAAAGACTTAAGATTTTTCAAAAAATCTGCTCTTTCTCTCAGTTTGCAATGATTATTTTGGTTTTCAGCTGCCTGAAGTGGAGGCAGGTAATGCAAAGACGACTGAGTTTTCAGACTAGTGTAAGAAAACTTTCACTGGTGACAATCGGCATCGTCACTTAGAGTTTCAGACCAATATGAGATGTCTCCTCCACCATCTCTGAACCTGCAGATTTAAAATGAATTTGCATAAACCAATCTCACCCACCCATCAGCTCTTTGTGCTGTAGTTTTTGCACATGCTTCTGGTGTTCCTCTTCAGCTAACTGGCACATGATGCAGTCACATTACCAGTACCAGCTTTGCCAGGCAACAGGGTAAGGTAACCCTACTACAGGCAGTGGCATGAGGGTGGAATGGGTGGAGATAGGAATGGTTGTCTGTTCAGCAACACTTCAGCCTGGGTCCTATCAAAGAGGGTGTTGGCATTTGGGCTTCACTTCACACAGCAAAATGTCATGGTGTGTCCAGCACTGCCCCTTCCTGAATTTAAGCAGGTCAGAGTCTGGTTGTTACCTGGAACGGAGATCATCTGGGAACCCCCAAGCTTGTACCCTTGAGCTTCATGAAAGAAAAGTGGCATCTAAATCCACTAAGTAAGTAACTATTACTTATAAGATAGAAATAGTGCACTTAAATTGTTCAAAGCACCTCACCAGCATAATGCAATATTTCATTATTTTCTAATCCTCATGAGTGGAGGGATCTTTCTAATGCGACTGTAACTTATCTTAAAATGTTTGCAAAAGAGAAATAACATTTTAAGACATAGAGTTGTGTGCAAGAAAGTCATTCTGTTTGTGCAAGGGCTTCTGCTTGCACAATGGAGGTTCCCCCCTACCCCTATCCGTTTCCCTGTTTGGTGGGTATAAACCCTTTTTTCAAGGGGGTGCACAAGGAGAGGAGGGGGAAGGGAATTCCTGTTGCACAAGCATAAACCCTTGCA
This sequence comes from Podarcis bocagei, assembly GCF_964188305.1. NCBI lineage: Eukaryota > Metazoa > Chordata > Lepidosauria > Squamata > Lacertidae > Podarcis > Podarcis bocagei. The sequence goes on along the minus strand of NC_138125.1, from coordinate 91,306,008 downwards.
TGAATGAGACAACTTCACTGGATACCACCAGATATTATATAGGCAGACAAAAGTATGAAGCAGTCTTGTACCTGGCATTCCTCGGAAACACCAAGAAACAAAACAAAAAAACAGTATAGTTCTTACACTGGTGGTTAAAATCAATGCAGCTTTGAAAGGTTAAGTCAGTAGACTGAATCAAGATGGTAGATTCAAAATGGCATCCAGTCATATCTGAACATAGATGAAAACCTGCTCCTTGATCTCAGGAACCATCATGCAAAATTTGGATGCTGTATTTAAGAGATGTCCAAATATAGGTCTCCCTTCCTACCACTGCTCTCAAACATTTGGCAGCCATGCATAACACAGTAAGTTGTGAATGAGACCTGATAATGCATCAAGAGGTTTTCCAGATGGTCCTGAGAGGTAGGAAAAGATTTACCGTATTTTTCGCACCATAGGGCGCACCGGACCATAGGGCGCACCCCAGTTTTTAGGGGGGGAATTCAAGAACAAAAATCTTTTTCCCCCCCGCAGCCCCAAAGAGCAGCGTACAGGCTGCACACAACCTCTCCCTGCCGGAGGGGTTGCGTGCAGCTATGGATCAAGCCAAGGCAGCGAGCGGGATGGATCCCGCTCGCTGTTTTGGCTTCCCCTTTAGCCCCGTGCAGCCTCTCCTTGGCGGAGGGGCTGCACAGGGCTTTCCTGGCTTTACTGGGAGGTGGGGGGATTCCCTCACCTCTCCCCAAAGCCCGCAGAAGCCGTGCAAACCCTTTAAAGAGATCACAGCTTCTCCTGGCTTTCCTGGGAGGCGGGGGATTCCCCCACCTCCCGCAAAACCGGCAGAAGCCGCGCGCCTTTTAAAAGGGCTGCACGGCTTCTCCTGGCTTTCCTGGGAGGCAGGGGGATTCCCCCACCTCCCGCAAAACCGGCAGAAGCCACGCGCCTTTTAAAAGGGCTGCACGGCTTCTCCTGGCTTTCCTGGGAGGCGGGGGATTCCCCCGCCTCCCGCAAAACCAGGCTCCCCCCCCCCCAGCCTTCTAACCAAGTCGGGGGACAGCGGCAAAGGCGCGCTGCGCCCCTGCCGCTGTCCCCCGAGTTTGCGGGGCTGGCGACGGGGAGGAGCAGGCTTCTCCCCCCGCCAGCCTTCTAGACAAGTCGGGGGACAGCGGCAAAGGCGCGCTGCGCCTCTCCCGCTGTCTCCCGAGTTTGCGGGGCTGGCGACGGGGAGGAGCAGGCTTCTCCCCCCGCCAGCCTTCTAGCCAAGTCGGGGGACAGCGGCAAAGGCGCGCTGCGCCCCTGCCGCTGTCCCCCGAGTTTGCGGGGCTGGCGACGGGGAGGAGCAGGCTTCTCCCCCCGCCAGCCTTCTAGCCAAGTCGGGGGACAGCGGCAAAGGCGCGCTGCGCCCCTGCCGCTGTCCCCCGAGTTTGCGGGGCTGGCGACGGGGAGGAGCAGGCTTCTCCCCCCGCCAGCCTTCTAGCCAAGTCGGGGGACAGCGGCAAAGGCGCGCTGCACCCCTGCCGCTGTCCCCCGAGTTTGCGGGGCTGGCGACGGGGAGGAGCAGGCTTCTCCCCCCGCCAGCCTTCTAGCCAAGTCGGGGGACAGCGGCAAAGGCGCGCTGCGCCCCTGCCGCTGTCTCCCGAGTTTGCGGGGCTGGCGACGGGGAGGAGCAGGCTTCTCCCCCCGCCAGCCTTCTAGCCAAGTCGGGGGACAGCGGGAATGGCGCGCTGCGCCTCTCCCGCTGTCTCCCGAGTTTGCGGGGCTGGCGAGGGGGAGGAGCAGGCTCCCCCCCCCCGCCAGCCTTCTAACCAAGTCGGGGGACAGCGGGAAGGGCGCACTGCGCCTCTCCCGCTGTCCCCCGAGCTTGTGGGGCTGGCGGTGGGGCTCTCCTGAAGCCTGGAGAGCGAGAGGGGTCGGTGCGCACCGACCCCTCTCGCTCTCCAGGCTTCAGCGAAAGCCTGCATTCGCACCATAGGACGCACACACATTTCCCCTTCATTTTTGGAGGGGAAAAAGTGCGTCCTATAGTGCGAAAAATACGGTAGATGTGTTTCACAGGAGCCCTCATGACATCAGGCTCAGAGTCTCAATACATCAATGTCTCACAGCAGGTGCTGGCTTTGCACAGAGCTGCTGGGATGTATGGGTCTTCTTCAGGCTGCAAATCCAGTTATTTCGCTCCCTTTTGCCACAGCACAGATGCAGGGTTTGTGTTTTGTTTTTGCAAACTCAGCCAGCACAGAATAAACGAGAAATCCCCGAGGGCAGTCGCCATCAGGATGTGCAGCTGTGGTTTCATTTCTGAGAGCCTCTTCCCCATCTACTTCCATCTGCCAAAATGTTGCAGAGCAGGGGGCGAGCAACACTGCAGATCTCCTGCTGGCTCTTGTCCAAGCTGACATCCCCTATTGCTAAGTCAAGAAGCACACGCTGCCATACCAGAGCCTTCAGGGCAATAGGCTGTAGATTGTTTGCAAAGAAACTTGAGCTATTGTCAAGTTGTGTGGTGCTACATAAGTCACAGTGGGTGAGCACATACAGGTGGCAACTATGATCAAGCATCAAAAACACGTATGAAGCAGCCTTGTGCCAAGTTAGATTATTTGTCCATGGAGCATGACGTTCTCTGAGTGGCAATGGATCTCCAGAGTCCCAGGGTAAAATCCTTTCCATCACCTGCTACCTGATCATCCTTTTAAATGGAGATGCCATGAGCTTTGCCACTAAGCTATGGTTAGTCTACGAAGTCATAATAAGCAACCATATTTTTGGGGGGGAATATTCTTTGGAATGTATGAGGATCCTTCATTGTTATTTCTCACATGGGTATTTCATGGGCATACATATTTTATTCTCATCACAAGCTGGGATAAGTTGAGTCAATGCCCCACATTGAGTTTCATGGACAGGGACTGAAGCAGATGTTACGAGCAACAGAAAAGGAGTTTTCCAAACCAATAAAACTTCCTGAAAAGCCTTAAAGACGAGGCGGGGGACATTTAAAGCACAGATTTTATGGGCTTAGTCATTCATCCAGCAATTCCCACTGGAATTGCACTGACGGACTTTGGGCTTTAAAATTTTAAGTGGCACACTGTGTGATGCCAACATTCAGTGTGTCCTCCCCGCCTCTTGCCTTCCGTTGTTCCGTGTTTTTGCAGTGCCCTCTATGGCACCCTCTCAGCTCAGCACCCAGTGTGAACCAGTCACAAATCCACCTCCAGCAAATGCCTACACCTGATCTCTCTTACCAGGTTGGATCCCAAATCAAAAGACTGGTTTGAGGAAGAGGCAGTGTCTGGGGATGGAGCTTGCCAGGGGGAGGGCGGGACAGCAGGTAGTAAATGGATCAAGTACTCTTCTCTTCCACCTGTTGATTATCCCATGTAGGTCTCTTTGCCCCCAAATTCTCAGTAAATGTGGAGTTGAAATCCCAACAATGATGAAGAGGCAAAAGACTCTCCCCTTGTTCTCCACTGCTGCCACTACCACCAAAAAAAGAAGCCTGCAGGTTAATATCCTGTCTCCACCCCCACTGCTGCAGCTTCTTGGCTTCCCCTTCCTGGGGTGGGGATGGAGTTGGGCCTTCCTATGCCATCCTCTAATAAGCAGAACACAGCACCAGATGGTGTGGGGGTTGCTTATTAGAAAGTGAGTAGGCCATAGCCAGCCATAGTGATCAAACAGCAGGAATGTAAAGGAGGAGGGGTCAGAACCTGACAGCAAATGAGGTATGGGAAACTGGCTGGGGTTAGCTTCTTAAAAGAGGTGCATTATTTGCCCTATATGTGTTGCCACAAAATTCTAAAATCCTGCCTCATCATATAGCACACACTGTAGTACCACAACTTTTTTCCTTTACCTTACCACAACTCTGAGGCTCCACTCCTAACCCAACTTTCATAGGTGTAAGCCACACCAAAGTCAATAAAACCTACTTCTGAGTAGACATGCTTAAGATGGCACTGTGAGTCCAACTTGTCATTTGCCATTCAAGATTTCCCTCTATTGGCTTCACACAGAAAATCCATTATCATCTCTGGGTTGCTTAATTTATGAAATTTGGAATGTCAATTGTTTCTTGCATTACTGATCTCTCAACGAATAGCTGCAGATCTTTCATAATGCTACAATGTCTGTCTTCAAGTGATGGATAGCCCACTATACGCTGAGTAAACTGTGGTCATGATGAAGCAATGGCACTGCTTATTAATGATGTAGCCATCATTCCAGGGATATCAGCTATCGCCATTTGCAAGGAAGGAGGTTTAAAAAATCTGTTCCCTCTTACTTGAAGGAAATTTTGTAAACACACACACACAAACACACACACAGAGAGAGAGAGAGAGAGAGAGAACTAATCCTCTTTCTCTGCAGCTGATCTGCCCCTTACAAACCCAGGAGGGGGCTTCTTCCTCGCACCTAATTGCCATCAATCTCTTCTTTTTTAATTATGCTCTGGCAGTGCACTGTTCAGTGCCATCTGATATTGGAACAAAGATTTGGATTTTCTCCCAGCACACTCTGGCAAAATTAAAACTCTCTGTTTTGTATAGCACTAATTTCAAAACACACACACACACAAACTCACTTGCAACTTTGGAGTAGTCAAATTGCAGCCTGACACGGTGTTCAGTGATACCGAATGGCACGGCATGTGTGCATAACATAAGCAGTTATGTGTCACTGATATGTGTCAGGTTGCTTTGCAGTATGCAACAGCGTTGACTGACTAAGCAAAAGAAGCTTGGGAATGGAGACAGCTTTGATTACCATTGCAACCAAACAGGGAGGGGGGAACTGCCATGGCAAATAATAGAATTGTATTTGGGGATGGATTAACTTGTAATCTTATTATTCTGTATCAAAGAGATAGAACAGGCAACCAATATTCACTGTCTCAGGATTCCAGTTAGGCAGTCTACCAGCTATTCACTTATTCTATCTGTCTGCAGTACTTTCCCAGCTTCCCTATGGTTATGACCCTCTGCAACAGAGATAGTATAGCAGGAAACAGGTGTGAAGGAAGCAAAGGTTCCACCCAAATTGACCTAGCAGACCAAAGATGGGGAGTGAAAGAAGTGAACCAGGAATTGTGTGCATCTTCCTATACACATAGAAGTGTAATATTGTTATCACATAGCCCTCACCTGCTTGGATGACCCTAAGTTAGACATGTGCATTAACTTCAGCAGGTCCACTCTGCGTAGAACTAACATTGAATACCACCTTTAATCTTCATGCCAATGGAGATCAGGGCTTTTTTCAGTGGGAATTCACTGGAACTGAGTCCTGGCACCTTTCAGGTAGGCACCATTGCTATCATAAGAGAACAAGGGAGATGTTCATGGTGAGTTCCAACACCTCTTTTTCTAGAAGAATAGCACTGATGGAGATATATTTCAGAGGGGTTAGAGTTAGTCGGGAGAAAATGTTGGGCATTTCTCTTTTTGCATTCTGAGTACTTCATGCCTATCAAAGGGGAAATAAATCACCTCATTTCATGCACTTTTGTGAAAACCAGCATTAAAATGCATTTCTGCCAACAGCCTTCATCAAACAATTCCTCCACAGAAGTTGAAATAATCTTCCTGACCTGTGGAAGGACATACAGATGATGATGTAATTAATGACGGAATCTCAGTATGACAAGAAAGGGATAGATGGAAACCAATGTTTAATACTGATATTTTATATATATAATTTTAATTACATTTTCTGTTTTACAATTTAAAATACTCATTTTACATCCTTAAGATATCAAAGACTTCCCTTCTTCTCTTTCCATGGTTCATTTTACATATTATATATCCCTGCATATTTTACGAAAACTATACCAATCAGTATTCCATTATTGCATCCATCAAAACTTATTTACACAGTTGAATTTATCTTAATGCTGCCAGCATTTTCAGCTGTACACAATTATTTCCCATGTATTCTATAAACGTTTTCCAACCTTCTTTAAACGTATGTTCTTCTTGTTCTCTTATTCTATATGTTAAGTCTGCAAGTTGTGCATATTCTGTCAAACTTAAGTTGGCATTCTTCTTTGGTTAGGACCTCGCTCGTTTTCCATTTGGGGACTAACAAAACATACATAAATAACTTTTCTCGACACCCGGGAATTTCAGTCTGAATTATCCCCAACAGAAAGGACTCTGGGTTTTTTGGGAAAGTACTTTTAAACATTTTTTTCAATTTGTTATGGATCATTTCCCAATACTCTTTTACCCTTTCACATGTCCAGATGTTTAATACTGATATTTAATGTGGCACGGCTACACTTTGGAACTTCCTGCCTATTGATATCAGGAAGCCCCCTTCATTGTGCTCTTTTCTGTGCCCGCTAAAAAACATTTTTGTTTAGACAAGCAAATCCAGATATCTAGAATATTGATGTGTTTTCAGTTTATAAATTTTTTTCTACTGTTTTAACTGCTTTTATTAATCGTTTTATTGCTTTATTGCTTTTATAAACCCATTTGAGGGTTTTTTATTATGAATCTAGTGGTATGAAATAAATAGCAACGTGTCTCCCATCAAAAATGCAAGAAGACATTCCACTGATGCTTCAGCATTTATTTGGCTTGAATATTAGATTGTGGAGCAGTGTTCCACATAAAACCAATACAATAAAACACAAAAACAAGGATAAAAGTAGCAGATGAACTATAAAATGGGCTACAAATTGCTAAATAATTTCCATTTAAACCTGGATATTTAGAACCTGATGCTACCACCTTGCTAAAACTAAGCAGATCTGATGTAGCCCATGCTTGGGTGGGAGAGGCAGATGGAAGCCTCATATGTCATACTGAGTCCCCTCAAGGGAGAAATGTGGGGTATAAAGGTACCAAATGAATAATAAATGAATGTTTTTGCCTGGTGCTGAAATGACAGTGTGTTAGCACCAAGGACAGCAACATTTCATAAGTGGTGCACCTCTACTGAGAAGGCCCTCCCTTGTCTCTTGGATATGATCATCAACAGAGAGGCCACTGGTAATTATCTTAGAGCCTGGGCTGATTGATATGGGAAGTGAGCATCAGCACTAGTTGCCGACAGCATTTGGAGAAGGATTCAAGGTGCTAATTTTATCCTAACTGTATTAGGGCTAGGGATGAGGGAGAGACCTGTTTGGTTTGAATTTTACTCCAAACCTACCTAATTTGCATTCTCCAAAACAATGAAGACAAAATACAGCTGTCTTCCAAAGATAACACTCCCCCCCCCCCATTTTGTGATACACTTCTCCAACAGCAGCAAATGTGTGTATTAGGGAAAAGGGTACAAAAAAATGCATATATTAATTTTTTAAAAATGCATTTGATTAGGGAAATTTAGAAGAAGAAGAAGAAGAAGAGTTTGGATTTGATATCCCGCCTTTCACTCCCCTTCAGGAGTCTCAAAGCGGCTAACAATCTCCTTTCCCTTCCTCCCCCACAACAAACACTCTGTGAGGTGAGTGGGGCTGAGAGACTTCGTAGAAGTGTGACTAGCCCAAGGTCACCCAGCAGCTGCATGTGGAGGAGCGGAGACGCGAACCCGGTTTCCCAGATTACGTGACTACCGCTCTTAACCACTACACCACACTGGCTCTCAAAACTGTGTATACTAAAGTATACTAAAAGATACACATACTACTCCTGATGAAATTTCATAAGTATGTTTCTTTTAAAGTTGGAAAGTGATAAGGAAATGTGGGGAAACAAAGAAAACTTTAAACTGACAGATTTGTCCATCCTTAATGTTAAGGAGTAACCAAAATGCCACAAAAGAATGAGTTCACAATTCTGTGACATTTTGACTGGCTCTAAGTATTGCCCTACTATGGATTTTGTAGTTTTCTTTTCCTGTCTTTCTATAAAAGACAATGGATTACTGTACTTTGTGGATGATAGGACATTTATAAGGTATGTTGTACATCATGGAGATGTGGGGTGGCGAGATTGTGACATATGAAGGAATGTGCTAAAAAAGGGGGCAATGTTTGTGAGGTGGGAAGGTAAGAGGTTAACACAAAAAAAATGGAGTGTGAGAAATGTCCTTATGAAAGGTCCCTGAGCATGCCTTCTTGGCCCAGAGATAGGGAAGTCATTTTGAATTGTAGCACCACAGATTTCTTTGCATCCACCAGAGTCAGGTCCGAGAAAAGGTGAGAGGGGAATCTAGGCAATTGAGAGCTTCCTTTGTAGGTTTTTTCCCCATTTTTCTTTTCTTTCTATTCTATATAGAATGGAGGCGGGTTACAGTGGTACCTCAGGTTAAGTACTTAATTCGTTCTGGAGGTCCGTTCTTAACCTGAAACTGTTCTTAACCTGAAGCACCACTTTAGCTAATGGGGCCTCCTGCTGCCGCTGCTCCGCCGGAGCACGATTTCTGTTCTCATCCTGAAGCAAAGTTCTTAACCTGAAGCACTATTTCTGGGTTAGCGGAGTCTGTAACCTGAAGCGTATGTAACCTGAAGCGTATGTAACCCGAGGACCACTGTATTTTAGAAAATCTGTCCTCCACCTGGCTCATTTGTATTTCAGAGTCTTTTGGGCGTCCTTCTCCTTCTGATTCTTCCATCATGGTTAAGGGGTGGCTTACAATGGAACACTGGAAGGTTTGCAAAGGGGTTCAACAGCAGGATCATCTCCCTGAAGCCAATGACAAAACAACCTTTAATCCCCAATGTCAGGGTACTGGCTGGGCTGCTCAGGTAAAAGTGTATTTTCCATCCTCCTGACAAGGAAGTCTCCACATGCCTTCCTTACCACTAGGACAGCATCTTCCTTATCACACACCTGCATAAGGCTTCATTTTCTCATATACTGTCTTTTGTCTCCATGAAGCATTCCTTCAAGGTCTTTTCTTCTTTCTTCTATGCTGTTAGCATGGAGATCCTCCACTGAATAGTTCTTTGAAAGCAATCTCAATTTAAAAACACACTCACATTTGCACATAGCCAGTTATGCAACCTTCTTAGACATTGTTAACTTTGGTATCAGGCTCATGGGCATACCTGATGCAACCTGCTTCAGAAAGCAACATTGGGGGGGCAGAGGGTACAGGTGATAGCAAGAACTGGATAGCAAGCACCTCAGAACACAGTATCTCATAATAAACTAAAGGATAGATTCGTGATATGGACTGTGGTTAGCAATGCTTGCCCACCGCTTCCCAAACCAGTGGAATGAATGCACTGGATGTAGAGTAGATGGGATTGTGCACACAGATGGAGAAGCTTCCATTATACCCACATCAAAGTGATGACCAAAACAGCACAACATCCACCACTCCTCCCATTAGTGTGCTGTACTTGCCTTTGTGGAATCACGGTATTTAACCAATGGACAGTCCACCCACCCAATGAATTTCAATCATTGGTACCAACAAAGGCTTCTACTGAAATATAACTAGCCACACCAGAGAGGCATATTTTTTTGTCATGGCAAGCGGAGAAATAATTAAATTCACCATCTGTCCACCCCTCCCAATATGTTCTTAAGCCTGTTCAGCATCCCCCATTGTTATTTATGTAACCAAAAAAGCACATTAATCACATGAATTATTGTTGCGCATTTAATTAATAACACATTAAGTTTGGCCCTCAGTCCATCCTGCCCAGAAAGTTCATCTTCAAAGAAGCACATTTGACCCTCTGTTTATCATTAAATCTTTCAAAGTATATAGCTAACATTCTGCTGTTTTGGGTGCTTTTCGGGGGGAGCAGCCAACAGCCTAATTCCTTTGTCTGGTGCTGTGTGTACTTGTGATAACACATATCTTTCTATGATTCCATCTTATCATGCTTCTGCAGAAATTAGCTACCATGCTTGACCTCTGCAAGGCCTCCTTTCCCTAGTATTTTATAGGATAAATGGCATTCATTGTGCATTCTGTGGATTTGTTTTCCACAAGAGGCCTAATGAACATCAAGGAAATTGGTGGCAGTGGAGAGGGGAGTGAACAAGAGGTGGGAAGAAACATTTTAAGTGGTGGAGTTAATTAGATTACATTGGTGTTCTAGCAAAGCAGGAAGATTCTACAAAAGCCTATAATAGAGGCTAATGAGAATTTTATCATGCTTGTTAAACGGGACATTTAATTGTGCAAAGGGGCTGTTGAACGTAATGTAAAAACTGGTTAATAAAAAGAAATCTTAATTGCATACTCAGTCCCGTAATGCCTAAGCTGTCCAGTAGAATGGAATAGCCTCAGGACATAGCAGTCAATGCTTTCTTCATTTTGCACTGGCAAATGTGCAATGTGATTAGGGCAGTTAATTTTCTCTGATGGGCATGAAAATTAATGAAGCCTGGATGATTTACACGGAGGGGGGGGTGTTGTCATTATTCCAATTGATCCTGGTAGAAGTTAATGGTTGTTATTGCTTATTGGGAAGGTAGCAGACTTTGGTGTGGCTTACCCCCTTCTCTTCCAGGTCATTGACACAGCTGCAGAATAAAGCTCTGTTAGAAAGCTACAGAGGCAGAGGCAGTGGCTAAAAAATGAGCCAAGAAGGCTCATTACAAAAAAAAAAAAAAAAAAAGGATTGGGTTTCTGAAATCCTTAAGAACATTAGTACAAGGCATTTTTTAGCAGAAAGCGTGCAGGGGAAATCCCACTCAAGTTTTCATGAATTCCTACCAGTGAACTCAAAATTTCATCCCCTGCCCATACCCTTTTAATTCTACTTGCTAAGGGTTGTTGTTGTTGTTTAGTCCTTTAGTCGTGTCCGACTCTTCATTACCCCATGGACCAGAGCACACCAGGCACTGTCTTCCACTGCCTTCCGCAGTTTGGTCAAAAGGGTTGTTAGGAAATCCCTATCCCCCCCCCAAGAGAGCTATAACTCCCAAGGTGGCTTAGCAGTCAATCCCTCTTCCTAAGGAACTCCGAGAATTGTAGCTCTGTGAGGGGAATGACTGCTAAGCCACCTTGCCTAATAACTCTCGGCACCCTTAATTAACTACACTTCCCATGATTCTATGGGGGGAGCCATAACTGTTTAAAGTGGCATGACACTGTATAGGGTTGTATTCAGTCAAGTCCTACTCAGAGTAAACCCATTAAAATGAATGGGAGGAATTCAACATCTTGCTCTTCATTCCATCAATGCAAGCATTTTTGCTTCAGAAAGAATGACACCCCTCTCTCCACCCCCTGTGTGCTCTTCCAGGGATTTTCACAACTCCCACCAAGCTAATTTTTTTTGGGGGGGAGGATAAGGAGATAAAGGAAACCTGTTGCACAAGCAGAAGTCCTTGAACGGGGCTTCCAGTGAAGGACTCATTAGTTGAATCCCAAGAACCTAAATGAAGCATATGATCCATTTACATCAGTAGGGCTACTCTGAGTAGGACTAGCATCGACTACCGCCCCATAGGGCAGATGGGGCTTTAGTTGGCTACAACCCAACACATTTTCATTTTCAAGTTTTCTTCCAGGATGACAGAATTAGTGGTTCCTTAAAATGAGCATAATGATTTTTCCACATATGCAGAAACAAATAATGGGATTCATTTCAGCAACTTCACCAAAGAATGTTGCTGACAGTAATTGCAGGCACTTGGGGGTTTCAGAATTTCCCCCACCCTCCATACAGAAAGAGGAAAGCAGGCTTCCTTCATTTGGATCCCAGGCATCCTTCATTACCAATGCAAATACTTTGAAGTCACTTGAAGTAAGTACCTCCTTAATTGAAGCCCCAATGTATTTGAAACAGTTGTTATAAACAATAACTTAAGCAGCAGGGGTAATCACAGGATGTTAAAACTAGAGAGATATCAATCCCTCCCCTGGGGCTTGCATGGTGATTTCCGTCTCATGAACCCTTTCCTCAAGTTCAAAAAAAGGAAAAGCCATAAAATTTAAATATGGAAGCTTGCAATCCTGAGGGTGGAGCTCTCATTCCCCTCTACACAAATTCTATTGAAATCTATGGACCTTTAGGGCAAAGGCAGAATGGGAAGTGGTTCTTCTGCTTATTGGTGCCTGGATCACAGAAAAATATTTCTGTCCTGTGCTAGATCAGCTCCAGTTCGTGCAACCATTTGCAGAAGATTTGCATGAAGGTTTGAACTGTGCAAACACTCATAGCATCTGTGGTTTTAATGACCAAAGACACACCAAGATGGCCTTCTGCATCACTCCAATGTTTGGGGAAAGACCATTAGTACAGCATCTGTCTTGCATGAAGAAGGTTCCAGGTCCAATCCTTGGTGTCTGCAGGTAAAGCTGGGGAAGGCTCCTGCCTGAAAACCCAGAAAGCCGCTGCCAGACAGCGTAAACAACACTGAGCTAAGAGCTTGTTATGTACAGTGGTACCTCAGTTTATGAACTTAATCCATTCAGGAAGTCCATTCTTAAACCAAAACCATTCTTAAACTGAGGTGCGCTTTCCCTAATGAGGCCTCCCGCCACTGGTGCCCTTCCACCATTCGGATTCCATTCTTAGACTGAGGTAAAGTTCGCTAACCAGGACACTACTTCCGGTTTTGCGGAGTTCATAAACTGAATCGTTCGTAAGCAGGACTGTTCTTAAAAAGCATGCTTTTTAACATGCTTTTTAACATCTATATGAAGCCGCTGGGAGAGATCATCAGGGGGTTTGGACTGGGTGTCCATCAATATGCAGATGATACCCAGCTCTACCTCTCTTTCAAATCAGAACCAGTGAAAGCGGTGAAGGTCCTGTGTGAGTGCCTGGAGGCAGTTGGAGAATGGATGGCAGCTAATGGATTGAGGTTGAATCCTGACAAGACAGAAGTACTGTTTTGGGGGGACAGGGGGCGGGCTGGTGTGGAGGACTCCCTGGTCCTCAATAGGGTAACTGTGCCCCTGAAGGACCAGGTGTGCAGCCTGGGAGTCATTTTGGACTCACAGCTGTCCATGGAGGCGCAGGTCAATTCTGTATCCAGGGCAGCTGTCTTCCAACTCCACCTGGTACGCAGGCTGAGAATCTACCTGCCCGCGGACTGTCTTGCCAGAGTGGTGCATGCTCTAGTTATCTCCAGCTTGGACTACTGCAATGCGCTCTACGTGGGGCTACCTTTGAAGGTGATTCGGAAACTACAACTAATCCAGAATGCGGCAGCTAGACTGGTGACTGGGAGTGGCCGCCGGGACCACATAACACCGGTCTTGAAAGACCTACATTGGCTCCCAGTACGTTTCCGAGCACAATTCAAAGTGCTGGTGTTGACCTTTAAAGCCCTAAATGGCCTCAGCCCAGTATACCTGAAGGAGCGTCTCCACCCCCATCGTTCTGCCCAGACGCTGAGGTCCAGCATCGAGGGCCTTCTGGCGGTTCCCTCATTGCGAGAAGCCAAGTTACAGGGAACCAGGCAGAGGGCCTTCTCGGTAGTGGCGCCTGCCCTGTGGAACGCCCTCCCATCAGATGTCAAAGCAATAAATAACTACCTGACATTCAGAAGACATCTTAAGGCAGCCCTGTTCAGGGAAGTTTTTAATCTGTGATATTTTACTGTATTTTTGGTTTCTATGGAAGCCGCCCAGAGTGGCTGGGGAAACCCAGCCAGATGGGCGGGGTACAAATAATAAATTATTATTATTATTATTATTATTATTATTATTATTATTATTATTATTAAACCGAGGTACCACTGTATTCAGTGATCTGTGTTTGCCTGAGCTTGAGTCTGGACTAAGGATTCTGAGCCCCTGTGTTCTGATTCGATACATGATATCCAACCACAGAACATTTCAGGATTTGGGCATCTGTCACTGACCCTTAAACTCTGAGTTATGATTCGCAGCTTGGGAGTTTAGACAGCCAATCACATTGAGAGTGGGAGTGGCCCAGGCCTTCAGAAATGCATATAAGCAGTTGCTTTGCCCGATGTCCAGTTCTGTTCATTGAATAAAGGTTATTGATGTTATCACTGTGTCTTGCCTCATGGGAACTCATCTACACTTCAGAGTTGTTGCTAGACTGGTGTTAGTAGTCATTAGGCAGCTTCCTTGTGACCTCATGGGCTTCAAATTGTTGCCATATTTCCTGTTGCAAGCAGTTGAGGAAGACCCTTTTGCAAAATGGACACCTAGTAAAAACTGCACTTAGCAATGAAGAATGAAAGGTAATGGGAGTTGAACAAAACTCCCCACCACTTTTGGGTGTTACAGTACCCAAAGCCAGCCAAGTTGTTGTTGTTTTACACCTGAGGTGGAAAATCCTACAAGCACTGAGAGCATGTAAGCAATGCCTACAAATGAGCTGGTCCCAGTTCAAATGATCTGATGATCATGCATTTTTCTGTTCTTGTGAACAGACTCTGACTTAAAAAAGACAACAGTGGGTTGCATCCAACACTGTTGCTCTGCTCACACAACAGATGTTTGCTTACCCAATGGAACTTCCCTCTTCTCTCCTCTGCAGTGCTCCATACATTCTCCAAATTTGCTCTCTGGGAAAACCTCCAGAGCAGATTTTGGGAGTGCACAGGGAAGGAAGTCCAGTTCTACAAGCAAAACTCTGCGTGTGCAGTGTTGCATACAGCCGATTGGTCCTTGATCACCACTCCTACTATCAAGACTGCCTTATGGGCAGGAGCTGGCATTTATAAGAAAACAAAGGTGTTAACAGCTACATCTCTCTATATATATCTTGGAGATTTTTCCAATATCACTGTACAGGTGTGGAAAATCCAACACCAATCAACAAAGGAATTGTTGCAAATTACCCATTTAAATGTTTACTGCCTGAGCATTTTTGTCTCCAGTGATGGAATGTTGTGGAATGGAATGTAGCCACTGACACATCACACACACACACACACACACACACACACACACACACACACACACCCTGAAAAAGAGGATACAGATTTGCATTTAATGTTCATATGCTAATTTATATGGAGAGATGCAAATTCATAAAAAATATAAAAAAATTCCTTCCAGTAGCACCTTAAAGACCAACTAAGTTAGTTCTTGGTATGAGCTTTCGTGTGCATGCACACTTCTTCAGATACTAGGTATCTGAAGAAGTGTGCATGCACACGAAAGCTCATACCAAGAACTAACTTAGTTGGTCTTTAAGGTGCTACTGGAAGGAATTTTTTTATTTTGACTATGGCAGACCAACACGGCTACCTATCTACTACATAAAAAATATGTTATTAAAATAGAAATGCAATGCATCACATCATAGTGGAGAAGACTGTGACCAGGTGGTCTCTGTGCCCTACCAGTAGGCAGAGTGAGCATCTCAGATGGCAGATGCTGTGGAGCAACAACAGCGAGGTAAAGGAAGTCAGAGTTCTGCATACTATGTGGTGAGCCCTGCATCCTCTAAGCTAGTTTGCTATCTTTAGGTGTGGTGGAGGATACTATTCAGTTGATAAGTTGGAGGATACTATTCAGTTGATAAGTTAATATTCCACAAGTCTACCAGGGGAGGTTTTTTTGCTCAGATACAGTAAAAATAAAAGTGTAACAGAGGGTTTTTCCACACTTCCATTTGCCCCACCGCTTTTCCCTGGGGAAACCTGATCTTTAGTGCTGAATCGGAACAAAGGACACTTGAGTTTTCCACGGTTTGTTCCAATGTAGCACTAAAGAGTGGGTTTTCTGGGGCAAAGGCAAAACCAGTAGGATTCAAGTCTACAAAGAGTAGGGAAAGTAGAAAACCTCTCTGACCCATGCTTTCTAGGCATGGGACAAGCAGAAGTGTGGATGAGGCCATAGCATGTCTGTCTTACGTGTGATTTAGCATTCTCAATACCAAGATGCTGTCTGCATTGGCTTAGAAAAGTAAAAAATAATAATAATGCAGCAGTCTACATAATCTATAAACTCAACACTGTAATTTAGGATTATTGTTCAAACCCTTTATGGGAAACAGCATGTGTCTCACAGGGATTTAAATGACTTGACTGAGCTTTCATTTGTTGCTTAACCAGCAATATGCAGCAATATGTGTTGAAAGAGACGAGCAAATAGAGGCAATCTTGTTTTGCTTTTTAAATTAAGGTAGGGGAGTGCTGGTGTGGTTTGTCCATGGCTTTATTGATTAATTCATCATGCCTTTGTTCGCATTTGATTTGCGGTGATTTCCACCTCTTTGTGGATTAATAAACAGACATGATTGCAAAGAGCCGGGCTCTGACATCCAGTCATTACAGTGCCTCGCCCCTGTGTCATTTTTTAAAATATATTCTTGGCCGCTGTTATTTCCTTGGGCAATTTATCAACTGTCAGTTAACAAAGGTTGCTGTTCAGCTATTTAAGCCAAACACTGCATAACAACAGATTTTTTCCCAAATGCTAATGAATGTGCCACCTATGATGAGATCTAATGGGCTGGATCAAATATAAGACAACGGAGGGAGGAAGAATTCATACGCTTTTATTTCCTACAGATGCTGGAAGACCATCCAGGAAGTTCAGGTTAGTAGCTTTCCCACAATATAGAGGAATAAAACAGCACATGTGTCTGTGTGTTCATTATAGTACAACCTCAAAGCAATTTACAAAAAGAATAAAACAATAAAACTACCAGTAAAAAAAGAAGTCAGAAACAACTATTTAAAGCATTCAAAAATAATTAAGATCAACAATAAGCTGAAAAACAGATTAAAACATATGACAACATTCTACACATCTGGATAGGCTTAACTAAACAAATATGTTTTTAGCAGGCACCAAATAGAGTACAGTGAAGGCACATGCCTGTTGTTAATAGGCAAGGCGTTCCAAAGCCTGAGTGCTGCCACAATAAAATATTGATTTCTCACAAATGTGGAATGAATACTGTATGGCACCTGTAATGGTGCCAGTTCCTCAAATCAAAGCAGTTGCGTGGCCATATATGGGGTAAAGTGATCTGGCAGGCAAACTGGCCTCAAGCTTCATTCACACATACACGTTTCCAAGCACAATTCAAAGTGTTGGTGCTGACCTTTAAAGCCCTAAATGGTCTCGGCCCAGTATACCTGAAGGAGTGTCTCCATCCCCATCATTCTGCCTGGACACTGAGGTCCAGCACTGAGGGCCTTCTGGCAGTTCCCTCACTGCAAGATGTGAGGTTACAGGGAACCAGGCAGAGGGCCTTCTCGGTAGTGGCGGCTACCATGTGGAACACCATCCCATCAGATGTCAAGGAAATAAACAACTACCTGACTTTTGGAAGACATCTGAAGGTAGCCCTGTTTAGGGAAGTTTTTAATGTTTGATGCTTTGTTGCTTCTTTATTATTATATTGGGAGTCACCCAGAGTGGCTGGGGAAACCCAGCCAGATGGATGGGGAATAAATTATTATTACTACTACTACTGCTACTACTACAACAACAACACATGCATACTAGAGATAATAGTACAAAGTTCAGAGACACACCAACGATGAGGCCTGTAAGATGTTATATATCTCTCTCTCTCTTCGTGTTCTCTCCTGTACTTTTAAGTAATGTCCAAATGACTCCTTTGACACAAGACAGAGAACTCCAAGAGGCAGGGAGGAGAAATGGCCATTGGATCTGGTGGAATGGTGCTCAGGTCAGAAAACTGGAAGACAGATGCTGCTCCAAAAGTATTATGACCTTACCATTTTTAAATCACAATATTATGAGTGAGAAGCAGGGGTGTGATTGGGAAATTGACTTTGGCAGGCATGGCATGAGTCTGGACAAGCTACTTATCTATAGCATGTAGAAGAAGGGTAAGAAGCTTTTGTGATTGTCAGTCTCACTACAGGATTTTTGCCCTTTCTCTCAGTATGACATTGATGGATCACAGCTGAAAATGTGAGAATTCTGGAACCTCTTCTTTGGACGGACACACAAACACACACGCCAAGATTTAAAAAGGAGAAGATGTGACATATTTTTTCTCTACTTGTAGGAATTATCTGTTTTGGTTGAGGGTGTTGCATATGAATATGACATTGTATTTTTCAGAATTCACGATTTAATTCCCTGCTATGCAACTGCTCAGACACCATTAGCTACTTGAATATAACTTTATTTAACCAACCACGTAGCCATCTTCCCTTAGTGTGCAGCTCCATTGTCTTTCTCTTCTAGCCTTCCTGTATGGACATTTACTGCTCTCAAATCGACAGTCGCGCTTTCTAGAACACACACATCTATGGCATTATACCACATGACTACTGCTCTTTTGGAGAGCCACTTACGCAGCAATCCAAAATAACGAAACCCATCAACTGGTGTGGCTATTGGCAATCTGGCAAAACAAGAGCGCTGTATCCAAGCTGCTCAGCTGCGGCCGGGAGGGGGAAAACTTACTAGCTCAGTGAAAGCCGGAGACATCTGTGGCATCCATGACAACTCCATTTTTGCCAATCTGGGCACACTACCCAGCAGACATATGCACCCTACCCAACACATGCCTGGCCAGTCACCGACACACAAGCACAACTCAGATGTTCGTGGGCAACACCATAAACAAATGAGCATGGTCCCACCTGTCCTCCAAGCTCCCCATCATGCAGTCATGCCCCACCACATGTTCTCCCCAGCACAAAGGATGTATTCCACCACTCTCTCAGTGCAGGAGAGGAAGACCTTTATTGCAAACCCCTGTGGGCACAGCAGCACAGAGCAAGCTGCCTCTCCACCCCTTATACACTCTAGTAGGTAGGTAGCAGGTAGTTTATTTATTTAATAAAATTTATTTTTAAAAACCTGCAAAGTGGTTTACCAAAACAAAAAACAAAAAAAACCACAGCAGTAAAATCAAGAAAAATTAACAATCCTACTTTAAAACGTACAAAAGCTAAAATATTAAGATTAAAATTACTTCAACTTCCTAAGCATCTAGGTATGCTTGCCTAAAGAAGAATGCTTTTAGCAGGTGCCCAAAAAGAGTCTAGCAAAGGCACGTGTTTGTTGCAATTTCAGCCTTCACGAAATAGGAAAACGGCCAAGTAAACAGCTATTTTCATGGAGGAGGGTCAAGATATTAACTGATATGCATGAAATTTCATATGTAGCTATATAATCCCTAGTGTAGCAAGATATGACCTTTGGAGCAGGCATTTTCAAAAAAGAAAAAGTTTTTTTATGAACCGCCCTAGTAGGGCAGTAATTGTTCCTTGATAATTTGTCACCGCTCTCCATGATGGCACCTGGGGCAAACCGCCCCCCCACACCCCCTTTCCTACCCCCCTGGCCCCAGCCACTCTGGGCAGCTCCCCCCAAAATATTAAGAACACAATAAAACACCAACCATTAAAAACTTTCCTGATAGTCGTATTATGGGAGTTGTAGTCCAGCAACAACTCTAGGGCTAAAGGTTTTGCACCCCTGATTTAAGCATAATTCAGCTCTCCTGCAAAGCTAGTCTTTTTACCAAGTGAGCCAGGCCAAAGGGAGTACATTCTGCCTCCTCTTCCTACACCACAGAAATTTGCACTCTGTGGCAATAAACAGTGGAACGAATAACCTTTTGTTGAAGGCTAATATTTATTGGTCCAGTGAAGCATTTTACATTGCCTGCCAGTAATGAGCTACCCTGTCATCAATAGTCAATTAACTCTCCACAACTGTAAATCCACTGCAATAACCTAGGGACTACAGCATGTGTTTTCCAAGCACACACTTCAGGCAAAAGTTCAAAATTGAAACTAACTAGACGTACACTAAATGCAAATTACTAAGGTTTTCCCCCTTCCATGTTATGTTAGTTTTTTCTTTCTTTCTTTTAAGAAACATGCATTCTATCCCCGTGGAATGCACCATTTATAGAGTTTAAAGTTTAATTACTCTTTTTGCCTTTGGAGCATTGGATAATCAGTCACCTATGAAGAACAGTGTTTAAGAAGGCTTTTTATTCATTTACAACACTCTGAAGCAAAGACTGCTGAAGCACACAAGAAGGAGTGTTTTGATGAGCTCCAGAACTGTTGGTCGGGATTATTTCTTTATTCGCCAACAAGTTTATGATATGCATAATGTATGCTGACAAAGGCATCAATAAAGGAAGGGAAAGGGAAGCTGAGGTGAACTGAGAGACACTCCCAACTGAGGCACTGCATGTCCAGAATCATTTCTGAAGCCAATTTAAGGTGCAGAACCTAGCATATGGTATCCAAGGACTAGTGTCAGGCTCCTGGGGCCTAGGCATTTGTTGTTGTTTAGTCATTTAGTCGTGTCCAACTCTTCGTGACCCCATAGCACACCAGGCACTCCTGTCTTCCACTGCTTCCTGCAGTTTGGTCAAGCTCATGTTTGTAGCTTCGAGAACACTGTCCAACCATCTCGTCCTCTGTCATCCCCTTCTCCTTGTGCCCTCACTCTTTCCCAACATCAGGGTCTTTTCCAGGGAGTCTTCTCTTCTCATGAGGTGGCCAAAGTATTGGAGCCTCAGCTTCACGATCTGTCCTTCCAGTGAGCACCCAGGGCTGATTTCCTTCAAAATGGATAGGTTTGATCTTCTTGCAGTCCATGGGACTCTCAAGAGTCTCCTCCAACACCATAATTTAAAAGCATAGCCATTGTCAGGCCAATGCAACACACTTCCCTGGGATTAAAGGCCCTTTGCCATGGGCATAGCCAGGATTTTTCTTTGGGGGGGGCAGACATTTGGTAGAAGGGGCAGAACCTCAGGTTTGTATTGAATTTGTCATGAAGTAGTGATCCTTTGAGCAAGTACTGCTGGGCGGGACCCCTCAGGAAGGTGGTAACATTTAGTCTCCCAAAGTGGGAGCATGTGATGGGGCTGGCTAGTTCCCAGCCCCCCTGCCAGCCCCTATAAATCTACGAGTTAATCTACCAGGGGAAAGAGAGAAAACATGCCATGTTTTAGACATGCTGTTTGATGTTCTGTAGCTGGTGCCAGAGAAGAAGCCAGTAAAGCCTGGTAACCGTTTGGTGCTTGCATGTGATTGATTAGCAGCTCGGAGGGAGGACTTGGGAAAGCGACTCTCTCCTTGACAGACTTGTATTGATTTTTATTGATTTAGGGGGGCAGGTGTCTCCCCTGCCCCCCCCCATCTATGCCCATGCCCCTTGCATAGCATTAAGCTTCCTTCTGAGTAAAAATGTTTAGGGTTGCACCGTGAACATCTCTAGAGACAGGAAGGCTAACCACGTAGCCTGGCCCATGGAACACCCTACTAGAATCCATTGTGTGCTTGCTGCAAAGGAGGGTCTTTCACCATTTATGGTGGCAGGACAAAAGGGAGAAACATGCTAAGAGGAAGGCATGTTTGGCAAACCCTCACCGTGATCAACCAGAAACCTATGTCCCCACGGTGGAAGGATGTGTGGCTCCAGAACTGGTCTCCACAGTCACTTATGGACTCACTGTTACTATGAGTGATTGCCAAAGAAGGCGGCTTTCCAGTTCAGCCTTGTGGGAAGGGGCAGTGGGTGAAATCTAAAGCAGAAAACCAAGGCTACTTCAAAAGGAAAAGATTTTTTTTATTAAAAAAATGCAAAATGTACCCTCTACTGCAGCCACTAGGAGGTAAAACTGAAGCATGTACTGCTTAATTATCCCATTGAAATCAGTAGGACAAGCATTTGTCTTTGGCTAGATTATACCCCTATTTATTTCTTTTAATGGGCATCAGGAAACACTCTCCTTTCTGTAGCACAGAATTGACCTCCTGAGGTCAATTATAGTAATCACTAGTTTGCTTAGATTCTAATTGAACAGAGACAAAGCTGCACAACACAAGGTCAAGAGTTCATTAATTAATTGGTTTACTTAAGCACATCCACATGACACTTTCAGAAGCAATCAGCTAATAAAAGCACTCTCCTATGGAGATCATATATAACCCTCTGGGGTTATGCAGGTGGTCAGTCTTTTTAACTCGGTTGCAGAGAACAAAGAATGAACACGTTAATGAAAAATTCAAAATTGTGCCTATTGGGCAATATTGTGCCTATTAAACAACAATGTATACAAACATGTTAGGAGAAATACACACTAAAATCTTGACAAATTTCCTTGAGCACTTTTTATTTTGAAGGGCGGGGAATGCAAACTGATGTAAAAATGTGGTAAACTAAACTTAAGATTTGAAACACGGGGAAATGAGTATGTAGAGAGTGGTACTCCATGCCAGTTATGGCACTTAGCCGTTTTTGGATGTTGATTTCTCTCTGAATCTGTCCACTTCCTTCGCTGCCTAAACAAGCTTCAGCCCAGGTTGTTTCTTGTTGGAGGCAGTACAGCCTCTGAATGCCAGTTACTGGGAATCACAAGCAGGAAGAGTGCTGATGCTCTCAGTTCTTTCTTGCAGGCTTCTCATAGGTATCTAGCTGGCCAGTTTGAAAACAGTGCTTTTATTATTTTTATTGTTGTTGAAGAGTTTGGATTTGATATCCCGCTTTATCACTACCTGAAGGAGTCTCAAAGAGGCTAACAATCTCCTTTCCCTTCTTCCCCCACAACAAACACTCTGTGAGGTGAGTGGGGCTGAGAGACTTCAGAGAAGTGTGACTAGCCCAAGGTCACCCAGCAGCTGCATGTGGAGGAGCGGAGACGTGAACCCAGTTCACCAGATTAGGAGTCTACCGCTCCTAACCACTACACCACACTGTTGTTAAATTTATATACTACTTACATGCCAAAATCTACTATATATGTTGGTAACTGGTTTGTCTATTTGTCTATTTGTCTGTCTCTCTTTTCTCTATAAATTCAGCTGTCACGTGAGATATTGTCACCAATCTCATCCTGAGAATTCCCAAGGGTGAGGTGGTGGTCTTCATCAATGTTTGGACTTGAGGTGCCATTTTGAATCAAGACGGTGGTCCAAAATGTGACTTTGGTGTGACTGCCCAATTTGGGGCATGATGTGTCCAAACTCTGCGAATTTGGACAGCGGTGGAGATCATCGCCCAATTTGGTGTGATGGATTCCAGCTGTGCCAGTTTGGATGTATACTGAGATATTGTCACCCAACTTGGCATAAGGGTTCCCTAAAGGGAGGTGGCGGGCTTCATTTGTGTTTTGTGGATTAGTCAAACCAACCAAATTGTCCTTCGTTTTTTACTTCCCAAGGTATTTCATGCAGAAGATCCTCCCAAGAACAATGGGAATTTATTATTGTTTACTGAATTTATTATTGTTTATTTATTAAACAATAGGAGTTTGTAGGGCAGCAGTTGAAGAAGGAGCAAAAAGGGTTTTCTTGTGTGTGTGTGTGTGTTTCTTGTGGCTGATTAGCTGTTTTCCCTGTGTAAAGGTCAGAGGGGGCAGGGTTTCTGTTGAGGCAGGGGATTAGCTGTGGGAGGAGCTTATCAGAGTTTGTAGGGCAGCAGTTGAAGAAGGAGCAAAAAGGGTTTTCTTGTGTGTGTGTGTGTGTTTCTTGTGGCTGATTAGCTGTTTTCCCTGTGTAAAGGTCAGAGGGGGCAGGGTTTCTGTTGAGGCAGGGGATTAGCTGTGGGAGGAGCTTATCAGAGTTTGTAGGGCAGCAGTTGAAGAAGGAGCAAAAAGGGTTTTCTTGTGTGTGTGTGTGTGTGTGTTTCTTGTGGCTGATTAGCTGTTTTCCCTGTGTAAAGGTCAGAGGGGGCAGGGTTTCTGTTGAGGCAGGGGATTAGCTGTGGGAGGAGCTTATCAGAGTTTGTAGGGCAGCAGTTGAAGAAGGAGCAAAAAGGGTTTTCTTGTGTGTGTGTGTGTGTGTGTTTCTTGTGGCTGATTAGCTGTTTTCCCTGTGTAAAGGTCAGAGGGGGCAGGGTTTCTGTTGAGGCAGGGGATTAGCTGTGGGAGGAGCTTATCAGAGTTTGTAGGGCAGCAGTTGAAGAAGGAGCAAAAAGGGTTTTCTTGTGTGTGTGTGTGTGTTTCTTGTGGCTGATTAGCTGTTTTCCCTGTGTAAAGGTCAGAGGGGGCAGGGTTTCTGTTGAGGCAGGGGATTAGCTGTGGGAGGAGCTTATCAGAGTTTGTAGGGCAGCAGTTGAAGAAGGAGCAAAAAGGGTTTTCTTGTGTGTGTGTGTGTGTGTGTTTCTTGTGGCTGATTAGCTGTTTTCCCTGTGTAAAGGTCAGAGGGGGCAGGGTTTCTGTTGAGGCAGGGGATTAGCTGTGGGAGGAGCTTATCAGAGTTTGTAGGGCAGCAGTTGAAGAAGGAGCAAAAAGGGTTTTCTTGTGTGTGTGTGTTTGTTTCTTGTGGCTGATTAGCTGTTTTCCCTGTGTAAAGGTCAGAGGGGGCAGGGTTTCTGTTGAGGCAGGGGATTAGCTGTGGGAGGAGCTTATCAGAGTTTGTAGGGCAGCAGTTGAAGAAGGAGCAAAAAGGGTTTTCTTGTGTGTGTGTGTGTGTGTTTCTTGTGGCTGATTAGCTGTTTTCCCTGTGTAAAGGTCAGAGGGGGCAGGGTTTCTGTTGAGGCAGGGGATTAGCTATGGGAGGAGCTTATCAGAGTTTGTAGGGCAGCAGTTGAAGAAGGAGCAAAAAGGGTTTTCTTGTGTGTGTGTGTTTGTTTCTTGTGGCTGATTAGCTGTTTTCCCTGTGTAAAGGTCAGAGGGGGCAGGGTTTCTGTTGAGGCAGGGGATTAGCTGTGGGAGGAGCTTATCAGAGTTTGTAGGGCAGCAGTTGAAGAAGGAGCAAAAAGGGTTTTCTTGTGTGTGTGTGTGTGTGTTTCTTGTGGCTGATTAGCTGTTTTCCCTGTGTAAAGGTCAGAGGGGGCAGGGTTTCTGTTGAGGCAGGGGATTAGCTATGGGAGGAGCTTATCAGAGTTTGTAGGGCAGCAGTTGAAGAAGGAGCAAAAAGGGTTTTCTTGTGTGTGTGTGTTTGTTTCTTGTGGCTGATTAGCTGTTTTCCCTGTGTAAAGGTCAGAGGGGGCAGGGTTTCTGTTGAGGCAGGGGATTAGCTGTGGGAGGAGCTTATCAGAGTTTGTAGGGCAGCAGTTGAAGAAGGAGCAAAAAGGGTTTTCTTGTGTGTGTGTGTTTGTTTCTTGTGGCTGATTAGCTGTTTTCCCTGTGTAAAGGTCAGAGGGGGCAGGGTTTCTGTTGAGGCAGGGGATTAGCTGTGGGAGGAGCTTATCAGAGTTTGTAGGGCAGCGGCGCGCGCCTAGCGGCGCGCGCAGTTATATCCATCTTTTAGATTTAGGGGAGCTAGTCTCAAACGTTTGTTAGGGGAGACCTAGGTTTTTTTTTTGTGGGCGAAGTTATTTGTCCTGTCTTCAAGCTTTTTATGATGGAGGACCTCTGTAGCCACCCCCAACAACACGATCTCAAGATGGAAGGGGAGGGAACAGCTGCAGTCGCCTGCGATTCCTGCGCAATGTTTGCCATCTTGCCAAAGGTTGCAGGCAGCTTCACCTGCAGCAATTGCATGTTGATTGCCCTTTTAAAAGACAAAGTCCAGCAACTGGAGGAACGTGTAGCTACGCTCCAAAGAATTAGAGAGCTGGAGCTCTTCTTGGAAGCAACAGAGCACACCGTCCCCACCAAGGAGGAGACAGGGGACTCCCCTGAGAAGGAGGCTAGTTCATCAACACAGGAGCCAGATATATGGAGAAACGTGACTCAAAGAAGTAGGAGGCCCAGGGTTCACTCTGATTGTTTAGAAATACACAATCGCTTTGAGGTCCTCTCCCCTAGCATGGAAGACGAAGAGCAGACTCCATTTGAGGATCTCTCCCTCATTACAGTCGATCAGGTATATGAAGACGAGCAGCAAAGTCAGTCCTCAGGGAATGTGCAGGCGACCTTGGAACGGACAGCTCACGGAAGAACCCCGACCAAACCCAAGAGGAGGCGTGTAGTGGTGATAGGGGATTCCCTACTGAGGGGAACAGAAGCAGTGATCTGTGGGCCTGACAAGATGTCTCGGGAAGTGTGCTGTCTCCCCGGGGCTAAGATCCAAGATGTAACTGAACGACTGCAAGGAATCATAAAACCCACTGACAAATACCCCTTCCTCTTGGTTCATGTGGGAACCAATGACACTGCAAGCAATAGCCTCCAGAAGATCAAAAGAGACTACGAGGCTCTCGGCAGGAAATTGAAGCAACTAAATGCACAAATTGTCATCTCGTCTGTCCTCCCAGTTGAACGACGTGGCCCAGGGAGAGAGGGGAAAATAGTGGAAGTGAACAGCTGGCTTCGCAAATGGTGTAAACAGGAACAGTTTGGATTCTTAGATCACGGACTGCAGTTTCTTGAAGATGGACTTCTGGCAAGTGATGGGCTGCACCTCACAACGGTTGGGAGGAATGTTTTTGCCAAAAATCTCAGAAACCTCATCAGGAGGGCTTTAAACTGAGTAATGTGGGGGAGGGAGACAGTGCTCCTGAAGGTAGGAGTCTATCAATTAATGAAGATGATCATCCAAATGTCATAGACCAAATGGAGCAAACAGCACGCGGACCTAGTGGTGGGAGGAATAAATCCTTAAATAAGAGACACGGGGGAATGATTAATGGACTTCAATGTCTGTACACTAATGCGCAAAGCATGGGAAATAAACAAGATGAGCTTGAGCTCTTGGTACAGCAAACTAAATATGACATAATAGGCATCACTGAAACCTGGTGGGATAAGTCCCACGATTGGAATGTAATAATGGGGGGATACAATCTATTTCAGAGAAACAGACCAGACAAGAAAGGAGGAGGAGTGGCGTTATATGTCAGGGATGTGTATACCTGTGAAGAGATCCAAGATTTAGAACCTCAAAGCCAATGTGAGAGCATTTGGGTCAAAATTAAGGGAGAGAAGAATAACAGAGACCTCACTGTGGGAGTTTACTATAGATCCCCAAGCCAAACGGAGGACATAGATGATGCCTTCCTGGAACAGATGGCCAAGCATGCAAAAGGAAGGGAGATAGTAGTAATGGGGGACTTCAATTACCCGGATATTTGTTGGACGTCAAACTCAGCCAAGAGCATAAGGTCAAACAGATTCCTCACTGGCCTTGCAGACAACTTCATTGTCCAGAAAGTGGGAGAAGCAACAAGAGGAACAGCCGTTTTAGATCTGGTCCTAACCAATGTTGATGACCTGGTTAGTGGGGTAGAAGTGGAAGGATCATTAGGCGCGAGTGATCATGCTCTTCTGAAGTTTACTATACAGCGGAAAGGAGCAGCCAAGCATACTAGGACTCAATTTCTTGACTTTAAGAAAGCCGACTTCATAAAACTTAGGGAAGTGCTGGGTGAGATCCCATGGACAGCAATACTAAAAGGAAAGGGAGTTCATGATGGCTGGGAGTTTGTTAAGAGGGAGATAGTAAAAGCACAACGTCAGGCAATACCAATGAGACGGAAACATGGAAGGTGCCTAAAGAAGCCAGGGTGGCTATCTAAAGAACTTTTAACTGAATTAAGATTAAAAAAGGATGTGTACAAAAAATGGAAAAGGGGGGAAACCACCAAAGAGGAATTCAAACAAATAGCCAGCACGTGTAGACACAAAGTCAGAAAAGCTAAAGCACAGAATGAACTCAGGCTTGCTAGAGAGGTTAAAAGCAACAAAAAAGGCTTTTATGGGTATGTTCGTAGCAAAAGGAAGAACAAAGAAACAGTGGGGTCACTCAGAGGAGAAGATGGTGAAATGCAAACAGGGGACACAGAAAGGGCTGAACTCCTCAATGCCTTCTTTGCCTCAGTCTTCTCCGATAAAGAAAACAATGCCCGACCTGAAGAATTTGGAGCAAATGATTCAGCAAAGGAAACACAGCCCAGAATAACTAAGGAGACAGTACAAGAATATTTGGCTAGTTTAGATGTATTCAAGTCTCCAGGGCCAGATGAACTGCATCCAAGAGTATTAAAAGAACTGGCAGATGTGATCTCAGAACCACTGGCAGTCATCTTCGAGAAATCCTGGAGAACAGGCGAAGTCCCGGCAGACTGGAGGAGGGCAAATGTTGTCCCTATTTTCAAAAAGGGGAAAAGAGAGGACCCAAATAATTACCGCCCAGTCAGTCTGACATCAATAGCAGGGAAGATTCTGGAGCAGATCATTAAGCAAACAGTCTGTGAGCACCTAGAAAGGAATGCTGTGATCACCAATAGTCAGCATGGATTTCTGAAAAATAAGTCATGTCAGACTAACCTGATCTCATTTTTTGACAGAATTACAAGCCTGGTAGATGAAGGGAACTCAGTGGATATAGCCTACCTTGATTTCAGTAAGGCATTTGACAAGGTGCCCCATGATATTCTTGTAAAGAAGCTGGTAAAATGCGGTCTTGACTCTGCTACCACTCAGTGGATTTGTAACTGGCTGAATGACCGAACCCAAAGGGTGCTCATCAATGGTTCCTCTTCATCCTGGAGAAGAGTGACTAGTGGGGTGCCACAGGGTTCTGTCTTGGGCCCGGTCTTATTTAACATCTTTATCAACGACTTGGATGATGGACTCAAGGGCATCCTGATCAAATTTGCAGATGACACCAAACTGGGAGGGGTGGCTAACACCCCAGAGGACAGGATCACACTTCAAAACGACCTTGACAGATTAGAGAACTGGGCAAAAACAAACAAAATGAATTTTAACAGGGAGAAATGTAAAGTATTGCACTTGGGCAAAAAAAATGAGAGGCACAAATACAAGATGGGTGACACCTGGCTTGAGAGCAGTACATGTGAAAAGGATCTAGGAATCTTGGTTGACCACAAACTTGACATGAGCCAACAGTGTGACGCGGCAGCTAAAAAAGCCAATGCAATTCTGGGCTGCATCAATAGGAGTATAGCATCTAGATCAAGGGAAGTAATAGTGCCACTGTATTCTGCTCTGGTCAGACCACACCTGGAGTACTGTGTCCAGTTCTGGGCACCACAATTCAAGAAGGACACTGACAAACTGGAACGTGTCCAGAGGAGGGCAGCCAAAATGGTCAAAGGCCTGGAAACGATGCCTTATGAGGAACGGCTAAGGGAGCTGGGCATGTTTAGCCTGGAGAAGAGGAGGTTAAGGGGTGATATGATAGCCATGTTCAAATATATAAAAGGATGTCACATAGAGGAGGGAGAAAGGTTGTTTTCTGCTGCTCCAGAGAAGCGGACACGGAGCAATGGATCCAAACTACAAGAAAGAAGATTCCACCTAAACATTAGGAAGAACTTCCTGACAGTAAGAGCTGTTCGACAGTGGAATTTGCTGCCAAGGAGTGTGGTGGAGTCTCCTACTTTGGAGGTCTTTAAGCAGAGGCTTGACAACCATATGTCAGGAGTGCTCTGATGGTGTTTCCTGCTTGGCAGGGGGTTGGACTCGATGGCCCTTGTGGTCTCTTCCAACTCTATGATTCTATGATTCTATGATTCTATGATTCTATTAAATGTACAGTGGTACCTCAGGTTACATACGCTTCAGGTTACATACGCTTCAGGTTACAGACCCAGAAATAGTGCTTCAGGTTAAGAACTTTCCTTCAGGATAAGAACAGAAATCGTGCTCCGGCAGCGCAGTGGCAGCAGGAGGCCCCATTAGCTAAAGTGGTGCTTCAGGTTAATGTCATAGACCAAATGGAGCAAACAGCACACGGACCTAGTGGTGGGAGGAAAAAATCCTTAAATAAGAGACACGGGGGAATGATTAATGGACTTCAATGTCTGTACACTAATGCGCAAAGCATGGGAAATAAACAAGATGAGCTTGAGCTCTTGGTACAGCAAACTAAATATGACATAATAGGCATCACTGAAACCTGGTGGGATAAGTCCCACGATTGGAATGTAATAATGGAGGGATACAATCTATTTCAGAGAAATTGACCAGACAAGAAAGGAGGAGGAGTGGCGTTATATGTCAGGGATGTGTATACCTGTGAAGAGATCCAAGATTTAGAACCTCAAAGACAAAGTGAGAGCATTTGGGTCAAAATTAAGGGAGAGAAGAATAACAGAGACCTCATTGTGGGAGTTTACTATAGATCCCCAAGCCAAACGGAGGACATAGATGATGCCTTCCTGGAACAGATGGCCAAGCATGCAAAAGGAAGGGAGATAGTAGTAATGGGGGACTTCAATTACCCGGATATTTCTTGGATGTCAAACTCAGCCAAGAGCATAAGGTCAAACAGATTCCTCACTGGCCTTGCAGACAACTTCATTGTCCAGAAAGTGGGAGAAGCAACAAGAGGAACAGCCATTTTAGATCTGGTCCTAACCAATGTTGATGACCTGGTTAGTGGGGTAGAAGTGGAAGGATCATTAGGCGCGAGTGATCATGCTCTTCTGAAGTTTACTATACAGCGGAAAGGAGCAGCCAAGCATACTAGGACCCAATTTCTTGACTTTAAGAAAGCCGACTTCATAAAACCTAGGGAAGTGCTGGGTGAGATCCCATGGACAGTAATACTAAAAGGAAAGGGAGTTCATGATGGCTGGGAGTTTGTTAAGAGGGAGATAGTAAAAGCACAACTTCAGGCAATACCAATGAGACGGAAACATGGAAGGTGCCTAAAGAAGCCAGGGTGGCTATCTAAAGAACTTTTAACTGAGTTAAGATTAAAAAAGGATGTGTACAAAAAATGTAAAAGGGGGAAAACCACCAAAGAGGAATTCAAACAAATAGCCAGCACATGTAGACACCAAGTCAGAAAAGCTAAAGCACAGAATGAACTCAGGCTTAAAAGCAACAAAAAAGGCTTTTATGGGTATGTCCGTAGCAAAAGGAAGAACAAAGAAACAGTGGGGTCACTCAGAGGAGAAGATGGTGAAATGCAAACAGGGGACACAGAAAGGGCTGAACTCCTCAATGCCTTCTTTGCCTCAGTCTTCTCCGATAAAGAAAACAATGCCCGACCTGAAGAATGTGGAGCAAATGATTCAGCAGAGGAAACACAGCCCAGAATAACTAAGGAGACAGTACAAAATACTTGGCTAGTTTAGATGTATTCAAGTCTCCAGGGCCAGATGAACTGCATCCAAGAGTATTAAAAGAACTGGCAGATGTGATCTCAGAACCACTGGCAGTCATCTTTGAGAATTCCTGGAGAACAGGCGAAGTCCCGGCAGACTGGAGGAGGGCAAATGTTGTCCCTATTTTCAAAAAGGGGAAAAGAGAGGACCCAAATAATTATTGCCCAGTCAGTCTGACATCAATACCAGGGAAGATTCTGGAGCAGATCATTAAGCAAACAGTCTGTGAGCACCTAGAAAGGAATGCTGTGATCACCAATTGTCAGCATGGATTTCTGAAAAATAAGTCATGTCAGACTAACCTGATCTCGTTTTTTGACAGAATTACAAGCCTGGCAGATGAAGGGAACGCAGTGGACGTAGCCTACCTTGATTTCAGCAAGGCATTCGACAAGGTGCCCCATGATATTCTTGTAAAGAAGCTGGTAAAATGCGGTCTTGACTATGCTACCACTCAGTGGATTTGTAACTGGCTGACTGACCGAACCCAAAGGGTGCTCATCAATGGTTCCTCTTCATCCTGGAGAAGAGTGACTAGTGGGGTGCCACAGGGTTCTGTCTTGGGCCCGGTCTTATTCAACATCTTTATCAACGACTTGGATGATGGACTCAAGGGCATCCTGATCAAATTTGCAGATGACACCAAACTGGGAGGGGTGGCTAACACCCCAGAGGACAGGATCACACTTCAAAACGACCTTGACAGATTAGAGAACTGGGCAAAAACAAACAAGATGAACTTTAACAGGGAGAAATGTAGAGTATTACACTTGGGCAAAAAAAATGAGAGGCACAAATACAAGATGGGTGACACCTGGCTTGAGAGCAGTACATGTGAAAAGGATCTAGGAGTCTTGGTTGACCACAAACTTGACATGAGCCAACAGTGTGACGCGGCAGCTAAAAAAGCCAATGCAATTCTGGGCTGCATCAATAGGAGTATAGCATCTAGATCAAGGGAAGTAATAGTGCCACTGTATTCTGCTCTGGTCAGACCTCACCTGGAGTACTGTGTCCAGTTCTGGGCACCACAGTTCAAGAAGGACACTGACAAACTGGAACGTGTCCAGAGGAGGGCAACCAAAATGGTCAAAGGTCTGGAAACGATGCCTTATGAGGAACGGCTAAGGGAGCTGGGCATGTTTAGCCTGGAGAAGAGGAGGTTAAGGGGTAATATGATAGCCATGTTCAAATATATAAAAGGATGTCATATAGAGGAGGGAGAAAGGTTGTTCTCTGCTGCAGAGAAGCGGACACGAAGCAATGGATCCAAACTACAAGAAAGAAGATTCCACCTAAACATTAGGAAGAACTTCCTGACAGTAAGAGCTGTTCGACGGTGGAATTTGCTGCCAAGGAGTGTGGTGGAGTCTCCTTCTTTGGGGGTCTTTAAGCAGAGGCTTGACAACCATATGTCAGGAGTGCTCTGATGGTGTTTCCTGCTTGGCAGGGTGTTGGACTCGATGGCCCTTGTGGTCTATTCCAACTCTATGATTCTAGGTTAAGAACAGTTTCAGGTTAAGTACTTAACCCGAGGTACCACTGTATATGCATTCAGCCCAGCATGTAGACCAACTAACCATATAGATTGTAAGAAATCCTCCATCCCCATGAAATAGCGCCCTCCCCCCCCCCCCGTCTCTGGAGTTCCCAAGCTCTATGGAAGACCTGGAATGCAAATGCTCCAGACTCTGGTGAACTTGAACACATAAATCAGAGACTGAATTCCTTTAACATTTCAGGAACTCATTCTCAACTCAAGGTTTTGTGGTTCCTTCATTGTTTCATCACAAGTTCTGAAAGGCATGTATATGTTCTGTAATATTTTATAGGTTGCGGGAGTGTTTGAGCTCTAGTCCTCTGTTTTATTATGCTGTCAACTTGACATCAAAAATAGTTGTCATGGCTTCACTACTGCGAGGTCTCTTATATAAGTATGAGAGTTAGGAAGGAAGGAGATCAGTGTTCTTATACCGACGACAAAACTTTATGTGGTCCATTTCCTTCTGATTAAGGAGAGAAGATACTGACAGTAACACATTCAGCTATGATTACTTAAGTATATGTTTTATCTTCTGTCTGTATCATTTTGCTTCTTCAACTGTTTCATATTGAATCTGATCTTTGGTCTTCTGCCTAAAGAAGCAAGCCATTCACTTTTCATTTAACCCAATCACCATTTATTTTTGATCACCCAGAGTCAGGGCAAGGAAACTCCTATGGCTATACATATATCATTTTTTAAAATTATTTTTCTGGGTTCATGATAGAAATACAGTTGTTCTAACTGGTGGAAAAGATGGAAATCATACACAGCAAAGAGCTAACAAAAGCCTATGAGAACAAAAGGGTCTGATCAAAGAGGTGCTGTTAAAGCAATACTCAAGGAGTTCTTTTTGCTTTTAAAAATCAAGCATGGGGTGACCTTTAAATCCTTATTTCCTGCAATGTGCTCTTTCTGATAGAAGTTATTACATCTGTCACCCAATAGGAAACAAATAGGACTCTTTCAAAAAGAGTGAGCAACACCTTGATTCCTAGTCTGGAAAATGTACTGCCTTGCACCAGTGCCACGGGGCAAAATGCCCATGTGTGAAACAGGTTTGTTTTCGTGCTTGGATCAAATGCAATAATTGCCGGCCTTTTTTAGCCAGAGGGGCCACATTGACAGGCAGCTTGCAAGGGTCATACCCCAGTGATGTCTTTGGCAAATGTATTTATGCACTTGCACATGCTGCGCATACAGAACACACACACATAAACTCACAACACAGCACACTTACTCACCAGACATGCAGTCTCACATACATGCAGTCAAACATTCATACATGAACCCTCCCTCAGACATGTAGAGGCAGGGCCGTCTTTAGCATATGCGCTGCTGGGATGCAAAGATCCGCCCAGCGCCCCCAAATTTAGTTTAGCCCCCAAATTAATGTTTATTAGGCTTATGTCACTATTATCATTTGAGAAATAGCGCTCACGCCTGTGCAGCTCCAAAAGGAGTTTTGTTTGTGTGTGTGTTGTTTAAAACCAGCTTTTCTAAAGAAGACCTTGGGATTCAGTGTAAAGACTCCATGCATGCGCTTACGGTCATAGGGAGGTGTATGAAAGATGAAACGGGCGGGCATTGTGCACATGTGTGGGAGAGCCATCTCTGGCAGCCGTTCATTGTGGAAGCAACCTTATTTCTAGAGGAGCTGGGAGGGCCCTTGTGAGCGCGCATATACAAGTTCTTCTTGGGGAGGTTCCGGAGCCTGTACGCGCTCCCATTGCTAGATAGGTGCATTTTCTTTCTGTCTGTCTCTCCCTCTTTCCTGTCAATTTCCCTCCTCCTGGCTTTGGTGAGCAAGACTTTCCAGAGAGCTCTCCCTGCAGCAGCCTTAGCTTAGGTGGTGGTTTCAGTGGTGGGTGCCTGGAGCCCCCCAGAATTCAGCACCTGGGTGCCCCACACCCCTTGCACCCCCGGGTAAAGACGGCCCTGTGTAGAGGAATAGTAGGACATTCTAGCATTGGCAGTGGGAACCCCCAGCCCAAAGACCTAATTCAGCCCTGCAGACATCCATTTTCACCAAGCCTAACAACATATACTTGTAGGGCAAGTAAAAACACACTTGCAAAGAAATTATTGGGAGCCTTGAAATGCACTCCTGATTGTTCCTTAGCAAGTCTGGCTTGCATTTTGCATCTTTGGCATTGGGTGCCAAAAACAAGCACTGCTGGAATTGGTGGCTGGAGCTAATCCCTGTTGAAAGAGGGATTTCCTTTCATCAGTTGCATAGCTTCTGATCAGAAACTTCAGATTGTAAGCATATCTCTGCCCAAAATGTAGCTTGAAGACAGCGCCAATCAGCTGACCTCAAGCCCTGCTGAAATTAGCTGTGCTGCAAAGGAAAAGGAGTCACCTGATGTCATGCTGTCAGGTGATTGTCACATGAGCTGTCAAAGTGGCCTGCTGGGGTGGGACGGATACCGCTTCCCACCCCTGCTTTAGTATAAATGTTTTAAATCATTTGTTAACTATGGATTCAAGGCCAGTGGCGTAGCGTGGGTTGTCAGCACCCGGGGCAAGGCAAGTAATTTGCGCCCCCTAACCCGTGGATTTGCGCCCCCTAAACCTAACCCCCAGATGTTGCTCCCGGTGCGGCCGCCCCCCCCCTGCACCCCCCACGCTACGCCACTGTTCAAGGCAATGGCTGTGTTTGCTATACCATGTTTATCAATATGAAAATGAGCCAAGACTCCCCCCAGGCTCACACAGTCCTCCCCTCCTCTCCTTCACCAGTGTGGCTGGCACAAAGACATTGGAAGTGTCTGCTTGAGTTTTGGATTAACCACAGTTTAGCATATCACCCAAACCCTAAAATGAGGCTAATTTTACTTGATAAAAACAAGTCTGCTTCATCAGCTATGTTTTAAAGTTGACCTATTTCAACAAACCATAATTAATTAGCCACAGCTTTTATGAATTCAGATGATATGGCAAGCTGCAGTTTAAAAAAGCAAAAGCTTCCAACTTCTTCTTTGTGGCTGCACCAGTAGAGGACAGTGAGTACAGAGGATTAGGCTTATTCTCATAACACTAAACTATGGCTACATCCAAACCAGCCCACAGAGAACATGAAAGCATTATGAAAGCATAAATAAAATGTATTCTTTCTTCTTCTTTTAATGTGTTGAGCTGTTGATACAGATTGTAAAGATAAATTTAAGGCAGTATCATTATTGATGTACAAATAAAGAATGTTATTGGAAAGTGTCACATTTGTGCCACACCGTGAGAGAAAATTGTGAGGTTGTCAGGCACCCCTGATTTGAATTTCTATGTGCTGCAATATAAATCATAATAACACCCTGAAATCGGTGGTATTAAACTCCAAAAAATGTTGAGCAAGCTGCATTCTAATTCGAATAAATAACAGAGAAGATGAAAGTAATACAACCGAATTCTGAACTGTGTCACTGCGAAGGAAGACAATAGAAGTCTATTTCAAATAATTATGATCGCATTGGTTCCTGTCAGGGTCTCTAATACTGGTTGAGACAGAGTGCTCTCATATACAAGTAAAGTGGTTACTACTAGCAATAATTTATTTTGCACTTTAAAAATTTAGCAAAATGCTTTGTAAGTCTTTATTACCTTTTCCTTCGTAGCTGCCTTGGGAGGTAAGAATGTAAGAAGAGCCCTCTTGGATTAAGCCATTGAGTGTGACTTAAAATCAGCATCCCTCGCCCCATTTGGGATTCCCCAAAACTGGCATTCAGAGGCACACTGCCTCTGACAGGCAAGGGAGAACATAGCCAGCATGGCTAGTAGCCTTATATCCTTTATGAAGTTCTCAAATATAATAAAATAAAATCTAAGAACAAGGTAGGTTGTTATGATTTCACAGCTATGAACATGAAAGGAAAAGATTTGCCCTTAAGTGCCCACAGGTGTTTAAAGGGGAGGGGTAGTGTGAAACCAGTATTTTAACCTCCTCCTGTGTTTAGCCATTTTAGTGCTTTTTTATACTGTTGTTTTTAATAATTGGCGTTGTCAGGGGTTCAGAGACAGAGGCACAGGTGAGGGGGGAGACGGAGAGCGATGGGGAAGAATCCCAGGACAGTGAGGAAGAGGATGACAATGACTTGAGGTCTTCCATGAGTCTCTCAAGTGAATCGGAGGATTCCCAGAAGGGGGCGCCCCTAGTCAGGCCAAGGGGGGTCACAGGGGGGACCTGCCAGGAGCAGGGAAGCAGCAGGGAAACCCCGAGTGGGAGTGGGAGATCGGGGCCGGCTTCCCAGCAGGAACGAAGTGAAGAGAGTGGAGTTCCCAGTGTGACACACGGAGCGGAGCAGGGAGGAGACAGGGGAAGGAGATCGGGGCAGGACGTCCTGCCGGAAGAGGCGGAGAGTAGTACAGGGAGTAGTGTAAGTGTCAAGAGAAAGGTCAGGGGTAGCGAACGCGCGCCAAGTTCAAATGTGGAGGCGCGCGGAAATGGAGAGAGCTCGGAGGAGGAGCCTGGCCCCAAAGCACGAAGGAGGGGGGAACAGGCATCTGAGGAATCCGCTTCAGGAGAGAGCAGGAGGGAAGGAACCCAGGGGGGCAGAAAGACCCTGCGGAAAAGGAAAGACAGGAAGAGGTGGACTAGCACAAGCCTCTTAAGCTGGTGTAGGGGCGGGACCGATTCAGAGGGGACTTCAAATGTCTAGGCTAAGAGACGCGGGGCTGCGCGCCTCGGTTGTGGAACCAATAATGAACTGCAATAAACATCCTTGTATATAAGAAGAACCTGGCGTTGGTCTTTTGTGAGCTGAGACCTGAGGCAGCCCTGACAGGCGTAATAGCCAAACTGGAGCAATGTCCAAATAGGGTCTCCAAAGCCCTAGTCCAACACACTAACCCAGTGGTTCCCAACCTTTTTTTGACCATGCCCCACCTAAGACTTCCGGTTTGGATCGCCTGCAGCATGGGTGCGCGGAGAAGTTGCTGAACAGCCTTTTCCGAACTGCATAGGGTTCAGAGGGGGCTACGCAAGGGCACTGCGACCCCCGAAACCTCAAGGGGGGCCCCCTTGAGGGAAGCGCAACCGGCAGCGTCAGAGGGACCCGATGCCCCTGTGAGTTTTTTCTACTCTGAGAAAGCTCGGGAGCGACGGACCGAGAGGCGCAAAATGGTAAGCCCTGCGAACCCCGTGCAGTAATGCCTCGAGCCCCAGCTAGAACTGGCGACAAATTTCCGTAACTTTAAGAACGACCGTCCTGGGGCTATCTAACAAATGTCGGAACCGAAAATTTGGAGCATAGAGCCCATGGCGAGTTGGAGATAACTTAATTAAACTAAGGAGCCCGATCTGCTTTTCGGAGCCAAGATGGCGCTGGGACGCTAATCGGGAGAGTGAAACAAAGAAACTTTCACATACCCGCTGTAGAAACGAAGAAGAGAAAGTCCCCGTTGGGAGCTTCACGGGGCAAGAGTATCCAAGATAGATAGTATCAATACGGAAAAAGAGACTTTCGAGACTTTGTATAGATTGCTACAGATAAGTGGGGGAGAGAGACTAAGGCGAATACGGAGAGGAGTGAAAGGAGGCGAAGACGGGAGGAGGAGACGGAGGGGGAAGAAGGGGGAGGAAGAGTTAAATTTGAGAAACGGAGGAGACGAATCTTACCCCCCCCCCAATGTTTCAAATAGCCCTACAGGCTTTTGATAGCGTTGATATACGAAGTAATTTTTGAGCCTCCGTCCCCCTCCATTTTTCTTTCTTTTTTTTCGTTCTCTGTACTCTCTCCGCACTCTCTTTTGTTTTTTTTTCTTTTTTTTTTTTGTTTTTTTTCGGCTCCCCCGGTTCCCGCCGCCTTTGCAGCTGGGTGGCCACGGGAGGAAAACGCTGTGTGAGACGGAGCACGTACACCAGCCCCTATTGCCATTGGACTGCAACTAAGTAAAACCGTTTGGAAACCCAGCGCGACCCCGATTTTTGGCCAGACTTCGACGGACTTAATTATAGCCTAGGATTTAATACTAAAAAGAAACACAAGAACTATGACTTTCTTTGGCGTTGCCTAATTTGAAGAATACCCACTTCTGGAAGGGGGTGGGAAGCTCGGCACCGTCCCTCATCCCAACTGGAAGCAAGGACTGAAACCTATCCACCCCCTCATTTTTTCTGCCTGCTGAACACTTAAACTCCCATAAAAAGACTTGGGAACTTGAAGGTCCTCGAGCGGTGGGCAACCCCTTGCTCATCTTCTCCCCTCCTCTACCTCCTTCTTTCCTTCTTTCCTTTAACGAGTGCCCCCCCCTTCCCGCCTTACCTGTGTCCCATTATTGATTTGCAGCTTCGGCGGCCCTCATGGAGATACCAAGCTGGACTTGATTAAAATCACTACCTGAACCAAATTTGAACTGAGGGCGGCTGCTAATAACCAGAACCTTGGATTAGGCCAAACAAGTGGCTGAAACTAGCTTAGAAGAAAGAATTTCAAATCTCCCTCACTGCTTTTGGACTTTTTGCACCCCCTCACTACCCCTTGTCTTTCTTCCCTCCCCGGCCCCCCCTACCCTTTTCCCTCCATTCGCATAGTTCCCCCCCTCTCTCCCCTGGTTTTATACCTAAGGAACTTTAGTGCTTTAACCTGCCAAAGGAGCAAACCAACGGAATCTTCTTCTAGATTGTACGCCCCTTAGGGGTCAGCAGAAAGAAATATAGGATTGACTATCTTTTAGAAGTGGGAAGGAGAGAGGGATTAGATCGGGAGGATGGCGGGAAGAGATGGGAAGAAGTCGGTGGGAACACCTATAGAGAGGAAAATTTCAAGGCAAGAGGAAATAAGGGATCTAGATGCCTTATGGCTAAAAATAAAAGAGGAACTTAGACAGAATGAAACCCATATAGAAAAAAAATTAGGAGAGATGCAGGACTCGTTTGATAAAAAAATAGAGGTAGTGGTAGGGGATCTATCAAGCAAAATTAAAGATCTAGGGGTCCGAACAAAGTCCCTAGAGGACTCAAATAGGAAAATACAGAAAGAAACGAAAGACCAGCGAAGAGATGTAGAAAAAATTAAGGAGAATTTTGAAGAACTAAATAAAAGTCAGGACCAAGTCTTAGACAATTTAGCCATGATGGAAATGAAGCAAAAGCAGCTAAACTTGAAATTTAGAGGAATAGGGGAAGCAAGGGAGGAAGATATAAAAGGAAAAATGATAAAGGAACTGGCGAGGTGGCTTACATTGAAAGAAGAAGAAGTTGCACAAACCATAGAAAACGCCTTTAGAATAAAAATAAGACTGAAACAAAACAAACAGAAAAGGACCCCAGGAGATTGCTTAGTGATTTTTAGATCGATAGAGATGAGAAACATAATCCTGAGAGAAAGTTATCAGAGGAAATTAATGATTGATGGGAAACCAATCATTATCTTCAAGGAAATACCAATCAGGCTCCTTCGCAAGAGAGAGGGCTACAAACAGATAGTCAATACCTTGAACAAGAACGGTATACAACACAGATGGGAGTTCCCTGAAGGGATCTCTTTTTTTTACAAAGGGAAAAGATTCAAGATAACGGAGACTCAGGAAGTTAGTAAATTCCTTCGAAGATACGAAAAAGAACTTGGGGGGTTGATGGTGAGATATGGGGAGAGAGGTGGGGAGAGGGAGGGGAGGGGGGGAACGGGGGGAGCGGGGGGAGGGGGTGAAGAGGAGGAGGAGGGGGAGGAGGAGGAGGAGGAGGAGGCGAAGGAGGAGGAGGAAGGGGAGGAACAGAAGGAAACAGAGAATCAAAACACCCGAATTTAATTTAGTTAAAACCCCAAACCGAAACAGACAAATTACTGACTTCTCAACTAGATAAAAGTAATAATGAATCTTAAAATTTTAACATGGAATGTAAATGGACTGAATGAAAAAACAAAAAGGAATAAAATTGCAAATGTGTTGAAAAAGAAAAAATTGGATGTAATCTGTATACAAGAAACGCATGTAGCCAAAAAGCACAAGCATGTATTGGTAAATAAGAACCTGGGAATAGAATTTATAAACTCTGGGAGAGAGAAAAAAAGGGGAGTGGTAACATATGTCGATGAAAAATGGGAACCTAAATTGTCCTACAAAGATGAAGAAGGGAGAATTTTGGGAGTGCAAATAAATTTTCAAGGAGAAAAGATCGACGTGATAAACATCTACGCCCCAAATTCAAACAGGTCTGAATTCTATAAAAAACTGGAACAAGTACTAGTGGAACTAGGGAACAATAAGTTGATATTACTAGGAGACTTCAATGCAGTGCCGACATTAGAATTGGATAGGCAAACAGAAAAAAGAAAACGAAAACAAGGAAAGCTACCGGAATCATTTCAAGATCTGAAGGAGAACATGGAACTAACGGATGTGTGGAGACATAAGCACCTAACAGAAAAACAATTTACCTTCTTCTCAGAAGTACATAAAAGCTGGGGAAGAATAGACCAAATTTGGACCTCAAGAGATATTACTTTAAGAGCGACAAAATGTGAAATTCAACCGAAAACCCTTTCCGATCATAATTCAATAACTTTGGAACTAAAAGGGAAATCAAACGGAGGTTTTAGATGGAGACTGAACGATTATCTGTTAGATAATGACGAGGTGATCGAAAAAGCCAAAACTACATTAAAAGAGTATTGGGACCTGAATCTTAACAAAGGGGTAAACATAGAAACAGTCTGGGACGCCAGCAAGGCGGTCTTAAGAGGTCTCTTTATCCAGCAAAACAACCACAAGAAAAAAACAAGGCAGCAAAAAACAGATGAAATACTTAAACAGCTGAGGGAGTATGAAAAGAAATTAATAGATCATCCGAAAGATGAGCAAAGTTTACAATCAATAAAAATATTACAAAGACAATATTCAATACTAACGAACCAAGAAGTAGAATGGAAAATCAAGTTAATGAAGCAGAGATACTTCGAATCAGCGAATAAAACAGGAAAATTCCTAGCCTGGCAACTGAGAAAAAGACAGAAGCAGAATGTGATAAATAAAATAATGATGGAAGAAGAATTAATAACCGACCCAAAAAAAATACAAAAAAACTTCCTTAAATTTTATGAGGAATTATATAAAAAAGGAGAAGAAGATCCAGACCAAATAGAAAAATATTTAGAGAACTGCATAGGAAAAACTATCACAGAAGAAGAAAGAAACCAATTAAATAGACCTATAAATATGGAGGAGATTGAAAATGCGATAAAAAAACTGAAATTGGGGAAAGCACCAGGACCGGACGGGTTATCGGCCAAATATTACAAAGTGTTGGGAAGCCAATTAACACAAGTACTCTGTGACACCATGAACAATATTTTAAGAGGAGGGAAAATCCCTGAGACGTGGAGAGAGGCCTTCATAACATTAATTCCAAAACCAGACACGGACAAAACGAATATAAAAAACTATAGGCCAATATCATTACTGAATAACGATTATAAGATATATGCGGATATTATGGCGAATAGACTGAAAAAATGTTTAATAAGGATAATCCACAAAGACCAAGTGGGCTTCCTCCCAAATAGATACATGAAAGATAATGTGAGGCACGTTATTAACCTAATTGAATATTTGGAGATTAACAATAACATCCCGGCGTCCCTGATCTTCATAGACGCAGAAAAAGCGTTCGACAACGTTTCCTGGCGGTTCTTATTAAAATCAATGGAGAAAGCAGGGATTGAAGGGGAATTCCTAAAAGGAATACAGGCAATATATTCAAACCAACATGCCAAATTGATAATAAACAACAACCTTACGAATAAATTCAGAATAGAGAAAGGAACAAGGCAAGGATGCCCCCTTTCCCCGCTTCTTTTCATTCTGGCCTTGGAAATACTGGCGAATAAAATCAGGTCCAAAACAGAGATAAAAGGGATTAAAATAGGATTTAAAGAGTTTAAATTAAAAGCTTATGCTGACGATCTGATGTTATCCCTAGAAGAGCCGCAGGAAAGTGTGGGTAAAGTATTGGAGATCATGGAGGAGTACGGTAAACTATCGGGCTTCAAGTTGAACAAAACCAAAACAAAAATGTTAACAAAGAACCTGAGAAATGAAGCGGTGGAAAGACTAGAAAGACAATCTGGAATTAAAGTGGCGAGGAAAATAAAATATCTAGGAATTTGGCTTACACCCAGAAATATAAATCTAATTGAAGATAATTACACATCAATATGGAACAAAGTGAAAAAGGATTTAGACGTATGGAACAGGGTGAATCTCTCGTGGCTGGGTAGGATGGAAGCAATAAAAATGAACATACTCCCCAAGATGCTATTCTTATTTCAAAATATACCGGTCATCAGAGGGTCTAAAATATTTAAGGATTGGCAGAAGACACTTTCAAGATTCATATGGCAGGGAAGAAGGCCAAGGATTAGATTCAAACTGTTAACAGATAGTAAGGAAAGAGGAGGATTGGCAATACCTGACCTAAAATTATATTACGAAGCAGCCTGTCTCTGCTGGGTCAAAGACTGGATAACCTTAGAAGATACAGACCTATTAGATCTGGAAGGAGCCGATAATAGATTCAGTTGGCACGCCTACCTCTGGCTAAATAAAGAAAAAGTACACAAAAGGTTTTCGAGCCATATTATAAGAGGACCCCTGCATGAAGTCTGGAATAAAAATAAGAAACTGTTGGAGCAAAGAGTACCCTGGTGGCTGTCCCCTACAGATTTGCTGTCAATCAAAAAAATAAATATGGAAGAACAAAAACTGACATATGAAGACCTACTAGTGAGATCCCAAGACAACT
Organism: Podarcis bocagei; assembly: GCF_964188305.1. Classification (NCBI taxonomy): domain Eukaryota; kingdom Metazoa; phylum Chordata; class Lepidosauria; order Squamata; family Lacertidae; genus Podarcis; species Podarcis bocagei. The sequence goes on along the minus strand of NC_138125.1, from coordinate 91,262,956 downwards.
GGAAACTAAGACCATATGAAGAACTAAGGGAGAGGTTGACGGGTTGGATACAGTATCATCAAATTAACGCAATATGGACAGAAGATAAAAAATTAGGAATGAATGAAAAGAAGTCCAAATTCCAGATTGAAGTAGTTGAAAGTAAATCGAAGGTATTATCCAAGATGTATAACATACTACTGGAATGGGAAACTAAAGATGAAAAAATCAAACAAGTTATGGTTAAATGGGCAAAAGACCTGGGTCATGATATAGAATATGAAAAATGGTCAAAATTATGGAGCGAGGGATTAAAATTCACGGCAAGTGCCGCAATCAGGGAAAATTTGGAAAAAATGATTTACAGATGGTACCTTACACCAGAAAAATTGAATAGAATGTACAAGACCGCAGATAAGGCTTGTTGGAAATGTAGGACAAAAGAAGGTAATTTTATACATATGTGGTGGACATGTGAGGAGATTAAAAAATTTTGGGATCAGATATATAATGAGTTAAAAAAGATATTTAGATATACATTTCCCAAAAGCCCAGAGGCCTTCCTATTAGGGATGGTAGGGAAAGAAATTCAAGAAAAAGATAAAATTCTATTCCAATACTCAACAGCAGCGGCCAGAATGCTTATCGCTCAAAACTGGAAAAGTACAAATCTTCCAACGGTGAGGGACTGGCAATTAAAACTGTATGACTTTATTGAATTAGCAAAATTGACACAAAAAATTAGAAATCATAAAGATACAAAGTTAAAAGAAGAATGGAGTAAATTTATGGTTTATTTTGAAGGTAATTTTAAAAACTTACCAAATACAGCAGGTTTGGTGTAAAACTCCCGATGTGAAAATCATAAACAAAAACCAGCGGTAAAAAGATAACTACTGAATGTAAAAACCCGAAATCAGTAGGGAAGGAAGTCGACAACCTTATGTTTTTATGTTGTAGTTTTTTGTCTTTCTTTTATTCCCACTTGCCTGATTTTTTATTTTTCTCTTTTCTTACTTTTTTCATAGCACTTAAGGGCTGTGACTTCTTGTTGAATATTGTGTTGTTGCTGTTCTTTTTTTTTTTTTTTTTTTTCTTATCCGTTTTTCATTTTTTTATTTTTTGTATGTATAAAAGAAAATTAATAAAGATTATTTAAAAAAAAAAAAAAAAAAAATAAAATCCTGATGCCCCCCCACCCCCGGTGACATATAATTCTTATTATTCAAAAGGTGAACTCCTATTCACGTGGAGGAAGCCTAAAAGGCCATTCACTGTTAATAACTCATTCTCAAATTGCTCCCCTTAAAAATCAAATTGCCCCCTGTGGGGCATGTGCCCCACATTGGGAACCAGGACTCTAACCACTACACCTACCTGGCTTTTTATTAGGCTCTAAGATGGGTAGGCAACCTAAGGCCCAACCTAAGGCCCAATCGCCTTCTAAATCCGACCCGCGGGCGGTCCGGGAATCAGCGTGTTTTTGCATGAGTAGAATGTGTCCTTTTATTTAAAATGCATCTCTGGGTTATTTGTGGGGCATAGGAATTCCTTCATATATATTTTTCAAAATTTAGTCCGGCCCACCACATGGTCTGAGGGACGGTGGACCGGTTCACGGCTGAAAAAGGTTGCTGACCCCAGTGGCAGAGTGTCATGCACTGGGGGGTGGAGAGCAGACGGGGCAGGGCTGGGGCGCGTCCTGGGGGCACGCTGCCCACAGGGGCGTGGTGCATCTCCTGGAGGCATGGCGCGCCATCCGCAGGGCGTGGCGCTCATCCTGGGGGCAGGACGTGCCGCCTGCGGGGGCAGGGCGCCCAGCACAGACGGGGGGCAGCCGCAATGGCACCCTGCCAGGATCGCGCTGCCAGGGGCGGTGTGCTCCCCCCGCACTCCTCTTCCTTCGCCAGTGGCTGACCCCTGCTCTAAGTGGAGTGGTTTTAGGGTTGCAATGAGCTATAGAGACACGACAAAACAGTAAAAATATCTCACTGATTTGCAAAGTTCTTTGAGGCCCAGTGCAAGTGAAGGGGAATGCCCCCTTCTACTCTTTAACTCATGTGTTCCTGTGGAGTTTGGCAAGCAGCAGAAGAAAACTCTCTGCGTTTGTACAACCTCATCCTTCTGGAAATCTACCCCAGTACTACCAGACATCCCTTTTCACACTGGCTTTTGTTATTCATTGACAGTTTAGATTCATATCTTCTTAATTTGTTTCTCAAATTGCCATCATTAGACACTTACTCCAGACGCTGAATCAAGTTGTTGACATTATATAGCCTTTTTCCTGCCCTCCTTTAATCTCTGTTTCGCTGCTTTTGTATTCTAATAAGGTTGGGTTATTACCCAGAATTTGTGCCCATCATGAATGTGTTGTGCAGATCAGAATGTGTCAAAACAGTTTGTGGCGTTAGGTGCCATCTAATGCTTTTCAGCTGACAGAACATAAATATACAGTTTTCTCATTTCAGCGAGTCCTTTCTAATACCAAAGTTCAGCTTTATGATGGCATTTAACATGCCCTTTTCGCATATGAAGCCATCGTGTTGTGTCTCATCAATCATTGTTTGATTTTGGAACAAGCTGCAAAAACAGGCAGTGCTCTACACTTCTTTGCAAACTTTAGCAATTATAGTCTTTGTTTTGCTCCGTGTCTAAATGCAAGGCATTACTGAGGGGCAGCTAACCTTTTGCAAAATTTATACTCGCAGAGCAAAAGAAATTGTGAAAGGAGGCCTGCTTCAACCAAACTTCTTACAAGCCTTCTAAAGTCTAAATATGACAAAGATAAATTAACATTAAGGGGGGGAAATGAAAAGGGGATAATGGCTGCCACCAAAGCTGAAGGAGTAGTATTATCAACACTCTCTGACAGTCTGCGATAAGAATGGGAATAAGAAAAATGGCATTAACTCCAATAGAAATCTTAGCAGAAACAAATGTGCACAAAAGGTGGGCGCACATATGAATAGAATAATATAATAGTATTTAAGCACAATTTAATGTTATGGTTATTATAGAGTGAACTAAGTTTGTTATTTTATAAGTCAGATTTGACTTTGAAAGGGCTTTGATGTGAAGGTTTCAGCATGTTGCCTTTATATTTCTGATTTCATGAAGTCTAATGAATATGATACATGATATATTAATTCAAAGCACAGTGGTTCCCAAGCCAGGCTTTCACATGAACACAAAGCCTACATGATGGCTACAGCTGAAGGTAATTTTGTCCCTAGGTGTGCACACACACATATCATCACTAAACATCGGCAACATCAAAGCTTTCCTCATTGTAGATCCATCCCCATCAAACATTTCTTGTGGCCTTATCCGGGAGATGTGATTTTACACCTTGATTATTATTTTTAATCTTTTTTGCTTTTTCAGCTTTGCAATCTGCTGTTCAGGCTATTGGAATAAGGTTTCTTTGCTTCCCCAGCATACCTCTAACTTCCTTACCACATTACACGGTGCATTTAACATGAACCTTTTGAAAGAGAAGGTTGGAGATGCAGCCAATGACCTTCCAGCATGATTGAAATATGCTTCTGCTGAGATTCAGAATTTTTTTTTCCCCTTCTGCCTCTTTCATCACATGGCTCTCCTTTGAGGTTCATCATCCACACTGGGCCTTGGGCAAGCAGCAGCTTAGCAAGGTCAGGAGAAAAGTGATGACAAACACAGTCGGAACATTACCCCATAGAGGGGAAAGGACCAAAAGAGCAAGCGAGGGGAGCCTGGCCTTAGACTTGGTCTTCATTAGGTTTGTGAGCTCAGATGCTTCTTGCACAAATAGAAAGAACAAGCAGAGCTGGAGGGGAGGGAGGGGAGAGAAAATTTAACCAGCAGCCAGGATTTAAGTAATCTTTCCGATTGTGAAAGGTTTTTAACTCATGCATGAGAACACTGACTTGGTATGTCAATGACAGATTTGGGGACAAAGTTGCTCCCTCTTACAGATACCTTAGAAACGTTGGTTTTGCAGATTCTGATACAAGCTGATCTGCACTTCTCATACTAATGCACACACACACACACACACACACACACACACACACACACACGAAACTGGAGGCAAAGCGGCAGACTGGAAAGGCAAAAAGAGAGGGAGAGAGCCATGCCTGATTTCTGCTGGAATCCAAGGCTGTGGCTATGGGAGAAGCAAGATTGTGTTGGGGTGGTAATGCTATGAACCCCTTCACTGCAGGCTCAGGTTGTATATATAAACCATATATCATAAAGACATCATAGTCTCATTCCAAAAGAAAACATGAACCCTGGCTTAAGCGCTTGAAACTCCTGGAATCTCACACTGCTCAGAGATTGGGGTGAAATGCAACTGTGTGTGTGTGTGTGTGTGTAATAAGCACCAAAGCCTTGAAGAAAGACAGGTATTTTATTAAGCTGTGACTTTTACTACCGTACCCATTGACTGAGAGAATGCCTAGATCGGTTTTTTACTTTTAACACCCAAACCAGTCAAACACACAAACAAATAAGAGCATATATTCCCAGACCAATAACCTGTGAATGCAAAATGTCAAGGTAGTCTCTAAATTTCAACACAACATATAACTTTCAACCAGTTGCTTCATAAAATAAATATCATAGGTAACAATGGCCCATCTCCATTCACAATGTACATTGACCAAATAATTCATCTAAATATATTATTTGGAGTATATATAAAACATTCTAGATAATTTTTAGACCAATTATCCATATTTCCTGAATATGGAACAACATATACAGTGTGCCCTAGGCAGATATCTTCTACAGGCAATATTCCATAGCCAGACACAATTCCACCGAATATCATAAATATATTTGTACAGGAACAAAGGTGGCCACCACGACTGTAACAACAACTGTGGAATCTCCCTGTTGAGTGCTGTGGGGAAAGCCTTCGCCTGTGTAGTTCTCAAGAGATTACAGACACTCACTGACAGAGTCTATCCTGAGCCACAATATGGTTTTAGAGCTCAGAGGGTCAACAGTTGACATGATTTTCTCACTGTGCCAACTACAGGAGAAATGCTGAGAGTGGAGATGCCCCTTGAACATCCCCTTCATAAACCTGACAAAGGCCTTTGACCTCATCAGCTGAAAAGTACTCTTCACACTGCAAAACAAGATAGGATGCCCACCTAAGCTTCAGAAGATGGTTGTGTGCTTCCATGAGAATATGTGCGGCACTGTCCAGTATGATGGCTCATCCTCAGACACCTTCCCTACAAAGAGTGATGCGTAATAGGGCTGTGTTCTTGCCCCAACTCCCTTTGGCATATTTTTCTCCCTGTTGCTCTCATATGCCTTCAGCTCATTGGAAGACAGTGTGTATTTTCATTTGAAGAGTGATGGGTATCTGCTCAACCTGGCACATCTCCAAGCCAAGACAAAAGTGTGGTAGGTCCTCATCTGAGAGATGTTGTTTGCAGATGATGCAGTATTGGCACTCATAGAATCATAGAATCATAGAATCATAGAGTTGGAAGAGACCACAAGGGCCATCGAGTCCAACCCCCTGCCAAGCAGGAAACACCATCAGAGCACTCCTGACATATGGTTGTCAAGCCTCTGCTTAAAGACCTCCAAAGTAGGAGACTCCACCACACTCCTTGGCAGCAAATTCCACTGTCGAACAGCTCTTACTGTCAGGAAGTTCTTCCTAATGTTTAGGTGGAATCTTCTTTCTTGTAGTTTGGATCCATTGCTCCGTGTCCGTTTCTCTGGAGCAGCAGAAAACAACCTTTCTCCCTCCTCTATGTGACATCCTTTTATATATTTGAACATGGCTATCATATCACCCCTTAACCTCCTCTTCTCCAGGCTAAACATGCCCAGCTCCCTTAACTGTTCCTCATAAGGCATCGTTTCCAGGCCTTTGACCATTTTGGTTGCCCTCCTCTGGACACGTTCCAGTTTGTCAGTGTCCTTCTTGAATTGTGGTGCCCAGAACTGGACACAGTACTCCAGGTGAGGTCTGACCAGAGCAGAATACAGTGGCACTATTACTTCCCTTGATCTAGATGCTATACTCCTATTGATGCAGCCCAGAATTGCATTGGCTTTTTTAGCTGCTGCGTCACACTGTTGGCTCATGTCAAGTTTGTGGTCAACCAAGACTCCTAGATCCTTTTCACATGTACTGCTCTCAAGCCAGGTGTCACCCATCTTGTATTTGTGCCTCTCATTTTTTTTGCCCAAGTGCAATACTTTACATTTCTCCCTGTTAAAATTCATCTTGTTTGTTTTTGCCCAGTTCTCTAATCTGTCAAGGTCGTTTTGAAGTGTGATCCTGTCCTCTGGGGTGTTAGCCACCCCTCCCAGTTTGGTGTCATCTGCAAATTTGATCAGGATGCCCTTGAGTCCATCATCCAAGTCGTTGATAAAGATGTTGAATAAGACCGGGCCCAAGACAGAACCCTGTGGCACCCCACTAGTCACTCTTCTCCAGGATGAAGAGGAACCATTGATGAGCACTCTTTGGGTTCGGTCAGTCATCCAGTTACAAATCCACTGAGTGGTAGCATAGTCAAGACCACATTTTACCAGTTTCTTTACAAGAATATCATGGGGCACCTTGTCAAATGCCTTGCTGAAATCAAGGTAGGCTACATCTACTGCGTTCCCTTCATCTACCAGGCTTGTAATTCTGTCAAAAAACGAGATCAGGTTAGTCTGACATGACTTATTTTTCAGAAATCCATGCTGACTATTGGTGATCACAGCATTCCTTTCTAGGTGCGCACAGACTGTTTGCTTAATGATCTGCTCCAGAATCTTCCCTGGTATTGATGTCAGACTGACTGGGCGGTAATTATTTGGGTCCTCTCTTTTCCCCTTTTTGAAAATAGGGACAACATTTGCCCTCCTCCAGTCTGCCGGGACTTCGCCTGTTCTCCAGGAATTCTCAAAGATGACTGCCAGTGGTTCTGAGATCACATCTGCCGGTTCTTTTAATACTCTTGGATGCAGTTCATCTGGCCCTGGAGACTTGAATACATCTAAACTGGCCAAGGAAGCTCCACAGGGACACATTAACTGTTTTGCCCAGGCCTGCAGGAAGTTTGGCCTTACCATAAGCTTGACAACGGCCAACATTCTGGGTCAGGACATGGCCAGCACTCCACACATCAGCATTGGTGACCACATGCTTCAGGTGGTAGACAATTTTGTCCACCTGGGTTCCAGCATAACCAGCAACCTCTACATTGATGCTGAGCTGGACAAGTGTACAGTGGTACCTCTGGTTATGGATTTAATTCATTTTGGGGTGCCGTGCGCACCCTGAAAAATCCATAACTAGAGGCGCTGCTTCTGCACACGCACATGGTACTATAGAGCGCTTCTGCACGCGCGCACAGAGTGCTTCTGCGCACATGTGAAACCTGGAAATATACGCTTGTGGGTTTGCCGCGGCCGTAACCCAAAGATTCTGTAACCTGGAGGTTACACAACACGAGGTACCACTGTATTGGCAAGGCAGCAATGGCTCACCTCTCCAAAAGGGTATGAGAGAACATGATGCTAGCATCCAATAACAAGATGAAGGTCTACCAGGCTTGTGTGCTGATCACACTGTTGTATGGAAGTGAGTCATGGGCAACTTACAACCACCAAGAGCCCTCCACGTGTGCTGTATCAGGAAGATTTTGGGCATCACATGGCATACCAGAGTCTCAAATAAATATGTGCTCTCTCAAGTCCACATTTCCAGTATGTTTGCACACCTCAGCAACAAACTTTGTGTTACAAAGATGTCTGCTAACATGACATGAAGGCTGGCAACATCAATACCGCTATGTGGAAATCCCTTGCAAACGACTGCAGTGCCTGGAGACAGCCAGGTCATGCATTCATAGCTCTGAGCAGAGGATGAATGACTGCTGGGAGGAGCACAGAGAGAAGAAATGGCATGGTGTATCTGCATCAGCACAACCGGACACCTTCATCTGCCCTAGCTGCAACATAGCATGTATCTCCCTTATCAGTCTCTACAGCCACAGCAGACACTGCAACATCCTAACAGTTTGACCACCCCCCAAAGGTATACAACTCCATTGTGTTCTGAGACAGATGGATGCTAACAACACATCTGAACTTTGTGGTGCCTTAACATACCTTTCTTTTCTCCTTCCATTTCCTTCTAAGTCAAAATTCTAAAATCTCTCACTGGTTCTACAGCTGTTTGCAGCCATTCTGGGAGAACTGCACATTATCTCAGCAAATGTTAGTGAAAATGGCATACAGAAATGTGTTGAAAATGCTTTTCAGAAATGTATAAGACAAAATTGCTAGAAACTAGCATGTTTAGGAGAAAGTCACACTAAAATGCTGGTGAATTTTCACAAGGACTTTTTTATTTTTAAAGTTACAGGTAGGTAGCCGTGTTGGTCTGCCATAGTCAAAATAAAAAAATGCCTTCCAGTAGCACCTTAAAGACCAACTAAGTTAGTTCTTGGTATGAGCTTTTGTGTGCATGCACACTTCTTCAGATACACTGAAACAGAAGTTGCCAGACCCTTCTATATAGTGAGAAGGTGGGGAGGGGTATTACTCAGAAGGATGGTGGGAATGGGAGATTGGCAGATAGCTGAGATACAAAGTTTGTTGCTGAGGTGTGCAAACATACTGGAAATGTGGACTTGAGAGAGCACATATCTCAGCTATCTGCCAATCTCCCATTCCCACCACCCTTCTGAGTAATACCCCTCCCCACCTTCTCACTATATAGAAGGGCAACTTCTGTTTCAGTGTATCTGAAGAAGTGTGCATGCACACGAAAGTTCATACCAAGAACTAACTTAGTTGGTCTTTAAGGTGCTACTGGAAGGAATTTTTTTATTTATTTTTAAAGCAAACTGATGTGGAAATGAGGAGGGCTGAACTTATTAAGACATGGGAAAATGAGTGGAACCCAAAGTGGCAGACTGCCAGCCATGACTAGTCATCACCACAACACTTCACAGAGTGGCTCTGCCCTCTCATGTGTACCATATTGCAGAAGCTCCTGCATCTAAGCTACCGTATTTTTCGCTCTATAAGACGCACCAGACCATAAGACGCACCTAGTTTTTGGAAGAAGAAAACAAGAAAAAAATATTCTGAATCCCAGAAGCCAGGACAACAAGCAGGATCGCTGCGCAGCAATCCCACTTGCTGTCCTGGCTTATGGGATAGTCACGCGCAGCCTCTCCCGGCCGGGGAAGCTGCGAACAGCTAAGCAAGAGCTTGTCAGGGCTGGAGGGGGAAGCCCTGGCTGCTCTGCCGACACCCGGGTTTCCCCCGCCAGCCCCAAAGAGCAGCTCAGGAGCGTGCCGCACTCCAGCAATTTAGCTCCAGGGACCACACATTCGCTCCATAAGACGCACACACATTTCCCCTTAGTTTCTAAGAGAAAAAAAGTGTGTCTTGTGGAGCGAAAAATACGGTAGTTCCTACATTACAGCAATTCTGTGCAGCTGCTTTGCTCTGAGCTTGCCTGTGTGGCTCCATTTCCCCTCCCTCTTTTTGTGTGTGAGTGGAGGAAGCTATGCAGCTGCTCCTCAGACAATCTCATGTCTACCTCATGTGCACAGCAGTGCCACAAGAGTACTGTGATCTGCACCGTAAATGAAACCTAGGACTGCGGGAACTGAGGTGCACTTGCAGTTCATTTCTCAGGATACTTAGCCCAATTAATAATGCTGCTAAATTCAATCTCCAGCTCTGTGTGTCTCCTTGAAGCACACAGACTCTCTTTTGATGTCACTTACTGCTCAGAAATGTTTGCACTATCACAAACTGTTCCAAGATCTCTTGCTCTTCTTTGTTTACATTTCCTGAAAGAAGATTCCTTCTGGGTCAGAGAATGGGAGAGCCTGCTGTGCTGGTTGTATACTACATTGCATCCCATTAACTTTTGCTCCCCAAAATGAAATATTTCAGAGTCTTTGATCCATTCTGTTATGGGCACACGAGTGGGATTTGTTCTCATATTCTTCCCAGCCAAGCAACATGAAGCCATTAACATTTCTTCCAATTAATGGGACTGCTGCTGAAAATAAACCAAGCACCTGCAAGTAAAGGAAGGAAGCAGCAATAGGTATGTTTTAAGCAGCTCCCCCTCTGAAACTTTGGGGAACCCTTAATGAGCAAGGTCGCCCACAACTATACCCAGGATAGAATCACAACCAGGGAAGCCAAGGTATGAATATTTAATTTTGCAAATATTTAACATGTACTAAACCACAGTAATCAATATTTTAACATGTGAATTCCCCATCCAGGCAGTATTTCTGAACATCCATGTTAAAAGCAAAACTATCAAGATATTTCCTTTTGAAGCACTTTAACAGTAGATTCTATCTTTATTATTGTGCTGTTTGCATCTGGATATTTTCTACTTAGCCTGCTGACAGAAGCAGAGTCCAAGCAGGCTTTGACACGGTGCCCTCTGATGGGCTACCTCTGACACTAGTTTGCTTACCAAGCAGCAAGAGCATACAGCCATACCTCGGGTTGAATGTGCTTCAGGATGAGCACGTTCGAGTTGCGCTCTGTGGCAACCCGGAAGTAACGGAGTGTGTTACTTCCAGTTTTTGCCACTTGTGCATGCGCAGACGCTCAAAATGACGTCACACACATGCGCAGAAGCGGCGAAAAGCGACGCGCGTGTGCGCAGACGTGCCGTCGCTGGTTACGTTTGCTTCTAGATGCAAACGGGGCTCCAGAACAGATCCCGTTCGCATCTAGAGGTACCACTGTAGCTGCAGACTCTCCAACATTTCTCTGATGAAAATAGGGACGTCCTATTCAACAACAACAACAACTTACCCTGCCCATCTCACTGGGTTGCCCAGCCACTCTGGGTGGCTTCCTATATATAAAAAGCTATAATAAAACATGGAACATTAAAAAAATACTTCTGTATACAGGCTGCCTTCAGATGTCTTCTAAAGGTTGTATAATTACTTGTCTCCTTGGCTCAGGAGTCACAAAGCTCTACACCCTCCAACATTTCTCCAATGAAAATAGGGACATCCTAAGGAAAAGCAGGACATTATGGGATCAAATCAGAAACTGTAAATCCAGGAATGTCCCGGGGAAATAGAGACATTTGGAGGGTCTGTAGCTGGGTTTTGGAGCTGCTATTTTAATTACCTACAATACCATGGAGCAACAGAGCATCAGGACCAATGAGAGAAATTTAAACGACAGATCCCAGACCCAGCCAATTTTTTAAAGGTAGGCATGGATGGCAGGCTCTGCTGGGGCTTGTCATTTGAATTGCTCACTCCAGTATTTGGGTGTTGTGATTCAAAAGCATCCTTCTTTTCTATTGCCTTTATGTCCCTTCAGGTGGTGTTGCTATTGCCTAAATGATCCTGTTTCATTTCTTCCTGGCGCTTTTCATCCTGCTCTCCCAGCATCGTTTCTTTAGCAGGGATGAATGAAATGCACAAGTGAAGTTTGTGTTCAAGGTTTCTGAATTAACAAGGTGATTGACTTCAGGCTAAAGTTTCGCAATTTCCCATCTGACTTTCATTACCTGTAAGAGGATAGCAAATGAACCTGAACTAAAAGTAATTACAGAAGCCTTGGAAGGGGGGGGCATTTTCTTTTAAACACATAATTGTGAGGACAGGAGTGCAAAATTCAAATGCCTTATCTATGCAGTGATCAGCTGCTTAAGCCCCACTCTGAGGCTGGTGCTTATAAAAGAAACTGAGATGTGTAAGCTTACAGGCAAGTATCAGTTCACTAAATTATGTTATCTGGCATCCTCCAAAGAATCTTTCTGTTTGTCTAACATTGTCTAATTGGTAGAGCCTTACTCACAGTTACAACCTCAGCCAGAAGTGGGATAAGAAGTTTACTCTGGCGGTTTTGACTGTGCCTCATATCAAAAGGTGTCTCTTTGAACTGCTCCAAATGAATGATTGAGGTATCAAAGGGAACCATCAACACAGATTATAGCTCAAGCTGAAATATTTAAAACACTTCTGAGAAAAAAGGGGAGGCATAATTGACTGAGTTACCTCCCTACCTGTTCCACGCAGCTTTCCCACCCTACAGCTTCTCACAGCTCAGATCTGTTGCCTTTGGTTCTAGTTATTTATTTATTATTTCATTAAAAAATCATAGAATCTTAGAGCTGGAAGGGACTTCAAAAGTCATCTAGTCCAACCCCCTGCAATACAGGAATTTCAGCTAAAGCATCCCTGGCAGATGACCATCCAGCCTCTGCTTAAAATTTATATACTGCTTGATTGAAAGAAAGAAAAAAAAACAAACCTCAAAGTAGTTTACAAACAAAAAAAAAACCACAAGAAACTTCAAGAAAAATTTGCAACCATACTTTAAAACATGCAAAAGTTAAAATGCTAAAACAGATTAAAATTACCTGAAAATTGTAAGCATCTGGGTAGGCTTGTCTAAACAAGAATGTTTTTAGTAGGTGCCAAAAAGAGTACAGTGGTTCTCCGACTTAACCCGTTCCGAAAGTCCATTCCAATACCAAAGCGTTCCAAAACCAAGGCGCGCTTTCCCATAGAAAGTAATGCATTCCAGACTTTTAAAAGCAACCCCTAAAACAGCAATTTAACAACCAGACCATTGATCCATAAAATGAAAGCAATAAACAATGTACTGCAGCCACACAATCAATCAATCAATCAGTAGCTGAACTGGGTCCTACACAGTCACAAAAACAAAACAAAAAAGCCGCAAAAACAAAAACTCAAAATAAATAGCAAAAACAGACAGACCTCAGCGTAACACTCAAAATGGAAGTGTGGCACTCAAATTGGAAGCGTAACACTCAAAACAGAGCATGTTTGGTTTCCAAAAAAATGTTCACAAATCGGAACACTTACTTCCAGGTTTGCAGTGTTTGGGTTCCAAGTTGTTTGAGTACCAAGGTGTTTGAGAACCAAGGTATCACTGTACAGTGAAGGCCTGCTTGATCCAAGAACCAAGGTATCACTGTACAGTGAAGGCCTGCTTGATCTCAATACGTAGCATGTGCCAAAGTGCAGGTGCTGCCACAATAAGCAATCAAGGATTTACCAATGCAGAATGAGAATTATATGGCGCCTGTAGTAATACCAATTCCACTGAGCGAAGCAGTCAAGTGGGCACATGTCTAGTGTTTTAAAAGGCACCAGAATCTGCCAGAACCAAAGAAGATGCATGACGGAGTGGGCTTGTAATTTAGTGGATAGATGTTGCACATGCTCACATTCTTGTGACTAACCTTTTTTTTTTTTACTGCCACACTCTATTTATTTCTTTTAAAATTAATTTTAGTATATACTTCATAAAACTGGCATCTTCCGATTAGTAAAATAATATATGTTGTAGGATAATAATGGGTTGTTGTAAGAATTACAACTGTATTATGCTTGAGAAGCACATAAAAACGTTATGGAGTTGTGGATGATAATGAGGATTCATTTTGTGGTTATTCTTACGCAATGCACAAGCTCTCTGATGGTGGAACACTGCGTGTTGGGAGCATTCGTTGATCTGCAGCCAGGGATTAGACAACCCTTTTCAATTATTTTGATTTCCTGGCATTTTTGTCGCTTCAAACCTGCCCTCTAGAAACTGCTGCAAGCGCAGAAGTGAATTCTGCAGTAAGGTTATCCAGCATCTCCCCCTCCCCCTCCCCCTCCCCCTGCCCCTCCAAAAAAGTTAGTTGATTTTTCTTCAAGTGATGGAAGTTGTGCCCAAGGACTCCAAATGACACAAAGAGGGGTTTTGACAAAAGAAATGCAAGCAGATAATACAGGATACAGAAAAAGGAAAGGAAAAATTGAGGCGCATATAACTAAAAGCAAGGACCAACAATAAAGAATTGTGGTTCGAGGACCCGACCCCCGTGTGGTGAAATAAAGACACAAGGACACGTGATATATGGTTAATGGGCAAGAAAAGGCCACAACTTTATTGGTTACAGCAATGGAAAAGGTATTGGCTTAGGCATTGGACGATGGGTTATTCAACCAGTAGGTGGAGCCTGTCGATGCTGATCCGACTCTAGGCTCACCCCTGTTGTCACCGAGGGTCGTGCCAAGGCCTCCCGCCAAGCAGGCATCGGACGGATACACGACCCCCAGATTCCTTTAACGGAATACCCCTAAAAAATTGAAGGCATAGGCGATGGCCACACCTAGCACTTCGACACACCACAACACATTATTCCAATGCCTAACCTACCCACCAATACCGCAAAAAGTTGTGACGATTGCTACGAGGTAGGCGAAAAAACCAAATAGCCTAGTGCCAAGTGGAAAAACTCCTACCAGGCCCCCCAAGCAACCGGGGCGACCAACCTAAGGTCCATAGCAAGGCCAAAAAACCTAAGCCCTGACTAATAGGGAGTGGAGGGTGGGTGACTTCCCGAAGAGGCGACGACGGAGAATGAGGCCGGGGAAAGGCTGTCGCTGCAGCAAAAGCTGCTGAACACGCCCCCTCAGTGGCACCTGGTTGGGTGGCCCTCCGAGGGGGCGTGAGCGCCAGCCAGGTGAGCTGGAGGCAGGGGGCTACGCCCCCTGCTAGGCGGGGCTCAGGCTCCCGACCACAACCCCTCCCCTCTCTTTCAGGGAGGAGAGTCTTTGTGGTTCGAGGACCCGACCCCCGTGTGGTGAAATAAAGACACAAGGACACGTGATATATGGTTAATGGGCAAGAAAAGGCCACAACTTTATTGGTTACAGCAATGGAAAAGGTATTGGCTTAGGCATTGGACGATGGGTTATTCAACCAGTAGGTGGAGCCTGTCGATGCTGATCCGACTCTAGGCTCACCCCTGTTGTCACCGAGGGTCGTGCGAAGGCCTCCCGCCAAGCAGGCATCGGACGGATACACGACCCCCAGATTCCTTTAACGGAATACCCCTAAAAAATTGAAGGCATAGGCGATGGCCACACCTAGCACTTCGACACACCACAACACATTATTCCAATGCCTAACCGCCACCCGAGCCAAAGGCTCGCCGCCAATACCCTCACTGCTGCAACCAATCCCAGATGCTTTTGCTGACACTAGCTAGCCAAATGTCGCTCCCCAAGTCCGATAAGTGGACACCATCATTCCGGTATAGCGCTTGGTCGCTAATACGAATACGATCATGCCGGATGACACGGCCAGACATAAAGCGCACCCAACGGGCTACCGCCCGATTTACGAGTTTCCTGGTATAGCGCTTGGTCGCTAATACGAATACGATCATGCCGGATGACACGGCCAGACATAAAGCGCACCCAACGGGCTACCGCCCGATTTACGAGTTTCCTGGTTCTTTCAATGGCCAAACAATTTTGCGCTCCGCGCCACTCGAGTCTTTTCAGGAAGGAGGACCAGAACACCATCGTTCTGGGGCACAAGGCTGCCAAAGTATTCAAGTCTCTTTTAATGCTCCCCAATAAGTCCACACTCTTTCTGCTGGTTAGGTCATTCTCTCCCAACTGTATCACGATGGCGTCGGGAGGGCCACAATTGGCTACTTTCTCCCGGAGCAAGGGCATCAGCTCCTCCCATCGCATGCCTCTTCTCGCAAACCAGGAAACTCGGACATCATTTGGGAGGCCAAGGTTAAGTGCCAGGCCGCAACTTGCTGCACGTACGCGGGCCCAATGAACAATACTGTGGCCGCAGATCCACACATTTCTTCTGAGCAACACTAGGAGTAAAGACAGAAAGACGGCAGGTGAGTGGGGCCCAGCGACTGGAGGCGTACTAGCGAATGTAAGACTTATAAGCATTTGATCTCCAACGGCCCATTTCTTTGATCCTATCTGCCGGTAGCCCTAAGTGCGCAGCCGTGGTTGCGGCACCAATCCTAAAAGAGTGAGCAGCGTACTCCTGGGCAGATAGCCCACAGGCCTCAATCGCCTTGCGCAGCACCCTGGTGAATTGGTATCTCGACATGGGCGACCCATCCTCGTGAATCAAAAACGGACCTGGGCCAGGTGGCCTAAGGTCGAGATACCGCCTAGTGTCCTTTACCGGACATGGGCCCTGCTGTGTTGACGCTGAGAGTTTGACCAGGACACCCTTGCCAGCCTGATCGGTCTTGGACTGTCGTATGAGCACTGACACAGAAGAGCTAGACAGCTGCACATCCTCGCACTGGAGTCCGCGGTTTGAACCCCGTGCACTAACTTCAAACACAACCTCCCCAACCCTTAGTGCGCCGAAAAAGGCGATAGAATATGCCGCAGAAAAAAGGCGTGCTTCGAACCTGGACCAGCAAATCAACCTGAGTTTTTTGCGAATTTGGGACAACAACCCGTAGGAAATCGGCTTACGGCCTTCGTCCCTGGGAGGCTGTAACCTGCTCCAACCCTCGATAGCCCTACGTATCATGAAGTCGCTACACGGGTCATGAGCAAATGTAGCTTTTGAAAAGAAACTGATAGCTGCTACATGAATCTTTAAAGTTTTTGGGGCACGTCCCAAGTCGTCGAGATGCGAAAGATACTGTAAAACGTCGTCTGTGGTGGGAGGCACATTATATGAGAGCCCGGATAACCTAAACCTGAAACCCATGAAATCACTCCAGGCCTTCTTGTATGACCTGAGCGTAGAAGGTGCTATGGACGCTAATACTCCCTGTATCACTTTGCGTCTCCAACGTTCCACAGGTACTCCGGAAAGGGTTCGGGCAACTGTTGTGCTCCAGGTGCAAGCGACCGGAAGCGAGGAATCTGGAATCGAGACAAGGCATCGGCTATATCATTATTGGCTCCAGGTACAAATTTGGCTGAAAATATTATATTGTACTCAAGGCAACGGAGGACGAAGGCCCGCAAAAGGGAGGAAACCCTCTCAGACCGAGATGACTGCCTGGCAAGAATGTTCACCACCGCCAGGTTGTCGGTCCTGAAGCACACACGGTGGTCCCGGAACTCCTCCGTCCAAATGTGAACGGCCACCACTATAGGAAAGAACTCAAGAAAGGTGAGATCCCGTGTGATGGCCTGGCCTAACCAAGCCATCGGCCAACGCTGAGCACACCAACGCCCCTTGAAGTACAGGCCGAAGCCTATGGATCCGGCCGCGTCCGATTGTACCTGGAAGTCTGAGGACAGATTTAAAACGTCCTGCCATAGAGATACCCCATTGTAATTTTCTAGGAAGGCCAGGAAGTCACTGCATGGATCGGAGAACGTGACCGTAGCAAAGAAGCTAATGTTTTTTAATGTTTTTTAATGTTTTAGGTGTGCGCCCTAGTTCATCAAGGTGTGAAAGGTATTGCAAAAACGTCATTGGTGGTGGGAGGTGCGCTAGCAGAAAGCCCCGAAGATCCAAACCTGAAGCCCAAGAAATCGCACCAGGCCTTCTTCCCGAAGAGGCGACGACGGAGAATGAGGCCGGGGAAAGGCTGTCGCTGCAGCAAAAGCTGCTGAACACGCCCCCTCAGTGGCACCTGGTTGGGTGGCCCTCCGAGGGGGCGTGAGCGCCAGCCAGGTGAGCTGGAGGCAGGGGGCTACGCCCCCTGCTAGGCGGGGCTCAGGCTCCCGACCACAACCCCTCCCCTCTCTTTCAGGGAGGAGAGTCTTTATTAAAATAGATCAGAAGCAGGAAACCATCTAGTGAGATGGATGGATCATTGGATGAAAGGGAATTAAAAGAAGAAAAGTAGGTTGCAGAGAAACTAAATGAACTCTTTGCATCTGTCTTCACTGTGAAAGATGTAAGGGCTTTGGGTAGGAGTTATTCCATTCTAAAAGTTGGACTATTAAATAACTTTTGACAGTCAGTCACCAAAGGGTCCTGGAAAAAAATGTGCCATTTGTGGGATAAAAAGACAGGTCCTTTATATGGATTGGTGACCAGGACCAGAGCAGGAATCAGATGCTTATGTAAGAAGTGGATTTCCTCAATGATCTGTTTCAGGACTGGTGTTTATAAACTTATTCATAAAAAAAAAAAAATCTGGACTTGAAATATGACACAAGGAGTTGCAAATACAGTCATACCTTGGAAGTTGAACAAAATCCGTTCTGGAAGTGCGTTCGACTTCGGAGACCAAGGTGAAGCTTCCAATTGGTTTCTGATTGTGCAGGTGCACCAAAAACAATAACGGAAGCCGTGCCGGATGTTCGGCTTCTGAAAAAAACGTTTGAAAACCAGAACATTCACTTCCGGTTTTCAATCTTTCAAGAGCCGGAATGTTTGACTCCCAAGGCATTCGGGAGCTGAGGTACGACTGTACTGTAATTTGAAAAACATGATGCACGACTGAGCACGAGTCAGCACAGCAGTAGAATGGTGCAGCACAAATGGCCAATGCTAGGGTTGCCAAATGTCCTCTTTTTCCAGGACGCATCCTCTTTTTCATGGGTATGTAAAATGAGAGTCGTCATAGCGATCTATAGTTAAAAGTAGAAGTCAGCAAATCTGCCTTGTTTTTTGCTCTTCAAAATAGAATGCTCTAAGTCAGGCATGTCCAAAGTCCATTTTGGGGGCCTAATCTGGCCCACCGGTCAGTTCAATCCAGCCCCACTTCATTCAATCTGGCCCTCTTTGAAAAAAAGTTTGGGCACCCCTGCTCTAAGTGGAGAATCATTTCCAAAATTCAGAAAGTAACAGTGCCACCACAGCTGAAAAAAAATATTAGATTTGCTGCTAAGAATCTGTAAGTTTAGTTAAGCCATACACTGGTCTGGTACCATGAAAATTGATCTTGACTTCTAAAACATTGATCTTGGTGGCAAAGACTTTATTTTTCTAGCCTTGCATCCATTGCTTCATCTCTGTGAACTTGAATGTAAATATTTGGATTCGAAAGGCACAGGGAGGAGAAAGCACAGCCAGCTGCATCTAGAGTAGATTGGTGCTGTTGCTCCTTTAGCTTCCAAGGAGTTGTTGTTTTATCTTAGCACCCCAGCAGAAGAAGAATGGAGAAGCCATGTCAAATAAGAAATAAAAATGAGGGATGCCTATGAAAGAGAGATATCATGAGAATCTGCCATTTAGGAATAATGAAAGGCATGGGCAGCTCAAGACAATTATGCAGCCTTACTAGAGGCCTGTCAGCTTTGATAACAAAGGCAGCCATCAATTTCTGTAAAAATGGCAACAGTGTGAATTGGAAATTCTGAAGCACCATTTAAGGTGGAAATGAGATTTTCTTCTGAACACATTTGTCTGTGTGTTCCTGTTGCACTTGAAACAGATCAGAAAGGAAGTGAGATGGTGAGAGTTTTGGGTGGAGCTATGTTGTTGTTGTTGTTGTTGTTGTTCCTTCCTCTTCCCTACTTGAAATAAGTGCTTTTAAATGCCAAGGTTTTAAAGAAAACAAGCCACTTCCATCCACAAATGAGGCAATTTAAAACCAAAGGGGTGAATCTCACTGAATTTCCTCAGAATGCATCACACACTGTGATCAACTTCTACTATTTAGCTGTTCAAAAAGGAGCATTCAGCCCAAGTATTAACATCTGATTGGTTAGGAAAAGAGTTGGAAGTAGCAATCATTTTTCATTTATTTGTTGACCATGCTTAACTTTTCACATCTGCTTGGAGCATCTAAAGTTGCTCTTTTAAGGCAAAGCAGTGGATCGATTAAGTAGCCGCATGTCTGTACTTAACAAGCGTTTGAGACATTTCCATACTGAGAATGATCAATGTTTGGGGCAATCTTCCATGCAGAGTGATGGAGGCCCTGCCAGCTGAGCAAAAATAATCCATAGAGTACATTTAATGGAATAATGGGAAATTGCAGAATTAGCTTAAATTAGTTTATATAACATGACTTGGGAAGGAAAGGCTGTTGGTATGCACAAGACTTGTTTATTTAACAGCATTCTGATTCAGATTTGATAATGTTTCCACAAACTCTGTTTTCAAAAAATGCAGTTTGATTAAAAAAAAAACCAACAGAAAATTGAGATCTTTTTTTTTTTATGTGTGCATGATTGGCATACAATGATCCACACACATGGAGTTTGAGTCTTCCACTTTTCATAGCTATACCACTCTTTCCTATCCACAACATTGAGCGGTCCTTGATGGAAGGTTTCCATCTCCCTTCAGAAACTCCTGCCCTGCTTTCCACTACCTTATCCTGTTCTGGGCATGCAATCAGATAGTTGTGTACCTGTGCAAATACATTTACAGAAGTGTGCAATTACTAGCAATTCATTATCTTATTTCAGTTTACTAGTTTCAAAACTGTAGCACCGGTTAGAGTCTTGTTACCTATAGGTGAGGTAGTCTATTTCCTAGACATGCACCCTGCCAGGAAAAAGGTATCTGGTCAAATAATAAAGTAAGAGGCATCAAAAACACACTGGTACTTCCCTAGTTACTTCAAAGCCATGAGCAGCAGAATAGAGACTCTCTCACAATAGAAGCAGTAGCCACCTTTTTAATTATGGGAATGTGGATTGGGAAGTGTGTAGGAAGTGAGAAACAGCAGCACAAATTTGAATGCTTGCAGATTATGCTACATCAGTGCTGCTGCAGCAGTTGGGGGGGAAAGTGTCACGGGGTCTCTTTAAACCAAGCCTGCACATCCTGTGATCAGACCCACCAAGCAGAAGTGAACACAGGCCAGCAGCCATGTGCATGGCCTACCACATGCATGATCATCTTCCAGTTGATCAAGCCCCTGGTGGGAGTGGGTGCTTTGTGGATGAGTTTAAGCAAATGTGTTTTAAACAGATGACATAACAAAGCATTGGTGGGACACACAATGCAGTGAGAGACCCTCCTGTGGATAGTGATGTTGGATGGAACTGTTTCCATTCCTATCGTTCTTCCACGGGAAATTTTCCACTTCAAAAAACGAAGATCTGCAAGCAGAGAAGGAGGTCTCTTTGTGGCAGGTGCCGGAACTTCTGCGGCCATCCATCTTCCTCATTGGTGCTCTAACAGGCATAGGAATGAAGGGCTGTATCAGGGCACTTCAGGAAGGTTTGCACACACAGGGTTCAAAGGCCTTCCATCACACCCTCCAACAAAGAAGGGAAAATATGCCAGCCTTGGAGTTGGCATCCTTTTCCTCTGCCCACCCTCTCCAACCATTCTTTCCCCACTGACTGGCAAGAAACTGGCAAAGCTGTGGATTTGGTGGTTCTTCTGCCATGTCAGGAGTCCAGGTTCCCAGCTTGATAACACAGTAAGCGTAGTTAATTAAAAAGGATGGTTTATTGTCAAAAAAACAGATAGCTCCAGATGGCTCTAACACAGCCTCCGACATCATCAATCAAGATGACCCTTCTGAAGACTTCTTCCGTTTTCTTCTACAGAAGATGGAGAACTTTTGCGTCTTACATCTCTTGTTTTGTTTCTCGTCTAACAGCCCTCCCTGTAGTTGACTCTGAGGAAGGATTGGATCAGCTCCCCCCTCCTCCCTTTCTGACAAACTACTTCCTCTCTCTTCCCGCCATTTTGAACTTCCCGAGAGCTTTGACTGAGTTCCAGCCCACTCTCAGCTGTTCCCTTATTGCCCGGCATTCCAAGGGGAGTGGGAGTTGGCACTAGCTGCTGTACATCCTGCATGAAAGTTAACTCTCTCTGTTCCTGGCTGCTTTCTTCCATTGGCTGCAAACCTTCAATGGGAGCTGGCTCATTCCTGACATGCCATGAATTCTTCCTCTTCCAGCCCCTCAACATAGCTCTGCCAAATAGTGGCACTTTAGCCCCAACCACTAAAACCCACGGGATTTAGATTAGTCATGGCTGACATATTGCATGGATTTCAATAGTACCAATGCATGGCTAACTTAGGACTCGTCCACACTTCCACATGTCCGATGCACGGAAAGCATGGGTTCAAGTAGGTTTTGTTTTGTTTTTCTCACTTACTCCATGCTTTCTAGGCACAGGTTCAAGTACCTTTGCCTTTGGTTTGCCGCTTTCCCCCAGAAAACCCACACTGTAGTGCTAACTTGGAATAAATATCAACCCATGGAAAACCCCATTGCCATTTGTTCCAATTCCATGCTAAACCACAGATTTTCCCAAAGAAAAGCAGCAAAGAGCAAAGAGAAGTGTGGATGAGCCTTTAGTCTGGATCCAACCTAATGAACAGGTTCATTAACAAATAAATAAAGATGAAATACAGTTGCTGATACAGGGCATGTCCCTTTAAGCCTCCACTTCCCACGGTTCCCGCTGCCCCCGCCCGTTTTCCAGGTCATTGGCCTATTAAGTATTGTGTCTTTTTCTCTCATACACACTTTTAAAAATAAAATACTTTGCAACAGTGACAGGCAGCGTTAGAAACAATTTCAGCAGAGATTTAAAAAATACTTGGGAGTTTAAAGTCCTGGGAAATCGAATTGAAAGCGTGTATATACAACGCTCTTTCAATATGATAAAATTGTGGTTAACAGTTTTCAATGCCTTCAAATATTCCCTTAAATTTAAATAATGTAAGGGAAGTGTATTCTGTTGAACTGTAACATCTGCAAACATTTACAGGTATTTCCATAAAAATAATTTCCAAGTAAAGCTTTGAATTTGTTTGAATATAATGTTTAAGGCCACTAACATTTAAGTGTGCTTTATTAAGGCTCCCCCGCCTGTTGTTTCAAATATTTCCATGCAACCACATTTGTGTGCTATGGTGGAGAGGAAACCTTTTGAAATATTAAATGGAATTAGCCAGCGTACATTAAAAAAAAAGTTGCTTACCAGACATGAGTCAAACACACCAAACCATTAGGTCCCAAACCATTTAGGACAACGTTTGCCACCCTGGTGGCCTTCAGATGTTTAGGCTAAGGCTGAATTAGGGCATGGGAAAAATTGCCAGGAACGTCCCATCGTTGCCTGAGTTGGCCCCAGTGAAATGAATAGAATCTGAGCAAGAGAATCATATTGCACAGGAAAACTTCCTCTGTTGGGTAGAGTTACCAACAGCATTCAGAAGAGTGGACTTTGACATCAAGGAAAATGGAAATAAAAGCTGCCACAGAGTCTCAGAGGACCAAAAATTCTGGGAACTACTCAAGTCCCAGTCCTCGCTCATCTCGAAGTATCAACTTCAATGATTAATTCGTAGTGCAACCATTTCACAGCTTCCATTAAGCTTTTATATTTAACAGGAAATCCTCAAGGAGGAAACAAACCTCTCAGCAAGAATTTAAAGCCAAAATCTACAAAATAAAGTCAGTTATAATATACTCTCAGGAGTGCTTTCATTCGCTGCCTTTTCAGGCAAATTTGAAGCCCACAATCCCCCAGTCCCATCTGGACCAGTTCTGTCACTTAACTCCATTAACATTTCTCTTTTTCCAGAGCTTTTGCTTTGATGAGAATAACCCCCCTAAAACCTTCAGTTTTCACAGAATCACAGAAATCTGAGGCAACTCTTTGACATGTCACTCTTTTGTTCCTAGAATGGTGCCTGTCCATATCTTTTACTCTGCTCTCACTTTACTCTGCTTCCTCCCAAATTGTGCTGTTCTTCACACATTTAAAGCACATAACTCCCCCCCTAAAAAATCCTGGGAACTGTAGTGTACCCTTCCAGAGCTATAGTTCCCAACACCCTTAACAAACTACATACCCAGAATTCTTTGGGGTGCCATGTACTTTAAAAGGTAAAGGGACCCCTGACCATTATGTCCAGTCGTGACCAACTCTGGGGTCGTGGCACTCATCTCGCTTTATTGGCCAAGGTAGCCGGCGTACAGCTTCCGGGTCATGTGTCCAGCATGACTAAGCCACTTCTGGTGAACCAGAGCAGCACACGGAAATGCCGTTTACCTTCCCGCTGGAGCAGTACATATTTATCTACTTGCACTTTGACGTGCTTTCGAACTGCTAGGTTGGCAGGAGCAGGGACCGAGCAACGGGAGCTCACCCCGTCGTGGGGATTCAAACTGCTGACCTTCTGATCGGCAAGTCCTAGAGCTGGTCCAAAAAAACATTTTGCCTCTTGCCCATCCCAACAGCAGACAGGACTGTCAGTTGAATCTTAGTTCTGCACAAGTGAAGAGACAGTATCCTGCACCACACCAGGAGGCAGCAAGCTAGCTTAGCATACTGCATGGTGCACACACAGCACTGTCCTTTGACAGAGTGGCATGGCAGGGGCTCAGGAGGAACGGCCACTACTGCTCCCACTCAACATGTGTACCTCACATCTGTTGCCTGAGACTGCTGAGCCCCGTACCAGCCTTGACCCTAACAAGGAATGGACTATATGTCTTTCATACCTGGCTCCTGTTGGTAGATCTTGATGTTCTATTAACAAACCAGTGAAGCATGGAATCTGCCCACACCCTATGTATATGATCAGACCTTCAAATTAACAAAAGTGAACACTCATTCCCGCTTCCACAGTCTGCAACAGATTGCTGGTGTGTCTAGGGAGGCACCTTCCCTTAACAGCAGGTCATGAAGTCCATTTATAAACCAACTCTTCACGCAGGATTCAGTCATAGCTTGCCAATGAACATAGCCTGGTGTTTTTTTGCATTGCCAGCTTCAGATCTCTCCAGAAGGTTTTGCTTCGATTAAACCCTCCATTGGACTGGAATGGACAGCAAAAGCTCCATTGAACAGCTTTCTCAGTGTGAACGAATAAAGATACATTATAAAGGCTCCCTTTCCTGACTTCTCCTAGCTTGCCATTTCCTCCTGCATTTTAGAAGGGCCAGGCTTCCTTAATAGCAATTTTGAAGGACTAACTAGACATGGTATTTGTTTTCATTTAATGAGAGCCACGAGGAGGTCACTGGTCCCACAGCACATGGAGAGGAAAAGGGTTAAACCTCCCATCCCATCTCCTATTAAAAACTTTTTGCGGTTTCTAATTACGCATTGAGAAAAGTGGTGGGGAATCTTTTTTTAGACCAAGGGCCATATTCTCAAATGGGAAAGCTTGGGGGGGGGCACGTGAGCATGATGAGCACGGCCAGAGGCAAAAGTGCACAGAGCTATGGCTATGACTCTTACCTTTGTGCAGCCAGGCCAAAGTCAGAGCTTTCTACACACCCCCAATGTATTCCCCGCCATCTCTCCATTCGCCATCCAACAAGCAAGAAGCAATATCCCTGTTTAAGGACTCACTCCAAAGCAGAGCCAGCAAGGGATGAAGCCTAAAGAAAGACCAAAGAGTTGAACAGAGAGGCCTTGAGGGCTACCTTCCTGTGCTCCTTGCCCCAGGCCTGAGGTTCCCCAAGCATCACATCTACTTTGGCCCAAAGTGATTGTCGTGGAGGAGAGGACTATGGATGACTACAAGTCACAATAGCTATGCTCGGTCTACACAGTTGGAGGCAGCAATGCTTCTTAATACAATGGTACCTCGGGTTACAGACGCTTCAGGTTACAGCAGATGCTTCAGGTTACAGACTCCGCTAACCAAGAAATAGTACCTTGGGTTAATAATAATAATAATAATAATAATAATAATAATAATAATAATAATAATAATAATAAATTTTATTTATACCCTGCTCTCCCCAGCCAAGACTGGGCTCAGGGCGGCTAACAACCGATAATAAAAACAAGTTGATTAAAATACAATTTAAAAAACAAGAACTTTGCTTCAGGATGAGAACAGAAATTGCCCTGCAGCGGCAGCAGGAGGCCCCATTAGCTAAAGTGGTACCTCAGGTTAAGAACAGTTTCAGGTTAAGAACAGACCTCCGGAATGAATTAAGTTCTTAACCCGAGGTACCACTGTACCAGTTGCTGGAAACCACAAGGGCAGGGAAAGAGCTCTTTCACTCAGACCTGCTCACTGGTTTCCCACAGGCAACTCTTCAGCCACTATGAGAATGGGAAGCTAGAGCAGATGGGTCATTGGCCCAATCCAGCAGGCACTTCTTATGTTCTTTTGTTGTGATAACTGACTGCAGGGACCATAAACTGCACAAGGAAGCTGCAGGTGATCTTTTTTGTCACTCGCCTTTTGAAATATTGTCCAGATGAGTGCACTCAATTCACAAAGACTCAGAAGCCACAGTTTGCTTGGTACTCAGTGATCTATGATATATAATTGAGATGTGAGTGACCACCGTGATGCTTGTGCCCAGTCACTTGTGATACTTCCTTCAATAAGCAAGCTTTCTTAAATGACCACTCCAGAAGTACACATCCTAGGAACATGACTAAAGTTCCAAATCCTGCTTAGAACAGAATGATAACAGGTCTCATCCACATCATCAATCTAAAACACACAGATTCCCCTCAAAAGTATAGTTTACCCTGGTAGTTTACCCCTCGCAGAGCTAAATTTCTCAGCGCCTGGGATTCTTGGGGGAAAGCATAGTGGTTTAAATGAATGGATGTGGCCATGGAAGACCAGTAGGTCAGCAGTAAGGAGACAACGCAGCAGCATCTGCTGGCTGGAGGCGCTACATGCCTAATCACTGCAGCAATCATTGTGGCATCTTTCACAGCCCTCAGCCTCTTTATAATGATCTGTTCTTCAAGCGACTTCAAATTAAGACCACCCGTTCAAGACCAATGCAACATAACAATGGAACCCATACCCCCTGAATTTAACCACAAGGCTATTAAGGTAATAGGCATTAGTGTAAGATCTTTCCCTGAGGAGCATTTATTTCATTTTGTGGTTAACAGTTCCATACTGTATTACAGCCTGCCCTTGTCATGCCAGCAGCCTGCCTCCTTCCAAGCTGACAAATTTAACTCTGCCTTCTATGGTTTCCTGCTCTTTTCTGCCATTAATAAGGAAATTCTGGACAGCTTTCTGTTCTTTTCCTCTCTATATCCTGGGGGGAAACTGATGTTTTTCAGTGAAGGGGCAATTTGATCTAGGGAGAAAAGGGCAGAGTAAACAGTTAGGCAAAATACCAGAAGACGAAGGAAATTGCATCCCCTTAATGGCAAAACGCTGCACTTTAATTAGGAAAATGCCTCGCAAGTACCTCAGGATGGCTTATGGCACTGGAGGTAGTTTAGCATTCTGTCTCCTGTTGCTTCCTGTTGCTGATTTGAGAGACAAGGTGAGAGGAAGAGGGAGAACTCCTCCCTGCTCCAGCAGAATTACAAAAAAGGAGTCACCACCACTGGCAGAACGTGGCTGAGAGTCATTGATAGATCTATTCTCCACGAAGAGGTCTAATTCTTTTTCAAATTGTGGAAGCGCTTCCTTGAGGAGGTGGAGGGAAACTATCTGAACCTCCACTGCACAACACATGGGCAATAGATGCACTTTGTTCCTCTTCCATAACCCTTTTCTGGTATCATTCTCCTGCGATTACAATCAGGCAGGAGTGAGAGACCATTCTTCCAAGCTCCACTCTCTCCAACCTGCCTTTCTCATATCAGAGTGGAAAGAGTTGACGGCCTGCTGTACACAGGTGGACTCCCCATATGGTTAAGAATCCTGGTTGTGTTATAAATCACAGCACTCTCACTCTGTTCCTTTCATTTTTTTATTTTTTTATTTTTTAAAAAAAATCAGATATTTTTTTTAAAAAGTCAGATATACAAAGAAACAAGAATCAAAAGAAAAGAAAAAAAGAAAAATTCATCATTTCAGAACCTTTTTCAGTCTTCTACCGGACTTCCCCACATCTCCCACACCGTGCATTCTTAACAATAAAAATATCAGCAAATTATAACCTTGTTTCGTGCATTCTTTTATACTTTCAGATAGTTGCATTTTAAGTTTAAATTACTTATTATCAATTTACTCTAAAGACCAATATAATGTTATTTTAAACATTAGTCCTTTCATTAATATAACTTAGTTTCATATACCATCCAATCTCGTTGCAGGAGCTAACCTTTCCAAATCATGCGAATTCTTATGATTCATATAACTTATAAAATTTTTGTAAATAGTCCTTAAATTTTTTCCAGTCCTCCTCCATTGTTTCTTCTCCCAAATCTCGGATCCTGGCAGTCATCTCGGCCAATTCCATATAGTCCATCAATTGCGTCTGCCACTCTTCCAGTGTGGGTAAATCTTGAGTCTTCCAATGTTTTGCGATAAGAATTCTTGCTGCTGTAGTTGCATACATAAAGAACGTTCTATCCTTCTTTAACACCTTCTGGCCGACAATGCCCAAGAGAAAGGCCTCTGGTTTCTTAGGAAAGGTGTACTTAAACACCTTTTTTAACTCATTGTAAATCATTTCCCAGAAGGCCTTCACTTTTGGACAGGTCCACCAGAGGTGAAAGAATGTCCCCTCAGCCTCCTTACATTTCCAACATTTATTATCAGACAAATGGTATATCTTAGCAAGCTTGACTGGGATCATGTACCACCTGTATATCATTTTCATAATGTTTTCTTTCAAGGCATTACATGCCGTAAATTTCATACCGGTGGTCCATAACCTTTCCCAGTCTTCAAACATAATGTTGTACCCAATGTCTTGAGCCCATTTTATCATGGCTGATTTAACTGTCTCATCCTGAGTGTTCCATTTAAGTTTCAAGCAGAAGCTGGGTGCCCAAGGCTCCTACATTGTCACTACCCACTCACCCTGGAGAGGCTTAGCACTTAAAAATATTAATAATAATACGGCAAAGATGTATGGATAAACTCATAAAAGTTATATGGACATTTTTTAAAAAAATGAAGGGGAACAGGTCACATGCAGCAGCACATGGGAAGTTGTGTCAAGTGCTTGATTTGCTGGTCTGGATGAGGGTGGTCATGTGACCTACTTTACAAAGGACAATCCACCAAGGATATAATAAGAGCCTCCAGGAACAGGCCAATGGCCCATCTAGTCAAGCATCCTGGTCTCACAGTGGCCAGCCAGATGCCTGAGGGAAACCCACAAGAAGGACCTGACTGCAACACCACTCTCTCTCCCTACCTGTGATTCCCAGCAACTGGTATTCAGCGCCATACTGCTTCCAACAATGTAGGTAAAACATAGCCATCCCCCCCCCCCCTAAATTTGTATCATACTCTTTTAAAGCCATTTAAGCTGCTGACCTATCACTGCCTGTTGCACAGTGTGAAGAGTGCTTTCTTTTGGAATCTTCCAAAATTCAGCTTCATTGGATCTTTCCAAGTTCTATATAATGAGAAAGGGAGAGCAGGGCCTCCCTATCCGCTTTCTCCAAACCTTGAATAATTGTACAAATTTCTGTCATGTCACCACTCACTTGGCTTTTCTCTAAACTAAAAAAGTTTCAAACTCTGCAAACCTTTCCTCATAGAAGAGACGGTCCATACCCTTAATTGTTTTGGTTGCCCATTTCCAAACCGTTTCCTTTTCGAAATGAGACAACCGAGACTGTACACAGTACTCAAAGTGCAGTTGCACTATCAATTTGTACAATATCTGAAGGTGTCCTCTGTTTCAGGGCTGTCCAGTCCAAGTCTGATTTAAAGATAAGGAACCCTAAGAAAGGAGGGCGAGCAGGAGGCCAAAAGTTGTCTGTCAACAGCTAACAGCACCGGTCAACAGACTGAGGAGATACACAAGTTATTTGATGTGTTTCCCTCTTTGGAGAGCTGTATTATATTTGTATTTAAATTATAGGAAATATATTTAAATTTGTGTCTATATCTATACATTGGTATATGCAAAATTGTGTCCTCTCTTTCTTTTGGCAATGCACCCTTCGCCTGTCATTTCAGTAGTGAAGCCAGAAGGAAGCCAGGGCCCACACCGCAGCTTGAGAACTTGCTTTGAGCTCTGATTTCATCCTCCATCTGTCTTCACCCACAGTGTCCCATGGATCCATTAGATTGTTAACCCAATGCTCAAAGCAAACTCTCAAGCTGTGGTGTGAGCCTGGCTTCCTCCCGACTCAGGGCAAAATCTCAGGCGCTGAGCATTTGTAATAAATACAAAACTAGCAAGAGCGAACTATTCTAACCATGAGGCAACAGTGCCACCTTAAGATGCTTCACCTTAAAGACAGTTGTATTTTTAACAGGACAAAAATAGCTAATTTTTCCATTTTCCTGGTTCGCTTGAACCAATGTGGATTTTATAGCAGCTCTGAGGACTGTTTGACTAGTAAAAGAAATGAATGCAGACAATCTCCTTATTGTTTTGCAAGGGAGCGAAGCCTAAGCAGAGGTTGTTTTGTTTCTCATGCCACAGCTGAAGATGGTTGGGACTGCTCAGAGAGACCAACATTTTATGGCAAGAAGCTGTTCATTGTAAGAGGGAGGAAGAGGATGGGCCTAACTGTGTGCCCCAAAGTAAATAAAGGGATACCTGGCTGAAAGGGAACTGAAAATTTACACTTTAACCAAAGAATGTGGATTGCTCCAGACGGCACACAAGGACATTTAAGGCTGTGGGAGATGTGGTACTCCAATGGAACAAGCAAGATTTTGGAGCAAGACAATGGAGCAAGTCAGCTGAAGAAGTAGGAGGGGCTCCCAATGCAGCAGGGTTGGCTTCACACATTCTGAAAGAAGTGAAGCAATAAAGGTAAAGGTACCCCTGACCGATAGGTCCAGTCACGGACAACTCGGGGGTGGCGCGCTCATCTCGTTCTATAGGCCGAGGGAGCCGGCGTTTGTCCCCAGACAGCTTCCGGGTCATGTGAGCAGCATGACTAAGCCGCTTCTGGCAAACCAGAGCAGCACAAGGAAACACCGTTTACCTTCCCGCTGAAGTGGTACCTATTTATCTACTTGCACTTTGACGTGCTTTCGAACTGCTAGGTTGGCAGGAGCTGGGACTGAGCAACAGGAGCTCACCCCATTGCGGGGATTCAAACCTCTGAAATTCTGATTGGCAAGCCAGGTATTAGACCACAGTGCCACCCGTGTCCCCACCAAGTGAAGTAATACATATTACCATTTAGAGGTCTTCCTCATCCCACCCAACCTCACCTCCATCCGGTTTAGACCATTACCTCCCAAGTCTAAAATGCCCTGATTACATCACTAGGTAACAGGAGTCAAAATACAAACTTCTGAAAACAATTTGTATGTGTTTTCCCCTGACTATGAGTTGTGAGCATTTCATTCTTTCAGTCATTGGTGCCAGTTTATTTTCCCTAACATCCTGCCCTCCCTCATAAAAAGTTCCCATCTGTAAAATTGTATTCTTTTCAGAAAAACAGACCATTTTCTGCCCAGCTTGCGGGACTTCTCTAACGTTCACCTGGAATTATCACCCATGGCATTTTAACATTTCAATTCAGCACATGTAATGTGTTGCTGTTCTGTGTGCGGGTCCGGTTATGACCCCCTCAGAAAGGATATTGTATGACTAGAAAAGGTGCAAATAAATCTCACCCAACAAAAATCAGTTTGGAACCTCACTGACTTAGAAAATCGTGGGAGTTTCGTGCTATGATTTCCCACCATTTCCATGATCATACCATGTGACCAAATACACAGCGTTATTCTGACGTACAGTTCCTGTCCGCCATTTTTATGGATGAATCATGGGAAGGGATAAATGCACGCACAGAAAGGGTAGCAAAATGTCCAATTAAATCCACTGTTGTTTCACACCACGCCTACTAGTGTGAATGAAATTAACACAACATTGTGGTATATTGATTTAAAAAGCCACTGTTCCATAATGCAACAGGCAGTGCAGCATAAAAAGAACATTAAAAACTAGGGCAGAAGTGCTCACGTTATAACCAGGAAAACTAATGCAATAATCCCATGTGAATGCACCCATTCTGTAGCCTTCTAGAGAAATCTCATTATTTATAAAAGCTCTAAAATGTTCTCCTTTAAAAAAAAATTTGGCCACCCTTAATATTCTCAATTAAGATAATCTCATGTTATTAAATATTAAGATGTGCATGTTTGCTCATCTTTGAATGTTCAAAGAGTTGTACCCAGAAATAGTCTGAATTTTGTGAGGTGTCTCCTTTAACATTTCCAAGGTGGCTCTCAAAACTGATCTTACATTTTACACCAGTCATGAGATTTTAATATTTTATTTGGAAAGCACATATTGGCTTGTGTGTGTGTGTGTGTGTGTGTGTGTGTCCCTTGGCAATGTTATCCGTGACATTTACCCACTCTCGGCAGTTAACATTACTGCGCTATTGTATTAGCTCCCATTTAAATGCAGGGAATACTAGAAATGCCACACCAAAAGCGTATAACAAAATGGGTAGTGAATGTCAAGCTAAGCATCACTCAAATAGCTTTCTAGATATTTTGCAGAGGGTGGGATTCAAGAAGCTTGCTTTTATGAAATGGCAGTAGCCATGAGATTTCTAAAATGAGAAAGGGTACTTGAGAGGGTGCATAATCTCACTCACGCAAGTCTGCTACCTTTCTCTTCCTTATCAAAGAAGCAAAAGAGAGAACTGTCTCTCACAGGGTTGGTTGTTTTTTTTTACTAGCAAGCAGCTTAGAAATACCTTTTAATGGGAAGAGAGAAGTTAAGCACCCCCTCACTGCCACTTCTCTTTTTTTTAAAAAAAGACACCCCTCTTGAAACTGCTTTGAGGTGAGGGTTGAATTCGTTACATATGTAACATTCGGTTCCACTCCAGAGATATCCCCTAATCATTTATACGTGCCAGACTTACAACCATGCTTTTCAAGTTTCTGTTACCAAAACCTTAACAACCACAACTACAGCTAGCCCTTCACCCTAAGGTCCCAGGTTGGGTTGCAAGCATTTAAAATTTGACATTAAAAACAGTTTAGAACAACTTACCATCACAAAAATAGGGTGGGTCCTAAAAATATACATCTCAGGTGTCAAAGGTCAAGGGGGAAAGAGATAGGATATCAACTTCCCCTTACCCGTGACCAGAAGGAGGAGTTATCTGATGGTTTATATTGCTTGATGTACGGAAGCCTGCAAAACTGCTGCACTTGTAGAGCATTTCATAGAATCAGATAGGAAGTGACAGTGCAAGAAGACAGCAAGCTCCCTTGTGTTGGTGTTAGCCCTAGATCCCAGATCCCATGCAAAGTAGGAGGCAACCAGCTATTACAATGATTTCTTTCCCCCCTTCCTGCCCCAGCAGTGCTATACATGAGTTGTACACAGAGTGGCAGAGGTTAATTAATGGAAAGGAGGCACATCATTTCCAAATCCCTTTATTATTCTTAACCGGGCTGGTGTGGACCCAGTGCATTGAACCATTCCTGGATCAAAACAGCCATGTCTCCAGAAAATTAATGGTGATAAGGGGTGGTGTGCTATCGTGCACAAGACATGTGCCAATGTGGCACATTATTCACACAAATCTCAATTTCTCCTTCTCCTTCCCTCCCTCCCTCCCTCCCTCTCTCATTCCACCACCCCCCATCTATCTATAGCAGCTCTGATAGCAGATTAAAAAAAGGCCCCAATCCTCACTGCAAATTTTATTCAGATAAAGACATAGGTGGCCTTTTCTCCCCATCCCTTGCAGGTAGATGATCAGCCTATTGAGGTTAGTGCCACTTATATGCAGAAGCATTAAGACAAAGAGCGATTCTCTTAATGAATGTATGCTTCCTTGATAGGATTTAATTGGCACCTAGCAGGAGATCTGCACTTGCCAAGGAGGTAGAAAGTTCAAGGGAGAAGGAAAGCAGCAGAGAGTCATTACAAATTTAACCAGCTGTGTTAAAGCCTGAAAGCTTAGAATTAAAAGCTTTTAAAAAGCTCCAGTCTGTCAGACTCATAGAGTCATCAAAATTTAAAGGCGGAATGACTCAAACATGGATGTTAACCAGGTCTTTAACTAGAATAACAGTAAAAGAAAGTAAACGGGTTGGGAAGAGAGAGAGCGCACATAAGAAATCCTGATAGAGATGTGCTATTGATAATATTGTTTATCCATGCAACTATTTCAAGGGCCCCCTTAGAACAGGAATCAATGTCTCCTGACTAGGGGTGGAGGAGAAACTTGGTTCAGCACACATTTAAAACTGAATCTATCAGATTTGCACTTTCTGAAACAGAGTGCACGCCAAAACACAGCTACCTTTTGAAATTTGCATTTATCCAAATTTTGCAATGCAAAAATATCATGCACACTTCCCCTAATATAAACATTTTATGTGGAATTTTGCAAGCAATTTTCCTGTAACAAAATGCCTTTTTGTACATCCAAAATGCATTTTGGACATTATTTCACTAATACGTGCATTAAGAGTAGCATTTTTATAAACATTTTGTGGGTAGAAGATTGCATTGCAAAAATTGGAGAAGTGCAAATTTCGAAGGAGAGCTGTTTGGAAAGTGCCAATTTGGTAGTTTGTCATTAAATTGCAAACTGAAGAAAGTTATCCCCAACCCCACCCCAGTAAGCTTTGCATCAACATAACTTGCAAATGCAGCCAAACAGACAAGAAATCTACCCTGTTGCCACACTAGCCCGGGTACATTTTTCTTCTATTTCCCCGAAGCAATGGGAAGCTGTTAACTTTTACAGTACTATTATTTATGACAAGTGAAGTGTGCCATAAATGCAGGGATGGAATGAGGCTGTTCAGCTGGAGTAAGATGCTCTTCAGATGGCTTCTCAGGGGAGAGTGAAATGTTTTTGCACCGCTAATTGCCTCATAAATTGGTTTTATTCTCGTGGCTGAGGCTAACCTCCCCATTTAAAGTTCATAAAAGGACTCAATGTGCTAGTTGTTTTGGTCTCAGCAGTAGTAGGAGCTGGCTGTTGGATGGGCGGGCTGGTGTAGCAGCTTCAAGGTTAGGGGACAATGAGCGGCATGAAGGTTGTGCTAACATTTGCTCTGATCCAGGTCTTGAAGAGGTGATAAAATCTAAACAGGAATCTCATAAGGACATCCATAGTTCAAATCCCATCTGAGCCACAAACCCATTAGATGGCCTATTCTCAACTCCCGATCTGTAAAATAGGGCTCTACTTTACAGAGCTGTTATAAGGATTAATGAAATAATGTACAAGAAGTGCTCTGAACACTTGAAATGTCCTATAATTTCCATTATTGTATTTTAGCCTTGTGAGCAACCTAGGGGCAATGTTGGCTGAAAGGCATAGAAATGAACCGTAACATAATTTGTCTAACAACTGCATTTGTGAAACAGAACAAATTGCAGTTCTGAAATGTAGAATCCGGAGCGTTTCACTATTTTATATTTCTAGGCTTGCTGTGGAACCTTGAAGTCAAAGTTCAAGAATCTTGATGGACACACCCATTGTACTGCATGCTATGCCGAGATGTGAACGAGAAAGGTCTTCCACTCCAGAGATTGAAATCTCAGTGTGGCCTGCTTCACTTCACGCTGTTATCACTAGTATAATTGCTGCTGCTGTATTACATCTATGGCTAGTGAAGAAAATCCAGTAAATATCTCCCCATAGATTATGCTCACCAGCCTTCGGATTTAAAATAAATGTTCAGTTGCAATAGTGCAGAGATTTATTGCAAAATTAGACCTGAGCAGGCAGGTAGAACAAGTGTGTTCCACTGGGCTGCATGTAAATTCCACTAGTACAAGCTCAGGACCACAATACCTCAAGGACTGCCTCTTTCCATACGAACCTACCCAGACCCTGCCACCTTCCTTCGTGTGCCTCCTCCTTGAGAGGTCCGGAGGGTGGCAACACAAGAACGGACCTTCTCTGCAGTGGCTCCCCATCCGTGGAATGCTCTCCCCAGAGAAGTTCGCCTAGTGCCTTTTTTATACACCTTTAGGCGTCAGGCAAAAACATTCCTTTTTAACTAGGCCTTTGGCTGCTCTAATCAATATCCTATACCCTTTAAAATGTGGCTCTTTTGGGGGGTGTTACTGGATTATTGTTTTTATTGTTATTTGATATATTGTGACCTTTTTGTTGAAGCGCCCTGAGACCTCCGAGTATAGGGCGGCATATCAAATCAATAAATAAAGAATAAATACAGGGATGGGGACCTTTGACCCTCCAGATATTGCTGGACTATAGCTCCCATTGTCCCTGATGTTGGCTGGGGCTGATGGGAGTCGGAGTCTACAATATCTGGAGAGCAACAGGTTCCCTATCCTTGGACTAGTGTAATGGCAGTTGAACTCACTGCCACGCATCAGAAGTCTACGTTTGTGCAAACTGAAGTGGCTTCAGGATTACTTTTAAGACAGAGCACAATTAGTTGCTGCAACCTTGTGCTCATCTGCACATCTCTGCCCATTTATATGCCATGAAATGATACCCTTGTGGTGCATGGGTTATGAAGGTCTGCATTCAGGCAGCACCAACTCTTCTTCTCTTTAATTTGGGCAAGTATTTTTTTTTACAATCCTGACTTAACATATATTGTCTCAAGCCTGTGACAATCCCAGCATTCTCTAGAACACATTTTGAAAACTACTGCTCTCTAGACAATAAAATTTGCATTTGCAATACAGACATAGTAAAAGCAAATGGCACGTCTTCTTTTTAAAAAACTTTTTTAAACCCCACACCCTTAGCTGTATTTAATTTTATCTAAATTGCATCCCATATTTTCACTAGATTCTTGAAACTCTTTAGCGCTAACATCAAGCTTTTGAATGGGAAGGGAACTGTAACTACTTATTTTTTGCGGGGGAGGGGAGCTCAAATGCCTTGCCCATGGACTTTAGGGGGTACAATCATATCCTCTGATTGAATCCCAATTAATTTCATTCTGGTGGCTGGCTGGGCTTAATTAAATAAAAATGTGAAGCAAGTTTAAGTAAGGGCAATTAAATGGAAATGCAGTGTGGCTGGCTATGAATGCTGATTAACCTAATAACAGACAGCAATGCAGTTTTATGGGAGCTAAATGGTTTGTTTAATGGATAGAATGGCTTATAGTATATAATATACAAAGTCCTTAACAATAAACATTTAATTAGCAACCCCTCTTCCGTTTTTTCTTCAATGTGCAGAGCAAAGCGGTTAATAAAAAAGTCACTGGATTGGAGTTATTTATGTCTTGGTAAAAACTAATCTCCAAACTGCACTGGTAGTAGCAAATAGAAAATGCCTATTTATCTGAGACTCCGTGGAGGGCTTGAAAAGGCTTGTACTTTATCGCATCATATTTCACATTCTCCATGGGCAGCATGCAGGGGAGTCCTCTTGTTTCCTACTCACAGCAACCCTTGTAGATAGGTCAGACTGAGACTTGCTCAAGTCCATCTAAGCATGTTGGAGCTCAAACAAGCTTTCCAAGGCAGAAAAAGCCATCACCTCCAGCACTGAAGGTTTCCCCCTTGAACATTCAGCCAGAGGAAGCATGCTGTGCAGGCCCAGATTAAAGCAAGTGGAGGCCCTGGACTAGGGGACCTGAGGAGGCCCAAACTTTAATAGGCTCTGATCATGAGAAACAAAATCCCATTCTCTTCTTTAGCTACTCAAGGAAAGTAGAACATAGCTTAATTTTTAGCATTGATAAAAACATATTGTTTATGAATGAAAACATTCATATACAACATTCATAAGAGAATCGTAATAATGTTATGCCATTACACTATATACAAAGTTAGAACGGTTTCTTTTGAGCTCTTTTGGATGCAAACTTATCAGTTATATCATTATAATCAGTAAGTCATAGTCTATCATTTTCTGTGCAGAGAATGCTTATTGACTGTAGATCATTCTTTATCTTTTTCAGTCTAGAAAATGATATTTTGCCAACACAGTTTGCAACCGTTAAAAACAGTAGCAATCTGAAAATTGTTTCCACATTTGGAAAAGCTGTCTGAATTTTGTCCTGGAATATTACTTGATACATATCTTGGCGGCTGAAATTTTCTGGTAAGCTTGTTTGACATACAGATGAAAGAGTTCATTGAGTAGACCAGAGGTTCCCAAACTTATTTGGCCTACCGCCACCTTTTCAGGAAAAAAATATTACTCTGTGCCCCCCCTTCTTTAACCGAATAGAAATATGCAGTGACAAATTTGTATTCTTCTATTTATCTGTATTTCTACCTACATCCTACAACATCGTAAAGAAACTGGTTG
Organism: Podarcis bocagei; assembly: GCF_964188305.1. Classification (NCBI taxonomy): domain Eukaryota; kingdom Metazoa; phylum Chordata; class Lepidosauria; order Squamata; family Lacertidae; genus Podarcis; species Podarcis bocagei. The sequence continues at coordinate 91,225,198 of NC_138125.1, read as the reverse complement.
TAAATAAGACTCATCGAAGCTTAAAATTATAAAATATTTATTAAAATCAACCATAGTAACATTCACATTACACACAGAAAATTAAGATAATGGAGGATAATGTTAAAATAAAAATTGTGAATAACATTAAAAATAGCCCTAATGAGAAGGATGAACCTGGTGCACTGCTATCAATTTATTAATGTTCGGCTTTATTTTTGTCAGCAGCATTCTTAAATCACTGTGATTAGCTATTTGCGGTCAGTTTGTTTTTAATAGTTAACAGATTTGTGACCACACTGAACCCACATTCCATTAAATATGATGAAGGAATTGACCAAACAGGCAGGCAAGTTGCGATCCATTTCTTTGGCCTGGGTGAAGCTGAACCAGGGAAGGCGTTGTCACTGTCCCACAACAATGCCAGACCTAGTAGTAAGTGTCATTACACAACAGGTGAAACATGCAGGAGAGGTTTTTCAAAAATCTCTTCTCTTCTTTCTGCTTCCACAACCCCCTTATTTTTTTATTCAATGTCCCCCAATTGCACCCAAGCCTACCATCGCCCCCCTGGATCATTCCAGCAACCCCCAGGGGGCAATATTGCCTGCTTTGGGAAACACTGGACTAGAGTGCTCACTGGAAGGACAGATCGTGAAGCTGAGGCTCCACTACTTTGGCCACCTCATGAGAAGAGAAGACTCCCTGGAAAAGACCCTGATGTTGGGAAAGATGGAGGGCACAAGGAGAAGGGGACGATAGAGGACGAGATGGTTGGACAGTGTTCTCGAAGCTACCAGCATGAGTTTGACCAAACTGCGGGAGGCAGTGGAAGACAGGAGTGCCTGGCGTGCTCTGGTCCATGGGGTCACGAAGAGTCGGACACGACTAAATGACTAAACAACAACAACGACTAGATTAAGGTCAACATCCTTTGGATACTCTTGTATCAACCTAGTGAAACCATTGTGAATCTCTTCCTTGGTTGCTCGCAGATTCGCCAAAAAAAGAAAAATTGCAGTTGTTACTCTTTTGTCTGAGTTGGCTTCAAGACCATCCATGACAGGGATAAATGGATTTATCATAAGGTTACCTCGTGGAGAAAGTTCATGGAGGGAAGACATGAATATTAGCTGTGCTTTAGTGAGCAGTCCAACCACCTTACTGGCTTGGTGTATTCTGGCTAATCACAAACCAGCTAGCTTCATAGCCTTGCAACAGAGATGGGTAGTCCTTTATTAGCAGAAGCAGTCCAAGGCAAAGAGCCTGATCTTTAAGTGCCAGCAGCAAGTTAATGAATCACAGGGTCTTACTAAGCAGCTGCCCCAGTCTGATTTATTTATAGCCTTGCAAATTGAAGAGAACACAGGACAGACTGATTGCCAATCACACTTGGGAGTTCATTTGGGCTGCTAATGAAGAGGAAAGGGACATGGTGGCTCAGTAGATGCTGTGATCTATTTGGCTTCAGGCACAAGTCAAAAGCTGCCAGCCCCATATCTGCAGCATCATTAATTTATGGTCCTACTGAGTGTCTTGCTTTGGCTGCTGCCAAGGACACTCTGTGCAGAGAAGGTATCAGCATCATAAGGAGGGTGCAGAGGTTGATTGATTGGGCAAACATTCAATATTACTTTGTGACTTTTATTGCATTTAAACGTAAGTTAAACTTAGTTATAGCACACCCCAAGTTGCAGAGAGATGGAAGTTAGTTACACCCTGAGCTGGTGACGAAAGATAGAATTGTTTGGAGTTTAATGAAGAGCAGCATGTGGAGCTTCTCATTGGAAAATCCCAAAATTCATCATCCTAGACGACAAATCTCTCAATGAGAGTCCACTGCAGGAGGTGGCAAGTAGATCACCTATGTAATTCTTATTATAGATTTGCCGGAAGCTGGTTAATCCAAAATCAAGGCCAATTCACACAACGCCTGGTGTGCACTGAAATATGGATTGAATGTGGCACTTAAGGTCAAATGTCAGCCTCCAGATCAATTGCTTTGCCATACTGGTTAGCTCCAGCACTGATGCACTCAATCCACATCTTGGCATGACTCCTACTAACTTTTTGCTTTAGTTTTGTGCTTGCTTTATTCAAGGCTATAATTTGTAACAGGTCTGCGTTGCATAAACACACCAATTTCTGGCTTTTAGTCATAGCTTTTCTGAAAGGTTATGGGTGATGTGGTACTTGGCAGCATGGCTTGAGAAAACATTCCTGATCGAGCCACCATGAAGTCATGTTAGCAGATTGCAGGACCAGTCTAACAAGTGTGCATTGAAATAATGGGAAGCTTTAAAAATATATATTCCAAGTGTAAGGCATCATGATTTCAGAAGCAAGCAAGCAGAAAGTGTACGTGCATTTGTGAATGTCAAAACAAAATCAGCAGATAATTTCAGTCTCAAATAAAAGTAAATGTCATTGTTTCTTAGCTTTGTGAACTGGAATAATCTTCTCATACTAAAGGGAAGGAGGAGACTGGCCCACTTCATCAAGGGCTTTCTGTGTGAATCCAGAACTGCATACCTCACTCAGCTTCCATGACTATGTTCTCCCCAACCCACTCCACTGTTATTTCTTCTTATACCCCAACCTAATACAATTTACATTAAAATAAAACCATAAAACCACCAGTGACTAAATAACAGTAGCACAGAACAGCAATACAAGAGGGGAGAAGATGTCTTCTCGACCAAAGGCCTTAGTAAAGAGTTGCCTTGACCAATTGTCAAAGAGCCTATCATGATGGCACAAGACATACCAGAGGGGCAATCGTTCTACAATCTTGTAGATTGTCTTTTCTGCCACCCCTTGAATCAAATGGGGTGGTGGTATGACCAACAGAACCTCCCCTGCTGACCTGAATACTCAGGCATGTTGATGGAGAAGAAAGCTTGCTTTCAGATATTTGAGGCCTAAGTCATTTGCATGTTTTATATGTAGGTGTTCATGCCTTAAACTGAGCTTGGTAGTGAATTGGAAACCAGTGCAGATCTTTCAACCTTCTTATTCAGACAGACCTTTGAAAACTTGGTGCATATGACTTGGGATAAAGCTTGAGAGAAAGGCAAGGCATGCATGTATTAAATAAATAGTTACCATTTCCAAACTATCCTAAAGGGCAACCCCACTTAGAGCACATAGCAGTAGTCCACCCCAGAAGTTAATAGCTAGTGTGGCCAACTTTCTGACAGTAAGAGCTGTTCGACAGTGGAACAAACTCCTTCAAGAGGTTGTGGACTCTCCCCCCTCCCCCCGGAGGCTTTTAAGCAGAGTTTGAAAGGCCGTTTGTCATAGATGCTTTAGCTGAGATTCCTGCATTGCAAGGAGTTGGGCCAGATGATCATCAGGGTCCCTTCCAAGTCTACAATTCTATGATACTTTGATTCTATGAAATCCATAGATCTGTGATCTTGCAAAGGTTGACAACAACAGTACTTTGTGCACAGGTATAAAGATATGTGTGTAAGAGACAATGCAAAAACAACAGTACACAAGGAAGCAGGATGACACAAAATTATATTTCTGAACATACGGGATAAATAAATCCATAAATCCATAATTCCATTAAGTACATGTCACTAAAAGTAGGAGTCACAGTTCTCAGTACACCAGAATCCTTTTTTCTTTTTTCTTTTTGCAGAACAAAAGGAAATGCCACCCAAAATATCAGGTATTCTGTGAGTTACAGGATCAAAGTGGCTGAAATAACAGAAGAATTTTTTTTTAAGAAAGCAAGTACAGAGAGTCAAACTCATTGAGTTAGAGGGGTGTTGGAAAGCAGGGATACGATCCAGAAAGCCTCAATATTCTGTCTGGCTGCAGGCAACAGAATTACATAGGCAGAAGAGGTCAAAATATAATTGCAATTTCCCATGCATTTGTATTTTCTAACAATACAGAATCTCCAGCTTTATTGGGTGTCCCCACAGCAAAAATAAATAGGGGTGACATGGAGGATAGAAGTATGACATGTTAAAAGGCTATCAACTTTTTCAGGACAGAGTTTGCATACCTTATACCATAGCAAAGAGAAGAAGGAAGAGTTTGATTTACTGCTCAGGGAAACTCATTAAGCAGGGAGACATTCAGGCCAAGAAAATTACCTAAACCTTCTCACCTTGTCTCTGGTTTGACCAGTTCTAGCTAATATAGCATCACCCCATTCACTTCCACCCAAAATCCACTCTCTAAATGCCACATTTAATATATCATTCTCTCCCTAGGAAGCCACTCTGATTGTTGGTACCTCCACACATTCCAACCCCTGACAATGGGAGTTTTACTTTTTATCTTATTTTAACCATGTGTATATGGTTCAGAGTGGCCTGGCCATTCATATGCTACAAAGGCCATGAAGAAGCCATGTACCAGGTGGAATGCTCTTCTTCACAGCCTCCCTGTATCGATATTGGGAAAGCTAGACTCCAGTTAGCAAAGATGCAGCCATGCTTCCAACTGAGACCTATCACAAGTATTATGTTTTTCTTCCAAGTGAGCAGAAGCAAATAACTCATGTTCACCTGGTAGCTTCAAAACATTATTGAAAGCTGGTGTTTTCTAGAGCACCGAGGGGAACTGTGAGAATCCACTCTCTGATGCTCAACATTAAAGAGCTCTTGCAATCCTAAAACACTGAGGCTGTACTCTGCCCAGCAGAGCTTGAGGGCAAGTGAGGAATGGAGTGATGAGTCATTATTCCCTAAACTGCTCACCTGCAGCAGATGGGGGGGGGGGGCTTTTTAAACATGGAAATTGGCTACGTTCGGTGCTCAACTCTTCTTGACCTATGAACAGCGCTCTTAAACCACAACTGAACTCTTGGGCTCATATAAAGGCTGGAATCCCTAATCCTACAGCAGTCATTTTTAGTTACCTTTTGCCAGTAGCACAATGTGCTCACAAACTATTGATCAGTGAAAGGTGGTTCTCAAAAAAAATCCTATATTGAAGTCGCTAGGGAGTTTGCAGTGATATTTGACCAAGGAGCCCAACAAGAGTAATTTTCCAATTTGTTCCAAGACTAAAGTTGGTTCATATGCTCAGCAGAGAAGATTACATTTTCCTGGAGTCATTATGGGAAGCTATTTATCTTTAAATAGGCGGTTGTCACAAGCCACCATGCTTTTTTCTGAATACATAGTGCTTGTAATGCTCTTTCAGAATCTTTATAGTTATATCCCTGGCTAAATGACTCACCTTTTACCAATTTTCCTATGGTATATCTACAACCTGGCCCTTGTTGTAAGAATCTGAAGTCTGAATGATATGGAATCATGCCGTGCCAAGAGGGACTTGTTTCAGGGAGGTGTCAGGTGACTGTTGAGAACCTGAAGAACTTTTGGCTTCTTCAGGATGCAACAAGGCCCAAGCATAGATAGTGCTTTGTAGAAGGTGCTTAATGCTGCAATCCTATACATATTTTCCTGGAGAATAAGTCTAACTGAAATTAATGTAGCTTACGTCAGAGCAGGTGTGTATCAGACTGCACCAAGCCTTAAATACGCTTACCAAAATGATGCCACCATGCGCAAAATGCACATTAATTTAATTACAAGTGTGAAGATTGCAATGAACACATTTGAGCAAGGGATGCTGTCAATTCTCCTTTCCCCTGGAAGCACCCTTTTTACCCTTCAGGCAATTATCACAATAATGGTCAAAAGAAATATACAACTACATCACTTATTTTCCTAACTTCACTTTCTCATCCATCAGGACATACTAAAAACCCACACAAGATACAGCAGCAACTCAGTTAAAGAAATTTTGAATCAGTGTACATTTCATTCAACGGGTGGAATTGGCATTCCTGCATCAAGAAGAGATGATGCAGGAATGAGTGTCATTGCAGGCATCATCTCAGAGGAAACACCCTTCCTGTGTAGGAGAGGACTGAGAACGTCTCTTTTGGAACTTAATCCAGACAAAGTGGACGTGCTGTGGACTGTGAAATCTGCAAATCTGGATGGTGGTACACAGCTGGTAGTGGATGGCATTGCACTCTACCTAAAGGTCCAAGTACGAGAGTTTGGCCTATAGGTTAGCTGTTCACTTCTGGGGTGAATTTAAGGTTCTGCTATGCTATTAACCTTTTAAATGCCTAAACGGTTTGGGACCAGGCTATCTCAAGGACTACCTGCATCCATGTGTCCTTGCCTGAGCTTTAAGATCAGCATGTGAAGTCCTGTTCTCCAATACACGGCAAAAGTTGTGAGGTTTCTGGGTACCCAGGACAGGATAAACCCTTTTCTGTTGTGGTCCTGTATCCTTGAAATAGCCTCCTCATGGAAATACATGTGGCCTCATCTCTCTTGGCCTTTATGAAAGCAGGTCTACATTTGGGTGTTTCTATGGTTCCTTTACGTAAAAACTGTTTGTTTCATCTCTTCCTGCTATTTTTGTACTGTCACCTATGGCTATATTTGAAATGTTAATGTTGTAGTGTCTTAATATTGTTTGTAATCCACCTTAGGAGAGTAGACACCCTAAAAGCCAAGGTTTAAAAAACCCTATTTAAATAATAATAAAAAGAAACAGAATGCTTCTTTTGAGATGGTGCTTGCCATCTGCAATATATAATATAATCTGTTGCATGACTGATTGAGGGCACAATTTTTAGTCAATTAAAAGTATTTTAATTGATTACTCTAGCTGTTCAATTAAGCACTGCATCCCTCATACATACACCCTCCATTATAACACTAGGCTTGATATCCATCACTATGTGATATCAAATTTCCTTTGTACCATTATTTCTTCAGCGGGACATGAAAGCTCATCAATACTACGAGAGAGACTTAACAGGTCACAAACATTCAGTACAAAGGAGCCACAGTGAGTTGCTTGCAAATTAAGAATGAGTCCAGAGACTAGCAAACAAAGTATATTGCCTCTCTCATTTTTCTTTTCTCATTTCAGCACATCTGAATAGGGCATGTTGTGAACATAGCACATGGATTCTAAAAGCTAAATCCTGCCAGTAATCACTTCTGGGATGTGAATGAATAGTGGGGTCCATAAGGGAGCTTCTCACCATCCTCTACCATAGGTAGTAACTGCTAAACTCTTCTCCTCATGCCCACCCCTTACTAATTTACAGTAAATAAATTATCCGGCTATGGAACAGGAAACAGTTCAATATTGCCCATCAGTGCTGTCTGCATCACCTTTTGTTAGGTGGGGCAAGCAAGGATATATTTCATGCTTAAAATCATGAAAACACAATTCCTGCTTCTTTGCCTAAGCCCAGATAAAATTTCCACACTGCATTTTGTTTCTAAGACACCGTGCTTAGGAAGAAGCATCATTTACTGAGTGTATGCCTACCTCTAAGCATCTCAGACCAAAATAAAGCTAAACTTTTTTTTAATTAAAAAAAACAGGTTTTTTTTAATAAATGGCAATGCCTTCTGATGACACTTCCAAGCTGAACAGAAACATATGACCAAACATAACAAACCAAGCTTCTTATATTGGCATCATTTCTGTGTTAAAATTACCCATTCACGCCATCATTTTTGAAGCAGATGTGTCTATTACTTCATGCTAATTGTGGCCTCCCAGAATTTACACAAATAGCCCAAAAGATGCATGTTGCCTCCATGCAATTTCATCCATCAAAGGGATATCAGATCTAGGAAACCTATCATGTGTAAAGCAAGTAAGTAAGACCAAGCTGCACATCCAACTTTTAACCAAGGTGGAAGGAAAATGTTGATAGCAGGGGCGGGTAATGTTTGTAATTGATTGGGCAATTACAAAATTGAATGTTTGTAAAAGCATTGGGTTGTAGCCAATGGATTGGTACCGTTCTTGCAATGACTTGCACCTGCACAACAAGATTTCATCTTCCTCCCCCCCACCTGCTTTGGTGCAAGGCTGCTGATACCTTTAAGAATTCTTCTTAAAACAAATGCATGGTATATATTTTTTCCCAATGTGGTGCCCTCAATATGCTTTTGGACTCCACATGGCATCTTCTCTGGCTGCAACATCTGGAGGGCACCAGAGTGGCTACCCCCTCTTCTAGGGATTATGATAAGGCACATAAAATATTTCCTTTTCTGGAGTTGCATCACGTTTGGAAGTAGCCCATGAACTGTCCTCTTCCTAGAGCATATTTACACTACAGATTCCCTTAGACCAGTTTAATAGGAATTAATTCCTTCTCTCTAGGGAATTGTAGGACCCATAGTTCAGGAGGGAGGGCACTGGGAATCTCTCAGACAGAATTTGCAGCATCCTCAAGAAATTATGTATTTTGGATGATTTGGGCAGGCTGTAACAATTTTACTGATATGACACCTACGGGTTATCTCCAATGAAGTTGCCCAGTTAGTATAAAGAGAGTCAGAAGAGCAATGGGACTTCCTTCCCCCTCTGCCAAAAAAACCTGACAGACCTGTTCTGGGGTTTCCCCTCAACCCTCTGGAGTAGATCTGAAGTTGTGCTGAAAGACAGGGAGGAGATGTTCCACTGCTCAAGCAGCAAGCCTTGCACCAATGGGACAACTTTATTGGATGCAATTCAATATAAATTTTTTATATACCCTATCTGCAGATATTTTTGAACAGTCAGGATTTGTCTAGTTTTTCCCAATCTTTAAAACAAATGGGTCATTCACTAGTTGTCTGTTTACACTGGGATAATCTATCTGCCTTTTCTTTCAGGGCTGTCCACAACCATTTAGTAACATCGGTGAGCATTGTGTGTACAGTATATCTTGTAGAAGACCCAGGCCATATGGGTGGCTTTTTATTTAGCTGAATAACTCCCCCTTTATTGAGCAGATTTCTTCAGGAGCAAATAGTGATCAGTGAGACAGACCCCTTTCCCTGTTGCAGCAACTGAAGAAAATTTAATAAGACCTGAAAACTACAAGCTTATCAACCGTTCTTTTAAAGGCTAAGAGCTATACCATTTTGTACAGCTTCAGAATAAAGCATCATTAAGGACATAATACAGTACTTGATGGCTGTTTTTCCACAACAAAATGAAAAGCTGATCAGAAACGTTTTTGCAACACTTGCCTGAAAAATCAAAACACAAAGACCAAACAAAAAGAGACAATGATTAGAATTCTACACAAATACCTATGCACTAGCAGCTACAGAAACAGTTTAGCAGTATAATCCTACACATTTACTTAAAAGTAGGTTCCATTGAATTCAATGAGGCGTACTTCCAGGTAAGTGAGTACAGGATCACAGCCTAAATGTTACACCATGAATCTGGCAATTATCTTTTTAAAATAAAATCCACAGGGTTGGGGTCCCCCCCCCTTGTTTCTTCATAAAAATAGATTTTACAATGAGACCTTCCTTACAGGATAAACGTATTTTTAAAATTGATATTCCTTTAGATATCCCTTCCAATATTGCCCTTCAAAGGAGGACAACTTGTTTTACAAATGCATAAAAATATAGAGAGTTTTTTAGGAGAGGCTGTAAATGATGCAAGAATTGGGAATATGCTACTGCAACCATCAACAACACAGCAACGTACAACCTTGTGGTGGGCTAGTTTTAACAGACAGCAGCTCTGGAATACAGAGGAATTTAAACAATGCAACTTTAGCTGAAGGAAGGGAGCATCACAAAATCTAGAATGTGTTGGGGTGGAGGGTTAAGACCCACTGAGCCATTAAAAAAAAAGATTCAAAACACTGTTATGAAGAATAATTCCATGAGACACAGATAAAGTGGTTGTAACTGCATATGCAGTTGTGACTAATCTACAGCACGCACACACACACACACACACACACATTCCCCATATCCTTGGGTTTTTTTGTGTGCACTCTTGGCTGTGCAGCAATTCTGGATAATGATTTATATCCACAATGCAAAATTGGACCATTCACTTTTTACTGGGTGAAAGAAAGCTTTGCACCTGAATTCTCTCACACACCCTCTGATTATATAAGCTAAGCTGGTCTGATTTTTTTACTATATATATATATATATATATATATATATATATATATATATATACATAAAGTGGTATAACTTAGCATACCATGCTTTGCTAAAAGCAGTTTATCTTTTATAAGATTAGTCAATACAAAAGATTCCAATGTATTCCAGTGCAGGAGGAGGTAGCCTGTTCTAAAGCAATCCCTTCAAGGCAAATAAGAAATAAAATAGAAAAAAATCCAAAGTGGAACTTGGAAGTAAATGAACCCAGCCATAAAAGGATGTGAAGAGCTCAGTAGCTGTGTCAGCTATTCAAGTAACACTGCGGGATTCAGTTGTGTCGGGAGAAAACCAACTTGTTGCCACTAATATGTAGAGCACTGTTAACAATAAAAACTGCCTAGCAACTTAGCAATACACATAACAAAACAAAACAGGAGCAATGGAGGCAATATGAGGTCAACTGTATGAATGGCAGGAGTGGTTTTCCATGCAGAAACTTTTCCTACCTTTTATTCGGCTACCCCTGCATATATGCTCTGTAAGCCTGTGGCCTTGCAAAAAAAGGGGCGTCCAGGGCATGTTCTAGGGTGCACATCCAATTCAACAGTGCACTTGGCCTGGCATGAACTGAGAGTGCATCCTAGACAACACCCAGCTCCGCACTGTAATTGTGGGCAAGCTGACGTTGGCCCTCTTGTTATAGGCCTTCCCCCTGAAAAACTCATGGCAGCCTTCTGAGGAACAGGGTTTCCTAAAATAAAAGTTGAAAAAGTACAATGCTCGCAGGTTATGTTGCAAAGGTTTAAAAATAAGAAAGTTCAAGCCACTGTGTGTGTTTGTTTGTTTGTTTGTTTGTTTGTTTGTTTGTTTGTTTGTTTGTTTGTTTGTTTTAAAAAATCATGCATTAATATATTTTCTTTTCCCACCTTAATCCTATGAGCCATTGCACTGGGAAATACATGGGTGGTGTGCAATAACTGCTGTGCCAGCAGTTTGCTTTCCACAAACAATGATCTTGCAAGAAGTGCTAGGAGGCTGTAACAGCACAAGGGCATGTTATTTGCCTCTAGCGTCAAGATTGCTAGTGCACAACACAGGTATCAGAGACATGGCAGGTGTAGCACTGGATCTTCTTTATCTTTGTGGCTGCCCAGAAAGGCTCCCTTCTCCAGAGCCAGCCACACAGGTACAACTGAATGGGCTGGTATTAACTTCTTATCATGGAGCAGCAACTGGTAGGTGACACAGCTGCTTGGATTTGCCAAGCGTAGGGCAGACATCAGTGCAAGTTACTACACACAGCTGCAGCCGCTCAAAACTTCTAAGTTCAAGCTGTTCAGGCTGTTTACAAACTGCAGGTGAGATAAAACAAATGAATGGGGGGAGAGGGACTTGCAGTTGCCTGCAGAGTTCTCCAAAATATGGAAGAAACAAAAACTGTAAATGTCTTTCCCCGTGTTAGTATTTTACAGCGCCCTCTCTCTCCACCCTAGCCTTTCAAATGCAGTAAAATGATTTTAGATGCCCATTCCAAACTCAGTTTAACAAAACAGTAACAGAGTGGGGGTTTTAATAATAATTTAAAAAATCAAATGAAGTCATGTTTATACTTTTACAGTATCTTTTTTCAAAGAAAAGGAAGTGCCAATACACTATATCAAAACACATATTTGAAGGAGCTTTGGATCAGGCGTCACTTCCTCCTTTTTCTTTCTGATGTGCATCTGCAGGTAATTTTGTTTGCATTATATGTAGAAAATCACAGTTCTTGTTGCATCCCCCCCAAGGATGAACAAACACGCACGCACACACACACACACACACATATATATAATCATAATTTGTGAACACTGTACACTAAATATTTCTTTTCAACAGCATGACAGGCATTGGGCTTATGGCAGCAGGTGTGAATAATGCGCAGGGTCTGAAATCTAGGGGATGCCATATAAGCAGCCTCAGACACAAGACAGGTTGACTGCACCTTCCCGCAAGGTAAACATAAGAGTATGTCATTTCAGAGTAATGGGGCAGTTAGTATTTTGAGGCTTATGATGCTGGAGTTACCCTAAGTCCAACTCACACAAAACGACGCAGCCACTTTGGTGGCAAACCTCCTGAACACCAACACTGTTCAAATTAAAAGGGGGGAAAAGTTGTTGTTGTTTTTCAACCTGTCTTTCTTTATTACCTATATATTTGATAACAACACTTTGAATTCAATGTACTTCTAAAAGCTTGTTTTCTGTGAAGAATCCAACCTTTAGGCTTCTCTTCCCTTTAAAATTTTCTCTATTACTTTTAGACTTTCCCCAGGGCAAGAAGGAGAGAGGAAACACCTCTGCTTTCTCAATGCAGAGAAGCCACCAAGAAGCCTCAGGACCTCACTGCACCCGCTCAGTGAAATTCTCTGGGAAAACTCCTCGGCATTGGTCAAGTTCTTTGTGCTGAAGCCAATCGGATTCTTTCACACCCATCAGCCATCCTTCATCCTGCCAGGGAGAGAAAGGGAAAGACAGACAAAAGGTTTGTACAGAGTGAAAAACAAGCAGGAGGGCAGCCTAGGACTCTTAGGCCGCTGATCACAACCTTGAGCAAACAAGGCAATCAGTTATTTATTGGTGATAAATTTGTTATCATCTATTATTGAGGTTTTGAAGAATCACTGTGCTGCTTTTGCATACATGTGAGCTTTCACTGAATTTTTCACATTTTCCTCCTCATGGGTATATATACCTGTCAGCTGAGGACAACACTCCATGCATCTGAAGAAGTGAACTCTAGGTCATGAAAGGTAACAGCACAATACATTTGCTAGTATTTGCTAGGGCGCTAGAAGATTCTGTTATTATTTCTGGATACACTGGGTTGTATCCAATTCTGTGCAAGCAGAGTTCCGCTTATGCAACTGGACTTCCTCTTCCCTCTAGGAGCACCCAAAATCTGCTCTGGAGGTTCCCACAATTCTCTGGAGTAGATTCAGTGATGCACAAGGAGTTTTCAAGCAGAAGTCTGTTGCGCGAGCAGAACAGCAGAGCCTAATATGGAGTTTCCTAAGCTCCATTGATTTTGGTTTTTTGCCTGTCTTGAAATTTGCATTTGACAAATTCAAGCCTTATCTGAAGATGAATGTACTTAGCTGCACATGTAAGGTCCTGCCCACCTGTCAACGTTGACCCACAGAGGATGGGGGAATTAGGGATCCAGCCTGCTGCCTAAATCTAGTTCCCCACTCCTGTTCTAAAGTCACTTAGGAGCTAACTACAATAGAGAAGAGAAGACATTTTTAAAGGTGCTATTTGCTAAGAAGAGATATTCCTAATCCATTATCACTTTAGGAAGAGAGCTTGTCTATGAACAAAATAAAACACACACTCTCTCTTTCAACACAATGGGATCTCCTAGGAAGCTGTTATTGTGAAAAACTGAATATGATTACATCTTGGTCATTTCCACTCATGAGGTACAAAGTGGCTCTTGCATCAAGAGTATCTAAAGGCTATTGAGGCCTTGCATAAGAAAATGTCCATTGTTTGCATAAGGCACTCAGGAAACAGGACTGAATGCTTCTGGTTTCTAGAGTGCTCTGATCTGCTAGTGATGGTGACACACAAGAGGCACATAGGGTTGTGAGGGATTGAAGACTCACTACTATTTCTGCGGCAGGGTCCCACTCTCCAGCACCCAGGAGCCACCCAATCACAACATGATTTAGCCACTGAGAAGAAGTCTTCTCACCCTTTGTGCTGATTGGAGCCAATCAGAGGAGACGTTTGAAAGTAAGGAAGAGGTGCCTTTGTAAGGAGCTAGCAGGGCCTTTCAGACAGCTTTGTAGGCTTCAGCTGGCTTGTGGGCGGCAGGCTGGCCACCCCTGCTCTATACTAATCCTTTCGAAGAATCAAGCAGTTACTTCAGAGATTCTGGTTTTGCAAGACATCATCTCCATTCATCTGCTAGCTGCTTGAAGGTCACACACACAGGAGAACGGGGTTTTCAAAAGAAGTCTTTCTGGTTGAAATCCAGTGTTGTACATACTATATGACACTGGTGTGTGAAGCAAAAAAAGATGATGATAAATCCCACATGCTCTCCTTACCTGCTCGTCCGGGTTGTCAAATGGAATCACCAGGACAACATCTCCAGCCTTCAGTTGTAGCTCATCACTGTCAGTGGCTGCATAGTCATGCATGGCTTGTGCCTGCAAAGAAATAATGACTCCAGTGAAGGGAGAGAGCTTGCTCCAATTCATGAAGAAGGGGTGATGCATACAGCTTCTGCCCACTTTTACCCAAACCAACAAGTGAGAACATGATTATCTATCTGCTATCCCACCTCCTCTTGTCCTGCAAAGTTATTGTTTTGTTTGCTAATATGTTATGTATTTCTGTGTTTTTATATTGTAAGCCCCACTGTGATCCTTAAATAAATGACATTATAGACATTTAATAAATAAAAATAAAATAAATTTGAACCACAGAAGCTCTATGGTAGGATGATTTTCTCCGAAGGGTGTAAAGGAGGGGAGACACAACTGGTTGTTTTCTTTTGGTTATTTCACCAAATAAGTTAGAAAAAGAGATGCCTGGGACAGTGCTTGAATTATAAGGGGGCAGAAATGGTCCAGCTCATGTATCTTTTGTGACAGTCCTCTTTGCTACTATGAAGGCTATGTTTTTTGCTAACATTGAGGAAACAATAGATCCTAACTTGTCGGAAGCCACCCATACTATGAGTAACAGCATGCACAAGGTTTCTCGATGCACTAAATGATGCTTGATCCTGTCCCTTTGGCTTGCCTTTACTATTCACTTAACTGACAAGGAAACACAAATTCATTTTAGTGGACATTGGTGTGGAATGTGTGCCCGGCTGAGGTAAATGTTCTTCCTCACACTCACCTTAAACAGGAAGCCTGGTGGCATGTCAGCCCTTTCGGAAGCGGCTCCACTTTCAACTGTTCCATTGACTGTGGCTGGGAAGGTCTCCACAACTACAGCAGGCAGAGAGCTCTAAGCATAGCAGTGAAGGGAGGCAAAGAAAACACAACAAGGAACACTTGAAACAAGACACTTGGCAAAATGAGACCCCACTACACTAAACTGGTTCACCCCATTATTCAAAAATTCAACGCCAATGTATTGTGTGTTTTTCCTCCACCACGTGGGTGTTACAATTTATGGCCCAGAGTAGCCATTAAGGTGAAGAGAATGACTCATGACAAGATGGGAATTTTAAAAAGGGAATCACAGACAGTGGCAAATATTAGAGGGGAAATCAGGGTGGTATAAAGATTATGGAACACACAGCAGGTGTCTGTCACAAGGGTGAGAGGAGATATAGGTTCATAGTAAGAGGCAGAAGTTCTTCTAAATCTTTTTTATTCCCTTTCCTTGATCTGAAATTACTACCTGTCTTCTTCTTGGTAGCCTCTGACCTCTACGTCCTCAGCATCATTTTCATGCACAAGAACTAACAACTCAGTGACCTTGTAAGAGCAATAAATTTGATGCCTCTGGCCAAATTTCTTAGCAGAGCCAGACATGGTGAGAAAGTGGAATCAAAACTTAGGGAGGGGAAATGAGAAAGGGTTCTGTGCTTTTAGCCTTCATGGTTTGCCTGGAGGGATCTGTCAGAGCAACAAAGGCTGTTGGACAACATGAAAGAGCCAGGGTGGTGATTAACTGGGACTGGGGAGAAAAGTGGAGATATTCTTTCTGACTCAGACCACTTGCAACTGCTGCTGCTACATGCTTAGCTGTTTGCATCAAAGGGGAGATTTTTCTTCTGGAAGACCACCTGCAGATAATTAAAGGGCTTTGTTCAACAGTCACAACCCAGCAAATTGGGCCCCTCCATCAAGGATTCTGTACTACTTGAAGAACAGAAGCTACAACAGTGTCGCTTTGACGGGTTCCCATCTGACTGAGTTAAGTGAAACAGTGATTATATATTGTGTGCCAGCGACATGGGAGAAAGAGATCCCACCGCCACCACCCCTCTCCCTTGCCTATGGTCTTACTGAGGCAGATCCTGAGTCAGTTTCGGTTTTAGCTGCTTCAGCTCCAGCTGCTGCTGCTTCTTTGCCAGCTGCCTCAGCACCAGCAGGAGCGGCTTCTGTGGGCTGCAACACAAAAGCCAGTTAAACTCCTGGAACCCCAGCATGCCCAGGAGAGCATGACCTGCCACATCTTTAGGACTTGCTAGAATTATGAGCATCTGCAGTCCTTAGCTGGACTGCAGCACCCACACTGTTAAAACAGTCAGGTATCGGCACCAGTTGGGTATCCCAAGTTCATGTGTTGGCATAGATCCAAGCTGCACAACTTTGAGGAAGAGCAAATGACCCTGGGCTGGAATGTAGCCTGGAGCTCATCGAGTTAGCTGCTTATTAAGTCTTTGTGGTTGCGCTATGTGCGTCAGTCTCACCCATCTCAGATATTTTTCATGAGTCAAGTTTAAAGGAGGTACACCTTTGAGGGGTTTCCTGCACTAAATCGGATCCTCTTCACGGAGGGTACGCATTGCGATCGGACCTCCAAGCATCTCCCATCTGCTGGGGTGGGCAGAGCTATGCCCTGCTCCATGCTGGTTGGTCGTTTTGCATGTTTCCTGGACCCTAAAGCCAATGGTGTGGCTTAGGGGGTGGCTGCAAAACTTTATGCCCTGCGTGTTGTTTGCTGATCCTCTTTGCCTTCGCGCAGAGGAATGCCTACCCACCCGCCCTTTATCTTGGTGCACTTGGCCTTGCTATGGACTTTGTTGGTCACCTGTTTTGCAACAGGGGCCTGGTAGGAATTTTTCCATTTGGCAGATTGGCATGGTCATTTGGTTTTTGCCTACCACGCAGCAATTGTCACAACTTTGTAAGGTTTGGCGGTTAGGCATTGGATCAGTGATATGTGGGGAGGGGAGGGGTGGCCATCACCTGTCCCTCCAAGGTTAAGGGTATCCCATTAAAGGAATCAGTGGTTGGCCTGGGTCTTGTTCGAAACCCCGTGGTAGGAGCTAGGGCCATACCAGGACCCCACGGAAACACCAGGGGAGCTCAAGTCGGTCCTCACCGGCGGGTCTCCCTCTGCCGGTGTTTCACCCTTTTATCAGATTCCCTGCGAAGCAGATGGGAGTCTGATATAGTCGGGTGAATCCAATGCCTAAGCCAATACTACTCACATTCTGTATTTAATAAAGTTGTGGCCTAAATTTTGCCAATAATTTAAACTAAAATCCTGTGTATCTTCATTTTGGGGGGTATGTTTGGGGGTTTCGAAGCGCAACTTGGGTTATGAAATTGATCCAACTAATGAAGGTTTCACATTTGCATAACAAAGCAGCTTGAAGCAAGAGCTATTTTAAACCTCACATTTGAAGACAACCTCATGTTCTCAAGTTTTCCAGTGCTGACCCTGTCTTTTTCCACATAAGCCAACAGTGTGCCCAGAAGGTTCTCTCTTCCGCATGATTGCATAGTTTCTACCGTTTCTTTTATGGCTGCAAAAACTGCTGTATCTCTTCATACAGTTGCGTAGCTTCAAAAACTGACGCACTTCACCTTGAGTAAAACGTTTGAACGTGGCTGACAAAATTCTTGCTTGCAGGACTAGGAAAGGAAAGTCTGATGAAATCTGGCAGTGCACTTCCTAATAACAGCAGACCCTTATAACAACAGAACAACAGAAGCTGTCTTTTGGACCAGGGTCAACTGGTCACCAAGTTCACTGTTCTAAGTCAGCAGTAGTTAAATAATAGACCATCAGATCAGATATGAAGATGGCATACACCCTGATCAGTTATACCACATGAGGCTGTGCAGAGTTGGCAGCATATAGTGAGAATCAATGCTATCAAAGACTGCCACCACCTGGCCACTGAAGAAGAGACTAGTGAGAACCCATCCAATTTCCTGTCTCTCAGCAGTTAATCAATAGGGATTACATGCATCTCAATCTTACAGTAAGGCTGCATTCACGCAGCAGTTTATTATATTTTCCCTGTGTTTCCTTGTTGATTTCTGCCATATATTTTAACTTTCAGGTGACATAAAAACCGTTTCCAGAAATAAAGCAGACTATAACACAAGTTTAGCACTCATTTCTGGAAGAAAAAAAATCCATTTGCAAATAACGCAGGAATGAGCACTAAACTCAAGCTACATTCCACTCTGTTTCTGGAAGTGTCTTTAACGTTGTGTGAAAGCTGGAATACAAAGCAGAAATTTATGTTAGGGAAATGTCAGGAAAACAAAATAAACTGCCGTGTGAATGCAGGCTAAGAAACATTTATCAGAGATTAAAACCAAAAAAGATTGATAATGGAGCCTATGGAACAGGGGACCTGACTTGCTGAAAGGTTCACCTACTGAGGTGAACAGTTCCAAAATGCTATTTAAGGTGCTTTTTGGCTTCTCTCCTACCATTTGCATTCATTTGTTAAAGATAGAAGTCCAGTTCTCAATACATTTACATGAAGTTTCAAAAAACGATTGCCTTGAAGGATGGTGGATATACAAATCATATTTCTGTCTTCTTGCCTTTTCCCCCCTTTCATCTATGAACAGAAGCTTTGCAAGTGAAGTACATTTTTTTCCTTCCTCCTTTTTTTCCATGGCTGCCCCGTTCCCCACATCTCTGGGGAAACTGATAAGATCAGGGAAATCTTTGTTGATGCTACCAACATTTCTTTTCTTCAGAAGAATAAAATATGCAAATCGATAGGGGTATAAACAATAATGATTATTCTTTTTTAGCAGAATAATAATAATAATAATAATAATAATAATAATAATAATAATACCACTGCCCATTAGTGAAATAGATAAGGCTTTCTTCTGGGCTTGTCATTTTCATGCTGACCCAAATGTATATTATTTATCTACATAGTGGAGTATGAGGGAAATGGCAGTGGCACAGGTGGGTAGGTAATGTAGAAAGGAATGTTATGCACATCATTAAAGCTGCCCATTCTATCTTCCAGTGTATGAATGAACACTCGTCACATTTCCTTTTAGTCCACAAGGGCTTTAAGAACATATGCCACTTGCCACCATTGATTGAAACTTACATATTGGCAATTTAGGATAAGTAAAATCACATCCAAGTGTTGTTCTCAAAAGGTTTCCAGTACGGATCTCTGCACTAAACAACTTGACTAGCCATTGTCCAAGATGACACTATTCCTAATAGGCCTCTTCAGAGAAGTCAGTATAGAGTCTTCTTGTTGAAACACTACAATGGAACTGGCACAAAGCTAACTGAACGGGCTATATATTGAACTAGAATATATAGAAGCAAAGACGATACAGGCACTGTTTAAGTGCTCTTACAAAGCCACATGCTACATAAAGGCAACATGATGCAGGATAGATATGCTCTGATGCACAAGACTGAGAGAGTCTAGTATTGAAAGGGCATTCCAAAACCCTTTTAGTAATCTATTATTTTACATTGAAACTGCAACTATTTCTGTTTAGCTTCCATATGAAGACCCTTGCTGAATCTGACCAGTGGTCCATCATGTCAGGCATCCTGTTTCCCATTAGCCAATATGGGAAACCTACTGGTATATTCAGATTCTAGCCCCCTCCCAATGTTGCTCCCCAGTAGCTAATATTCAGAGATATACTATCTCTAAACCTGGAGGTTTCATATAGCAATCAAGGACTAGTCTTGATTGGTTTCTCAAATTAATGGTGTATTGTATGAATAAATATTTAATAATAATAATTCGTATTAATAATTATCCACCTGTCCCAAGGCTTCTGCCCACCAACATTGTCAAGTGATCCCAAGTATGATGAGGGAGAGAGACACACAGTACTCTCTATCCTGCTTCTCCACACCTTGCAAAATGTTCCCCGTTAATTTTCTTTTTTCTAGACTACCAAGCCCCAGAAAATGCAGTCTTTTTTCCTAGTAGGGGAGAAATGAAACTTGCTAAGTGATAAATGCTCCAATTTTGCAAAAACATTATTGTCAGTGTGTAGAAAACGAAATCTCGCTAAAAGCACACCAGCTTATTCCAATGACTTCAGGAGAATCATACCAAAGAATACACACATATTCCACACTTGGTATAAATAATTGTGGGCCACACTCCATTAAAACAAAGCCACACACAAGGAACCAGTATGCATTCTGACAACAGGGAAACTCAGCAATGCAGGATAAACAATGCCTAGGTAAAATTCTCACCATCTCCCCCTCACTCCCATCCCACATGCAGCAGGACATAGCAACCCTTGCTTTATTTGACACTTCTAACAGCAAAATCTCTCTTGAACAAATTAGGAATTGTTAAACTTAATAATAATTCTGTTATTTATATGCTGCCCATCTGACTAGGCAGCTCCCAACAGACTATTAAAACACATCAAAGCATCAAATATTTAAAAACTTCCCTACATTGAAAACACAAAGAGAAGAAAGGTAGGTAGGCAGTGGGTAAGCCTTTGTTAGTTTGGATGGAGGGGAGGTTGTAGTCTCTGCCTGCCTGCCCCTTCTCATTAATAAGAACAACAATATAATAATAATTTATTATTTATACCCTGCTTTACTATCGTGCCTAGGGAACGGGTAAATTCTAATTCCTTTGGAAGAGTGCTGGGTGCAAGAGGTCATTAAATTTGCCCCAGCCTAATGCATTCCAAAGAATAACAACTGAGTAAGACTTGTACTAGAGCACACCAGCCAGAACAAGACAATTTCAAATGTATGATCACTTCAAATGCTTTCACTTACTTGGCTGATCTTAGTTTCAGTGGGCTGGTCAGGCCAGTCCACCTCGAACGCACTATTGTTAGGATTATCGGCCGGAAACTGATCCATAGATTGAACGCTGCTAGATGGAGTCTTTTCCGGCTGATGGGCGGAATTTGAAGGAGGGAGGAGAGAGAAACAGAGATGGGAGGAGATAGTAGTAGGCATGGTTACATGAAGTTACAAAAATGAGAAGAGCGCAGTGAGAAGTAAGACAGAGTAGACAATGAAACAATCCCAGGGTAAATAGAACTGTTGAACAGGTAAGAATGAAATGCACCATAATTTTGGATGGATCCCGGGGGGAAGGTGGGGTCAACATTACCCCTGCAGCCAATGGTCTGGCAAAAGTGCCTCCATTTATTGACCAGGGTAGTTCACCTTGGGATGGAGTGGATTGTTAGGGTGCAGATGGAGCTTCCATGGTTACAGGTAGTGCAAGTAGAACTGCCCTGGAAGACTGCCAGTGTCAAGCATCAGGCAGCACTGTTCTCCAGAGGATGCTGTCCTGGTTTAGCCTTGTCAAGGCATCCCTGGATATTTCTAAAAATCCCTCCTACATCATTAAGTACCTCTTGCTTTCTCCCTCACTGCTTCTATGCACTGCCAAATCCATAAAGGCAGTGCCGTGCTGTCTCAGTGACACCTTCTCTGCTGAAGAAGATGGGAATGGGGCCACATTTTGAATTTTGTCACTGAATTTAGCATCTCAGTAGATTTAATTCCATAACACAGAAGGAAGTGATTATGTCCTTTAAAAAATATATAAAAGGAATAACCATTGCTGGCAGAGGGTGGGAGGAAGGGTTTAAAGAAGGAAAGACCACTAAATGTATTTGTTTGCATGCAAAGCAGATTCTCTGGGTTATGGCAGTCCATATCTGCATCAGTTACATTTATATCAGACTGTTTGATTTTGCTTTTAAATATATTTGAGTATTGAAAATATTCATATATCCTAAAATAGTTTTCCCATCCCACCAATATATGGGTCTTTGATGTCACAATATCTATCACAATCCACAACCCCTGGCTCTCTTCAGGAGGAAACAGCATGGGAAATCAACTTGTAGAGTAAACTTCTGTGTGAACAACTGATGCAGATGTGCATTTGAATATTCATTCCCTATACACACCCTCAGCACAATGCTCATTGAGGTCTCATTGAATTGTGTTTTGGTGTGGGTGGGTTACACAATCCCATCCAGGGTAGCTTATTTTCCTGTTGTACAAAACATAGAGCTGGATCTACAGAATACCCTCTCTCAATGGCTTTGAGAATATTTAACGAAGGCAAATGCTTAACTAGCAATAAAACACTGCTAGAAAGACTTCCAGACTAGCACGATCTTGAGACAGACGAGCAGCAAGACGAAAGAGAAAGGGATGCAACAGAAGGTGAAGTTGCCCCTAGACCTGGCTAGATTTATACGGCAGGGCAAAAAGCCATGGATTAAGTTTAAACTGCTAATGGAAGTAAAAGATAGAGGAGGGTTCGCGCTGCCAGACCTTAAATTATAATTTTATTACGAGGCTGCATGTTTAGTATGGCTCAAAGAATGGATACTACTAAAAATGCCAATATACTAGACATTGAAGGCCAGGACAATAGGTTCGGCTGGCATGGTTATTTTGGATATGACAAAGTCAAAATGCACAGAGGATTCCTTAACCATATAAGAAGGAGATCACTTTTTACAGTATGGGGGAGAAATAAACTATTGGAACCCAAAAAACCCTTGATGGTTGTCTCCAGTAGAGGCAATAGCAGTGAAAAAGAAAAACATGGAAATTAATTGGCTCACCTATAAAGAAATATTAGAAGAAGAAAATAACCAATTAAAACTTAAAGGATATGAAGAACTTAAACAGACAGGGATGAACTGGCTACAATATTACCACCTAAATGAAATCTTTAAATTAGATTTAAAAACAAATGGATTTGATACAAAGAAGTAAGACCTAGAAAAAGAATTAATATTAAATAAGAGGAAGACATTATCAAAAACATATAGATGATTATTATTTGAAAGATGAAGAAGTAAAGGAAGTGATGGTGAAGTGGGCTCATTTCGGCTACCCAATTGAAATGGAAAAATGGGAAGAATTATGGGAAAAAAGATTTAAAATTTATAGTGTACTATCTGATTAAAGAAAACTTTATGAAAATGACCTACAGATGGTACCTGACCCCATCCAAATTAGCTAAAATTAATAAAAACAATAGTAACAAGTGTTGGAGGTATAAACAAACCATAGGAACCTTTTTCCACAAGTGGCGGACTTGTCCCCAAATTAAAAAAAAATGGGACATGATTTACGAGGAACTCAAAAAAATGCTAAAACATACATTTATAAAGAAACTGGAAGCATTTTTATTAGACATTTTAGCAGTAAATATTCCAAAAGAAAATAAAAGAGTGTTTCTCTAAATCACTCTCCCACCACCTGATACCCATTCTGTCTTCCCCACAGTTAGTCCTTTTCCTTGGGAGAGAGGGAAACAGGCAGAGGTGGGCTGGTATCGAACCCTTCAAATATTAAGTTGAACACTCAGAGAACCCTCCTCCAATGTTTTCTGAACATTCAGCTTTAAAAACTCAAGGGATGCAATGCATCTCTATTATGGGTACACGGCTGCTCACCAATCCCTAAAACCAATGATAAAATAATTCTAGAATTTCCGTGCCAAGCTATTACTTTTAGTCACTAGACCACACCAGTTTCCCCCCAGTCCAGATAAACGGTTAAGGAGATGTGCTTTACTATCGTGCCTAGGGAATGGGTAAATTCTAATTCCTTTGGAAGAGTGCTGGGAGCAAGAGGTCATTAAATTTGCCCCAGCCTAATGCATTCCAAAGAATAACAACTGAGTAAGGCTTGTACTAGAGCACACCAGCCAGAACAAGACATTTTCAAATGTATGATCACTTCAAATGCTTTCACTTACTTGGCTGATCTTAGTCTCAGTGGGCTGGTCAGGCCAGTCCACCTCGAACGCACTATTGCTAGGATTATCGGCCGGAAACTGATCCATAGATTGAACGCTGCTAGATGGAGTCTTTTCCGGCTGATGGGCGGAATTTGAAGGAGGGAGGAGAGAGAAACAGAGATGGGAGGAGATAGCAGTAGGCATGGTTACATGAAGTTACAAAAATGAGAAGAGTGCAGTGAGAAGTAAGACAGAGTAGACAATGAAATAATCCCAGGGTAAA
The DNA here is from genome assembly GCF_964188305.1 of Podarcis bocagei. Taxonomy (NCBI): domain Eukaryota; kingdom Metazoa; phylum Chordata; class Lepidosauria; order Squamata; family Lacertidae; genus Podarcis; species Podarcis bocagei. The sequence continues at coordinate 91,201,327 of NC_138125.1, read as the reverse complement.
TAGAACTGTTGAACAGGTAAGAGTCAAATGCGCCATAATTTTGGATGGATCCTGGGGGGAAGGTGATTATGTCCTTAAAAAAATACATTAAAGAATAACCGTTGCTGGCAGAGGGAGGGAGCAGGGGTTTAAAGAAGGAACGATCACTAAATGTAATTTTTTTTTAGGTAAATGCTTAACTAGCAACAAAACACTGCTAGATAGACTTAAAGGTAGTTCCTGACAAGAAGCAAACTACATACAGTGATAATATCAGCATGGATTCAATGACCTTTCATGGAGAAATGTCCCACTTAAAAAAGTCTATATTTTGAATCTGAAATTAATGAATTGTTCAGCCAATAATGGTTTCAGCAATAACTATAGAAGCACGCCATCAGCATGACATAAGGATATTACAAAAGCAAGCAGAGCAAATAGCAGCAGAAGATATCTTAGGTTAAAGGTTGCAGTTCAGAGAGAAGCAAAACATTGGTGGTTCATAATCTCCATCTACTTTAGGGTAGGTATTTAACATCCTACATCACAACTAAAGCTGGGAAAATAGAGATCACATTTGTTTGAAGAAATATGGTGCTTGTTTCCACATTGCACCATTTTTCTGGAGTAGTTGTACATACACTATGACTGGGCAAGAGAGGCCACAGCACACCGGCTTTCCATTCAACAACCACAGTTGCTGAGGCACAGCTACATTGGTAGTCCACTGCAATCTCTCATCTGATTGGGCTGCTCTCAACTGCACAGAAAAGTGCCAAGCCACAGTACCCCACACAAGTAGCTTACAATTCTTTTTCTCACTTCCTGCCTTTAATGGTTGGCTTTATTGACAATACATTTTGAACAACAATGCCTTCTGTCGGGCTTAATAAGCTTTTTAACTAGGGTGGCAAGCTACTGAATCAGTAGCCAGAACTTGTGTTGAGTAATTTTAACTAAGGTGAGACTTGTCATAATTCTTTATTTGGGGGGCTATCTAGCTTCTCTGTGTTGCTTTTATACTGAATGAAATGAGTCAACAACCAAAACTTCCCTACACTGAAGTTTTGGTAATGCAGTACTCAATGATGTTTAGATTTAAATCAGTTAATTTGGTGGTTGAGCTAGCAATTCTTTACTCACTGGGCTGCTATATGTTTTGGGGCAGCTAAACCCTGCTGTGTGATAAAGCGCATTCTCCAATTAAATAGAGAATGTGTGTTGCGGTGTGGGCCACCAGGCCAGCCCTGTGTTGCCGGGCAGGTTAATGGCTATTGCCTGGTGCATTGATTGGATGACCGGGTTGCTGGGGCAAATTGCAATTGTAGCAAATTGGTGGGTGGGACCATAGCCTTTAAATATTGGGGCTCTCTGGTTTTCCTTTCTCTTTTGCAGAGTGCATTGGATCACCTGCCCACCCGCCCTGTTTTCCGGTTGACCTTGCTTTGCCTGTCATGGGGTTGTCTGCCTTGGTGCAGCGGCCTAGTAGGAATTTTGCCATTTGGCTGATTGGCTGGTGCCATTTGGTTTTTGCCTACTACTTAGCAATTCATCACAACTTGTAAGGTTGCGGTTAGGCATTGGTTATAATAAGCTGGTGGTGGAGGGGTCAGGATAGGCTGTGCCTGCCCCTCCAATTGTGCTGAAGGGAATTCCGTTAAAGGAATCCTGGGACTTGCCACGATTTCGTCCAATCCCTGTCATGGGACCAGGGCCAGCAAGCCTTGGGGAGCTGGTTGGGTGAGCGGCGTGGGACTGACGCTCAGCTCAACTGATTCCCAACATTGACTTTCCCTTCAACTGGCTTCCGATCGGAGCTCGGAATGTCGGTTCTGTCCCTGGTGGGGGGACAGATAGTCATAACCAATGTCTAAACAACCACTCACAGATTTTGTATTTTAATAAAGTTGCGGCCAAAATAGTGCCCAAAAACCAAAACTAAAATTACGCGTGTTGTGTGAAATTATTTGAGGGGTGGCCTGGGGACCTATACACGTAATATATATTTTCAATGAGGAAAAATAGCAAGGAAAATAATGGATGGTGGGGAGATTCATACACATTTGTTTGAAGAAATATGGTGCTTGTTTCCACAGCGCACCAGTTTTCTGGGGTGGTTGATCTAAATCTAAAGGCTACCTATCCTGAGGACACAATCTATTCACTAAACCTTTACATGAGGAGTAAAGGGAGGCGGGAAAACAGCAGAGAAAATGCTTAGGAAGAAGGAATAGTGAAGGTTCTTGGGTCAGGAAAGACAAGGGAGTCAACTTCTTGAGACAATTTGATGAATTTACAATGGGAAACCAGTGTAGGCCAATTCTTTTTAAAGGCCAATCACACCTCAAAAGACATCTGATGGCAGATAAAGTAAGCCAAATGAGTAAACTTAAATTTTAACTTAGAACGTAAGAAGTCCTCCTGTGAAGATATAGAATTAATAAAGACAACAGGAAATGCACAAAAGCAAAGAATAAAGGTTACTTGCTAGCAGGTGGACTCAAGCAAAGCTATATATCTCAACATGCCCAAAATGTTATGAAGAAAGTCTGGAAACTACAAGCCATTGGCTTTTTCAACTGATTTATTACAGTGTAATATCTGGCAGCATAATAAGAAAGGAGGAAAGTTTCATTTCTCCAGCTGTACTGGAGAGATCTCCAATCTCTGTTATTAGTGAACCACGGCAGCAAATCAGCAAGCACAGCATTATACTAAATATCTGTATAGAATAAGGAATTGTTTGGGGGTAGCTGAGAAGTATGCATACTACACAATCGAGAGGTAGGAAATGGCATGCAGGGGTTTGTTTGTTTTTTGACAAGGTAAAAAGTAGCAGTAAGGTCTACAATTATCGCAACAAGAAGGTTTGTGCTTCAGTCAATGCCATTAATAATAGGCAATATCAAAGCACAGGGGATGGAGACTTCTTCTCAGCATGACAGACAAAGGGCAGAAGAGGTTGCAACTGTACCACACCACTTTAGTTCATAGCACTGAAGAGGATGAGAACAGAAGGTCAAGACAAGAGTAATCATCTTTGCATGATAGTGACAGAAGGAAGTACTCACACATGCCAAGCAGCACATGGTAGAATTTATTGCACTGAAAGCTGTATTAATAGAAATCTTACCTCCCATAAATCCCAAGGCAAAGACTAAGCATAGCAAAGAGCAACAGGAATAAAAACACATTGAGACATCATTAATTCAGCCAACACAGAAAGTGCAAACATACAAAGTCTCCTTGTACCACCCAGAGGATTCCTCCAACAAAGATATCCATCAGTGGAAGAGAGAGGGAAGCAATTTTCATGACGCTCGCTCTCCCTGTAGGAGCCTCCTACACTATCAGTAGCATATACACATGCTGAAACACCCAAAATTTCCTGCTCTGGAAGGGATTTGAAGAGGAGAGTAACACACCATAAACTGCCTCCCGCTCAGGTCCAACACTGGATACCACATTTAATAATATACCATTCATTGACATTAATGCAAGCTTATTGTGTGATATTTTGAATTATCCATTTCATCCCTCATGTTCTTTAATCTAGCTGCTACTAATTTACACTGCACGAGATGGCCAATTTTCATCTCACTACGTCACAATTTCTGCATCTGCCAGATGAGGGTGGATTCCTGTGAAGCTAAACAGGCTCAGCAGATAATGCGCTGTAGGAGAGCCATTGATTAAATTAATTAATTGCCTTTTGCATGCATCTCGAGGCAATTTACAAATATACCATAAAACAGCTAAAAATTAGTTTTTAGAACACTACAAAAATCCAGGTGCATATCAGTTTAATAACAATACGAAAGGAACACCCAAGACGGAGACCTTTTTACATCCAGCTGGGAAAATTCGCCAAAAGAAAAAATGTGTTCAGTTGTTTTTTTAGAAAGTAGAAGAGGGGCAGCCACACTGAAAGCTCTGCTGCAAGTTACAGTGGTGCCTCGCAAGACGAAATTAATCCGTTCCGCAAGTCTCTTCGTCTTGCGGTTTTTTCGTCTTGCGAAGCACGGCTATTAGCGGCTTAGCGGCTATTAACGGCTTAGCAGCTATTAACGGCTTAGTGGCTTTAAGAAAAAGGAAACAAACTCGCAAGAACTCGCAAGACGTTTTGTCTTGCGAAGCAAGCCCATAGGGAAATTCGTCTTGCGGAACGACTCAAAAAACGGAAAACTCTTTCGTCTTGCGCGTTTTTCATCTTGCGAGGCATTCGTCTTGCGAGCTACCACTGTACTGTGGAGCAGACTTCTGATATGCTAGGTACCTGAAGGAGAAACTCAGCTGCAGAATGCAGGTACCTACTGGATATTATGTATTATGTGTACAGAATCCACAGATTAGTTTCCCAGTCGAAATAATAATAATGGCAACAAGGCAACGAGAAGCCTACCAAGGTTGGCTCATAACTGACTGCAGGAAATCTGTGGTTCAAATCTCAACTCAGTCATGGACTCCTAGATGGTCTTAGGCAAGTCAATCTCTTCAAGTCTCAGCTCCCTGATCAGCAGTGTAGTATAAACAACACTGGGCTGCTCTACAAGATTATTCTAAGAATTACCAAGTTAGTGTACATGAAACACCTAAAAAGCATAAGCTACGGTTATTAATGCAAATCATCAGGAAGAGTCATGTGAGACTCTGTAGATACATTTTGTAAGTCTCCACATGTACTTTTGTTGCTATGAATACATACATACACACCCATCCCGATCATGACTGATGAGGTCTATATTGTCTAACATTTCATGAAGGAATGGCAGCAGTAAACCAACCTGGGCAGCAGGCGTAGGCGACTTCCCTACAGGGCTGTTATCAGGTTTAATGGGATCAAAATCAAAATCCAACAGGCTGGCTCCCTCCTGGAAGGGCCCAGGGGCATCAAACTTGCAGCATTAAGGAAGAAAAGCAGTATTGCGTATTAGTCAGGTATAGGATGCAGGCTGGTATGCAGAAGGTGTTACCCAGGAGCTGAAGGTGCAAAAAAAAGATGCATACAACTCTATGGTACAAGCAATGAATGCTCACATGTGCCCAGTGACTGTTGGGATATTAATTAATTGGCCACAGTGGCCACGGTACGCTCAACACTTTTGCAGAAATGCAGCCGTGAAAACAAAGCATCAGTATTCCACAGAGCCTGAGCAGTTTTCATGTTACCATCCATCATATTTATCAGTGGTCTTCTTGAGGTCACCCTCACCTGTGATCTTTCCAAACAGGGTCCCTAAATCCTACCCAAGATACTTGCACATGCAACTTTCAGCACAGCTATGCCACTGCTTTAGGCACTTCTTAAAAGAAGAAAACTATGTATGATGTGCACAGCATTTTCAGTGGAAGCCTCTCTATGAGCCTCACAGCAGCAAATCTGTGTCATCATAGTCAGAAACACAGTAGATTCCTTGTTTAATATCTTAGCTTTTGCAATCTGTTTCCCCTGCCCATATTCTAATGCTTTCCATATTCGGACGTTATTTCCAGTATTAATAAATTATGCCAGTTCCCTATTATATACATTTCAAGTTATATATCTAGCCAAAAGGTCCCTTTTTAGTCAGGAGGTTATCTTATTAACTAGAAGCAATTCTATTGGGGTTGCAAATTAGCACATCAGTGGCAGCATTCAAACTTTGACTAATGTCCATATTCCTAAAAAGATGATTTACAAGGCACCCCTTTTCCCCAGCTTGCTGTTTCTGAAAGGAGCTCTGTCCAAATATTTCAGCAACTTCTTTGATAATTCTTCTGGTCCTAAGGCAAAGTAATGCAATATAACCTTTCTGAACCAAACCAAGGCACAGCAGTAAACATTTCTGAATTATCAGGATATCTGGTGAAAACTAATGTAAATGCACCAACTGAGGAAAACTAAATTGCTGCTGTTTCCAAGCAAAACCCTTTATCAGTTTGATATATCCACATACTTTCAAGAGAGAAACTTCTAGCACATTCTTTTCCACACAGTTTCCAAGCAGCAGCAGTTTATATTTCAACTTTAACTTTTTTTGTGTCATTCACTAGTTCCTACCAATATCAGAACAAGCTTTAATGAAGGCGGTTTTCTGTCTCATAATCTCAACTCCAATAGATTTAGATTTTTAAAGGTTACACAATACTCACAGCAGATCACCTAAGTATTTCTTATGAAGCAAGACCTTCTAGGGATTCATTTTCTGTGCTTGACTAAAAAACAATTCAGGTCAAAAGGGTACAGCCATGCTAGAAGCTTACCTGACACCCCAGAGTTACTTGCACCATGTGCTGAGGGTTCCTCTTTCTTGTTAGCTTGCCCTCCCTCTCCTCCCAAATAATTAGCCCAACACACACACACAGAAAAAAATCACATATAATACATGAAATACATTGATCATAGGTTTTTCCCTATGGTTTCTGATCTAGGACTCAAACCCATCCATTTGAAACCTGTACATGCCAGGTGTCCTCCGTGCTGGATGCGTCCCAAGCTGAATGCTCTGTTTAGGCAAGTATATTTCCACAGAAACGTATGATATAAAACATGGTGTAAGAGTTGTTGAGGCATGCTACAAGGAAAAGATAGGTGTGGACAAGGATAGGAGGTTGCTCAGTGGCCCACGGCTTTCTCAGATAACAAAATGATCGGGGGATATACAGACAGAATTCCTACACTGAAGGCAGCCCCTTGGTTCCCTTGACCAAAAGACTCTACAAAGTGCAACTCTTCTCACTTTTAGTCTCTGCTTCCCCATTAATGCAACGCCTCTGCTCTCCTTCCTAGCTCCCCATGGTATCCACTGCTATCTCTGAGCTCTTGTCTTTAGGAAGAAAAATCAAAAAGAAAAGGCAATGCTTGTTGGTACGTTTCACTGAAGCTATAAATTCGGCCTATTGCATGTTACCAACGATTAACCGCTTTAAAACCACACCGCCTACATATCAGGATTTTGAGAAAGAAAGAAAAGTGCCACTAACAGGTGGTGAGATCCTTTTTGCATGGCTAGCAGTGCATTTAAGAATTTTCTGCTTCAAATTCCATTCTCCCACCTCATTAAAATTATACTAAATTAAGAACAATTTGGATAGCCTCTAATGCTGTTCAGAATCTGCCATATGAAACAATAATCTCGCAGTACCTCATGGTGAGACTAATTCTACCTTGTGCTCATCATTGATTTTGCATTTTCACATAACATTTTTCTACAGGTGTTTTTCCACAGGCATTCTTCCAAAAGTCCCTTAGTCTAAGATATCCTAGACAGGCTCATTTATTTCTCTCTCTCAAATGTAAACAAATCACTGCTCCCACACACTACTCCTAACAACCTCTTTTATTTTGTACTACAAGCCTTTTCCCCCCCTACAGGGTCCTCTTTTTTCCCTTGTAGTTCCTTTACTTCTGAACCTTCCCTTTGGTCATCTCTCAAGAGATTTCCACACATAAACATTCTCCTTACCTTCTAAAATCAAGTCCTGATGGAGAGAGATGTTGTGACCTCCAGATGTTTTTGGACTCCAACTCCCATCATTTCCAAAGAGCTCCACACCCTGTTCTACTAGAACTGGCCCATATATGTATGGTTGCTACTAAATGGCCAGACAGAAATCCACGCTTGGTGCTCATTTCTGGGTTAATTTGTTTCAGAACATTCTAGCAATGACAAAGACCTACTTTTTATTTATTTATTTTTTTAAAAAATCAGGTTTAAAGCTAGCTAAGTGGCAGCTTAATATCTTCCTTTGCTCCCCACCCTCAATAAGGAATCCTAATCTTTTGTAGAAGTATGACCTGTATCCCCACAACTGTGAGGTAATCCCACAACCCTTGTAACTTGTGGCCTACACTTGCCTTTTCTCCCAACTCCAGGCCCCTCACGCAATGTTTCGGCCGTCGAACAGGAGGAAGAGGTAAAAGCCGCAGGCCACCGCGCTGAGGTAGGGAAGGAAGAGCGGAATCAGGAAACAGAACTGCTAGAGGTGTCATTTTTTTATGAATAATGGAAAAAAATTATACATCACAATGTTGTTGTTGTTGATGATGATGCAAGTTGTGAGAATGTAGCCAGAAAACCGGTCAGGCTGTTGTTTCTTCCTTCTTCCCTCACAAGGGCTAGAATTAAATCATCCCTGGGAAGGGACAATGTGGTGGATATCATCCATTTGCCTAGTCACTACCTCAGGCAATTAGCTACAACATAATACTTTGTTTTCAATCAGTTTCTCAAGCTTTACAATAGTAGCTTGAGAGGCCATGAGACTCTGAAGAGGTGGCAGATGCTAGTGACTTTAAAAAATATTAAGTGCAGGCCCAGGGCCAAGAATGACCTGTCTAGGGTTGATGCATGAAAGCATCCAAAGTCACTAACACAAAACCCATCTGTCTCTCATTGATAAGAAAAGAAAGCACTTTTTTCTTGGAGGCAGCTAAAACCACACAGGTGTTTCAAGTTACCACTGTGAGGCACAGTCCACATTCATATATTTAAGAATCTCACAATTCTTAATCCCCCAGCCATGTGAGGGGAAGTAAGGTATGAGCCAGGGTGACCATGCTAGTGCCCAGTTATGAAGGGGGCCCGATCCAGACAATTCCTCCTCACTCTAAGAAAAATTATGTGGGCAGAGCTTCTAAACTTTACCCTAGATTCTGTGCTCCATCCACTTTTGCCCAGGCCCCCAAAAAAGCTCCCCAGAAAGGAATGTGGGCCTCAGGAGAAAAGTTTGTTCTAAAGGGTGGGGATGGATGCCCTTGATCCAAACCTCATTTCCTCCACTTGGCTGCAGAACTAGGACCACTTCACATGAGGTGTGTGTGTGTGTGTGTGTGTGTGTGTGTGTGTAGGCACACAATGTCCTGAAACAATAATGCCTTCCTGTCTCACTCTCCTATTTAGCTGGGGAGAAATAGGTTTGATCTCCATGGCCTTGATGAAAGATATTGGAAAATGATGGAACCTCTCCACGTATTCTGCCTCCATCTACCTCAGACACAGTTTTTGAGGCAATAAGATGTGGTGGGAAAACTCACTGGCCCTTTTGCCCAGTTCAAATCACATTGGCCCCTCCCATACATTCACTTTACCATGCACTGAGCAGTTTTCATGGCCTGACACCTCTAATAAGGAAAGGACCAAAAAAAAAAATTAGGTGAAGGTGAAGCGGATAGAGGAAGGGACAAGGGAGGGCGGGGAAGAAGGAGAAGCTAACCTGTGAGGGGGTTGTCACACTGATCTCTGGGACAAAATTGTCATCAAACAGGTTGATGATGTTCTCCTGCTTCATCTCCTTGGACGGAGTGAGTTTTGGAGGTGGCGGCACGGGAGGACCTTTCCGCAACTGCATGCAAGCGAACACATGGCGACGGCACAGACAGCAACACCCAAAAAACCAGAGACAGGAACCAGGTTAGCAAAAACTAAATACAAAAAACACACACAACTAGAGGGGAAGGAGGTCTAGGGGGGTTGTCCACACATGGGAGGACGGAGAAACAATCACACACTTCCAAAAGAAGGCTTCGCATCATTAGTTACACTTCAGTCGTGGGCAGGTCTCCCTTCTGCAGAGGAGAAGCGTAACACAATTAATATGCATAAGATAGGTCATGCATACATAATTAGAGTCTGTGCAACCTTCTGGAGGACAAGGAGGGAGTTTACATACTACAAAAAAAAAAGTGCTGAGGAGCCAGGAGAGACAGCAGCGTTACTCGTGGCAGCAACCTCTCTGCCTACAGAGAAAGAAGATACCCAAGCCAGCTTTACTGATTCCTAAAAACAGGCTTCCTGATATATTAAACCCATTCTTTATAAGTGACCTTGGTTCAGCGTCACAAAGACATTTCTGCATCCTAAATATGGCTGAGAAATCAGGGTCCAATTCTTTTTGGAGTCACAGCATTCCTGTGAAATAACCACAAATGTCACAAGAATAAAAATTATGCTGGTCTGGGAATCCATATTCTCCTACAAGTTACATTGCGGCTTTTATTTTTCTTTAGCATCATAGGCCACACTTGGGGGTCATACCATCTGGATTGGTTACGTCAAGATTTTCTTCTCTTCCATCTCCTTTCTCAGATGTTCACTTGGTGTCATGCTTTCAACCAAACATACTAAGAAGCCTAAATTAGCTGGAATGTGTCTCATTTCTAGGTGCAATATCAGAGCAGTAGGTTGGTTTTCAATTGTGTTGTGCTACTTGACCATTCAAAAAATGCTTCCCAGTCAAAATATTGTGCGAAACTCTTGTCATGCTGCCCTGCCTAGCAGAAAAGATCTAGTTTTCCAAAGTGTTGAAGACAATTTAGCATGAGTAAGCTAAGCTACATACTGGGGTCTTCCAACAGTCAATCTGGCTAGTTTCACAGGTCACAATAGTGCCAAAAATAACAGATCCACGTGATTCACACACTTTGCTTTTTAGTGCTTCTAAACACAGTGGCTTATCTCTGGATGTAACTCTTTTAACTGCAGACCTACATTTATTGCACAAGATGGTGCTGTCATTTCATACATATGTTTATCAACTGGCTGATAATCAAAAGCTGCAGAAATTCCAGCACATGCAGAAGGTAATTTCAGATCAACTAGAAGATCTCCAGGCAAATGGCAGCAGAATGGCAAGACTAATGCAATACTCCTAATTACTTTAACAATAGCAACACTAAATATAACTGGTGGAAGGGAATCTAAATTAGGCTTCTGAAATTGGGGGTTGGGGACTTGGGAGAAAACCTGGAGTGGGTTTTTAATAATGGACACATCCATTATTAACAACAACAGACACAACCTACATTTTGGCTTTCAGTATAAAAAGAACTGGCATGTGCAGGGCCCAGCACTCTTGGGAAAGTCCACTGCCTGATTTCATGAGGCAACATGGGTGTTTATCTGCACTGCAATCTTCCCTCTCACACACCCTACTCATGCTTTTTAAAACTCTGGAAAGTAGTGTTACGCCTTCCTCCGCACTACCTAACAAGAACTTTTTCAGCACCTACTGGGATCTAAAAATCAAATGGAAACCATGTCCTCTCAATAGGGCAGTCTTTTGGAGGCAGCTGAGCAATGTGTCTTCCACAGTTCTGGAGAAGGGGGCATGTCATCTAGAATAAGACCAATAGGCTTACGTTTCCTCACATGCCCTCTTCAAATGCTGCTACATTCATTTGGAGAACTTAAGAAAATATTTTTGCACTGTGTCCAGTGAAGTCATTCTAGATTTCCAACAAGAAACAAGAACACACCTTCAGCATGCAAGTGATCAATTCTTACTCATCCACTATTGCGGTGACAGACAGATTATCTAACTTTGAGACAGCGCTGTCAACTCGTTCCTTTAGAGTTCAAGAAGTTTCCCTTTACGGAAGTGGGTTTCCCACCTTCCCCTACATTCTGCCACACCATCTGGACATAGCTTATATCTTTCCCCCTGAGGTCTGTACTTTGGCTTGCACTTTAACTTTTAAAATTTGATTTTGTTAGGCAATAGGTTGTATTTTTCATTTAATTGCATGCACCGTCTACTTTTATGTGCCTCTTTATAAAATCTAATGTTGCTTTATGTTTTAATGGTGGATCCTTCCTATATAAACTTATTCCACCTGCACAACTCAAGATTTCATGGGCAGGCGAGAGAGCTAGCAACAGACAAGAATGCTGATTTTAGGAGAAAAATATTGTATCTCTCATTACACAATAATACACAAAAGCACTTGTAGGTATAGAGCAGGAAGCTGACTGCATTTTAAAAATATTTTGTGCTGTTTGCATGAGGAGGTGGGGTTAAGAGCAACTCATTGCTGAGCTGATTAGTGCTTAGCTAAACTCCAGTGTGTCAACATTGTCAAATCTTCTTTCAAAAACTCGCATTAAAGTTCCAGATTTCACTTCTTCCTCAACACACCCAACTTAGTCATTTATCTGCAAGTATAAACCACTGAACTGTGGAAGAGGGTTTGTCAGGAATGCTTCTTAGTGAATAATAGATTTCCTGCTGAAATGCCTTTACTACTGCATGCTTATATTTCATTTTAAAAATATTCTGGGAAAATTAATGCGCCCATTTGCTGGTTTAAAAATACTGTTTTATGCCCATTAGGATTTGTCTCAGATGTGTGAGCATAATAAATCAAACAACCAACCTGCAATGATTAGCTGAACTATGCACTGAAAAAGAACCACCAGCTGATGGCAGCATTCACCATGTGTATTTTCTGTTAACCTTGGTAAGTTTCCTAGATCAGTCTTTCTCAACTTTGGGTCCCCAGGGACTACAACTCCCATCATCCCTAGCCAGCAAGCCCAGTGGTCAGAGATGATGCACATTGTATAGTTCAAGAACATCTGGGGACCCAAGGCTGAGAAAGTCAGCTCTAGATACTACAGTAAACCATGTTTGTTTTGTATTTCTTTGGGGGGGGTGGCGGGGATAGAGAGAAGTGGCTTCCCCCCCCCCCAGAAACCTGAAGGCGATATTTTAATACTTTGTGGGATGGAATGTTTTTGACTCTCCTTTTTAAAATATGAATGAGTTTTAGATTTTACTATGTCTTAGCTGGTTTTAATGCATGCGTTGTTTGTTGTTGTAAGTCGTTTTCAGCCACACAGGTGGCACCGTGAGGGTGAGACTGTGGTTTGCTCCAAGGAAGAAAGAACTAGCAGCAATGAGGAAGAAGGGCTGCCTTTCCTAAGAGGCCCAACCCGTCATCAGCTAGAGAAAGAGAGCAAGTAGCAGTGGTTGCCGGTGTGTCAGAGTGAGTCAGAAGTTAGGACTGGGTTAGTGAAAAGCCCAGGAAGAGGTACCTGAAAGGAGAGGCACACCCTGTGGGGGGGGCAGGAAGGAGGGCTTAGAATTTCTTGTCTGAATTAGAAACAACTGGTATCCCAAACATATAGATTGTGGGTTCGCAGTGCTTCAATTCCTTGCCCCCAAAATGTCTGGGATCACATACACACACCAGCAGAGATTCACATCCATATACCTAATTGGATATGGAAATCACTCACAGAAAGAAGGTGCTGCAAATGCAATTCATCTCCCGGATGTAAAAGCTAAGGCTTTACTTACTTAACCCTTTTAAAAAAAACCTAAAATCCCACTTATCAGCTGTTTGGAGCAGGATGTACATCGGGGAGCACCTCAAAGGGCTATCTGTAAATTCCTTTTCATAGCAGAACCCCTACACTGAAACCTCAAGTTTCCATATATCCAAGTTTTAACTGTTTTCCAAACCACCTCATTCTTGGACCTAACATATCTGAGATGAGATAGAGGTTACTCTCAGAACATACGATATTTCCAATTAGAATTTCCACCTCTTCTTTTGGGCATATTGTTTAGGGGCCTATTCAAAAGACAGGATGTGGGTATTTAAAAATACTGCTATAAACAAAGAACACTTTCAATGGTTCTGCTAGGTTCTGTTTGGACACTAAGGTTACTATCCAAGACACACTTACCTGGGACCAAGCCCCGCTGAATACAGTGAAAGTATGTAGAGGGTTATACTGTAATCCCTTCTCACAGGCAGCCCTTACATAAATCTACAGTTACAGTAAATATTATGAAACATGCCCTACATTTGATATACCACAGCCAGAATTCAGCACCCATGGGTTAACATTCTAACAAGCACAATATTCTCAAAATAGTGTTTGGTGCTTTAACTGCTAGGACAAACCTACCGTTCTTGGGGGTGAAAACGGGCACAAAAAAGGCCAAATAAAAGCCACTCACACTGTATGTGCATCTGATAAAAATCAAAATAACTCCAGCAATAGTAAAAAGTTAATGTTTGGAACGTAATATAAATATTTTGACATTTGACATTTTCCTGCTGTGACTTTTTTGCTAGGAGAGAACTGCCATCTTTGCTGTTCAGCAATTCATATAATCCTCAGCAGTTGCGTGGGCAACCATGGGACATACCAAAGACTTTTCAGGTAGTCTGTTTCGCATAAAGCCTACAACTGTCTAACTGCCAATGTACAGGTTATTCTCTTCGCATGATTGTTGTGGGGTTCCAACTGGCCATTATGGCTGCAAAGCTGACAACCCAAAAATGCTCTCATTACACTTTAAAAGTCAAGATCAGGTTTTGTGCAATCGTGCATCTCATGCTGAAGAAGAAGAAGAAAATATCCAAAATGTCATTCTTAGTATCATTATCTTATATCTGGACCAATTCACTTACCTGTTTCTTGTCCATTGAGGATGGAAGAGTTCATAATGCACCTTTCTTAACTAGCAAAACCATTTGCCTTTCAAAAAACTTCTAATTAACTTCCATGTTCTACTTCCTGATTCAACTGAAATCCTGTGCCACCAGCTGATCCAGAAGCTGTCCATGCCAATACAGGTTTTCCTAGTTTACCTATAGCCTCTGCTTGTCCTTAAGAACAGTTATGTACCATACCTGTTACACAGCAAGACCAGCTTGGCCTACATAGAATCCCTACTGAAGAGGAAGTACTGTCGTTTGTAGATAAAGAAACTGGATTAGGCAAGAACAACATTACAGAGAAATGGAGAGACTAGTTGATACACGTTGCCTAGAACTGTTGGTGAACATAAATGGAGAAAAGTCCATTACTCTCCATAGAGTAGCAGCCAAGGAAACCCAACCATGAATGACATTGTCATGTATGTCCTCAAGGAAAAAACAGCAGCAGCAGCACCAGCAATCCTCACTACCTGAGATGGAGACTTAGGGATGCCTCCCCCAGGTGTTTCCAAAGTGGATGGCTCTGGCTCATGGTTGATAGCCTTGGTCTCAGGGCTGGTGATGGGAGTCCCATCAGGCGGAGATGAGGGGGTTTTGTTTGCTTTTGCTGGGGTACTGTCACTGCAGAGAGAGAGAGAGAGAGAGAGAGAATATCAGCATTTGAATGAGCTTTTTATTAGAGGTGGCTTAAGGGATGAGCGAAAGTACCCTTTTAATTTATTATTTTGCAACAGATGCCTGGCCCCATTACTGTAATAGCACAAACTTTTAATGCAAGAAAATGTGTAACAATGATCATGTAGTTTGGTGCAGAAGTTATCTTCAAAAACAAACAGCAGCTGCTTTTTGGGGTGGGCATAGTACACATGGGGTGTATTCATTTAACTTTTGCCTCCCACACCACAATTGTCAAAAAAAATTCACTCGGTCCATAAGCTGCTGCCTCTCACAGGAAGATGTCCATGGGAACTTTCTTCCTATGTCAAACAACAGCTGCATGAGGAATAGATTTCATCAGGTCTGTGATGTGGGAGGGGAAGAAGAGTTCATTCTCCTTGCATTCTGTGGTCTTGATCCTGATAATGTAATACCAAACTGTATATTTAATGCCACGTGTAGTTTGGCCCTTGCATACAGTAAGCTGTTATCCCCTAAGAATTCAACAAGAAAGAATCTGACTTTTAGTAAATGTGGTATTTACTAAATTAAACAGGGCCCCTAATAGATCAGGCATACAACCTTAAACCTCACTAATGTCTTTCACCCTCCCACACCATGCTCTATATTACACAATAATTATTTCAATCACCAAAGCCACTGGTTAGCTGTGATAGCTACAGGCACATAACAAGATAGGGGGCAACAGACCATATTGAAACAACATGGAGTATAAAGCTCAAGTTTGGAGCAGACAGGCTGTTTTGAAATACATTGTTCTTGGAAAGCAATCACAAGAGCTGGATTTCCACACCACATTGTGTCATCTCAGTATTTAGAAATCGTTGAGAATGTTTGAAAACTGTCTCTAGCAACAGATCAGGATGCTCAAGGCCTGTCTATGGCTGAGCATTCATACTAGGAAGTAAATCCCACTGAATCCGGTAGGACTTACTTCTAGATAAACATATTTGAAACATGGTTTTAAGAGGGGACCCTAACCTGTTTGTTTGTGGGAGCCTCATATGGAAATTGCAGAAAGCAAGTAATGAAATGTGGGTCACCAACTCACACCTCAACCATTCTCCTGCCTTGCATGTATCCTCACAGGGACTCTTGTTTCTGCAAGGAGGTTGAAGGTCTTTTAGCTCTCAGATCTTATCCAAGGACATACAGAGCGGGAAGGAAGCAATTGAGAGTTCTCTCTGTAAACTCAGAGTTACACAGTAATACCAGCCACCATGCAATTCAGCAAGCTAGTTAGTATATAAACACAATACAACCAAGCACCATGTCCCCTAAGCATCCACCCAACTTACGTTATCCTCCAACATCTACACTATTTTTAGGAAGTATAAGGGAACAGGTTAAAAGGCTGACTGGCTCCTGTCCTGAAAAGGACAAATTTCAGTTGAAAGAGGAATAAAAGCACAATTCTAAGCTGCCACAGAATATAGAAGAAAAAAAGGATATGAGATTATTTTTCTTTAGACTTTCAAGAAAGAAGAACAGGAGATCTAAAGACTCATCTTCAACAAGGTTTGAGGGAGAGAAGAAGACTGCTCCCATTTTTCCCATCTTTCCTCCCACCCAACCTATGTCTGTCCTGATCCACTACAAGTTTTCCTGAAGTTCTCTGCACTTAAAAGGAAATCTGGCCTTGGCACACAGCTGCAATTTGCTCTCTTAAGCAACTTCCAGTAGTTAGGTCTGCAGTATGTGAGTAGACCACAAGATATTCATTTATTCTTTAGGAAATACAAAGGTCCATATATCTTCTATTGGCAACTTGCAAAGGAGGGTGGAAGTGGTTATAAACATTTGTAAAACGCTATTAGGTTTATTCAGAAACACCAATGCAATCTGTAATTCCAAAACAAAGCAATTTGGATCATGCAGAAACTCCATTTCAGTCACCAAGCTAACAATGCACTATACGCTGTTAGAATACAGCCTGGCCTTTGGCTTTTACATCCAAATCAGAGCGGGCAGGGAATGGCGTTTGCTGGTACCTGCTCATCTTTTTCCTCAGCCTGGAGAACAGTTTAGTTTTCTTTCTGTTGAGGACGGCACACGAAAGTGATGTCCATTACAACACGGCTCAACCAATGTGAAAGAAAGGTGAAGATTCCGTGCATGAGCTAACGTACATAGTTACCATGAAGAGACTTATTCAAAGAGGACCTATAGGGCCATCCCTCAGTGTGCATCTGATTAGCTTGGCAGAGGGGGTGTCCGCCGGACATTTTCAGTAGAAAAATACCCTTTTAAGTGCTGTGTGAATGTTCAGGAGATGGGAAGAGGCGAGATCAATGGCTCATTGATTTCCATTTGCAAGCTACTTGCCACCATTGATCTACCAAGTTACCTCAAAGTTATATGGAGGGCAAAGGTGGAGGTTGAAAACTAGGAAGCTAAGCAATCCAGCAGGTGGCTGAGTGAGACAAGGACCACCAGCTATCAATCAACATATCAAGAGTGTGAGCCTACAAAAGAACAAGCTTGTGTCTTCTTTAAACCTTACACTAACATCATGGGAGTTACCTCCTGAGGGTATCACCCTATGGCATATGATCCCATCATGTGCACCCACCCACCATCCTGCCAAATGTGCAAGTCCTTTCCAAAGTATCTTCACCCACGGCCCTAACAATGCAGCAATATTCTCTTAAGGTCCCAAGTGATCATTCCACCAATGATGTTGTACCGTATGATGGTGGAGAACTTACCCCCACAAAACCAGTAGGGGGCTGAACAACCACTGGGGGGAGTTTGGGGGTGAAATCAGAAGCTCCTGAGAAGTATTTACTTTCATGTCTTTCATATCCTGTCACAAGTTTCTTAGGGTGGACTTTCATGCCCTTTGCACAGTCTACTGCAGGGATGGCTGACCTTATTCAGGCTGAGGGCCCCACTGGCCCATGGTCAACATTCCAAGGGCCACATGTCAAAGTGTATAAGTGAATGTGGCATTTTAAAATAAAAAGAATATTTGAGTGGTCTGGAAAGCATCACAAAAACCTTTTGACGTCACAAAATCACAGCCAGGAACCCTCAGGAGTGGGTTTGTTTTTTAAAAAATAAAAATAAAGTAAAATAAAATGTATGGGTGGGATTCAGAGGAATGCTAAGAGGGATATATGTGCACAAAATGACTCATGCATGTGCCCGCTAAACCTGTTGTGGGGGTTCCCCAACCCCTAAAGCAGATTTAGGGGGCAAAGGGGAGCCACAGAAGCAGTAAAAGAAAACTTCTATCATTTAAAAAAATTAATTTTAGAGGCACAAAAAACAAACCTCTTGCAGTGTGGGGTGTGCATAGATGCCCCACAGGCTAGCTGCCCCTAGTCTACTGGCTGCTCTGAGAATTTTTTTATCTCCTGTTATCTGCATATCTGTGTTGTTGTTTTTTACACTATATATCAGGGTGTTTTAACTTTAAAAATAAATTCTTGCGCATATCATTGTGCATAGTATTGGTACAACATTGTATAGGGACCGCCTGCTCTTTTTACCATCTCGCCATTTTCTCCCAGGCTTCAAACCTATTATCAGGTATAAACTGGTGTCATTCTGGCAGACCTCATGCAAAGAACAACAGGACAAAATAAAAAGATTGTTTCAATTATGAGAGCACTCCTTTCCAAAGTGTCCCCAGAGAGAAAACTGTAGTGTTGAAATGACATCTGAGTTGAAGTCACTATGAACCTAAGGATGAGGAAGAAATGAACCTTAAAATGGAAGGCGTCCATCTAAATTGCTCTCCCCAGGGTTCCTATACATTTAAATCAGGGCTGGCTAACCTTTGTCCCTCCAGATTTTAAAGGACTCCAACCAGAGGCAGATTTAGGGCAGCATGACCAGTTTGACTGCAATGGATGCTGAGCCTTGGGGATGCCACTGTGGATGCTGCAGCTATGATTTAGAATGGAACAAGGGGAAGCACCAAATTTTGGCATTGCACAGGGTGCCACTGAAATTTGAAACCCCGAGGTCCACCACTACTCCAACCTCCATCAGCCTCACCCAGCATGGCCAGCAGTCAGGCATGATGGGAGATGGAGTTCAACAACATCTGGAGACCAAAAGCTAGCCCTAGCATCTTCTCTCTTTTTCCTCATGGCACGATACATCTAGTGGTCCTTGTTTGTACACTGCATAAACAAAGCATACTGATAAAACTGTATCCGTGTTCAGCCTCTCCCTCTCATTTGTCTTATGCATTGCTCTTACTTAGCACTGTGCAGAGTTGTGTTCATGCATGGTCGATACGAAAGCACTCTACATCTTGGGGTTTACGCAAAGTGCTCAACTCATTGCCGAGAGTATGAGAGCCACAAGCTCCCTGGTGTCTGCTAAAAACTTTTCCTTAGCTTCTACATTTAATTTAATTCAATGCACCTACAAAAGAGTGAGCTTAAAGCAGTTGGGTTTAAAATATCATACTGACCTCCATTTGATTTTGCCAAAGCAGGTTGGAGTCAAGCCACAGTTCTCCTTCTGCCTAATGCAGTCTTGGCACATGCAACTCATTACTGCTAACACAGCATGTGGGAATCAAAGCAGCTGGGAGTCCAAGTTCCCAAATTGCTTCATCACTCATGCATTTGGGTGAGAGCCAGAGGCCATCTCATCCAAGGAGTGAGGCCTA
The DNA here is from genome assembly GCF_964188305.1 of Podarcis bocagei. Classification (NCBI taxonomy): domain Eukaryota; kingdom Metazoa; phylum Chordata; class Lepidosauria; order Squamata; family Lacertidae; genus Podarcis; species Podarcis bocagei. Next base: position 91,181,825 of record NC_138125.1, on the reverse strand, counting down.
CCTTCTCCTTAAGAGCGGAGGGTGAGGAAAGAGAAGTGTGTGTATTTACACAACCCTAGACAGTTCCTCCTTATTCCTATTTGTGCCCATAAGCTTTGCTGAGTTTATTCAAAACAAAACTCTAAGATACAATGGATTTCTTTTACAAATGAAAAGGGGAAGTCAGTCATTGAACAAGTCCTTTAAAGTGTTAGGGCAAAAACAGAAACTGCTAGGTTGCCTTGATTTTTTCCCTCCAGGAACCCAAAGGTGTTCCTACTTCTACAGCAATCCAGTCATGAGTTTATCAGTTCCTGGACCGCAGTGGCTAAGCTATCTCAGTCCATGAGCTGCCTCTGCTGTCACATCAGTCAAAGTTGATAAAAGACTCTGCAAGTCACTGAGGCCATCTGAGCCTCAAGCAACAAAAATGGACCAAAGAGCATCCCTAGACTGCAACCTGCTCCTTCAAAGAGAGTGCAACCCCATCCAGAACAGGCAACTGACCTATCTCTTGGAGCTAGGAGGCCACTCAGCCACAGAGTCTCCATCTTGCCAGGATTCAAGCTCAGTTTGCTGACCTACATACAGCCTACTGCTGCATCCAGACACTACCCCAGGGCTTGCACAGTTACACCTGATACAGATGTTATGGAGAAATGAGGACACCATGCTCAAAATCTCCACTCCCACTGGCTTTATATAGATGTTGAATAGACAAAATTGTGCCCTGCAGCCCTCCAAATGGTGGTAAGTATAGTTTCTGCCCACCCCAAATGCTACCCCCTCTGAATGTGCACATAGGATTGGAACTACTGCAAAACAATGCCACTGATACCCAACATGCTGGGCTGGGTCAACAAGATACCATGTCATTGAGAGCAGCGACAAGATTGAGAAGATGGGGCAAAGCTGAAAGTTGGTTTAATATCCTGCCTTGTCCCAAAGTTTCCCATTTCAGACAACTTGCTGAAAATTGACTTCAAAGGGAGGTGTGAAGGGGATGGGTATGCAAAAAGGCTCATAAATATTGTGGGCTTATTAAGATGAGATAATGATTGTCTAAATGCAATCACTGTGTGGTTTGATGCCACAGCTGCATCCAGAATGGAAAGAGAGCAAAAAACCTGTGATTTGTATGTTTAGCTACGCAGCTCTCATCTTAATGACTGACAATTAGTTTAACTATATTAATCCCTCAAGGCTGTAGAACTCAATTTTTTTTCCTGAACCCCATCCATTTTTACTGAACATACAAGTGTGTTAACATGTGTTTCACAGGGACCCTCAGCTTTTAATAATATGGACTGCAAGGAACTGAGTCAAGGAGCCCAAAGGGCCAGCCTTTAGCCCCAGAGCTGAGAATAAGGTTTATTATTATTAATTTTTATTATTATTATTATTTATATAGCACCATCAATGTGCAAGGCATTTTACAGAGTACAAGAGAACAAGTGTCTGCCCCCAAGGAGCTTACAATCTAAAATTTGACACAGGGAGGAAAAACATAGGAAGGGGAGGAAAGGGGGGGAAGGCAGGGGTGAAACAGGGAAAGAATATGTGATTAGTTCAGGTACACATACTTAGGTTTAGCTACAGGCTGAGTACGAATAGGACACAAGGACAAGGGTATTGTGCCAAAGGTTGGCGCCTTGTTAAGTGGACTTGCTCTGGTGCCTTTAAAACAGCAGTCCGACACAGAGAAATTTCCTGTTCCTACCACTGTATGACATACAGGAAAAGCTTCAGTGGTTAATTTCTGTGTGTCAGTCAGCTGTTAAAAACACAGGAGCAGGGGCAGAGAAAAAGGAGGTTTCAACCATAACGGAGAACTCCATTCATAAAAAGCATGAGAGATATTTGTCGCTTCTCACCACTCCTATGCTCCCCACCCCTCCCTGCCCGTCAATCACTACTGTTTTTTCAAAATGTTGCTTCTGAACTAAACACACTATTATTTTTTTAAGGTGCATAAAATCACCATAGTCAACAAATGTTAAGAACCATGTGATGTTTGGTGTGCAATGGGAGATGGCGCCCTCACAGTGGCTGCCGTATCTGTAACTGCACACAGAAAGAAAAGCTTTCAGTGGGCCAATTCTTGGGCTGGCGGGGTAGAAGATTAACAACCAGTGTATCACTGGAGACCGTAGTCAAGAGAATAAGACAAACACAAACACCAACCTGCCCCCACCTTCCCACAATGCTAGATATAGTAATGACTAACCTTGGCTGAGCTTTAACAGGATAGGTGCTTGTTGCCTGTGCTTTGTCTAGATTCACAAGGACATCATTCAAGTTTTGGTTCAGCTGAAACAAAAATTTTAAAATGAATAAATAGAAGGTAAACAAAGGAAAGAATTAAGGTCACAATTTTTATACAGTGGCACCTCTGCTTACGTACTTAATTTGTTCCAGAGGACCGTTCTTAACCTGAAACCATTCTTAACCTGAGGTACCACTTTAGCTAATGCGGCCTTCTGCTGCCGCTGCGCCACCAGCACACAATTTCTGTTCTCATCCTGAGGTAAAGTTCTTAACCTGAGTTACTACTTCCAGGTTAGCGGAGTCTGTAACCTGAAGTGTTTGTAACCCGAGGTGTTTGTAACCCGAGGTACCACTGTACAAGAGCATATAAAAAACGCATAAAAACCTAGAGGATGGGTTGGGAACAGGATCTGGCCAGTGGGTCAAATCCTACCCTCCCCCAACAAACACACCCTAAAGGCCATTTTGACAGGTGGTGGGGCCTCCCACCTGTCAATCGGCTGGTGCCATAATGATGTCAGGTGACCCAAAACAAAACAGAACCCATTTGCAGACACAGCTTAAACCAGCAGAGAGAGGTATTTTGCATCGCTGGCTTCAGTTCAAGCTGGCAATGCAACTTTCTCTTCTGACAAATCCCACTTTGGTGCTTGCTATAAGTACAGGTGTAAGTGGGTTTCCTCTAAGCACCAATCAGCTGTTTGGTGTTATAGGAAGTTCTCTGGGACCAGCTGTGCTACAAAAGTTTCCAATAGACCTAATTAGGCCCACAGGTTGAAGGTTCCCCACCCATAACATTATGACCCAGAAGCTAGGCTACAGGAAATGGTCTTCCATTCATTCCCACTGATTCATGGTCACAGAAACTGAAAGCACCAAGTCCTGTGAGCATCATTTGACTTCCAGAAACAGGTGCCGCATAAGTGAAGCCTGTGTCTCATTAAGGAAACAAATTCAGCTCGTGTTTCTACTGTTTCCTGCCTTTTCTCCCCCTTTGCCCCTTCTATCACATACTTCCACTACTATGGGCCCTTGTGTCAACACAGGGTCTTTGTTCCTCATTGCGACTTAATGCCTTCCTTCTGCTCTCTCTTCCCATCCGCAGCCAGGAGCCTTGCTTGGAACTGCAGCAGCCTTGGTTGCTATGGAACCACAGTTTGTCACTAAACAAGATGCTAGGCCAAACTTAGCGTTCATGCCGTGGGGCGGGAAGGGGGTGACGGCAGCCATGTGTTTGCCACAGCAGCAATTCAACCGACCTCCCCCAGGCTCTAATAAAACGTAGATAACTGCAAAGGAAAGAGACCTTTCACACACATAATCTTTTGCCAAAACGGAAAATTGGGATACAAAATCTTGTTACCGAGTAGTAACAGGCTGTCCAAATGTGTTGGATGAATGCATCACTGCTAAGCAACATTTTACTAGTTTGTCTGGCCCTGTCTTATTCTGCATTCGCTGCTTTGAACCTTAAACTTCTTGGTTCCCTATTTTGGGATTTGTGCAGAATTCAGGGGAAGAGAAGATATAAAGTCGTCATTCCACATGCAGGCATTTAAATTTTCTGAAGCAACTGCACGGCCTATGTAACTATATGCATCAGACATTAAACGAAAACCTTTTATGGACTGGTACCAATTCAACAGCTTGACAGAACAAACTGCCATAATAGTATAAATCAAGGCTTCTTACTCACAGGTGGGCTCACACAAGTAAATGGAAATAGCTTCATTCTTCCAAAGCAGAAGAAATACGAGGTGGCTAAAAGAACTCACCAGGCAAAGCTAAAGACAGATGCAGTGGGGACAGGATGAGGGACCAGGGCCAAATGAAATGATGATTTATTTAATTGCATTTTATGTCCCACTATTCTTCCCCAGGGAAACTCAATGAAATAGACATAGTGCTCCCATGCAGAGCTGCTACGTTTCAGCAAGGCTGCTGAACTGTGAGCTTTCTGGTCATGCTCTGGAACTGAAGCAGCTGGTCTGGTAAGGGCAGAAATGCCATGCTAGCTTCCCGGCAAGTGGGTTGTTGGTGTTTACTGGAAAGAGGAGGGATGGACAAAGCAGTGGGGAGGTTGGCACACCACTAGGAGCACCTGATTGGCTCCAGAGGGACAGTTCCACCATGCCAGCCTCCTCATTGCCCCACAGCCTCCCCTTCTGGTAAGAAATAGTGAGCCATGGAGCTGATGTTGTGGCCCCACCCAGCAAGTCACTTCTGTTCTGTAACATCATGAAGGGATATGCCAGTGAGGAAAAATGCCCTAATAACAATGTGAGATAGTACCATTATCCCTGAGCACCAAGAACTACACCTCTCTTACAGTGAATGAGGAAAGGCATGGGGGAGAAGCTAGATTAGCATCAATGGTCCCCAAAGGGGGAAGAGGAAGAATGTCACCCATTGTTACCTTGCTCATTTCCTTATGGAAGTTCTCTTCTAAACCTGCGATACTCTGGAATGTGTTGACGTAGAAACCAACACGACTGGAATATGAAACATAATATAAGTTACTGAAGACATGGGCAGCTGCTTTTCTTCCAATTATTCACTCGCAGAGCCATAATGCTCAGCGGAACTGAACCTTATGAGTTTCCACTTGGCAAAAGGAACTCAGTGGACCCCATACATCATGGCTAGAATCAGTCAAGATAGCTTTACCCCTCCCCTCCAACCACATCCCCCATGAACACAATTTGTAAACCACTGCATGTGCTTACCTATTCCATAGTGAAGGCAGTTCTTCCTGAAGATCAATGTTCATCTCCTCAAACACTTTCTGGGCTTTTACTAATTCTTCTTCAGCCTAGAGAGGAAGGATGGGGCAATGATATGCACAGCCTCTGGGGTACAATTCAGGAGAAGGCTTACATGAGCTTGCTGCTGCATGCTCCATAAGTCGGTCAAGACTAGGGCATTCCAAGAACTGGGTTTCTATAGATCTATAGAAGAGGCTCTTGGGCCTCTTCCCATCCACCCTACAATCCACCTCTGTAAAGTGTGTGTGTAGGAGTCTCATCTGCAGCCTGGAGCTGGCATAAGGAAGCCCTAGTAATCAGAGTGGAAGAAACTGTCAGTGACCTCTGAGTCTGGCTTTAGATGTGATGTGGATGCTGAGGAAGCAGAGTTTCTGTCCCATGCACTTCCTGTTCCTCAATGTCTGCATCGTGTTACTTTGTGTTACTTCCAAAGCCACTCTGTGCCTTAGACTTACGTTACCCATCCATATAATCTAAGCAGTGTGATCATCACAATTTGTGAGTTTTAACAAGCAATTCCATGATAGAATTCCAAAATCCTGCTTCCCTACATTGTAGAACTTCACGCACATGAAAATAGCTCCCAGGCTAAATATTTTAAGCTCAAGACCTGCTCCCCACAGAGAACAATTGTGTTATGAAGTAACATCAAAGATATTAGCAGGGTGCTAATTCAGACTGAAGGGTATTATTAGAAATTTCCCAGTGTTTTCCAGGAGCCCTATGACACTCCCCACCCCCTGCAAGTTCAGTTTATCTTTGCAGGAAATTGTGATTAATTTCCCTGATTCTTGATGACTTCCATTGTAGAGTCTTGGTCACCTTCTCCAATCATTTTCCAGTTAGGATCCTGAATCTAAATTAACTCCAATCTCACAGTCCGTTCAGTGTTTCTCTTTATTATTTTGATCACAATACTTATTAATTTTCTGCATGGCCTTTCACTCCTCCCCAGTAGTGATGATAATGCCAATGTGTAGCTGCAGATTCTAGGAAACTGGTACTCTAGGAAAGTGGTGGATACTGCAATAATTGTCCGAGTGTGAATCTGAAATTATTAGGCAATTGGCACCATCAGAGCTATCACTGGCACAGTTATAATGCATCTGTTTCATAAATGTAATTTGGTGCAGCAAAAAGCCTAGCACAGCTGGGATAAACAATGAATCTCGAGTCTTATCTATTCAGCAGCTTGTGTTAACAGGAAAAAAATGCAAGCAACTTACTCATACTCCACCACAAGAGCAAAAATGTCACAATGCCACAAGCCTCTATAGATCACTTATAGAAAGCATCATTGTCATGGACTGAACCTCTGGATATTTGTATTGTCAAAGGAGGCTTGTATTCTGGACTTCCTGTCCTTGCCAACAAATACAAGGGAGATTGCAGTGGTCTAGGATGCTAATATAAAAAATAAACTTTTAGTTGCTAAAACATAGATTATATTAGTAATAGTAGTAGTAGTATCTCTTACACAAGGTGTTTACTATAAAGCTAGCCTGAATCAAGACAGATCTATCTTTATGTTGAGAAAACTAAATTAAATTCTGTTTAGGGGTTACTAAATCGATCAGAAGTAGGATTATGGTTTGAAAGTCTGCTAACTTTAGCAGTCTGCTAAATAGTTTTGTCTCTTAGTACTGTACTAAACTTCTTCTATACTCTTGCCAGGTAGAACCATTTGTGCTTGACAGCTCAAAGAATCAAAAAAAGCAATTGATACAAGTGTGTACTTATTATGACATCCCAATATGCACTAACAAAGAAGCACCCTAGGCAACATTCACTCTAGAAAGAAGCAAGAAGAGAGTTGGGGGTCCAGCCAAGATTCTAGGGTTTTCCCATGAGGAGGATCACGTGGGCATCACAGAAGCAGCCACATGACATTCCCCAACCAAACATTTATATTTGCAATAATTTGCCACCTTGGAAAGCTCAAAGCAAACTGATACATAATGGAATTTGAGGCACACCTATCCACAGGGAAGACTTTGACTCAGTGGGAGATCACCTGCTCTGCATACAAGAAGGTCCCAATCCCTGGCATTTCCAAGTAAGGCTGAAAGAGACCCCTGCCTGAAACACTTAAATGCCCAAATTATAATGTATACGACAGCACATAAAAGCAGTTGTCGGTCATCTGCTTTTCTTGGTTCTCCTGTGTCCAACTAATCTCTAGGATATTAATTTTTAGTTGCTTTTTATTGTTGTGTCGCCTTTTTAAAAATACAGGCACAGCGCTTTGTGGTCAAGAAACAGCATCCTTTAAGGCCTGCTGCTAACTATCTGAGGTCCCGTCACCTTTCCAACCCAATAACCTGCTTGCAGATTTTTAACACTGGGCTTCAGAATTCAGTCAAATTTTAGACTCCAGTTTGATTTGATTAGATTTCGCCCCTATTAAGAGAGCCCCCAACTCAGCAAGATGAAATGGCAGCATATCCTATCCAGCAAGCTTCAGGAGTTTGCTTGCCATATCCACTTTGAGATGTGCTGTTTCTGGGCCTGTTTCATGAAGCAAGCTTCTGTGTTGCTTCTTAGTCAGCAGTGAGTTGTAGGAAGGCAAGAATTTGCTGTCCTAAGCAGTCAGCATCAGTCTCTATCCATTGCCACCCCACCCATCACCCTCAAATCTGAACACATTCCAGAAGAGAACATGCTGCTTGAGAAGTAACTTTGTTTCTGGCGTAGCTCTCAAAAAGCTCATCTCCCACATTTATCTTTAAAGGGTCCACATTCCAAGTTTAACTGCTTGAGGAGCAAAGGGGCCTCAGTCTACGCTGAAGAATTCACTTTAAGATTCTGATTTAAGAGACTGAAATGATAGCAGAAAGCAGGAAAGATCTGTGGAATGTAGTCCAACCCATGGGTCAGTAGCTGACAGGCTTAAGATGTTGCACAAACTGAGGCAATTTGTACATGAAGAAGTAGCACTAAATCAGATCTTGAATCCTGTCAACAGCCTGCTAAGTATCACCTGATACAGCAAAGTGGGCAGTTTTACACACACACACACACACACACACACACACACACCAGCCCAGCAAGAAGCAAAGGGAATCCTTTTGATCGTGGTTTTAAACTTTACACCAGAGGAAGATCTCTAGTAAACCAAGAAGCTGGTAACTCAGTTAAAGATTTGGAAGTCTCTGTTTTGAGGTCTTTACAGTTCACTGAAGCCAGACTGTTCTGACTAGGCCAAGCCTAAAGATATATTTTGCAGCTTTTCACACACCTAGTAAAACATAAAATCCCCAATCCCCAAACCAAAAAATGCATGGAGAGCTATTTCTAGAAGCTGCCCCCATACTTTTCAGCAGCCTCCTATAAAGGTATGAGTAGCCAAATGCTAGCTTTTGTGGTAGGGGTAGCTAACCATTTAAAGACAGAGAGCTGCACTGACCCATGGTCAGCCCTCTGAAGGTGGATGGAATATAAAAACAGGCGTTACCGAAGAGTGGGTGTGCCCCTTCTATTTTCAAGGACAAGTTGTGGGGCACGACAACCTTTTGTCACAACAGAATCACAGCAAGGAACCAGTCAGAGGAAAAATGGACAAAGCGGGGGCTTGGAGGACCGTTGATTTGTAAGCTTCTTGGTATCACAGTAGGGAACCTATGGGTGCTCTGTGTGTGTGTAAGAGAGATTGGGGAGGGGCAAAGAAAAAACTATGGCCCACAGGCTACAGGTTAGCCACCACTACTTTACTGTATACACAAATGTACATGGATGAAACTCCAAATTTGTAAGTAACAATTAACTCAGTGACCAGCCCCTTGTGAACATACAAGAAATGTGGTTCCTTCCAGCCAAGCTAATGAGCTATTGTCCTCCAGTCCTTTAAGAGAGTATTTGTTTTCTTTCCTCTGTTGCTCAGTTCCTCATCTGCCAGTTGCATCATCTGTCTTCCCCTCCCCACTCCCAGGAATGCCTTGTGCCAGAAGGGTTTCCAATAAGGAGGCTGAAGTTTCCCTGTCCTTTGACTAGTTGGTGTCCAGTGACTTTCATTAGTTTATTACAGAACTCCTTTCCAAACCAGTCCATGAATCTTAAGGATTATTGCCATGATTTCATTTTAACTGGCAACTGTCCCCCCCCCCCTTCTGATGATTTTGGAAAACTAGAAGCTAGAAAAAGCTTCAGAGTTCAGTCCTGTTTCTAATCCACTGCAGAAGGAGTGGAAATATGTACAAGCTCTTCTAGAGCTTGCTCCAGATCCAGTTACAAAACCTCTGGACTTCAGAGAGAGCTGAATTATAAAATAAGATGTATGATAGCCATCTTCAAATATCTGGAAGCTTGTCATATAGATGAAGTAAATTTGTTGCTCCAGACGGTAGGAGCCAAAACACAAAGTAGAAAGGAGCCAAAACAAAAGACAAAGTAGAAAATTAATGACCTATCTGACAATAAAACAGATTCCCTTGGAAAGTGGTAAATTCTCCTTTATTAGAAGTTTTAATTGCCACCCATACAAGAGGCTGCAGGAGTAGAATTCCTAGAATGACAGGGGGTGAACTAGAAAATCTTGGAGGTGCCTTTGCAACTCTAAAATCTATAAAAGGGAAGCAGGAACTGACAAAGGATATTGCAGGCAATCTAAGAAAGGGAGACTCAGGAAAAGGGACTCTCTTTGCCCCAGCTTGTCACATGCTTAGACCAAATGAGCCAGAAGGGAGGCAAGAAGAGAGGTTGCAGAAGCATCAATGCTATCATCCCTGGGATGCTCAAGCAGAGAGATTCTCATGAATTAATGGCCAGTTTATGGGGAAGGAGAAGAATAGCTGTAGAATGGGAACCATGGACAAAGCAACAAGAAGGTTGATGTTTCAGTGAGACCGGGGCGTTTTTGAGCATGGGAGAGCAAATGGGGAGAGGAGGTATTGCTGTGAAGTTTTTTTCTGAAGATTTTTATGACAGGAAAAGCACCTGAGTGACAGGAGAAGGGAAAACTATATAAGCAACAGAAATATACATGTCACCTAAACATCAACCTTATCTCCCATCCTTCCATGTAATGTCTCAGAAACAAGATGCACCATACCAAATATAATCAACTGGAAGCTCCATAAGCAACTCATCATTCCTGATTAACTACCACCAGCTGGCATCCATGTGTGGAGGAAACGGTCCTTAGGGCATTGGGTCTTGAGGCCAAGAAAGGGGTGGAGCTAACCCAACACCTTTCAACCTATTCTCTAACTGGTTGTCCCATAAATCTGGCTGGTGTGCAAGGCATTGCACTATACTATTGGTGGCGAATTTGTTTAACAGCAGGAATAGCTGACAAAGAAAGCAAGTTTGGAAAATCACATAGTCTTTTTTTTAAAAAAAAAAACAACAACATTGCTCTAAGAATAAAATACAAGTTGGTTTGGTGTTGTCTCCTTGTATTACATTTTTATTCCAGTGTACTGAAACCTAAGTCACTTCTTTGGAGAAAAGGAGTGCCTTACAAGGATGCTTAGCAGAGTGAATGCTGCCTGAGGGTGAAGAGCACAGTAGAGGGGTTCAGCCAGGGAGAGGGCATGCAGGGTTAGAGAGCAAGGTGGGCTCGGCTGTCACCTGGTTCCGCAGCAGATTAGTCTGAGCTACGAGATGCGCTTGCAGCTTCCCTTGGCACCACTGAGGCGCAGCTTTCTCAAGCAACGAGACAGGCTGTGTGAGAGCGTTTTTCAAAACAAAGACAAGAAAACAAACGGGACAGATTTTGAGAACTTTGGTTTTTTTAAATATATGTATATATATATATCTCAAACGGTAAGAGGGTTATCAAGCCAGGCTGAGACAACAAACCCTGGCAAACAGGAGAGAAAGGAAGCATTAAGAGATAAGTCAAAGGGTGAATCCTACGTGGCATGCCAAGTCTAGCAGTAATTAATGCTCCATGGTGTGGGTCAGAAAACACCAAGGCCAGCAGAGTTTACGAGCACTCCAGCTGCAGAGAGCAACAGAGAAGAAACTGTTAGTCATTTAGACAGCAACAAAACCCAGCTTGGAGGAAGATGGATCCCCCCTCTGTGAGACACCAGCAACTTTTCAGAAAAGACAGGATTAGGAGACACCGTTATTACAGCCATGCGGATTATTCAGAATTTGCAGCATTTTTATTTTAAACGTCACATTATAAAACACAGCTGGCGAAGTCTGCTCTTTAGAGTGATTCTTGTGCCTTTAAACATCAGGTTGGTACAGAGTTGCCCCTCCTCTCTCTGTGAGTAGATCCTCACTGCCACCATGGGCATCAGATTGGAGGGCCAAGGGGCCTTGCTGCCAGCAAAATTTTCAAGGAGGGGGCTAGAGCCCCTCAATATCCCACAGTGACATACATTTGCCATGAGTGCACACCCCATGACGTGCTCACATCACTCATGCATGCCACAAGGTGCACTCACAAGACGTGAGCACAGAAATGGTAGAACAGAGGTATAAGTCCCTGAGCTCTTTTTAATGGACCCCCTCTGAGGTGGGTGGGTGACCTTGGCAGGTGCATAACAGTGCTAACCCTTGACACTACGAATCTGCTTCACCTTTTCTTCCCTGAAGGAAAAATGGCATCGATCAATATACTCTTCTCTATGGTCACTGCAATACTGTGTACAGTTATGCAAAAGTTTACATTTCACTGAATACAGTGGCACTTACATGTGAATATGCATAAGATTGTGTTCTGCATTGTTACATTTTTTTTAAAACAGCTGATAGCAAGTATACAAGAAGGCAATAAGTATGAGAATAGAAGAATTATCCACCAGTAATTATATGTCTATCCCTTTCAGAGCAAAAAGAACATTTATGAAGAGAAGGTGAATCGAGAAGATTTCTAAGTTTCTAAGCAGGTGTTGATGCCATATTCATAAATCACCCCACATAACACCCACGATTTGCTTCATCAATAACACTTGAAGTGGCCTTTGATGGGAAAATAGAGCTGCTCCTTATTTCAAGGAGGACAATGTTCCCTAGTCTCTCACCCAAGAGCATATCTAGGGCCGGGGAACAATCTGCTGCTAGCTGACACTTCAGCCTGGTGCCAGGACATGATTGTCCAATCAGAAGAGCATGGGCTCATCCAGAAGCCCTAGATGCTTTGACAATTGAGAAGAAAAGGAGACCACCAAGGAAGGGTAGCTCCTGGAGTCATTCTCCCTGCTGAGGCTGCAAGGAACAGCCTCCATCCTTCGAAGACTTCCCTTTCTTCCTTTCCTTAATTCCTTCATCTCAGCCACGGGCACCTGTTGACATACCATCTGTGCAGTAAAGTAACAGCTTCTGCACTGCTTTTCAATCACATTTTTCAGGAATTGTGTATGTTCTACCATTTGCTTTTTTGACTTGTAACAGGATACGTTCTCTGACGAAAGAAAGTTAGTTTATTTATTATGAAATGCTCTGAAAAAGGACATAGCTAGAGACATTAACATATTAATACTATACTTTCTTCTAAGGGAAAATAAATAGTAGTAGTTTCATATTTGGAAAAACAAAACCACCAACAATATCCTAAATTACTTAGTTAAGGAGAGAGAGAGAGAGAGAGAGAGAGAGAGAGAGAGAGAGAGAGAGAGAGAGAGATGATTTAGGATGTCATATCTGGTCAAGGGCACTGGGCACTTTACCTTGGCAATTTTAGCATCATCTTTTTTCTTTGCAGTCTGTAGAGATTCATAATGGTGCCTGGCACTGTCGTAATCTACAAGTTTCCTTCCCCGCTTAGCAATGCGAGACTGGAAGAAGGTAGAGAGGGGAAAGAAAGGGAGAAAAATATCATTTGAACACCAGAGCCATGCTAATTAGTGGACTAATGATCTTTACAGTCGTCTACAGCTCACATACATACTGCTCAGGATGCCAACACTCTGCAATTATTGCAATTGTTTACACTGAAACATTCTAAAGTGGCAAGGTGGTCAGTAGAAATCAAAAGACATCCATTCAACCTTTGCCTACACAGGAGTTATTACAGAACTGGAGAGTTTTTAGAGAGGGAATTTTAGGAGGGTTTCCCTGGGTGGGGGATTGTGTTTGTGTGTGTGTGTGTGTGTGTGTGTGTACTTCAGGGTTACACAGAGTCTGATAGTACTTCTCTTTTGTGTATCAGTGGAGTGATTTTGGCTACAAACTATATAAATCTTGAGCATGGAAAGACTCCAATTAGCATTAGTATAGCAGCTTACTTAACAGGCAGTAAGCAAGGAAATTCCACTATTTAGCAAGAATGTTGTGTAATTTTCTTAGTCTTTATTCGTGCATTTTCAGTAGTAAATGTCAAGTGGGTGCTACATTACGGGAATTCGGTGGCTGTGGAAACGTACCGGACCCGGTCGGATTATACAATAGTAAATACAGATAAAGAACCCCCTAGTCCTCTCTCCCTGACCCCACCATTCATTGCATGTGTATATACCATTCACACAGAGGTAAGTTGTTCAACAAGATTGTTTGTAAATATTGAGATCAATTGCAGGCATTAGCCAATATCTTGCTAACATTGCTTTTAAGTATCCATTTTATTACACAATCGAGGATGATCTCCAATGGCAACTTCCCACATAAAAAAATGTTCCTTGTCATTCTGCCAAGCAGAAACTCTTTTAAATCCACCCTTATATGGTCAAATGTCAAAAAAGGTTTTTGTTTATTTTTCAGGATGAAATTAAATAAATCTGACCATTCAATAATACTGAGCAAGTAATACTGAGTTGTGATTCTAAATTCATGTTAGCAATTGAAAGAGCACTAGCAGGTGGTCAGTAGTTTTTCCGACGCTGAAAGTGTCTGGAAGTCAAGGAACAATCTTCAGAACACAAATTCACACCAAATGCAGCCGCTTGTCACCCCACAGACACTGAGGGAGGACATTGGCACATAAGAGAGGGGGAATCAGCTGTTTGCAACAGGAGGAAAGGTCTGATTGACTCCAGGGTCCAGTAACCACCATGGGATACAAATCCTTACTCAGCCTAACCTAGCCCATACAGATTGGTTTTTTGGTGTGTTTTTTTTGAAGCATTCGTACTTTGGCCTTTCCTTCTAAAAGGCTGCTGAAAATATTAACTACCATATTTTTTGCTCTATAAGACGCACCAGACCATAAGATGCACCTAGTTTTTGGAGGAGGAAAACAAGGGAAAAAAATATTCTGAATCTCAGGCACCAGAACAGCAAGAGGGATCGCTGCGCAGTGAAAGCAGCAATCCCTCTTGCTGTTCTGGCTTCTGGGATAACTGTGCAGCCTGCATTCGCTCCATAAGACGCACACACATTTCCCCTTACTTTTTAGGAGGGAAAAAGTGAGTCTTATAGAGCAAAAAATACAGTATTTAAAATATCAATTACAAAAACATCAAAACACTAAACACAATAAAACAACAACATTACACCCCCATTAGCAGTTAATCATATTATATAAGCGATAATCATCTTCCCACAGCAAAAGTGGTCCATGTTCATACATTCAGTTTCCTATTACAGTCATACATTGGAAATTGAATGGAATCCATTCCAGAAGTCCGTTCTACTTCCAAAACGTTCAAAAACCAAATCGTGGCTTCTGATTGGCTGCAGGAAGCTACTGCCGCCAATCAGAAGCCGCAGAAGCCCCGCCGGATGTTCGGGTTTCAAAAAAACTTCCAGGTTTGCAGCATTCAGGAACCAAAACATCAAAGATCCAGGGCGTTCAGGATCCAAGGTACAACTGTACACCACTTATGATCACAAGGTGGTTCCAAACTCTAATAAACAATTTAAAACCAGCATTAAAATACCGTATTTTTCGCTCTATCGGACGCACTTTTTCCCCTTCAAAAATGAAGGGGAAATGTGTGTGCATCCTACGGAGCGAATGCAGGATCCTCGGCTTCGCCGCAAGGCGCCTGACCTGGAAGCCGGAGGAGGAACAGAAGGGACTCCTTCTGTTCCTTCTCCCGCTTTGCGGCAATGCGCCTTTCCAGCGAAGCCAGAGGAGGAACAGAAGGGTCTCCTTATGTTCCTTCTCCAGCTTCGCTGAAGGGCGCTGCGCCTTCTCCCTCTCTGTGCAGCACCTCTCCTGTGAAAGAGAGGCGCTGCGCAGAGAGAGAGAAGGTGCAGCACCCCTTGAGCAGCGCGCCTGTCCAGCGAAGCCCGAGGAGGAACAGAAGGGTCTCCTTCTATTCCTTCTGCTTTGCAGCGACGCACCTGTCCAGCGAAGCCGGAGGAGGAACAGAAGGGTCTCCTTCTGTTCCTTCTCCAGCTTCGCTGAAGGGCGCTGCGCCTTCTCCCTCTCTGCGCAGAGAGAGAAGGCGCAGCGCCCCTTCAGCGACGCGCCTGTCCTGGCTTCTGCTTTAGCCCTGCGCAGCCTCTTCGGGCAGGGGGAGCCTTCATCCCGCTGCCCTGAAGAGGCTTGGCGCTGTTATCCCAGAAGCCAGAACAGCCACACGGTATCCCAGAAGCCAGATCCCTCTTGCTGTTCTGGCTTCTGGGGTTCAGAATAAGTTTTTCTTGTTTTCCGCCTCCCAAAACTAGGTGCGCCCTATGGTCCAGTGCGCCCTATGGAGTGAAAAATACGGTAACGTCCATAGTACAATAGAGCAAGCAGATGTCAATTCATAGTTAATCTCATCCAGATTAACTTCCTCCAAACGGACATGATGAAGAGGTAATTCTTTAACGGGTGCTGAAAACATCAAATCAAATGATTGTATCAGACAGCCACTGTCTCTACTGCCTTTTCAGCATCTATTGAAGACCCTCTGTTTTCTACAAGCCTTTTGACATGGAGATTCTTATCCCAGACTCTATCTGTACTGGACTTGAACTTTGTTTTTTATATCTATTTCTATTATTCATCGATTCAAGGTGTTTCATGGGAAGCAATTCACAAATGAAATAAATAAAATAAATGTGGCAAAACCCACTGAAGGTAGATTGGACATCACATTCCACAGTCAGAGGCCGCCCTCTTAAATAACTGCTACACTTCTTCAAAAAGTAGGTGACAATTCAGGAACAACTGGCATGAAGTGTTATGTTTGCCAAGTCTAACAACAAACCATGTAAACATTTCAAGGAATTACGCAGTGCCCTCTTTTAAGAACATGTGGCTTTTGTTGCATCTATTTCTCAGTCTGTCCATTGTGCACTCTCTCACCCCTTTCCTGGGCTTGCCAGACCAGCTGCAGTTCATTCATGCTTCATCCATCTCTGGTTTAATTAAATTCCCAGTACAGCACTGAATGCAGCCACTGGGCATCTTTCAAGAACTCAGCAGAATTAAAAACACCAGAACAGATTCCAGATGCTCCTAACAAGGAAGCCACTTTAAATTAAGAAGGCCTTTAAAGCCACCAGAAAGATTCGCCTACTAATATTTCAGTGGTTATGGAAAAGATGCATGTAAAACAGCTGGTATTTCACCTCTACTGTCTGAAACATTCTCAACTAATAGTAAGAAAAGCGAGTGGGATGGAGTGGAGAAACTATTGTACTTGGACAGTAGAGACCTGGGTTCAGGACCCATATTAGATGAACTTGGGCAAAGTCTCAACCTGACCTATCTCAGAGGGTTGCTATGAGGATTAAAAATGGGATAACCCCGTGTACACCCTCCTGAGCAAATGTGATAAATAAGATGAGGGTGGAGAGAGAGAGAGAGAGGGAGGGAGGGAGGGAGGGAGGGAGGGAGGGAGGGAGGGAGGGGGAGAGAGATGAAACTCCATGAAATGAGGAAGCCCCTAACAGTGAAATATGACGTTTTCTCAAAACTAAGTCCCATTGTGTGCAATTGGGCTTAGTCTCAGGGAGTGTGTTCAGAATTACGCTGTGCTGCTGCAAAGCTACAATCCTATGCATACTGAACTTTGGAACACCATGCTGAATTCAGTGGAACTTATTACTTCTAAGTAAACAACAACAACAACAACAACAGTGGAAGTCCTTCCCACTATTTAGAGGAGCTCAATGAAATCTCCTTAATAATTCTTCAAGATCCTTTGGAACACCAAGGAATTAATGTAGCTTCTGCATTTCCTTAATTGAAATATAGACGTTTTAATACCCGGCAACCACCCAAGGGTGATACATTCATGCACACACTTTCCCATATCCCAGGACAGAAGGGGTCTTCTGGGTGCAAATTAACTAGAGTGTGAACTCTAAACTGAGGAGGGAGGAGCCCTCCATTTCTATATATATAGTCTGACAGCCACTGACTGTTGACAGAGTTATGAAAAGGAGGCTCTCCTGAGCTCTAAGCTGTTCCTGCTGAAGAGTTTCCAGCAAGTGGCCAACCAGGTCGGCAGAAACTTACGTATGGCACCAACTAAAGAAAAACTACAGCCACAGGTTATCCATGTAGCTGCCTGATACTAAATGGAGGAGAAAACACATAAACACAGTATCTTTTGCAGAATGGATTAACTGAAAGAGAAAGGGAGGGCAGCTTGCTTTTGTCTCCCCTTTTGGGATTCAGCTAAGGGGGTTAAACGGGGTATCTGATTTCACTGGGAGAAAGCCAAGCTGACCTTTTCCATGTGGGAACGTAGTTACAAGTACTGCCATATGGCAAATACATCTCCTTTTTTCAACCTTCTCAAAGCCATTCAGGAATTGGGAGAGGAGCAGTCACAGGATAGAATCCAGCATTTGGGAAAGTTCTCAGGAGAGGACAGGAATTATCCCTAGCAAATGTATGCCTTTTTTAAAAAAAAAAAAACTTTTTCTCCCCCAAATAACTTTGCCAGATGCAAGCCATCCCTGAAAAGTACATAGCCAGCAATAATGGATTCCTTGTTATGATGTTTCCTTCGGGGGAGAGGGGGTATTGAAGGAAGGAGAGAAAGAATAAGGAGCAGGACCCTTCTGCTGAAACTAGATATACCTTCATACACTTACAAAAGAGGATAATTCATCCACAAATGCATTATTTATTTATTTTCAATTTTTCAAATGAACTTTCTTTAATTCACATCTATATATATTGCAGAACTGCATAAATTAAATTAAGATTTACATAGGCTTTGTTTACATAATATATTCTACACGCACAGCTTCAGCTCTTGTGATGCACAGCAAGTGATGCACAGAATGTGCATTTTTGCACAAAATATGCACAGTCCCATGTTGGCTTTTAGGTCTTTTCATTTTTTTTAAAGAGCTTTAGGCAAATTAAAGAAAAGGTACCACTTCATTATACACGAATTATGATGATGATGATGATGATGAAGATGTAGAAATTAAATGAGACCAAAAAAACCCCTGAACAGATCTTGTTCCCATGCTAATCTTATATATGCTTAAGGCCATCAGATAAATGGATCAGAGTTGGATACAGGGGAAGAAAATAATGTATCTGAAAGAGGAAACTATAAAAGAAAGTATTTGTGCATGTTACATGGGGAGGGGGAGTGTAACACAGAAGTTAACATCTGCCAGGAAATTGAGCAAGGAATCTTTTTCATCATACTGAATAGTGCTTCCTGATGCAACACACATTCTACAATGTTGGCAAACCTCTTATTGCAAATGAGATTCATCTAGCCCCCTCCTCCCTAATTCTATCTCTGGTGCTGTGCCGGTGATGTCTCCAGTGTGTCTTTTTTAATCATCCTCTGTCAAATAATGAGGAAAGAAAATGAATTTGAAATTTATAAAAAAGGACAGAGAAAACTTTAGTGAAATGCTCATGGGTGGGGGGGGGCAAGGCTTTTGTGGTGCTTATCTTCCCTTTTGAGGTGGTCAATCAGTGTTTGTCAGTGCTCTTTCTTTCATTCTACAAATCATCTCACCAGTGGTTGCACGCTGCAGCCTTCCCAGGTGCCCATGTCCAGAGGAAGACATCACAAGGACACTCCTCCCAGCATGGGGGGCTTTATCAGATCAAGTAGGACAGGCAGCCAGGGGAGGCTGCAGAGTGCTAGAGAAATGTTTACTGGAAAGAAACTGCACAGGCACCCTCAGCCCCCGAACAACAATAAGGTAAGATCAAAACCCCACCCACACTGAAAATTCTAAGGGAATTCTGCCCTGAGAATGAAGCAGGGAAATAAGGAAATCTGCTTCTCAGGGAAGGAAATATTTTCAGAATTTGGAGGACACATCTCAGCACAGCACTAGTTTCATGAAAAACTACAATTGTTCTGGAGGGGCTTTTACTTTCAAACATCTAGCAGAAACACTGCTCCCAGATTCGTGTGATTTTTATGTTTTTAGTCACACCAAGGCTAGCAGTATGTTAATTATTGTTTGTATGTTTTAAAATCGTATTGTATTTGTTTTCATGTGTTTATGAAGACAGGCAAGCTCTGAACTAATGATTTATTCATTCCCACGAAAGACTGTGTTTTTAGAGCAAGAAGCCCAAGTCCTCTCTAGGGCTCAAGGGAGAGAAACAAATTGTATTGAACTCGATTTCAATTGTTGCCATCCTGGCAAGTAAAGATTCATCTTCAAGTCTTGCGCAGTGGTCTACTTTATCACTAAGGTTTGAGGGTGAAACCTCTGCATCACTCTGAACGACTAAAAAAATAGATAAAATCTGCTAGTCGTTATTTCCACCATTGCCCAAAGTAGACAAGATAAGATCCCACAGAGTTCCTTACAAAACTCTTCCTTGATGCATAGTTCACACAAACTCCATTTTTTAAAAAAGGAACACAACAGAAAGTAAAGGAAACTGCATACTTTTATGTCTGGGAACTGGCCGAGGTAGGTGTCCATAGTTAGCAGTGCCTGATCCACCAGCTTCTGATGAAAGTCTGTCCACAGCAGGTCACTGTTCTAGAAGAATATAAGGAAACATGTAATCTATCAGCAGCAACAGTGCAAAACATGGCAACACTATGCTTTTTTGTGGATCATTTCACACATTTGTCTGGAGGGCAAACCCAGACTTAGAAACGAGCTGCCATTGTTTCTCAAAACACTGATAGGAGTACCTGTAAGATACATGTCTCATACATGTTTCAGATATGTTTATTATGTTGATATCTACTTTCTAAAGAGATGTGCATGTTAAAAAAAACCACTGGAAACTATGCCTAACCTCTTCTTTTTCTTCGCTTTTACAAAGCTCCTGTAACTTCAAATGCTACACAGACCTCCTGAAATTCAACAGGCAAAGAATTCATTGTCACTACATCTCCCATGCAGCGAAGGAAAGCTGGGTCTGCAGAATTTCTGTCTGCCATGCTGCAGGTGGGGGCCAGAAGCAGTCAGTGGAGAAGGGAGGCAATGCACACCAACAGCGGCATCACTATAGCTTAAGGTGAAACATTATGCTTTTGTTGTTACAATGCAGAATATTTAAGATCACATGGCTGGTGTAGCGTGGCATAGAATACATTGGCCTGGTTCCAATGACATGACATTATATGAACAAGCCTGCTTAAGCCATGGGCTCATGTGTTCCTCCCACTCCACTCTCCCCCTACTTCCTCTGGTGAGGCCACAAGGAGGAAGCACCCACTTCCTACTTAAACCTAACAACAGTTTTTGGTTATAGCTGAAAGGGAAAAGTTGTGGTCAATTTCACTATACAGTGGAACCTTGGTTCTCAAATGGCTTAGTTGGCAAACAAATCGGCTCCTGGATGCCGAAAACCCAGAAGTAAGTATTCCAGTTTTCAAATGGTTTTCAGAAGCCAAATGTCCAATGCAGCTTCCGCTTGAGTGCAGGAAAATCCTGCAGCCAGTCAGAAGCCGCATATTGGTTCCACTGTAGTTTACTAAAACATTTTCAGTCTTAATGATAAATCATGGACAAGCAAGATCGGGAGCAGTCAGTAGTGAGGGCTGCTACTGCACACCTAGCCTCCCAGCAGCAGAGTTCCTGCTGCTTATCGGGAGGGAGATGTGGTGAAGAGGGTGATGCTGTGCAGGCACAATGGCAGGAGTGCCTCCTCACTGACTGCTCCTGTACACAGGATGCCTCCAACAAGTTGCTTGGGACCACACTGGAGAAGGGGTAAGGGGAAGTGCATGCCAGAGGCTTCAGCAGATCTATTCATAGAATCATAGAATTGTAGAGTTGGAAGGGACCACGAGGGTCATCCAATCCAACCCCTTACAATGCTGGGATCGTTTGCCCAATGTGGGGCTCAAACCCACAACCCTGAGATTGTCACTTAGTCTACCGACTGAGCTATCCACAGGTATCACATTTTGCTGCATTGGCTGGGATACATGCATTGATAGATGCAGTGGTGTTGTCCAAACCAGGTCACTGTGCTATAACCCCAAAATCAGTTCAACAGCTATAGTCCCTATGAATGAATGAGGGAATGCAGATCGTAATACATAAGTGATGCTAATGGAACAGAACCTCACCTCTGATATTTTGTTAGTATCATCTCTTCCCGGCCAATCTGGCTCATACACTTCTTGCAAACACTCTGTCAGTTTCTTGGAGGCTTCGTGCATTGCTTGGAGACAGAAAAAAAAGAGACTCCAAATTTTGAATGACACAGTAGCGTCCCATCAAGTACCCAACCCAAAAAGCAAACAGGGGAAATGAATCTTCCTTATTGACCAAGGCCTTATCCCAAACCCATGGCAATTCTTTAAGAGAATTGTTTCCAAGGCAAGCAAAGCAGGGTGTATAACACAGAGGCAACACACACACAAACCAAGAGCTATTATATATATAACATATATTCCTCTAGTGCAGGCATCCAAGAGAGAAGTATAAATTTTTGTTTCAAAAATGTGTAAACCAATACTTTTGGAAGTGGCCAATTTTTAGATCTGAACATAAATAGATAGGGGGGATAGGGTTTGCATTTACATTTAAGTATTTACTTGGTCAATTTTTACAATGGACTGGATTTCTCTTTCTCTCCCTTCTCCCCTCTCTATAATCATAGAAAGCATATTGAGAGATCCTATATATAAACAAAAATATTAGAAAGAGAAAGGGGAGAGAGGGACCAACTGAGAAGTTAAGCTTCCCATTTCAATTGTTTGTCTAAACTCCATCCTGCATCAAAGGAATAAGTGCATCTTATAGAAGATGCCACTTACCAGTTACTGATCACATGAAATGCCACAGAGGACAAATCCCTTGATAGCAAGTGATCCCAGCATTTATAAACACCACTGGAGTCTTGTCTGAACATTGTGTTTTTGTGGCATGCACCCAGGGGATGAGAACTTCCCATGCTACATTAGAACAAAGTAGCAGCTGCCCCTGACAGATATTTGCTGTCCTCCACTGAAAGTTCCTGAAACTGCTTAGTTCTGTATGTGTAGTTTTCTCTAGTTAATGCAGACAGTGCCTCTTGGCTGGTATACTGGAGTGGCCAGTGTGGTGGGGCAGAGCACTGCTGCTTACCTGAGCAGGGTAGGGAGGGGTCAATGCCACGGTGTGGTTGGGACTATGTGGCACAGTGGCATAGCCTAATCCAGTGCTCCCTCCCTCACTTCCACCTTCCCCCATCCCAGAACTGTCCAGGTAAGTAGCAGTGACTCCGCTGTTGTGAGAGGGCAGCTCTGTAGCATCGCCCCACCATGCTGGCCACTCTTGACACCAAGAATAAAACACACACAAGCCCTGAGAGCATTTTCAGAATTGTCTTCTGTGGGGAGAATGACATCACAGCAATTTTTCCAGGTGTTACCTTTTACTGAAGCCAGGTATGTCCGGAGATCCTTCTGCAGCTTGCTTCCCTCTGTCTGAAAAGACAGTAAATGGAATCAGTAAGTAGGCTACACAGCAGCAAAATAAAATAAAAGGCAACAGTTTGTTTCCAGGCACAAGTAATCAAAAGTGCTGGCGTTGAATGAATGTTAGAATGATGTCAGAATGAAGTTAAGTGGTTTAAGCAGCAATGTTATAAAGGTGTATGTAAAAATGGATTGTTAACAGGTGAGAATCCAAAGTTATAATATATTATGTTAAAGGACTAAGATAAAAACAAAGAGGGAAAGAAATTGCTGAATTAACTAACTGAATTGGAATACAAATAAGGGAGGCGTGAGGAGGTCAGGGAAACAAGGAAATGAATGTAAGGTATGGAAAGACTGATGTATTTTTTAAAAAGTGTTTTTTATCTTTTTTTGTATTTGTATTTTTTCTTATTTTTTCTTTTGTCTTTCTTTTTCTTCTTTTTTTAATTCATGTAATTCTTTTCTTTGAAACCTTAATAAATATCATTTTTTTAAAAAAGCAAAAGTGCTGGTGTTGATCTTTCAAGCTCTCAAGAAAGGGTGGGGAACCTGTGGTCCTCCAGATGTTATTGGACTCCAACTCCCGTCAGCCCCAAGCAGCATGGTCAACGGTCAGGGGTTGTGAGATTTGTAGTACAACAAGTGAAGGCCCACAGATTCACCAACCCTGCTGCAAAGATCAGGATGCTTAGAAGAACAGCCTTCTCCCCTGTGAACCTGCCTAATCTCTAGGATCAACCTTTCACTATGCTTTCACCATGGGAGTGGCAAACAGAGAGAGGGCCTTCTTAGTGGCGGTGCTCCATTTATGGAACACTATCCCCAAACAAAGCCTTCACTCACGTGCCAGGTTAAGGCCTTTTTATGATGTCATTTGATTAATCAGAGAGTGTTCCCTTATTTCAACAGTCTACTTCAGAGAAAGGCAAACAAGAACGACAACCTTAATTTCATCAACTACAAGCACCACCAAGTACTTGGCAGCCAAAGTAGGGTCCCCAGTTTGATGCTGAATTGCAACTCCTTCTTGGGAGGGATCCTTTTCCAGCTTTGATTCGCAGACTTGACCAGCATTTCCAACACCTTTCAGATATGGCAGAACCTCTCCTCTCCCAATGGTTCTGTCTTCACAACTTATTTCCAAAGAACACAAAGGATAGAGGATAGTCATGTGCTGGTTGCCCTTTCACAGCTATATTTAACAAATGGTTGAGCAGGATTTTCTGCTACCACAAAAGCAGCTGAAGATCTTCCAAAAGGAGGATGCAGGGAAAGGGTGGGGGGTGCCATGGTCTGACAGTCATACATAATATTGCATTTCAATTTTTCTTTCATCTCAGTAAAGGGGGCTTTAAAGAGAGCAAACTCACAGAACATCTGCCTCAGGTGCTACTAAGCTTTGAGGAGGCGTTTCCTACTATTATTCTCCTCTTTCAAGTAGTGCAGTTAAGTAATCTTAAACTAAATTTAGACTCCAGACTTACCGGTTGTTTGGATGGCATTGTATGTTATTTCACTTATTTTGAAATAAGTGAGAAAGTCATGTACCGAGGGTCCCTCCTGCTCATTCTGTGGAATGGAGCCCTGCCTGGATGGCTGCCCCCATATCCTGCCCCATTTAATGGCACAACTCCCTGTCTCTTGCACAGTTACATCGTTCACCTGTTCAGATTGCTAGCTGTCATTTCATAGCAAATCCCAACACATCCTCAAAGTCCTCACAGGGAATGAATAACGGCAGCAGCATCATTCATTATTCACCCATCACAGACGGACATAGTGCTCCAACCCAGTGTTTACAGTAAAAGGAAAGGAGCAGGATGGATAAGGTTGTTTAATCAATCCCAGCAGCTCACAGTTGATTCCCGAGAACAGATTTGCTATTTAGACAGTTGATACGAACATTTTCAGCCAGCAACTTTGCTGCTTTAAGGAACCCTTTTTCACCCTTCAATCACAAGAGAGGCTCATTATTCCTGCACACCCAAATGTCTCTGTGGCTAAATGAGTACCACAAAATTAGAAAGTTAGAAGGGGGGGTGGAGAAAGAAACTGCCTTCCCCAAGCTGGTACCTTCCAAACATTCTGGACTATGGCTCACATCAGCCCTGTCCGGCATGGCCACTGGTTAGGAAAGATGGGAGTTGTCGTCCAAAACTCTGGAGATACCAAGTTGGGAAAGGTTGACCTATGGAGAGCAGATGAGCTATTGCTTTGACCAAAGTAGGCTGTAACCATATTCTCCCTTCTCTAACCAACAGAACAAGTCCATGTCCAACATCATTTCTAGCATTCCTCCCTCCCACAGAAGACCCTAACTGGTGTTCTGAACTCAACCACAACTCTCTCTGTAAGTCAAAAGAACATGCTGGGAATTATTTTTAGCATTGATGCTTTCCCTGCCAACCACTCCCACAAGCAGGGAATGTCTGCATATGCAGCCCACCTGTTCCCTGCCAGCAGATCAAGGCTGCCTCCCTGCACAAGCAGAGCCTTCGAGCAGCTCCAGGTGTAACAGAAAGAGGCATGAGAAAACTGCTTGTCACGTCAGCAGCTGCCATGCACGAGACCAGGATCATTTCTTGATAAGCATCCATTTGCAAGCACTATAATACATAAACATTATGTGCCACTCTTAATAATATACACCCCCGAGAAGTCTGCAGTGAGAATTTAAAAAGTCAATGCAAACTTAACAAATGCAAAACACACGCTCTTTTGAAAGGAAAGAGTAGGCTATGCAATAAAACTACCGGTATTTCTGAAGAAGATAATAGTTTCAAGTCTGGTGCCTAAGAGATAGCAAAGCAGACACCAAGCCAGTTTGTTGAAGGGAATTCTACAATCAGTGTGTCACAGATGAAAATTATTGCCCCTGGTCACCACCCACCCTATGAGCTACATAGGAAGCTACCGTATTTTTTGCTCTATAAGACTCACTTTTTCCCTCCTAAAAAGTAAGGGGAAATGTATGTGCGTCTTATGGAGCGAATGCAGGCTGCGCAGCTATCCCAGAAGCCAGAACAGCAAAAGGGATCGCTGCTTTCGCTGCGCTTCTGGAATTCAGAATTTTTTTTCTTGTTTTCCTCCTCCAAAAACTAGGTGTATCTTACAGTCTGGTGCGTCTTATAGAGCGAAAAATACTGTACTTTATTCAAAGTCAGACCATTGGTCCCTCTAGCTCAGCATTGTTTACACTAGGGTTTCCCAAACTTGCTAGCCAGGGATGATGGGGACTGTAGTCCAGAAACAGATGGAGACCCACGTTTGGGAAACCCTGGTCTACACTGACTGGAAGTGGCTCTCAAAGACAAGGGTTCATCTCCCAGCCCTGCCTGGAGATGCTGGTGATTAAACCTGGGACCTTCTGTATTCAAAGCAGATGCTCTACCACTTGAGTTATGGCAATCCACATCTCTTTCAGCTCCATTCATATCAGATGCTGGTATCTTACATTGAATATATCTTAAAATAGCTTTCTTGGATCCCAGAATGAAACCGGCTAAGGGAGCTGGGCATGTTTAGCCTGGAGAAGAGGAGGTTAAGGGGTGATATGATGTTGTTGTTGTTGTTTAGTCGTTTAGTCGTGTCCGACTCTTCGTGACCCCATGGACCAGAACACGCCAGGCACCCCTGTCCTCCACTACCTCCCGCAGTTTGGTCAAACCCATGCTGGTAACCTCGAAAACACTATCCAACCATCTTGTCCTCTGTCGCCCCCTTCTCCTTGTGCCCTCCATCTTTCCCAGCATCAGTGTCTTCTCCAGGGAGTCTTCTCTTCTCATGAGGTGGCCAAAGTACTGGAGCCTCAGCTTCACGATCTGTCCTTCCAGTGAGCACTCAGGGCTGATTTCCTTAAGAATGGATGCGTTTGATCTTCTTGCAGTCCATGGGACTCTCAAGAGTCTTCTCCAGCACCATAATTCAAAAGCATCAATTCTTCGGCGATCAGCCTTCTTTATGGTCCAGCTCTCACTTCCATACATCACTACTGGGAAAACCATGGCTTTAACTATACGGACCTTTGTTGGCAAGGTGACATCTCTACTTCTCAAGATGCTGTCTAGGCCTGTCATTGCCCTTCTCCCAAGAAGCAGGCGTCTTTTAATTTCGTGGCTGCTGTCACCATCTGCAGTGATCATGGAGCCCAAGAAAGTAAAATCTCTCACTACCTCCATTTCTTCCCCTTCTATTTGCCAGGAGGTGATGGGACCAGTGGCCATGATCTTCGTTTTTTTGATGTTGAGCTTCAGACCATATTTTGCGCTCTCCTCTTTCACCCTCATTAAAAGGTTCTTTAATTCCTCCTCACTTTCTGCCATCAAGGTTGTGTCATCTGCATATCTGAGGTTGTTGATATTTCTTCCAGCAATCTTAATTCCAGCTTGGGATGCATCCAGCCCAGCCTTTCGCATTATGTATTCTGCATATAAATTAAATAAGCAGGGAGACAAAATACAGCCTTGTCGTACTCCTTTCCCAATTTTGAACCAATCAGTTGTTCCATATCCAGTTCTAACTGTAGCTTCTTGTCCCACATAGAGATTTCTCAGGAGACAGATGAGGTGATCAGGCACTCCCATTTCTTTAAGAACTTGCCATAGTTTGCTGTGGTCGACACAGTCAAAGGCTTTTGCATAGTCAATGAAGCAGAAGTAGATGTCTTTCTGGAACTCTCTAGCTTTCTCCATATGATATGATAGCCATGTTCAAACACCGTATTTTTCGGACTATTGGACGCACCAGTCCATAGGACGCACCTAGATTTGGGGGGGGGGGAAATAAAGGCAAAAAAAATTTATCCCCCCCCCCCGCCAGGCACGGGGCTGGGGTGGGGAAGCCCGAGCTTCCCCCTCCCCCAGAACGGGACCCAGAGCCATGCCGAAGCTGCGCGCAGCTTTGGCATCGCTCTGGGAGCTTGCGGGGCTGGGGGAGGAGGAAGCCTTCCGCCAGCCTCCAAACCATGTCGGGAGACAGCGGGATGGCGCGCTGCGCCTCTCCCGCTGTCCCCCGAGTTTGCGGGGCTGGCGACGGGGAGGAGCAGGCTTCTCCCCCCGCCAGCCTTCTAGACAAGTCGGGGGACAGCGGCAAAGGCGCGCTGCGCCTCTCCCGCTGTCCCCCGAGTTTGCGGGGCTGGCGACGGGGAGGAGCAGGCTCCCCCCCCCCAGCCTTCTAACCAAGTTGGGGGACAGCGGGAAGGGCGCGCTGCGCCTCTCCCGCTGTCCCCCGATATTGTGGGGCTGGCGGTGGGGCTCTCCTGAAGCCTGGAGGTTGTGGGGCTGGTGGGGGGGAGAAGCAGGCTTGCTTCTCCCACCTCCAGCCTCCAGATCAGGTCGGGGAATAGCGGGATGGCGGAGCGCTGCCATCCCGCTATTTCCCCGACCTGATCTGGAGGTTGTGGGGATGGTGGGGGGGAGAAGCAGGCTTGCTTCTCCCACCCCCAGCCTCCAGATCAGGTCGGGGAATAGCGGGATGGCGGAGCGCCGCCATCCCGCTATTCCCCGACCTGATCTGGAGGTTGTGGGGATGGTGTGGGGGAGAAGCAGGCTTGCTTCTCCCACCCCCAGCCTCCAGATCAGGTCGGGGAATAGCGGGATGGCGGAGCGGCGCCATCCCGCTATTCCCCGGCCTGATCTGGAGGTTGTGGGGATGGTGGGGGGGAGAAGCAGGCTTGCTTCTCCCACCCCCAGCCTCCAGATCAGGTCGGGGAATAGCGGGATGGCGGAGCGCTGCCATCCCGCTATTCCCCGACCTGATCTGGAGGTTTTGGGGATGGTGGGGGGGAGAAGCAGGCTTGCTTCTCCCACCCCCAGCCTCCAGATCAGGTCGGGGAATAGCGGGATGGCGGCGCTTCGCCATCCCCCTATCCCCCGAGCTTGTGGGGCTGGGGGGGAGAAGCAGGCTTGCTTCTCCCCCCGCCAGCCTCCAGATCAGGTCGGGGAATAGCGGGGTGGCGGCTCTGCGCCTCCCCGCTGTCCCCAGCTTTTGGGTGCAGGCTGCTGCCCGCAAGCCTTGCGAGCCCGCGGGACATCCCGCCGGGCTTGCAAGACTTGGGATAGCTTCCTGAAGCCTGGAGAGCGAGAGGGGTCGGTGCGCACGGACCCCTCTCGCTCTCCAGGCTTCAGCAAAAGCCTGCATTCGCACCATAGGACGCACACACATTTCCCCTTCATTTTTGGAGGGGGAAAAGTGCGTCCTATAGTGCGAAAAATACGGTATATAAAAGGATGTCACATAGAGGAGGGAGAAAGGTTGTTTTCTGCTGCTCCAGAGAAATGGACATGGAGCAATGGATCCAAACTACAAGAAAGAAGATTCCACCTAAACATTAGGAAGAACTTCCTGACAGTAAGAGCTGTTTGACAGTGGAATTTGCTGCCAAGGAGTGTGGTGGAGTCTCCTTCTTTGGAGGTCTTTAAGCAGAGGCTTGACAACCATATGTCAGGAGTGCTCTGATGGTGTTTCCTGCTTGGCAGGGGGTTGGACTCGATGGCCCTTGTGGTCTCTTCCAACTCTATGATTCTATGATTCTATGATTCAAAGCTGAAGGAATGCAGTAGGTCAACATCTGGGGAGGCTGAAGAGCAAGCTTTCCTTAAGGTACATGCTTTTACCATAATGCTAATGGGACTGAGGTAGTAGCAGCTTTCATGTGACTACTAAGCTTGTGCCCAAGGCGAGCTTTGAACTGAAAGCTAATTTGGTGCCATAGCTGAATAAAATGAACTGTGAAGCAGAAGGTCCTTGGTTCAAAGCTTGCCTTTGAGCAATGAATTTATAAGCCACTCTCTCGGCCTCAAGATGCAGTGTCCCCATCTCCCTTCAATACAGGGATATCACTGTGAACCAGTAATACCGATCTATGTTCCTAATAGATGTGAGGAACTCTAGACATGTACACAAACAGTATTAATTGGCCGTCACAGCAGATACGTTTTGCCACTATAATGCTATGTAAGCTATCAAGAGCCAATCACATCTGAGCAAGCAATTGCAAGTGGGTCAGTGACACAGCTGCATAGAAAACTAGATCGCCCCACAATGCATAAGGAGAAGCCAATATTGCCCATGGATTGTCAACTTCAGTTTCGGAATATATTGTACTTGGAGCAGCTTGTTTTCTGCTCTTTTGGCTTAACTATTCATGTTTAATTGCATCAATTCTGATACAAGAGGTGAACATTAATCAAGAATTTTATAAAAGAGCAACAGGTAGATGCAAATAGCTACTGGCTATTATGTTTTCTAAGGGACGCGGGTGGCGCTGTGGGTTAAACCACAGAGCCTAGGACTTGCCGATCAGAAGGTCGGCAGTTCGAATCCCCGTGACGGGGTGAGCTCCTGTTGCTGGGTCCCTGCTCCTGCCAACCTAGCAGTTCAAAAGCACCTCAAAGTGCAAGTAGATAAATAGGTACCACTCTGGTGGGAAGGTAAACGGAGTTTCCATGTGCTGCTCTGGTTCACCAGAAGCGGCTTAGTCATGCTGGCCACATGACCCGGAAGCTGTATGCCGGCTCCCTCAGCCAATAAAGCGAGATAAGTGCTGCAACCCCAGAGTCGGTCACAAATGGACCTAATGGTCAGGGGTCCCTTTACCTTTACCTTTATTATCTTTTCTGAAAAACAGTTCTTGCTTCTTTTTCCCTGTAGCCCTTGGCACAACCCAAAATCTTCTCTGCACCTAGTCTTGATCTAGTCTTCTACAGTCTATATTCTGTCTACTATGTTTACACTGCTGACCATGGGTCTTTTTTAAAAATCCTACTCTGAAACATCTTTTCTCCTCCCGTGCCCCCATTTTTACCATTTTACTGAAAATAATTTCTTTGAAGACAAGTTCTGGGAGGCTCAGAAGCTTGCTCACTACTCTGTGACATTTCAGCTGGGTCTTAATAAAATGTATTTATATACCTTTTGCTTTGGGGGCAGGGGGTTCTAACGGCAAGAGGAAGCATGCAGCTATCTGCAGGATTTTGTACAGCAGCTTATTCTGATGGAAATAGCGCAAAGGACAGTAACTGAATGCAGATCATCCTAGGAGGAAGAATCCTCCTCCTCCTGACCATCCCCAGTTGTGCTGCTCGTCAAACTCCAGAGGGGCATGAGACCACCGGAATGTTAGCACCGCTGCCAAAAAACAAGTCATGTTCGGCTTGTGTGTCACGTAGCAAAGTCAGCCTCTAAGCAAAGAGGGAGGGAGATCTCGTGCCATTCGCAGAGTAAAAAGGAAGCACGCTTGTCGTTCTCTGAATGGACATACAAGGTATTTAGAACAAGATCCCCCCCCCTTCCCTCCCCATTCAGGAAAAAAAAAAAGATGACAGCGCTGTGCAATGAGAGAGACAGCTAAGTTTATATCTCTTCCACTTTCGCAGCAGACCTTGTGCCTGCATGGACTGTAACAAAAAGAGACTCTCAGCCCAGGGCAAATCAAAGACAGCTGCCTGTCTTCACAGGAACACAGCAAACAATCGGTCCATTTTGCAGTGGATGCCCAGAAGCCATTTCCATCCTTCCTGGGATACCAGCTTGAATACAGAAGGCTCTTTAGCTGCACCGGATCAGCTTTCTTTGGTGCTCTAGTTGCCCCAACTATAATTCCACGGTTGTGGAAATAGACTGCTGCTTATACCAGCCTAAGTGTAAGCAACTGGCTTGATGAACAATGAACATATACTGGGCTATTTTATACTTATACTAGCAGAAGTAAATACAGAGACCTGGGCAATCAAGCAAAAGATTATCCACAAAGATCCATTTGCGGAGTGGGAATTGTGCCCCTTTTTACATGTAGAGGAGAGGGAGAGGGAGAAGAAGGACTGGGTAGCCACTTGTGGTCTGACCCCAGTTGGGAATGTAGGGCAGTACCAGCATCAACAAAAGCCCATGTTGTTTGGTTGGTTGTTTTTTATACCCCAGCTTTTTTCCCCTGGTGGTACTCAATGCAGCTTACAAATAAAAACAAGAATCACTAAAACATAAATAATAATTAAAAAACAAGCAAACGCTAACAGAACTAAAACTATATATACATACATAAAATATGTTTAAAACATACAAATAATCACAGAAAAGCTGCTATTTGGCACCAGAGGGAAGCTGACATTTTTTCCCCTATTCATTCAAAACCTTGTCCACACCATCAGTTTAGAACAATATATTTAGTGGTGTTCTTACTAATTTGCTGCACATCAAAATGGAAGTGCTCATGTTTCAGAATTCTTGCATCTTCCTACCCATCATGCAATAAATACAGTTCCTCTCCCAGCTAACACCTCCATGACTGTCCTGGCTCCCACTTGTGGACGTAATACTCAGACTCTCTGCTTGGTT
Organism: Podarcis bocagei; assembly: GCF_964188305.1. Lineage (NCBI taxonomy): Eukaryota > Metazoa > Chordata > Lepidosauria > Squamata > Lacertidae > Podarcis > Podarcis bocagei. The sequence continues at coordinate 91,149,838 of NC_138125.1, read as the reverse complement.
ATTACAAAATGTTTTATTCCAGAATTTGCTACATGACCTAAACATATATCAAGTTGGAAAGTACACACTTAGCAGATTATTGCAAAGCTCTAGGATACATGGTTAGGTGTAAGCAAAGACATTGTCTCAAGACTTGACGTGCCCCCTGAGCTACCCTTCTGAAGAGGAGGGTGGGGACAATCGTTCACAGAAATCCCATCCTGAGCCGTGAGAATGGGCAAGGAGGCATGCTTGTGGGTCTGCTCATGCCACCACAATCAGCATCACATCCTTGTAAGACAAAGTCAATAGTGCGAGTTCACTGTCTGACCTAGGGGGGAAGCATTTTGCTAGCAAGAGATTGGAGCACAGCCTGGTTCAAAAACCTTTCTCTTGGCACTCAGGACATCCACTGTCACTGAACTTCCTCCTGGCAAGCTGCTGGGCCCCTCCCCAGAATTGGTTTCCCAACTCACATACTATTCTTCCTTCCCATCTGACCAGCCCTGCCAAAAGGTCTCCATAGGGCTCATGAAAATTATTACCCTCAAGACTGAATTACTAAAACATGCTCTTTATGGAAGTGGGCCCTTGGGTCTAGTCTGGAAGCTGCAGCTAGACTGATGATGAGAAGCAGCTATTGCCAACATACTATATGTGTGTTAAAATACCTGCAGTGGCTTCCTATTTGCCACCAAGCCAAATTCTAGTACTAGTGTACAAAGCCCTGAATAACTTAGTCCAGAGGTTTTCAATCTTTTTGGGTCTGTGGCTCCCTTGACCAACTTCATTCTTTCTGTGGCACCCCTGTGGGGCTCAAGAGTCCAGTTATGCCACCCCTTGCCTGCAAAGCCAACAATCCCTCACCCCTTTTGATTGTGATTATATGCATTTACACTTCTGATTTTTTTAATTTCTGAGGATTTACATTTTTGGGGTTTAATGTTGATTTTAAAATTTTGTATATTTTTGTCATTGTATGCTGTTTTGAGACCTAAATACTGAAAAGCAGGATTTTTTAAAAAATAAATACTATTGCAAGTACTGCATGAAACAAGTCTGGGATGTATAACAGCAGGCACCTGCCAGATTCACATTACTTGTCTGCACTGCAACGTCCCTGCTGCTTTGTCAACATTTGTTCATAAGGTTTATAATAACCACAGTAGCTGCATATTCACACAGCATGTGGCACTTTAGTAGTGAAGTCTTCATCTACTTGAAAAAGCCTTGCAAACAACAAGGTCAACCCCTCTCCCACGGTTGCCTGCCATTTCAGGACATTGTGAGGCAAATTAAACATTCCAGGCAAATGCACTGAATAAAGCCCCAACGTTTAAATCATCATCATATCATATCCTCAATGAGTTAGACAATACAGGATAGCCTTGGGAGGCTGCTATTTTGAGTCAAGGGAGGCCGTTGCTGAAGCCTTCCTCAGCACGCACACACAAATTGTTTCGCTCAAAATTTCCAAGCTGCCTTTCTACATGAACTTATAGGTTCTGAAAGAGGCTGGTTTTAGCTTTAGTTTTGGGGTTTTTTAAATCATTTTCAGGGCATTTTTACATTTTACATTTGCATGCTGCACACGCATAACAAAAAAAACAAAAAAATCCCAATGGATTTGACCAAAGGTCCATCTAGTACAGCAGCTTTTTCCTCACAGTGGCCAAACCACCTCAGACAAAGCCACAAGGATCTGTTTACTGTTGTTTCTTTGCTATTTGTGCTCTCTGCCATTGTGCAAAGCCAGCTCAGAAGTGCTTGTGCAACCCCACTGAAGGAGATTGCTAACAGCTTCATGGTGAAGGAGGGACAGAAGAGTCTGTTGCATCTTGGCCAATAGCCAGTCTGTTGCATTTCCATGCTGTTCATGCCACCAATTGTTAGCACGGAAGCCAAGTTAGTTGGTGAAGAAAAAACAGGTCACACCATCTCTCCTTTGCCAGCCTGGATGAAATTCCACATATTTCCCTTCATGGTTAAATATGGAGGCTGTAAGATGGGGTCCCATTTCATTAAAAAGATTAGTAGTACTGGCTTAAAAGTATAATGTAAGAATATGGTGAAATTTGGAGTTATGTTAATATGTCTTCCTCCTACTGGTATCATTCTCACCCAGCCTCAGTTCCAACTATGAGTCTGCCCATAGTATGTGAAACTCTTTCAAGGATACACTCATCAAAGGTTAAGGAATGGTCAAGACTGACTGTTCGAATATTTAAAGTTGCTTACCAGTTGCTTGTTGAAGTTATGTACACATTGTTCAAATTGCTCGTCTTTTGTTTCATCAGCTTTGCCAAGTTTCTGAAGGACCTGCACATGCACAGAAAAAGAGAACAGAGAAGGGTATTGAAGTCACAAAATTTGAACGTTTGCAACCAATAAAAGACAATTCGAGAGGAGAGGGGTCGCTGTTTCAGCTTTACTGAGTGGCAGAGAACAGGGGGCAGGTTCAAACACTGGGAATGCTGCTTTTAAAGATCTCAGGAAACACTTCAGGAAAAATCCCTCTGCTTGGAGAATTTGGAAAGCCACTGCCCATTGCAGAAGACAGTACTGGATGAATAGAGTGACTGCATGTCTTACTTTATTGTGAATAGTCCTCCAGTTTTAAGGGGTTTAAAGGAAAATGAACCATTAGAAGGGAGATTGGACCTTGGACAGCAGAAACCTTGCCTTTGCCCCTCAACAGCACTGAACAGCAAGCTGAGTGGTCACACAGATCAGTCCCTCTCATTATGATGAAATGTATTGCATTTCTATATCAATTAGAGGAACATTTTCTAAATTTGCATATAAGCATATGCAAATTATATGCAAACAAGCACCCTCCTTTTTTGGTGATGCATAAATGGCCACCCTATGGACAAGATAGACCAGTGGTCAGTCTTGATATAAGGCAGCTTCCTAACATCAGTAGTTTTCTCTGTGGTTTTCTCTCCTGCATCACAAAGCCAATGTTTAATAGTTAGAAAAAATCAGCTAATAAAGTGGTACTAAATACAAAACTATAGAGTTGCACTTCATTTACTTAACTTGGCACTGCAGACCAGTTTACCAACTCTTTGGAAATGCAACATATAAATTGAAGGGGGTTCGGATGACTCACAGACTATATTTCTCATGCAAAACTTATTTGTCCAGCCCTTGGCTGAAGAAGAGTGGTACTGAAAAATCTGCTGAACAGACAATATAAACCACTGTGCAGGTCCCCCAAGAGAAACTTCAGTTAATCTCCTCTCACAAATAACCTATTTTGTGAAAGAGGAAAATTCATATGATGGAGGCATAAATGTTATCTTCAGATTTTTAAAAAAAATATTAAGAGTTTCAGCCAGAACTGGAACTAGCTTGGGAGAGAGTCCTGTTGTTATCATTCTGCCACCAGGAAGGCTTGGAATAACCATGGCAACCAGCCAGGCCTCTCTTAGTACCAAGAGTCCTTTTTAACAATCAAGTTCACCCACCATTCCAGGCGGAGTAAATCTTAATCAAGACACTTTATTTATCAGCCCTTCCCTTTTAACACTCTTGATTCAAGTGGGTCGCTAAAAGTGGAGTTGCCCACACAGCTAACCCAAGGCTGTTCAGCTTGAGTGACTGAAGGGGGGAGAAGCAAAGGACACGAACAGTAATGTATGTAGATAGCTTCAGCTGCCACAAATCACGCTTAGGGCTGTTTCAGATGTGCATGTAAAATATTTTACATGACCACCTAAAAATGTTACCAGCTGATGCAGCTCATGCATGAAATCATGAAGTTCCACTTATGAGGGAACTGGTATGAGCAATGGCTACTTATCAAGTGGCAAACCCAATGACACTTATCCAGTGACACATAATGTATGACACATAATATTTGGAACCGACCTATGGAGAGAAGAAAGTTTGAAGAATCCGGCAAGATCACACACAAGGTCCCTCTAGTCTGGTATTCTGTTTCCAACAGCTTGCCAACCAGATGCCTGTGGAAGGCCGATAAGCAGGACATACTGACAACAGTCCTCTCTTGCTGCTCTACAGCAACTAGCTATTCAGAGGCAGGCTGCTTGTGATCCTGGAGGTAGTTTATAGCCATCATAACTAGTAGTCATTTAAAGCTACATGGATACGTTCAACTGATCCATCAAAGCTTCCTGGTTTGCAGAGGAAACTATAGTTTGTAACCAACAAACTATGGCTTCCTGTTAATCAAACATAGAAGTTTCTAATCTCTTCCAATTACATGCAGAGGAAGGGGGGAGTCATTGTCAGTCCTCCGCACTATGGCTCAGACTTCAGAGTATCATCAAAGTGCAGCCATTCTCCTTAGGGTGCATTAGTATTCCTGCTGTTTAGAAACTGTGTGTGTGTGTGTGTGTGTGTGTGTGTGTGTGTGTGTGTGTGTGTAGCATTCCTGGAGGGGAAAGTGGGGAATCAGTATATAAAGAACCTCCTCATTCACCCAACACTGATAACAAATACAGAAGATGTGGCTACCTCCTTGTTTGTTGGCATGACAGAGCTCAAGACACAACCCACATATCAACTACCGTATTTTTTGCTCTATAAGACTCACTTTTTCCCTCCTAAAAAGTAAGGGGAAATGTGTGTGCATCTTATGGAGCAAATGCAGGCTGTGCAGCTATCCCAGAAGCCAGAACAGCAAGAGGGATTGCTGCTTTCACTGCGCAGCGATTCCTCTTGCTGTTCTGGCTTCTGAGATTCAGAATATTTTTTTTTCTTGTTTTCCTCCTCCAAAAACTAGGTGCATCTTGTGGTCTGGTGCGTCTTATAGAGAGAAAAATACGGTGTTTAGGCCCTGCTTAGAGATACCTACTTCAAACTCTAAGAATCCCTAGTATACAAGCACTGAATTTAGAAAGAGATCCAAGATTCCCGTTCATTTCACACTGTCATTTTGAATTTAGTCATACATGCACACACATATAGACAGCTGATTCTCTGTAGCATTGCAACATGCATCACAAAGCACTCAGGTTTCAGAGTATCATTCTGTCCAAGTGTGCAAAAACATCACTGAAGACCAGTATTTAATCACTGAGTGGGTGGCTAGCTAAGCAACATCCTCTGCAGAAATTGGAGCTCTCCGAACTCAACCAGTCTAGAAACACAGAAGGCTATGTTAGCAGGGAATGTGATACGCACTTGGCCACCAACTTGTGTTTCCACCACGCCTGTTATAAATCCACCTAGCCTTTTGGGGTTGGGGGAGGAAGTTCTCCTGCTCAAGGCCTTACAGACCCCTTTTTTTTCTTCATAGTGCCCTTTGGGGGCTAATCTAAGCTATCAGATGCCATTATTCTAAGCTAAATGGGTTATTTCGTTGGTATGCTAACTTGTTGAAATTTGTTGTTTCAATTGTTTTAGCTGGTTTTGCTGTTAGATTTTATGGGTTTGTATTTGCACATGTTTGTAAACCACTTTGAGAAGCAAATTGGCCTTAAAAAGCAGTCTAATAAATAATAAGAATGCAAACTGCACATTTTGAAGACTATTCCTGAGACAGCATTTTTAAAGTTGCATTTTGCATGCATACCATGCATAAGAAATCAAAGGTACACAATTGTCTGCTACTCCTTTTTTAATATCCTGCTACCCATTGGAGGGTAACAATTCATGCTGTGCACACTCGCTCGCACACTCTCTCTCTCTCTCTCTCTCTCTCTCTCACACACACACACACACACACACACAACACTTCTATCCATCACGATTGCTTGCAACCTTCACCAAGGTTGCAAACAGCCAGGCAGGTAAACTGAGCACTATGCAGGATCAATCTGCCAAGTCATTTTTCATTTGCTCCACACATCCCCTGATTAGGCTGAGAAGATTAAGGTTTATCCACACATATTTAAAGAGACCTCAAATCAATTTTCTCATAGCAATACAGCATTACTTGACAAAATTTACAGTTTGCAAAGAGGGAGCAGGGAAGAATTGGGATAGTTAAGTGTATGTGTCTTCACCTCTTATTCCAGAATGCATTTGAAAAGCCCAATAACAAAATTTCAATCCTTTCTAGGAAATGCACAACTCTGGATAAGGGGTCTAGAGAGCTCCATGTTCCAATAGCTATCGCAGTGAGAGACAGTAAAATCAAACTCCAAGAGCAAATTCTGGTAGTTCTTTCAAAATATTGAGGTGGTCATATTTATAGTTTCACACTAAATACAGAAAGTGTAAGAGTAAATGGCAAAGCTGAAAGGAAATAGAATGTGTTTTTAAAAGATTTTTAAGCTTTGCGCCATAGTCCTTCTAGGCAGCAGTTTGGAAAACCCTAATGCAGAGTCTTCTTTGAGAACACAGAAGGAGGTGCACACTTCTTTGGCTCCCAGCTACCATCCTCAATTAGAACAAGGGAATAGCTAATACAAAGAGCCATTTGAAAAAGCATAGGCTGACTCACAAGTAAAATGATCAATTCTAAACTGGGGAAAGGGTCATTTAACAAAGATAAGAACTCAGAATGTTACACAAGCTCAAAGGTGACACAGAACAAGCAACTAATGTAGAAAATGCTGAAGGTCTGTCTAGGGCACGTGTGTACGAGCTCAAAATTTATGTGAAGCTATAGTTCCCAAGAAGCCTGATTAATTAATTACTATGTATTTTTAATAGTTCAGCTTTGAGTTTGCAATGGTTCAACTCAGAGGGCCAAATGAGATAAAATATGAAATTGATCTTTCTGTTTTAAATAATGGACGGGGTTTTTTATTTTTTAAAAAATGAAAATTGGACTCCCAGCAAGTGGGGAAGAATGAAATTAACATTTTCCTCCCCTGCCATGGTCCTAACTAAAATCATTTCTGCAAATCGTGCTCTTTGGCATTCCCATGAAAAACTTCCTCCTAATGCAAAATAGCAGTTTCTGAGGAGCAAGTGCAGAAAAAGCAGAAAGGGTTAAATTTCTCTGCCTGCTGCAAATTCACAATAGTTACCAACCTCCTGTCCCAAGAAACTATTATTTACAAAACTTCAGGACTGGATTCAGCCAGCTTTAACCAAATACTGAGTGTAACTTCTCTACACTCCAAAACAACTAGGACCATGGTGATTTGGATTCAAGTTCCTACTCAGCCATGAAGCTAAACAGATGACCTTGCTCTCTAAACTACCTCACAGGGTTGTTGAAACAAGCAGTGGAGGATGAGAACAAGGAGAAAAAGAGGGTTGAGAGAACTACCATATTTACTTGAGTCTAATGTGCCATTGAATCTAATGCGCACCTCAATTTTCAGAACCTTGAAACCAAGAAAGGTATTTGCTGGAGATTGTAAATGTGCCATCAAATCTAATGTGCATCTTAATTTTCACAATGTAATTTTGTCCCAAAAAAATAGTGGGCATTAGGTTTGAGTAAATAAGGTAAGTAAGGTACCCTGAACTTATTGGAGGAAGGGTGGGATAAATCTGAAATAAATACATATTTTAGTCATATTCGAAAACAAGTGTTAGAAACTCCAATATATAAGCTAGGCACCAAATGGCTCCTTATACCAGAGTTAAGGTTACCCAAAAAGAATGCCTAGTTGCCATTTTTGGGCCAGGTGGCTTGAAATACTTATTTTTCAATACAACTTTTTGGTTCCTTGAATTCATTCTCTTTGTGCAGATACAATATAATGTATAGAATTCTTCAGGATGTGTTGCTAGTGTGGGAAAACAGTCAAGATCCAAGGATCCCCAGGCACACACCTCCAGAAGATGGAGAGGTCAGGCATCATCCTGGCACCTGGGCATCTTCACTTGGTTACAAAGTGGCTGATAGCCAGGTGCAAAATGCACTTGGTGAATTTTGAATGCTGTCTGAAAACCGCACAGGTTATACCACTTCTTGCAACTGTTGACTTTCTAAGAGAATTCAGGCTTTATATGTTACTAGGTTCTTAAAAGGAGAGTCCACTGTAAGAGTGTGTAGATCAGAATGTATAAAGTGCTGCTTATAGGCATGCATGATGTGCAGAAGCCCTGAAAAGCCTCCCAAATTATTGGGAGGGGGGGCACAGTTAAATGGCTCTTAATCTCAGGGATTTCCAGCAACTGGAAGGTAAAACTACTATTCCAAACCCTGTGCCTCTGTGATGATGGTCAACGCCTTATATCAGCCTCCCCCAATCTGGTGCCTTACAGTCATTTCTCATTAACCACAGCTAGCATGGCCCATGGTCAGGGGTAGTCAGAGTTGGAATCGCATAACATCTAGAGGGCATCAGATTGGGGAGGGCTGCCTTATATTACAAGGCATCCCACTTCAGGCCATTGCCATATTTTGCATGTGGAAGGGCTTTCTATGCAGGATCTACTCCTAAAAAAATTCAGACAGAATTCAAAATCTCTGCAAGGGGCTCCTCTTGGAGAGGCAGATGATGCAGCAGATATTTGGCTCCAGGATCAGGAGAAATCACCATTCAGAGGGAGGGAAGGGGTGTTTGCTGTGCTCACACGACAGCAAACAGGGAGGTGGTGTTGGCTGTTGACAAGAGGCAGCACCCAACCCCTGGGAATTGGAACAGGACCAAACCCAAGATGAAGTGGAAGACTTCAACTGACCTTCCCACCCAAGTGTGTCCAAATCAGATCCAGACAGATCCTCAAGAGAAATGCTTTGGTACAAAACCTTTTGCTGAAGCAGCAGATGGCAAAGAACGCAAGCAACATCAGTTATGTGTGTCCGTTTTGGCCACTAATGAACTGTGAGCTCATAGGATGACATCCATCCCCTGGAGAAGTAAGTGCAAGTGGTGTCAGATTAGACCATTCCCAGGCAGCTATTGGTGCTCCGCTCTCCCCCATCCTCCCCCTGCGTAACGCCATCGCGCTTAATCTGTCGGATCATTGCAAAGCCAGATAAAGTTAGTTAGGATTGAAACTTTAGGCTCTTTGCAGCTATAAATGGAGCAGATTTGCCCAAGCAAAGACGGTTGATGGAAAGAACCTAGCAGAAGTCAATGTAGCACCCAGGATTGGCTCACAATGGCAAGAATTAGTTGTATGGTTGGAGGAGGAGGAGGAAAGGGAGGGGAAAACACGTGGGAGGCCGAACCAATGATCTGGTTGCATTTAAACTGTTGAATAACCAACAGCTCCTTGCTTCTGCCACATTCCTCCTGGAACCTACCATGTACCCAGAGAACTTCTGGCAGTTTTAACACCCAGAGATCAGCAATACAACACAGAGCCTGCAATTGCCCCCATATCACAGATGCAGTATGAAAAATAATGTTATACCCATTTTGCAGATATGGAAGTCTATTAGCAGGATATGACTTTTCACCTCCAATATTCTGGAACATCCTGGAATTTTCAATATGGGTTTTGGCAGAGACTTCCATAGGCCAGTTTTTTGTTTTGTTTTGTTTTGTTTTGTTTTGTTTTGTTTTGTTTTACCCGGGATGCTCATGGTCTAAAACCAACATCCATAGTGTAAGAAGCTGAACAGAAATTCCACCGATGCAAATACCGTATTTTTTGCACCATAACACTCACTTTTTTCCTCCTAGAAAGTAAGGGGAAATGTCTGTGCGTGTTATGGAGGGAATGCCTACGGGTGGCATGCCTACGGATTTTCCTCCTCTAAAAACTACGTGCGTGTTATGGTCGGGTGCATGTTATAGAGCGAAAAATACGGTAATTAAGACCAAGACAGCAAATTAATCAATAGGCTCAAGACATGCAAGACACCGGCATCTTCACAGACATTCAAGAGAGACAAAGGAAATTCATATGGGAGAAGGGAATCACAACATGGTGGCTTGCTCCACCACCTGACCTAGAACATCAGAAGAGAGTCTACTTGGGTCCACTGAAATATATCTAGGGTCCTATCTATGCAAGCAAGATTCCCACATAAGCTTTATCCACATTTAGGTGAATGCACAGGGATCAGAACGTTCAGAAACTTCAGCTAGTGCAGAATTCAGTGCCCAGGTTGCTCACAGGGGTAAGATGATTTTAACATATTACACCAATCCTGGCCCAACTGCACTGCTCTAATTTGTTTCCGAGCCCAGTTCAAAGTGATGGTTTTCACCTATGAAGCCTTAAATGGCTCAGGACTGCCATACAGTGGCAGAGCTTCATGCTCCGGCACCGGGGGGAGGAGAGCAGCCGGGGGGGGGGCAGCCGTGATGGCACCCTACCTGGATAGCGCTGCCGGGGGCGGTGCACTCCCCCGCTGCCATACCTCAAGGACTACCTTTCCCCATATGAACAGACCCAGACCCTAAAATCGTCACCTGTTGCTCATCTTTGTGTGCCTCCTCCATGAGAGATCTGGAGAGTGGCAGCACAAAAATGGACCTTTTCTGCCATGGCTCCCCGCTTGTGGAATACTTCCCCCCCCCCCCGGGAGGCTCGCCTGGCGCCTTCATTATATATATTTAGGCAGCAGGTGAAAACATTATTTGCCTAGACCTATGGCCTTTTAAATGTGTTTGGGATGTTAGGGAGGTTGTTATTATGTTATGTATTTTTTATTTTTATACCGTAAATCACCATGTGAACTTCGGATATATTAATTAATTAATTATTGTTATACACACACACACACACACACACACACACACTTATTTCATCCAGACTGAACATCTGTTCAGGCTATCAATATTGAGTTAGAGGGTTTGTGGACTGGAGTAACAGGATCTTCTGGCCTACTGCATCTACTTTTGGGATAAAAAAATATCCTTAAGAAAATGTGGCACAGATTTCTTCAAGTGAGGAAATACTTAATATGAGCACACACCTTGAATAATTTTGCCCTTAAAAAGCTAAGAAGCTAGACTGAAGTTTTATTTTAATTTATTTTCCTGACTCAAAATAATAAACCATTGTGTCTTCTGAGAATATCTTCTGTTACAAAGATGCAATGCGGGGATGGCAGCCATTTCTAACCATATTGATGGTATAAATATTTTGCTTGTCTTATCTTACAAAGGAGTGCTTGTTAGCTGTATTTTGAGCAAACAATAATTTTCTGGAATTGAGATCACTGCAGAAACATCAAGGCCCCAAGCTCAAAATATGTTCTTGTTCTTGTTCTTGTTGTTGTTGTTGTTGTTGTTGTTGTTGTCGTCGTCGTCGTCGTCATATTTATTTATGCCCCGCCTTTTTTTCTGGTAGGGCCTCAGAGAGATTATTATCTTATGATGTTGCAACGCGCATCTTGTGGACAGTAACACTAAAGACTAATGGATTTGTTGTGGCATAAGCTTTTGCAGCAACTATCTACCTACCCAGTGGTGGGACTTTCAGAACAGCTTCCTTTGTCACAAAGACTAAACCCACAGAGAGGGGAGGATCAACTGGCCTTTTGAAAGATGCCACAAGACTCAGTGTGCACTCAGACATGGAGATTATTGCATGTGTCTTCCTGGTTATGATGTTAGCACTTCTGTTCCAGTTTCTAATGTTCCTTGTACATTACATTGCCTGTTGTGCTGTGGAACTATGGCTTTTTCATCAGTGCATAGCCATGTAGCACCAAATTTCATTCACACCTGCAGTGTGACATAATGGACATCATGGGACATGTTGCCATCCTTTATGAGCATGTGTGTTTCTGTTCCCCAACTCATCCCCCATGCGCATGATGGAAAAGAACTGGATGCAAGAATACTACCCAACTTGGTCACATGCATGGTCCAAGAAAACAGTGGGGAAATTGCAGCGCAAAACTCCCACAAATTTTCCTGGTTAACAGGACTGCAAGCGAATTCTTTCTCAAAGCAATTAACACGGAAATGAGCAGTAAACATCCACTAGATTTCTGGAAGCAGCTTTTACGTTGTGTGAAAGCTGACATAAAGCATGAAAAATATCAGGAAAGGCAACATTGGGAAGATGGAATAAAGTGCCATCTGAACACAGCCTCATTGTGATTTGTAACCCTGCCCTAGTTTTTCGAAGAGAAAAAAAAATCAATCTGAGCATGACAAATCTCTTCTGAACTACATTTTCAAACAGTATCTTTCACAGCTTTTGAACCAGCAGGTGTGTGTTTTAGATAGGAATAGCTGCCGTCTTTTTCTGCGCTGCTTCAGCACAAGCAGAGGGCTCTGTCATAAGATATGAAGCCAACCCTGTCCAACAGTGCACCTTTCACCTTCATAAAGGCCTCAATCCATCTTGTGTAGTTTTCTAGTAAAGCAAATTTTATCTGACAGCAGGAGAAAAGTTTCAAGTGGCCTTTAGGTCATGCCACAGCATCAAGCTAGCTCGGAAAGTGACACAGAAAGAACATTAGGTCAGAGAGGCAATTAGTCCCTTCATTTCACCCGCCTACCTTGCCCTTCCTTTACCTGCAAAATACAGGGATTCCTTCGGAGGGTGACCACCACAATGTCTAGGGCTGCAGCTGACCCCATCCCAGGAGACAGACAGTGAGATTCAACATTGTGCTATGGCGAATGCCCCATTGGTGCAAAAACATTGCAGCTTGCCAGTTGAAATAACCCCCCCTCGCCCATCCCACTATTTGGGGGGTGGGGTTTTCTGATCCCCCCAACCCAATTTCAGGTGGCATGAAGAGTAGGGGTAAAGGCCTGCTGTGCAAGTGGGAGCTCTCATGCAGGCCTTGTGCTGACTGAACTTGACAGGTGAATCCCACTCAAAGCCACACTGGAGCAAAAGGATAACGCATCTTCTTGCATTGCAGCCTGCCGCCACTTAGTAAATGATACAGCCCAGCTATTTATTTTGAAAAGGTGCAATTTCCCCACCAGTTCAGATGCCCAACCGTATAATGATCATGTCTCTCTGGAAGTCCCTGTTGCTCAAACATATAATGGCCTGGGCTCACACATCACATTAAAGCAAAGGATGGCTTATGTTGAATGAGCAAATATGCAGCTTCACAAAGAGAAACTATTAGGCTTAAGGGCCTTTTTATTAAAGCAGATTGTGTGCTTTCTCAGTCATCCAAGTACAGCTAACATCTCGTGTACCAGAGCTGAAGTTAAGCCACATGGTCACTATTCTTCTAAACCTACTCAATATAAATACAGTTTCAAATTGGGACTGATCAACAGTACACGAGTGATTTCCTAGTCAGGTAAAAATGAAATCTGATTAGGCATTCACAGATTGATACGACTCAAACAATTTGTTCTAATTAAAATGCATCGTTGTTTCTACACTGTGGAAGCAGGAGCTACTCGCTATCAACGGTCAAGTGTTCTATGACCTGAATTTCCCAACTAAGTGCTGTTCAAAATTCAGAAGCAAGAACCATGTAAAAATATAAAACTTTTTGAAGGAGATAGAAACAACAAGCTGTAAACAGGGAAAGGAGAGAAAACGATGTTTCAATATTTAAGTGCCAAGAAGACAGAACAATGTGATTACCTACAGCCACAGGTTTACAAAAGTAGGAAAACGTTTTCCATCGAGGGCCACATTCTCACTGGGCAATGTGTTACAAGGAGCATACTGGCAGTGGGTGGAGGAGCTAAGCCAGTGGCAGGCACCCACTTCTTTATCCGAAAAACTTTCTTTAAAAAGAGCAATTTTGCAAGCAGTTTCATTGGGAAGTGGGGGGATTGAGACTGGCAGACATGCAGTAATGCCCACATGAAATAACCAGAGGTCTCTTCTGTTTCTTAATGAATATTGAATACCAGATTAAGAATGTTAATGGAAGTTTCGACTTAAGTGAATTTTCTTGGTAAGAAGAATTTCAGTTCCAGAATCCTTATCAGTTTTCTGTCTTATTAGGAACCCTAGTATGCTTCTCCTTTTTGCTAGTGACCACTAAAATAGGCTTGTTGCTGATTACTGGAGAAAATGCCTTATTTTTCCAACACCGGCCATAAGAATGGTAAAGGCAGTAAGCAAAAAAGAAAAGGGCTGTTTTAAACCTGTGATCTTGTGTCAAATTGGTTTTCTAAATTAGGCATTGACATTTCCCTGAACCAATGTCAGTCTCTCAGGGAAGCCTCAGTTACTAGGGCTGTTCACGTTGCATCTAATTATAGCTTTTAACTTTGGAGGGAATTGACAGAAGAGGATTACAGAGTGGTTTCTGGTGCTTCCTATTCAGTTTTCTCACATGCTCAACATGCAGGTCCTCTTCTGGAGAATAATCTTGATTACCAGCTGCCAAGTATACTCCTGGTTGGGGCAGGTATCCAAAAAGCACAGTTCCCCAATCAGCATTATTATTATTATTAGTTGAATTTATATACCACCCTCTACCCGGAGGTGTAGCAACATTGTTTTCATAATTCATAAAGAGACAGAGAGAAGGATTCGAGTTTACCTAGTGTCACCTGAAAAATATGTTTTTATATGTGTTGGTAGCCACCCAGAGTGTCTGGGGCAACCCAGCCACATGGGCAGGGTATAAATATTGTTGTTGTTGTTGTTGTTGTTAATTTATTCCCATTGTTACAATTTTTCACTTTGGTACACATCTCCCACCTTAAGCAAGCATTACACAAACAAGCATCTCAAACACATGCCTGTAAACTACAACTTCATTTCTTTCATGAAACGAGTGTATTTTTATTGACACATGTTGTGTTTGCCAGCAATTAAAGCAAAGCATCACTGTATTCTTCATCCTTACAGGTACACATTAAACATTAAGCTATAGCTGCATCCTAATGTGATCTGCTCTGTGAGGGCAGTTTACAATATAAAAACACAAAAGTACATAACATAGTAACATATAGGGGCACCAACTATGGAGGGTCATGGGGGCCAGGGCCCCCCCAATACTTTCAAGAAGGGGGCCGTCCCCTCCCATTTCCCCAGTGATTCTCAAAAGAATGCACCAGTACAAAGATGCTTGGCCCTGCTACATCCTTATGAGGATTGCCAGGGACCCAGCCAGGCAAACCATCTTCACCCCACATATCCCTTTGATGATCACCAGAGCTCCTTCCTGCAATAAGTTAAATAGATTTTGTGAAAGGCTGGACACACACATGCACACCCTTCCAAATCAGTGTTTTCAACATTTACAATTCTTGCTACGAACCCTAAAGAAGCATGTTGCAAATCCGGCATCTCTCCATTTCCTGCCTTCTTCCTGCAGGCCCAGTTACAGATTCACTCACTTCTACTCTCCATAAATATTTTGTGCTCTCGGATAACAGAGATCTGATTTAAAGATCAGCAGGTTTTATTTTTGACAACACTGGGAAAGAGCTCGATTACCAAGCTTGGACATGAAGCCTTGTTTGCTCAGTTCTGGGTTCGAAGGGTGGCGACAGATGCTGAATATATTACATGCAAGTGGACAAGAGCTGTCATTGCCGGATGGACTGGAGCAAGACACAATGGAAAGCTTTTGCTACTGCAACTCAATAGGCGCTCTGTTGAGAAATCCCCAGTATAGTTTCTCTTTATCTCTGCCAACGCATTGGACATATTCATTCGGGTTTGCTGCTGCTGTTGTTGTTTAAAAAAGGCATGTCAGAGAAACAACAGAGAAACAATTAATTTAATTCATACAACAGAAGAGGTAGACGAAAAAGCTGAAGAGCTTCATGAACTTCTCATAATATGGATCTTCTAAAGAAACATGAACCTCAAAGGCATGGATTCAGAAGCATGTGTGAAAGTGGAGGGGAAGAGGTTGTCCTGATCTGTCTAACTTACTTGAGAGGGAGACAAGAAAATAACTTCTTTGAAATATTAGAGATTAGCTGTGATCTATCCTCACCCACAAAGGAACAGTACAATGTTATCACTAAAAACCTCAGTGTGAATGTTCAGGAGGAATACAGCAAACATGAGTAAATGGCAGGATTAAAACGATTATGAAGATAAGCAGGCATAAGCCTCGGTCTTGCACACAGTCTTCCTCTACATAGGAGGGGAGCTTTAAAGCCCTCACTTTGAGTTAGCCGCAAGTCATAGGTTGTCTTTACGTCAGAAAACAACAAACTACAGTTATAGTTTGAAACTAGTTTTGATATCCAGTTTTTTCCTTAAACTGTAGCTGGTGATCCTAGACTATAGGCAAACCATGGTTAGAACAAACCATAGCTGGCCACTGTGTCTGAATGCAGCAAATTACAATTTGCTTGAAGCATGGTTTGCCCACAGATCAGGATCTGAAGCTACAGTTTGAGCCTGGTTTGGGGACTAACCATGGTTTGGGCAAACCACAGTTTGCTGTATTTGGAAGCAATTAAAAACTATGATTTGATATTAATTCAAAGTAAATGCTTCTAACCTTCTCTCCTCCATTCATAGGAAACTAAGAAAGAAGTGTGTTAGGCCAAAGATCATGCCTGGTCGTCATCATGGCAACACATATTTTGTCATGTCTGAATTCAGCCTCCTTGAACAAGGAAGCCCCCCCCCCTTTTTTTTTTTTTGGCAACTCATTGATAAGATGCCAAAATATGTTATGACCTCTATTCTGGATTTAGCGAGGTATCACAAATACATCCAGGTCTTGTTTTGGATTAAGAGGGATAACAGCACTTCCTGATGTGGTTCTAGGAAATGCCCAGAACTACAGTAACAGCAAGCTAGGGCAATCAATCAATTCTTCAAGTTTTCACCTACATGAGACCATTACAAACTTATACATTTGTATTTTGGGGCACCATATAAATTGACATCAGAACTAAACAGCATAATCAAAAGCATGCTGGATGAAGAATTCCGGCTCACAAATGTGCCAGGAAGACTAAAGAAACAGAGATGCTGAATTACGTTGCCCTCAAATGAGTTTAGACTCTTTCCCCCAATAGTCTAACGTAATGTTATAAGCTGGAGATGCTGCATTATCTTGATGGACATCATCTGACAGCACAAAATGTCCTTAGCTGTGCTTCAGTTTCTTACATAAGGGGCAGGAAGAGCTCAACATAGCATTTTGAATGTTCACAATATAAAACTGTTTTTGTTTAGACTGTGAGGTTACAAACGTCCATTAGACTATCTCTGTCCTCAAGGTACACGTATTGGGACATTTACACCGAAGTAATTGCCATCTGCCCTGTGATTATGTGCAGAGAAGGATGTAGTCATCACATGAAAGTGTCCTGATGTAATCTAAAGAGTTGGCTCAGATTAAAATAGAGGTGAGTTTGTAAGGAAGGAAAGGAAGCAATTACTCTTCTTGTCATAGCAACGAGGGAATGAAGCAAAATGCAAGGAACTAAGTTGGCTACAATATATATTCCACATACTATTCACCACCTTTACTATATTTAATTTACAGCAGAGGAAACAGCACAGATCTTAGAACTGACTGCAGAACACCATGCTGTTGAATTTTACTTGCTTATTTATTTGTATGTAACTTACATGCCCCAAAAAAATCTTTCTCAGTTCTAACATCAACACAGTGACAAAACTATGTAGGCTAGGGAAGGCAGATGGCAGCACAGGATCTACTGGGAAATCTTTGGGTGAATTGGGAGCTAGAAATCCTTGCACCAGCCTCAAGATTCTACAAAGTAGATCATGCAAAGCCAAAGTCTGCTAACTCCTGCTTTAGATTAATCCAAAAAGCCCTTGAAGAAATATTGCTGTGTTATATCAAGTTCAACCATTAGTCCCTCTAGTTCAATACTATCTTCTCTGAAAGGCATTTGCTCTACGAGGTCTCCAACAAAAGTCATTCCCGTTCTTGGTGCCAGAGATCCTTATTACCCAAGATGCTGAAGATTGAACCTAGGATCTCCTGCATGCAATGGGCACTGAACTAAGGCCTCTCATCCTTCCATCAAGGATCTACCCTTCTGACTTCAAAAATTAAGGTCTGGTTAATACCCCTAAGAGAACTATATACAGCAAACAGCATACAAGTCTACTGTGCCTGGGATAGCTCAGTCAGTAAAGCATGAGACTGTTAATCTCAGGGTCATGAGTCTGAGCCCCACATTGGGCAAAATATTCCTGCATTGCAGGGGATTGAACTAACTGACCTTTGTGGTCCCTTCAAACTCTACAATTCTATGATTCTACCACTTAACACATGGCACAAGGCACATCTGCACGCAATCTTTGCCTCTTGAAAAATGAAGAAAGGTCATGCCAATATAAGACTGTACAGCCTGTATCGTTTGTCACGTCATTTTAAACTCCTCCACCACCACATGCAGAAAGCCAGCTGGAAGACAGATTCCATGAAGGACTGGGGGGAGAAGAGGGGAGTTTTCTTTAATAACAGTTAGCACAGAAGCCATTTCCTATAAGCCCCACTATCAATTTGGTACAGGTGACATGTAATGGCCTCTCCAGGCACTGCTCCATCACCCTGTCCTTTCAAAGGCTCGGATCAAAAGTCATACAACCAAGTAAAATGCTGTGGATACACTAGACGCTGTTTGGCAGGCAGTCGGGTATATGGTCCCATCCAGCACCAGGTGTAAATCCTTTATGCCTCCAGATGAGGATGTGCAATAGACATTCCTAAAGAGTTTGTTGACACACATGGCAAAGCCTGACAAAGAACATGTTGCTATTTAAATGCCATCCCCTATACAACTCTCAAATTTCTTCCATTAAATAGAACACCCCACAATAGCTCACTTTCAGGCCTGGTGGGCGGGGCATATGCCCTAGGAGGCATGTTAGGGAGACAACAGCATCCTATATGTGCAAAAGATGAGAGGGGCATGCTGCAGTCACAGCACACACTCAGTGACTCCTTGTGTTCTGGGTTAGCAAAATATGTCGGTCCAGTACTGAGAACTTTCACCCCTCCTCATTGGCTTTGTCTTACTCCTTGGCAGTATCTTATTGAATTCAAGATGCAGTCTATTGTAAGAGAAAGCGAACAATGGCTCTTGAGTGATTCCTTGGAGACCAGTAATGGTACAGAAAGCCTTCCATCTTTACGTCACCACTAAAAACCCAAGCCATGTGACCAAAAAGTTTCTGTCACAGGATGTTTACTGATTAGCCTAATATATGTGAAGACCACAACTCTAAAAGAAATGATTCACACTAGAACATCCACGTCATAGGAACAGAAGAATCTCACTTTTATGGGCATATGTAGTTTAGCCAATAGTACTTGGGATGTCAGCAGGGAGATGGGAAGACCAAGCTGATGTCAGAGTTCTATTCCAAAATAGATCCTGAATATTAAAAATTGTTTCAGCTCTCCAATTGCAAGATCTTTGCCTATACTGCCAGGAATTTCTCTTTATTATAGACCTATTCTTTTCTTCTCTCTTTTTTTACACACATACTACCAGCATCTAAAATTGAACTGTAAAAAATAGCTGTGATTGTAAATGTCATGGGGACTAAGCTACTGCTAGGAAGACAGTGGAGATGTGTTGCTGTCAGTCAAATGCCCAGTCGAGAGGGTGTTGCTGTATCGGACACCATTGTCAGCTGTCATCTTTAAAGCCAAGTGTCTATTCTCAGCCATCCTGGTTCCTGCCATCATCATTCATAAGCAAAGGACAGTCACCATACATTACCATACCCACTCCCAGATGTCGTCCCTGCACACACAAGACAACTCATATTACACATCTGGGGGTGGTTAAATACATTTAAGACTGGAAGACTGAACTGGCTCACAACAGAAAGCAATTGTGTGGAGGTCTGAAAAGGCATAACCCAACACACTAGCACTATAACCCTAAGCACACTTTATAAAGAATGCATCTATTGAGGTCTGTGGGACTTTCAGAGTAAACAGGAATAAAATCAGGAAGTAAGGGTGCTTATACAGGGCTACTGAATTTGGACTCTTGCACAGAATACGCCTGCTGAGCTTCTCAGGTTGCGGTTGTTGGTTTATAAATAAATAAATGTTCTTGGTGCTTGTGGATTAAAAAATATTGAAAACATTTAAGCTATGTTTGCCAAAGGGCTAGAAACTTAAAGGGATCCTGGGAAAGTTCAGAGAAAGTTCTGCTGGGTGGTGACTTCATGAATAGGAATAATAGAAAATGGAAAGAATTTAGTAGTATGAGCCATAAGGTCATGTGCTTGGGGGATGCCATAGTTTGTGATTGGCTGGGGATTTGACAGCTGAGATCTAAATGGATGAAAGGTCTGAGGATCATGGCCAATTGCCATGACAACGATGATGTTACATGACTGCAAAGAATGCAAGTGCAGGATTTTTGTGGGTGTGTGATTTTTGATGTTTGCTTTGTTTGCGGTGTATTCAGCATGGCATTTCCAATGAGGGCTGAGAAGTAGGCAATACTGGTCATCATTCCATTTCTCATCATTATTAAATGATACATTTAAAACACACAAGCAAAGATATACCAGTTCATAATTAAATGGCTGTGCTGTAATACAAGGCCATGCTGGATGAAGGTGCAGAGAGTTGGAATCCAAAACAAATACAATATCTTGTTACGCAGATGCAATAGTTACAACATACGAACATAGGTTATATACCTTGCTTAAGGATTGTATGTGGTGTACCTCCTGGACTTGATTCATATGTTAGGAAGTAACCAGTAAAGAAATTTGTTACAAACATTGCCATTCAGCCTGTTGTGCTCATTATGTTGTGAGAGTTGGAATCCAACAATTTCTGGAGGCCCACATGCTCCCCATGCCTGAACAAGTGACTAAATTTATGGACGCTATACAGTAGCCATCCCACATATGCACACTGACAATGATTCAACATTTCAGTGTAAATTCTATACTCTTCATGTTCTCCTCTTTGATTTGCCTATATATTGCAATTTCAGCTCATTCACCACTTTTTAAATAGTGGTGAAGCCATTACAGATTGGCTTTAGCATGTGATCTCTAGATGATGAATTTCTGTTTGAGTTTTGTTCAAAAGAGGGAATGAATGAATAAAACTGAATGCCCCCAACCTATCAAAATCACAAGCCACCAACCTCTTGGCTCAGCCAACAGTTTGGCAAAGTCAGAATCTCAGCACAAAACTGTTCTAGCATTTGCAGCACCCACTGCCTTGCCAAAAAGCCAACACAACACAGGATCTGTGAAAAAAGATCACCACAAAAATGTGTATGAAAGAGAGTGTGCATCTCCCTGAAATCTAGCCCATGATAAGGAATTGAGAGGCCTCTTATTAATGTTGCGTCCTCAGCACATTCAGCAGCTTAGTCATTTCTATTCCAACATTTGTTTCAAATCAGTGGGAATTTAGGAGAAGGAAGATAAATCACAAGTGCCCCTTTGAGGAGTTCAACAGTTTGCTTTGCTTATCATTCTGCAAGTTAGTTCCCCGGCAGAAGAAGCTCAAAGAAAGCCAAAAATAACGCGCGCCTTTAAGCATAGCTTTAAATGGCTAAGATGCTGTTGTTAAGCAGGTAACTGGAGGATATAAACTGCATGGTCATTTACCATTTCAGTGCAGTAGCAAGACCTGATCTATGAAAATGTATATTAGCTGCAAGAAGCCTTAAGACCTCCACACATGTCGTCTGTGAGTTAGTTGGTTGGTTGGTTGGTTGGTTGGTTGGTTGGTTGGTTGCTGTGTGTGTGTGTGTGTGTGTGTGTGTGTGTGTGTGTGTGTGTATGCGTGTGTGTGTGTGTGCGTGTGTGTGCGTGTGTGTGTCCTGCTTTAAACTACAGTTTCCCATCATTATAAATTTTGTCAAATAAATAAATACAGTAATCAGCTACCTGAGGTGAGAGACTGTACCAGGGACCACTCAGCTGCAGCCCCTCAATGAAATTGAGAGCATGTGCAGAATATTTAGCCCTTTTATAATATTTTGAGTGTCCTCAATACACTACATAAATTATCAGGAATTCTTACAATTACAACCTTGCAAGATAGGTGAGAATTTAAACCTCCATATTGCACGTGGAGAAAGCAGCTTATCTAAGATCACTCGGTTAATGGACTACTTACATGGCAACGTTATTTGGAAGAAATATGTACAGTATAGCAACTTTAACCATTTGTATCCAACCAAGCTACAGTTCACTTACCCAAAAAGTATACAAGTAGTATATTTAGTCACCACTGACTTTAATGATAGCAGCACAGACTCAAACTCTAGACGCTTTGGCTTAGCTACATTGTAGAATGCCAGCCTTAATGCATTAGTGTACAGAGTACAAAAACAAAACAGAAAGATTCTAAAATGTTGAAGCCAAGTTGTAGCATCAATTATCTTGGTGCTTTTCGCCACCCCACTGCCAATGTAAATGCTCAAGATGTCGGAAAGAAACTACTTGCCCATAGCACAAGGATTTAGGTAGAAAGAACAGCATAACCCACAACAATAGACAACTGCAGACAAGCTTTGCAGAGAGGTGGCAAGTCCAAGGAAAGCAAAACAGTCTTTCTCTCAGAGCATTAAAACCCACTTGTGAATAAGGACAGCTGCACATATTTATATGTAGAACATTTTATGAGTGAATCCCAGGAACAGAAAACTATCTTGAACCTTCTGCAAATGTTAACTTACTCCAGAAAGCCCTTAGCACTCTGCTATAATTTGCTATTGTAGTCTATACAGATTATGAGTGTCAATTTCTTCCCCACTGCCATATTGAAAACCAGAAAGTGGACATAAGCCGTGCTTCTTTGTACTACCGAAGGTGCAAGTTTGAAGAATATGTATATGGCAAAGCTTGCAGATCCTTCTCTTCTATTTATGTACTTTAAAACATTTTGGTGTTAACAAAGATGCACACATGCAGATATTGCTCTACAAACATATATAGGAATAATTGTTGGCATTCAAAAAAGGAAGAAGAGTCATCACGGGAGAAAGAACCACCCCTGGAATAAGGAAGGAAAAGTAATCAACAAGGCTAGAAAGAGAGCAGCACCACTGAGGATGAACTTCACTCCACAGATGTCAATACATACTATAGGGCATGGGTAGGCAAACTAAGGCCCGGGGGCCGGATCCGGCCCAATCACCTTCTAAATCCAGCCCACTGATGGTCTGGGAATCAATGTGTTTTTACATGAGTAGAATGTGTCCTTTTATTTAAAATGCATTTCTGGGTTATTTGTGGTGCCTGCCTGGTGTTTTTATATGAGTAGAATATGTCCTTTTATTTAAAATGCATCTCTGGGCTATTTGTGGGGCATAGGAATTCGTTCATTATTATTTTTTTCAAAATATAGTCCGGCCCCCCACAAGGTCTGAGGGACAGTGGACCAGCCCCCTGCTGAAATAGTTTACTGACCCCTGCCATAGGGTAACCCTATGCTGTGTGCTTCAGAGAAGCAACTCACTGATCATAACTGGACAATATTCAAATCATAAAGAAAGCAGGAATTGAGTTATGGCCCCTACCGAGCCCCAGATACATTTATCACAAGACCATTTGCTATCCTAGAAAAGAAAATGAAAATGAGACACATTTGGGTTTTTGTGGGCAAAACTAGGGTTGGCAATTGAGTCAGAACAAGACCAGTTGACATAGAGCAGGTATCTCGTACAAGCACCTCAGAAGCATACAAGCACATGTTGAGCTTAAGAGAGAACAAAAAAGGAAGAGGCAAGCCACAATATCATGCTTGATAGAAAAGAACTCTATGCTGTCAGAGCAAAATCACATAGGGCTCTGATCACATGTAGGTTCTGTCTGTATGGGCAAAAAAGTACATCTTCTTGGGAGCAAAATATATAGGCCAATTTATATCCAGTATACCTGAAGGAGCGTCTCCACCCCCATCGTTCAACCCAGACACTGAGGTCCAGCACTCAGGGCCATCTGGTGGTTCCCTCATTGTAAGAAGCAAAGTTACAGGGAACCAGGCAAAGGGCCTTCTTGGTAGTGGCGCCCGCCCTGTGGAACGCCCTCCCATCAGATGTCAAAAAAATAAACAACTATCTGACGTTTAGAAGACATCTGAAGGCAGCCCTGTTTAGGGAAGTTTTTAATGACTGAGGTTTTAATGTATTTTTAATCTTTTGTTGGACGCAGCCCAGATGGGCGGGGTATAAATAATAAATATTTTTTATTATTTTTATTTATTATTATTATTATTATTATTATTATTATTATTATTATTATTATTATTTCTCTGGCCATGGAGGTTTGGATTATTAAACATTTTTCAATGCAAGCAGAGAACTGGTACATAAACAAACCCCTCTGGCTTTCCTGGTTCAGTCTTCTTTTGAGTCTTCCCTTTGCATAGCCATCTCAGTCTGTGATCAATGTTGCTACATGCACACAACTCCCTTTATTTTCTGCAATGTACAGAATAGTAAGGAAATGCTTCAAGAAGCAACAGAGAATGACTCAAGGTTAAAGCCACCAGGGAGTAATCAAAGCAGCAGAAAATGGATGCTTGAATTAACAAAATAGAGTTGCAACGGCGTGTTGAGCAAACCCTTGTGTGCTTCTTAACATGCTGTTCAAAATCAACTGGAATCAGCTCCAAAAGCATTTGCCAATTCAGGTCCATCCTCTCCCCAGATAGCCCAAGCCAGCCATGTAAGTATGCAGATTTGTGCTGCGTTAAGCAACTGCAGCTATTCCTTCCTCTTCCTACTTCTCCCCTACAATGCTGGCACAAACCACACATGCTCAAAGCTCACAGCTGCCTTTTCCAACAGCATTACATTAGCCTCCCAAGGCAGCTCCCATAAATACTAATTTTTGGCCCAGTAGGGTTTTATGAAAGTGAGTTATGGCAGGTGACCAGCAAATGTCCTTCCACTGCCTGCCTGCGTACTAGTAACACAAAGAAGTGATGAGCAATACACATATGCACACGTCACCACATATGTCGTATAACCCACACACACATGCACGCAGATGTCTTTCTGTTAACAACAAGAGGGGGAGGGAGTGAAGGGATCATGAGACCCTGCATCTGGAAAGCAGAAGAAAGCACATCTCTATAAGAAACTGCTGTTACCCAAAGCAAAAAGCTACTTTTTTCTCAGAGAGAGAGAGAGAGAGAGAGAGAGAGAGAGAGAGAGAGAGAGAGGCTGGTTTCCTACAAGCAGCTGACGCTACGGATTGTGTGTGTGTGTGTGTTGATTTTGGCACCTCAAAATTTGGAATCTCTTCCCGTAATCGCTGCATTCTGTTTCACTGCAGTTACTACAGGAGGAAATATTCACTCATAGCAATGTTGTAAAGATTTGCTTACCCTAGACTCCCCTAACCACTACTTCGTTTAACATCCAAGCCCCTTGCAGTTAATGCTGTTGTATTCTGGCCAAGATCCCAAGCAACTGGGAATTAACTGGACACATTTCTAATATTTTATTAACCATCTCCTGCCCTTTCTCTCACAAGAAAGAATAGAGCTGCCTGAAATATTCGTAACAGTTTACCAAGGACTGTATGGAGAAGGGCAGTAGTTTGGTGAAGCCCATGCTTTGAATATATCATGACCCAGGTTCAATTCTGGGCATCTCTGAGTAAGGCTCCAAAAGACCCGTCTGAAATCTGGTGCCCTATTGCCAGTCAGTGTAGGCCATAATACTGAGCTAGGTGGAGCAAAGGTCTGACTCTGTATAAAGCAACTTCCTATGCCTTTCCAAGTATTTCTGAAATTTTGCATTACTAGAAACAGCAATATTCAGCACACCCCACAAACCGGCATTCAAAGGAAGA
Organism: Podarcis bocagei; assembly: GCF_964188305.1. Lineage (NCBI taxonomy): Eukaryota > Metazoa > Chordata > Lepidosauria > Squamata > Lacertidae > Podarcis > Podarcis bocagei. The sequence continues at coordinate 91,124,377 of NC_138125.1, read as the reverse complement.
GCAGTACAGTACAATTAACTTGCACAATTTCAACCATGTGTGGTTGAAAGGCGGCCAGTTGAAATCCCACAAATTGCACACAAGGCAGAGAGTTTAAATGCTTCTTTTGGTGAAAAAAGAAACTTTTAAGCTCTCCACCTTGCTTACCAGCCTCTGTGATGTTCTCATGAGATTTTGCAGGATGCTCCCACAAGATGTAACAAGGGCATTCCAGAGTCTAGTAAGCAAGGCACCCTCATGCAAGACATGATCATACAGTTATTTGTGTTTGTTTGTTTGTTTGTTTGTTTGTTTGTTTGTTTGTTTGTTGAATGAATTGGGCTGGGAAACTAATTGGCAGCCAGTGCAGTCAGGCCAGGATCTGCTCCATCTTGCCCCCATGAGCAACCTGGCTACTGAATTTTGCACTAGCTTAAGATCAGGCATGGCCAAACTTGGCCCTCCAGCTGTTTGGGGACTACAATTCCCATCATCCCTGACCACTGGTCCTGTTAGCTAGGGATGATGGGAGTTGTAGCCCCAAAACAGCTGAGGGCCAAGCTTGGCCATGCCTGCTTACGTTTCCAAACCATCTTCAGAGGCAGCCCCACATACTTCACATTGCAGTAATATAATCTACAGATTACCAGAGCATCAGACAACAATAGTTAGGCTATCCCTGTCCAAATAGGGGTGCAGCTGGGCCACCAGCCAAATCTGATTGAAGGCACCTCGTGCCTCTGAGGCCACATGAGCATCAAGTGGCAGCAAAGGATCCAGAAGTAGCCCCAAGCTTCTTCAGAGGGAGTGTAACCATGGTCAGAAGATCTAGACAGATTCCTTCTACTAAGTGCTGTGGGGAAAGCAGCTGTTTCCCCATAGTAAACCTACATGCCAGCCAATCTGTAATGTGTCATCACACAGTCACCGTATATATTAAAAAAACAAGTAAGAATCCTGTGATCCACACAGGACCCTAATCTCTAATTAAACTTTGTGAGAGGAGCAGAGTTGCATGCGGCATGCAGTTCGCCCTTCAAAGTAACCAAATCCCTATTATTAGCTACCAGCCTGACATTTGAGACACCATCAAGCTGCAGCTCTCCACGTATTCTCTTACTGCAGTGCTTCATAGGGTGCCCACTTGCACATTGCCTAAGAGGAAATGCATCACACGCCAAAAAAAGGGCAAGAGTAATGAGGAGAAAGAGCCAGGGACAAAAATTTTACTTAGCATTACATAGCAACACTGTGCACTTCCAGCTGAATAGTACAGGTGTGCCATCTTGCAACAGGGGAAGAAATGGTGCTTAGAGCTAAAATGCAGAGGCTGTTTTGATACAATGTTTGCCCCTACCAATTTGCCTATATTTGCCCCTACCAATACCATGTGTGGTAGCATACTCTGCAGTTCTGCAGTTAGAAATGATGTGGTCCAGGACTTCCGGGTTAGTGCGATCGACTAATGGCGGATTCCCTCCGAGCTCCGGAGGGAATCAGCTTGACAGGGGGCTGGGTCTTGCCGTGCCGGCGACACGGGGACCCTAAAAAACCACGGGCACGGAGCCCGTGGACATGGTGACTCGGCTGGCACCGTTAGCGCCCTCCCGACTCGTGAAGGAGCCTTTTTAAAGGCTACGGAACGGGTGCCGGGGAGTGGCGTGGTGCTGTGAGTCTTCTGCTTCCCCTGCCGAGCGTAGCCGCATGCCATTTGTCGGAGAGTGCTGACTTCTTCCTGCCAAAATTTGGACTTAAAATCAAGAGCAACAACCCGTGAGTAACTTGGAAATTGGACTATAAATAATTCGGTTTTGGATTTGGTACGAGCGGGGGAGGTGAAAAAAAAAGGAAGTCCGTCTCCCCCCTATTGTAAACAGCTTAAAGCAAGGATCTGTCATCTAAGGTTGCGAGAAGAATTGTTGTGATTGGACAAAAAATATAAATTCCACGGTTTTAAAGGACTAAGCTAGTGCGCTGGAGGACAAGAGCTTATTTGTTTGGATTAAGTACCACCTTTCTCAAGCCCGGGAGTAACCCGTGAAAAGAGCCTGCTGAGGATTTACAGAAAACTTTTGACAGCTGTCAAACTAGCTGTCAAAGTTGGGAAAAACTGAAAGCTTAAATTTTAACCGGTTATATTGTTACAAAATATTGAAAGTAAAGAAAGATTGATACAAATAAATCTGACTTTTGGATCGGAAGGGAAAAGAACACAAAGTAACCAGAATCCCTCTAGAGGGGATTCTTGGACACTACAAGAATGGAACTAGGTCGGGAAATAGGAGCTGACTTGCAAGAGCTTATTTTTCTCGTGGGAAAGCTGCGAGAGACGAGCGAGCGAGGCCATGTTTTGTCTACAAGCCCCACAAAACCGAAGTTAACAGAAAATACATCTTTTGAGTTGGAAATGGACTTGATGCTCAAAACACAGGCAGCTGGACAAGAAAAGAATCCAAAAATCCAAGAGGAGGAAAAGACACCTGCTGAACAGGAGGAGCAGAAAGAAGGGATGGCTGAAATGCCACAGAAGATAAAAGAGAGCCGGAGACCTGCTAAGATGAACTCTAATTCGACAAAGGTGAAAGTTGGACCATTTGGGATATACAAATTCAAGAAGCAGAGTTGGAGCTTTATCTTTAAACAAGTAGGCATGGCTGGAAGAAGCATGGTCAACACTGAGAAGGTACCTTTTCGACCCTGGACGTTTAGTATGAGAGACTTTCGAAGAAGCCGGCTGAAAGGGACTGAGAGAGATTTGAGAGCCTCGGACATAAGGTCACCAGGCTAAAAAGATGGTCTAACTGGACTTTGGTTTGGGACTGAAACTGGGGAGAGAAGGGTGGGGGCTTAGAAGTCCAAAGGTGGCCTGATTCTCATTTTGCAGTGTAAAAATTATATGTTCTTTATTATAATAAGAATGGGGAATCCGTGGATGGGAATTAAGGGCAACCTTAGGAAAGGTATTTTTTTTTCTTGTTTTAATATTTCTTGTTTTTTCCTTTATATATGATTAAGGTATACATTTTAAAAATTGTTGAATAAATTAAACTAAGGATAAGGATAATAATGATAAGGCAGAAATTTATTACAGAATCATATTGACAAATCATGGTTAAGCAAATTAACAACTTATGATTAGGACATTAAGGACAAAAACTTGTTTGAACAAACAATTGGAGTTGGAATACAATGAGGGGAGGCGTGGGGAAGTCATGAAAAGAAGTTATTGAAAATGAGATCTAAAAGGTGGAACCTTTTTTGTTGTTTTTTGTGTTTGTTTGTTTTTTGTGTTATTCTGTTTTGTTTTTTGTAACCTTTTGAAAATGTAATAAAGATTATTTAAAAAAAGAAAAAGAAATGATGTGGTCCAAGACAACCCAACATCTCTTACCACACCATCTTCCTGTGTAAATTTGCAACCCAGTGTAATGTAAGCAACCGACGGATTTGTGCTGATGTGAGCCAAACAGAACCTACAGTCTTGAACCCTTAGGCTATGCTGTCCATGAACCAAACACATGGTATTAGCAATTTCTCATAGAGAAGGATAAAGAGAGCGGTTGAATGATGAAATAGATGGCTGTTGGAAAGTAGAACTGCACTTTTGCAGCCCGTCTTTGATTTGCAAATCTGCATTCCCTTCCATCATTGGTCTTGCAAAACAAAAATCATTTTGCCATTCTCTCTTCTCCATTTTCTCAATATTTTAACAGCAGTTGAGATTTCTCCAGCTTTCTACTTCTAATAGATGTCTTCGCCATCATCATAATTTGGGTTTAACTCAACACCCTCCACCACCACCACCACCACCACCACCACTCAGCTGTGGTGTTCATACTTGAATCAATTTGCATGGCAAATCATGCATTCCTTCATCGCCTGAGACTCATTTCATCCTTTTGCCACTTCCATCATTCAGAACTTCAGCATCCTTAGAGCAGAGAGCATTCTCTACAATGCAGATCTTTAATTACTAAAAAAAATAGCCACTTCAGACTATAGTTCGTTTCATGGGAATATGAGCACCTATTATGCTGAATGAATGGCAGTGACTACAATGCAGCATCATATACTACAGGCAGCAAAAGAAATCAGTAATTCTAATCAAGAACCTCCACATCAGGATGATAAAGATGATATTACACTGGCATACATCCTCTCTTGCAAGAAAGTGAAGGACCACAATCTACAGTGTCCTAGAGGAGTGCATGCAGGAGTCCGGGCCCTCATTCATGGTTTGCTCTTGTTTGGACTACGCAAAGGGTTCAATTGGAGCAAAGGGCTGAAACAGGGGGAGGAGGAAGAAATCTCTCCACACCAACTGGATGTATCAACTGCCTTAACTTGGCCACTGTGCATCTTGGAATGCAGTGGTTTTCCATGGCACAAGTCTTCTACCTACAGCTTACTACAGTTTCTGAAATGGTATCTCTAGGCTTCACAAAGCATACCTTCAAATATTATTGTCTAGAACAATTTTATAGAAGAAGCTTCACTGGGGCATAGCAACCACCCAACAGCAAATGGCTCAGGTCCAGGGGTACCTAAAAGACCACCTTCTCCCTTATAATTCTGTGCACATCCACACATGTGATGGGAGAGACCTTTCTCTGCATCTGAGAACTGGAAGCAAGCTTGTTCATGAGTGCTAATGAGAAAATAATTTGGCCGAAATCTAGGAGGGATTGCTTTAATGTCCTCCAACTCATCACCTCTTGGTGTTTTCCTTCTGCAAATGCCTAACAAGTTACAAAAGTACATACAGTATTACCCAAAACAGAAAATGAAAGCAGAACTGATAACGTTTGGGCAAAGTGCAGGAAAAGCATCCTAATAATAGCTGAGGAAGAGGACCAGAAGTGTTGCAATGCTCAGCACTACCGACAACAGCATTATAATTTCAATCCCACCTCAAGTATTAGCCTGGTTCGCACATCACAGTAAGCCAAACATGATCTACTGTAAATATAAAAGTGCATGGGCTCCCAGAGAGGAAACTGGCAGCTTTGCTGCTCCCAAGTAATTGGCATGATGTGTGAACCAAGCCAAAGTTTAAAGTAGGAGAGGAATGGTAACATTAGCTTATAAGCACTTTTTGTACCTGTTGGTGGGTTTGTCTTAGCATTATGTGCATACCCCTCAACTGTCCCGGGAAAACCAGGACATCCTTGTTGTTTGGGGCCATTTTCGATGCTGCGATTTATCCCGAAGAAGCGCATTTTTCGAGGGCTTGATCTCGCCCAGGTCACATGACTCCAGGTCACATTACTCCAGAAGACTTTTGTCCTGGTTTATGGCCTGGACATATTGGAGGCTATGGATGTGCAAACCAGGTCACAGTTTTGCTAAGGGCATTCTCAGCTGTGGCCCCTAAACTGTGGCATGAGATCCCCTTTGCACATAATTAACCTATGAAATTCACTGCCACAAGATGTAGTTTTGATCACTACATTAGGAGGCTTTTTGTTTTAAAAGGTGGACAAATTAATGGAAGATGTCTGTCAGCAGTTATTAGTTAAGATAGCTAAATTAAACCAGGTCCAGAGGTGGCGGGGGGGGGATCCTACCAGGTGTATTTATCTGGCCACAGTTGACAATTCAGTTCTTTCATTCATACAGCCAACAATCCACTAAGCCATTTCAGCATTCAAACAACATCTTAAGGATACATGTGATTTTCTTGAACCCCTGTAGGCAGATCAGAAGGAGTGTGACCCAAGATCACCCAGTAGGGATAAGTAAGAGTAAGAATTTTAATCCTATCTTCCTAGACCAAGTCATGTTTTGCCTATCCCCTTCAACAGGCTGGCTTTTCAGTAAAATACCCAATTCCATTGGAAGACAACACCATGCAAAAGGCCCATTTGGACAGGAAAGCACTAGAACCCTATGTTGGAAGCGTATGTTGGAAGTAAGGGGGCTTTTTTTTAAAAAAAAAAAGCCTAAATGGAATTAACTGAAAAGACAACCTGAAGAAAAGATAAGGATAAACGTGCTTATCACGTTACAGTAGTTTGAGACAGCAAGGCATCCATAACAGCTAAACAGACTACAGCCATGGAAACTCAGGAAAGAGAGCAATAAGAACAACTGTGAATCAAAAGCAGTGGGGACCTTAAAGCAAATGAATGTACACAGATTGATGGGAATGATTTAAAATATCTGCTTATTTTCAGAAATATGTTATATAGTGGCTTGTAAAGATGTTTTGTTGTTGTTATATATATATTTCTTAACCCTTTGAACTGTAGATGTATTTATTTATTGCCAGAAAATAAAGCATGAGAAAGACATGGAAAAAGTCTTTCCACTGGACAAATTCTTAAGTCGGTTATCTAAGCATGAATACAGATTCTCTGAAGGAAAAGAAAATTATTAGCATAATATCAAATGTGGGCAATTACCTCTGGTTAACTACCCAAACCCAAATATGTAGCTAGGGTGCAGCCGATCCACATATTACCCTCTTGATTATGGAAAATGTTATGCAAGTAACACATTACTTGCGGAAAATAGATATGTGATCAGTCAACATACAGTTTTCTCTTCAAAGCTGGTCTATGGAGGCATAATTAACTATTATTCTAGATCAGGCCTCAGCAAACTTTTTTCAGCAGGGGACTGCTCCACTGTCCCTCAGACCCTGTGGGGGACCGGACAATATATTTTTTGGGGGGGGGACGAATTCCTATGCCCCACAAATAACCCAGAGATGCATTTTAAATAAAAGCACACATTCTGCTCATGTAAAAACACACTGATTCCCGGACCGTCTGAGGGCTGGATTTAGAAGGCAATTGGGCCGGATCTGGCCTCCGGGCCTTGGTTTGCCTACCCATGTTCTAGATATCTCGCCAAGAAGGCTAGTAGTGTTCCATGTGCCATTAATTGCACAGTACAATAATTTGGGTATGTAGTGCGGAATTCAGGACCCTGAGAAAAGTGATGGTGGTGGTGGTGGTAATTAATAATAATAATAATAATAAGTAACAGCAGCCACACCCCAATAAATGGCTTCAACTGACTGGCTAAACCAGGTGGCAGAAAATTCCACAAGCACCTCTCCATCCCCGAAGTAAAAGTACAATGATAATAATTGAAAAACAGTTTTCTGCCTTTCAAACAACTGGCCATCCTTCAATAGCCAGGACTGACATAACTTGCAGAGTGATTCATACATGCCTAGATGCAACCTTGTTTCAGCAAAGAGGGAGAAAGCTGGAGGGAAGCAGCATGCAAGATTATTGACAGTTACCAGGCCTGAAAGCCTCCGGAGGAAAGCTGGAATGGTTGCTAGGCAACTACCATCATGTACTTTCCAGCCTTCTTCCTGAAGCAAGCAGCACAGCTGATCTAGGGCCTTGCAAGCTTTCCGGAAGGAGGGGGGCAGAGAAGAACAGCAACAGGTGGCAGCACGCCTTTGGTTATGCAAGATAACCATGCTCCTGTTCTTTTATCAGTTATACAAAACGAAGAAAGAATTTTGGCCAGCACAGCTGGTCCTGCATAGGTGAGAAAGGTTTTACTTACTGAACTAGCTCTTCCTTACAGCTATTAAAACACCCACCTTCCTATTACTCTGCTATGAATCTTCCAGAGGACTGACAGGTAAAATGCCTGGGGAAAGTGAATTCTAAATTCCATTTTTTCGAAGTAAGTGGCAGTGAGCTTTTTCCAAGTAGTACCTCTATAACATTGCAATGTGGGTCTGAGACAGCAATAAGAGACCATTTGATATGCAGTCCCAGAAAAAAGCTCAGCATTATAAACTGCAATGAGACCCAAAAGCAGTAAATATTAGGCACATCAATCTTCTTTCTTTCTTTTTCAAAGCAAAAAAAAGGCTTATCTCACACTCATTGTCCTAGGAAGAGAGAAGCAACCTTTTTTCTTGTTCTTTTTTTGCTGGTGACAGGACTGGATTAACAATTAAGCAAAAGAAGCTTGTGCTTTATGCATCAAGGGGGGAAAGGCCCAACAGAAATTATGTAAGATTAGTTTTGAGGATCTGATCAGAGACTTTGCAATTAGAAAAAGTAGGATTTTTTTTTTCAAATATAAATAAAGGGGAAGAATACGAAAACAAACATTTTCCATCTTACTGTAAGTTTTGTTTCACTTTGAAAAATATTTTTTTATTTTACCATTTTATATTTTGATTTAAATATATAGGGGGGCACCCAAATCTTTTATGTGCCTAGGGCCTCTAAAGATTTTAATCAGGCCCTGGCTGGTGTGCACTTGACAGTAGTTTGAATGTGCAAATTTATCTAATGAGGCTTTTCTTACCATGTATTTCCTTCGCAGGAAAAGCTGCTCTTGCTCATTTTATCGGTGTCAGGCTGCCAGTAAATAATCCTCCTGAGAACCTGATCCTATGGTTATATATTGACTTCAGAATTAAATTGCACTTGGTCAAATGGAGCCTTAGAAATGCAAAAAGTTCAGAGCTAGGACCGGTCTGATGATCCCCATGTTTTATTAAGATCCTACAGCAAATAGAAGATAAAATGATTCCGATCTACATCCTGCTCAGACTAGAAGGCCCTTGTGCTGTTGTAGGCAAGCTCTGCAGATATTCAGGAAACTGGAATATTAACTGCACAACTAATAGGGCCAGAATAGCATCACTTAATTCAGCTTGCATCAATGTCACATTCCATGCCCTGTAACTTCACAACATCATAAGTCTCCGGTATTTGGGTAGGCATTTAATATGGCTTAGTTAAACCCTATCTATAGCTAGCTGTAACCCTAGCAAGAGGCACTGTGAGCAAAAAATAGTGCAGCCTGCACAAGCTCCACATCGCCTGGACTATCTCTTCTCCTTCCATTCCGCTCTAAAGCAGGCTTCTTAAATTGCTGGTTTATCTGCACAGGATTAGGGTTCTGTGGACACAAGTGCAACATTAAACTAAAAGATGAGGCAGAGAATGATAGAAACAGAGGCCAGGAAGCAGTGGCGTAGCGTGGGGGGTGCCAGGGGTGCCGACCGCACCGGGCGCAACATCTGGGGGGGGGCGCGAGTCCAGAGGGAAGGGACAAGTTCCTTCCTCCGCCTGGCTCCCCGCCGCCACCGCCAGCCTTGCGCCCTAGCGCGCGCGCCCCCCGCCGTTGCTGTGGCTGCGCTCCGCTCACTGCTCGCAGGAGGAGCAGCCGCTGCAGCAGCGCCGACGCCGCCACCGACGCCTGGCCGGGCATGGGCAGCCTCTGCACCCTGCCGCCGCCGCCATCCCCTCGGCCCAGGCACAGGCGGCGGCTGCTTCTGCCTCCATCCTCCTCCGGGCAAGCAGCGTTGTTTGCGCGGCAGCGCCAGCGGAAACTCGCAGGTTAGGGGTTGGGGGGGCGCAAATTACTTGCCTTGCCCCAGGTTAGGGGGCGCAAATTACTTGCGTTGCCCCGGGTGCTGACAACTCACGCTACGCCGCTGCCAGGAAGAAGACTTTGGGGAGTAGTGGATAGCTCAATGAAGATGTTGACCCAGCATGCAACAGCTGTTTTTAAAAAAGGCTCATTCAATGTTAGGGATCATTTGCTTCCCATATCACAATGCCATTGTACAAATCTACAATCTGAGCACACTTCAAATACCAGGTCGCCTCATGTCAAAATGGGTACTATAGAGCTGGAAAAGATACAACAAAAAGCAACCAAAAATCACCAAGGGGCTGGAGTTATTCCTCTAAGAGGAAAGGTTACATCATTTGGGGCTTTTGTTTTAGAAAAGTAACAGGGAACATATACAGAGGTATATATAATGATTTATGATGCAAAGAAAGTAGATAGAGGGCCTAGAGACCTCTCCTCACCACCAGTAGCCCTATGACTGCTTTATTATTTGAAACAGGGACATTCTTGTAATGTGCTCTCTTCATGGGTCTCTGTCTCAGCAGTCTCCCCATCCCAATGTTATTCAGTGCTGGAGGCTCCATTTGGCTTATTTGTTATTACTCTGTGCAATGGCCTGTCCTGCTCTAAATCTGAATGCACCGAGGCTGTTATAGTGTCTTCAGCTTAGTAATTCAAAATGAATCTCACCAGTTGCAAGGTGTGCAATGGCAGACCGCAGTGTGTTGTGCACAAGTGCTCAATCATACAGTGGTACCTCAGGTTACAAACGCTTCAGGTTACAAACACTTCAGGTTACACACACTTCTAACCCGGAAGTAGTACCTTGGGTTAAGAACTTTACCTCAGGATGAGAACAGGAATTGTGCGCCAGCGGCGCAGTGGCAGAAGACCCCATTAGCTAAAGTGGTACCTCAGGTTAAGAATGGTTTCAGGTTAAGAACGGACCTCCAGAACGAATTAAGTATGTAACCAGAGGTACCACTGTACTTGTAAGCACCTGTCAGGGATTAAACTTTAAAGAATCAGGTAAATGGGCTAAAACTGAACAACAGCTCCAATAACCAACACTGAAAACATCGTCTTTAAAAATGGGACAGTAGTATGCCAGCGACAACATATCAGAAAAGCAACACTGCTTGTCCTCTGCCCCACTGAGGACTACTAGAGAACATGGCAGAGTAAACATTCTGCTGCATTCTGGAGCTGCAGTATTCTGAACAATTAATACCATTATGATACACTGGGCAGTGGTGTTAAGAATAAACAATTATTTAAAACAAAGGAACTGTGGAGTAAGAGACTTTGCTGCTATTCTACAGTAACTCTTCGGGCAATGAAAAAAATGCTTGAGAAGTGTTAACTGTGGTTAATAAGTCAGCTATTTCCTCAAACCTCAAAACATTTGCAGATAGCATCTGTGTTTAACGTGTTGCTCACAAATCAAAAGCTAATATTAGTAACCTTAAATAACCCAATTGTTACATCAAAATAGAATGCTGCTTTGAAATGTTGAAAGTGCCTTTCTGGCACTTTTTAGACAAGCCTTTTAAAAAGAAAAAAAATCACAAGACTAACACCACTGTCATAACTAGAAACATATCTAGAATACAGTCTGTTTACATGCAACATGCTTATCAGCTGTGATGCATGCAGTTTCACACCATCCCTACAAGCCTGGTCATAGTTCTTCTTATTTTATATAGATATTGTGATTTGCCCGTAGCCACTACGTGAGAACATTGCTAAGAATTATTTGAGCCCATGTCTTCCAAAACAAACATATTCTGTCCACCATACTACTTGGCCTCTTTTGAATCTCTCCATGATAACAGAGACAAGACACCACAGTCAGATTATTGTTGCCACAGGCACAGCTAAGCTGCATAGTTTTGAGGCTGAGATTCACTTATGTGCAACAAGGGCACTCTAGAAGATGCTGAACTGATTTAGATCAGGAGTGGGCAGAATCAGAATCTCCTGGTAGATCTCTGGGTGATTTGCAGAGCTCTGGATTTTCAATCATCTAACGATAGCAGTAACAAAATGACTATGATGATGATGTTATTATGTAGAAAGCTTGGAGTAATCCAGAGTGGCTTTTTTAAGTGGAGAGACAGCTCTGTTCACTTCTGGTACTCAGAACAAACTTCTGGGTCCAGAAGGCAAATTCAACTGAATAGTATCACTAGTGGGAACCAGCCCAACCAACATAACGCAAGTCCTGCTTGAACAATGGGGGTTTCTCTACCCTCCTCTCTGCACCCCTCCAAGTTAGCTGGAGGTGTTAGGACAGAGGTAGGCAACCTAAGGCCCAATTGCCTTCTAAACCTGGCCCGCAGACGGTCCAGGAATCAGCATGTTTTTACATGCGTAGAATGTGTCCTTTTATTTAAAATGCATCTCTGGGTTATTTGTGGAGCATAGGAATTTGTTCATTATTTTTTTTCAAAATATAGTCTCCACACACACACACATGGTCTGAGGGACAGTAGACCAGCCCACGGCTGAAAGAGGTTGCTGACCCCTGTGTTAGGAGAACCTCCAGAACAGTGGGTGAAAATGTTCAGTCTAGCAAGCAGAAACGTTTGCACTGATGGAACAATTGTTAATAGTGCAGTGCTTAATTCCTCCCAGAATTTTTAAGTATAAGTGTGAGTCTTTTGTACCACTCAAAATTTTAATAAAAACCAAAGTAGCTCCCACAGAACTGAAGCCTGCCCATCCTTCTGTGCTGCCCACTCCTGACGGATTTCTGGTAAAAGACTCTTGGTCCTTCATAAAGTTAGATGCAATTAGAGTACAGTTCTGGCATGAACACTTAAATCAATAGGATGGTCAATGGAATTAATCCCCATGAATACATGAGAAGGTGCCATGTATCAGGAGGCATAGAGACACAAAAAAGGGATACATTTTGTATTATCTAGCTATGGACAAGAACCTCACCTAAAGTACACAAAAGCAATAGAAGATTATTTCAGTGGTCCTTGAGCTTAGATCTGAAAGGACAATATATCAACTGAGGGATCCCAAGACCTTCAGGGAACTGAACATTGTGGACCATGAGAGCAAAGACCTCAGGATTGTGAGGAAAATGTGAGTGGCGTTTTTATATACTCGCTTTCTTACCTTAGGGTAGATCACCAAATATTATGTTGTATTATTTATTAAATTAATTTACTTTTGTCTCGCCATTCTCGAAGGCAGCTCACAAAAAGCATTAAAAACATATACAGCTTTCAAGGAAAAAAAATGTTACCATATTAAAAACCACACTGAATCAAAACAACTTTAAACCATTTAAAAACGCAAGAGAAGAAAATATGCAATGCCCACCATTAAAAGACCCTGCTAGAAGAGCTAGTTCGAACAAAAAAGGTTTTGCTTGCTGGCAAAAAGAAAGCAGAAAGGCCATGGAAGGGAGTTGGGAGCAGCAACCGAGAAGGCCCTGTCAAATGCCCTCACCAAACATGCCTGTGAGGGTGGCAGGTCTGAGAGAAAGTTCTCCCCTTAAGTTATCAAAACTGAGGCAGGCTCATATAGAAACAAATGATCCTTCGGATAGCCTGGACCCAAGACATGCAGGGCTTTGTTGGTCATAACCAGCACTTTGAATTGTGCCTAGAAACAGACCGGTAGCCTGTTATAACAAGGGGATTCTGTTCTCCCTGTACCTTGTTCCAGGCAGCAATTTGGCCGCAGCATCTTGTTTCCACTGAAGTTTCTGAACACTTTCTCATAGCAGCCCCAGACAGAGCACCTCACAGCAATGTTAGTGTTCTCTGGTCTTCAGAACAATTCTGTCTGCAGCTGGAGGGTAGGAAGTGGTGGCCAGAGAGGCAACTCTGCAACCTCAGCCATTGCTAGTCTACTCAATCCATAGGCAAAATATATCTAGCTCTGAAAGTGGAATTTTTCTTTTCTCTCCCTAACTGTATGTCAAGAAGTCACTGGCATATACACACACAAAATTCACATATTGTTCCCCTATTATGGTCATGCCAATTCATTTTTTCCTACAAACTCTGCTTCTGGCTTTTGTGTGTAACGCAGTGGGAGCCAAACAGATAAAAGCCGGCACATAAAACAATTGGCTGCTCCCTAAGCAAAGCTCCTTTTTCTGCAGATTAAAACAAAGATTAAGTATTTCTTGCCATGTGAATAAGTTTTCTTCTCGCTTCACTGTGTTAAATGCACAATAAGCAGCCCCTAGTCCTCAGTTTCCTCTGCTCCACTGATACAGTGGTGCCCCGCAAGACGAATGCCTTGCAAGATGGAAAACTCGCTAGACGAAAGGGTTTTCCATTTTTGAGCTGCTTCGCAAGACGATTTTCCCTATGGGCTTGCTTTGCAAGACGAAAACGTCTTGCGAGTGTTCCGATTTTTTTTTTGCTTCCCCCCCCCCTTTTTTCTAAGCCACTAAGCCGCTAATAGCCTTTTAGCCGCTAATCCGCTAAGCCTTTAATAGCCGCTAAGCCTTTAATAGCGCTAATCCGCTAAGCCACTAATAGGGTTGCTTCGCAAGACGAAAAAACCGCTAGACGAAGAGACTCGCGGAACGGATTAATTTCGTCTTGCGAGGCACCACTGTATAAGTGCAGGATATTTTAGCATACCTACTTCATGTGGATGACAAATCACATTACAAAGCTGACAATTCGATTCTTGATTTTGTGGTGCAGAGGGGCATTTTGTAGCAGAGAAGTGGCTTCTACTCTGCCCTCACACATCTCTGAACTTTTCAAAATGCATTATGCTGAGTGACAAAAGGAACATCCAAAGTTGGTTGTCTTCCTTCAACACCTCCTTTGAAACTTATATTCGACTTGGGGGAAATTATGGTCCACAAAGTTTTCTACTTATTTAAAATATTTCTTACCCATCCTTTATTGCAAAGCAATGGCAGAATAGGATACACGAAAATTTAAAGCCATATATAATAAAATACAAACATATATATCCCTTAATCTGCACAAAATAAAACATAATTCAGACTCAGGCATTAATAATCAATCTTCAGCTTTTGGGGCACACGCGCGCACACACACACACACAAAGTAGTTCACATATAGAATCATTAAGAGAATAGAAGTATAAAATATAATTAGCTAGAACAGCAACAAGCATGATCCAGGCATTACTTCCAAAATCTCTTATCAGTAGATTGGCCACAAAAGGTTCCTCTGTAACACTTTTGCAGGAGAAATTCAAGCACATAGCACAATTTTGCATTTGTGCCATTAAACATTAAGCACTCTGTCACCTTAGCACAACAATTTGGAAAGTGATGAGGGAAATAAATTGAAAAATGGGAGGGTGGGGATGGATGAATGTAAATTAATAATATAAAAGAAGGAGGAGGAAGAGGAGGAGGAGGAGGAGAAAACCTCCATAAGCAAATCCAGATGAAGGCTCATCATCACATATTTGCCCTGTAAACAAATCAGACCGCTCAATAAAACAGGATATAGTCTAAATACTATGTAAGCTTTAAGCAAGCAAATCAGGATGAATGCTGAATAAACAGATCATTTGGGGGAGCCCTAAGTCTCAATCAAAGGCAGAGTTCACATTCTTTAGTAGTATTTGTTACCTAATTTGGCAATTTGCACCTCATTGATGGCGTACAAATTAATTCACTGCCCATCTTCCCATAATCCCACAGACAGATGCAGGTGACACTTTTCTGCTTCTAGTCCTCATCATAAAATGAGATCTAAAATCCAGGCCCCTCCATTATAAGTTTGTCCAATGAACTCTATGAAGTAAAGAAACATTTCATGGATCTGACACA
Source organism: Podarcis bocagei (assembly GCF_964188305.1). NCBI lineage: Eukaryota > Metazoa > Chordata > Lepidosauria > Squamata > Lacertidae > Podarcis > Podarcis bocagei. Next base: position 91,109,253 of record NC_138125.1, on the reverse strand, counting down.
AGATTGTTTGTAAAGACACCCCACGATAGAGGGGAAATTGCAGAAGCTATGGAAAATATGAGGACCGTGAGGTCAGAAGCACAAACATTAGAGGGTGGGGAAAGCACATGTCTGTGGCAAGATCATTGTAAACAACCCCTGGTTCATTGCCTAAGTGAAACAGTTGCCAATTTGTAATCCATTATAAGTACAAAGGACACAATCCAAAAAAAAAATAAAGATCTGTTGTTGTTAAGAAAAGTGAAATCATAAACAAATAAAAGAGGAGATAGCTAAGGGATCTCAAAAGCTTGTTGAGCTTGGTCTTATTCCCTCAACATGATCCTCACTTACTTAACATTAAGCTTTACTTTGTGCAAGCAGAGGGGATGGCTTTGCTTCCAGAATACTGATTGTGACTGCCCCCACACACTAGCATGAACAAACATACTCAGAGCTTGAAAACACATAATGATGCCTAAACCTAGGATTTCTTCCTCTCTTCTGGATCTGGAAGAAACCACTACAAAACACTGAACATGGCCCAGCCACAGTCCTACTGACTTCCATGGAAAAGCCAACATGCCTGCTCATCTTGCCTACTGAAATGAATGAATTAACTTTAATCCAGATCATTCCATATTATCTCTTGCTATGCATTTTCCTTCATAGGTTAAGCAGCATGATTGAAAACCCCATAAAATGTTTGGTAAAAATATCAACTAAAAAGAGCCAAAGGATCCACGTATTACTTCTAGTGCCAACCAGGTGATGCAGTTTTGTTTGTAAATGATCTATGCTGGTACCAAGGTGTAATGGGTATGAGTTACTTGTGCGTAAACTGGTGCCTTTCTCGGCTAATTTGCCTTGTTAAAACTTTCTGACTGCACAGCCCCTTCTCATGGTGGCTGCCTCAGTCACTGGCAGAATGCGTCAGTGGGCGTTTCTTCAACCTCTTCCAACATAAAAGTTGTTTGACACCCAGTCTCCTCCTCCTCTCACTGCGTGGGAGTCTTCTGCGCAGGGAAGGCATGGGTGTCCAGCGAAGAGTCCTGGAGCCCTCTCTCCACTTCCTCCGTCTGCCTCCCTTTATCCCCGGTGTTGCGCTGATTGGCTTCCCCCTCTACTGAGCTGTTTCTCCCCCTGCTGCTGGGTCCTTCGCCAGCCTCCCCTTCGCCTCTCGCTCCGATGTCAGTTCCCTGACACAAGGTCTATACCTAAGCAGGGCTATATGCATGCTATATTATTTTAGAAACTGTGCACCAAGAAAAGCTGAATGTCTTTATAAACACGTTGCATGTACACACGCATTTTCATACATAAATGAAATAAATAATAGAAGTGGGAACCCAGGACAGAGGATGCCCTCCATGAGCCTTTCTTCAATGAAATTGGGCCAGGTCCAGTCTCCCTCCCTTCACAATTCCTTCCATGCTCCAGGGAGCAATGTGTGTGCACTTTCTCAGCTACAGACAGGGATGCTCTCTAGTGGCATGAGAGTACCACACAGATGCATCTCTCACCTGTAGTGGCTTCTGAACTTTTATTAGTGGCCGGGAGAGGGGATGTTCTGTGCCCCTATTTTTCTGCAGAGGCTGGGTATCGAACCCCCTTCCCCCCACTCTTCCTCTGCTCCACGTTTTTCACTACTTCCTCTCCAAGATTTCCTCATGTGGGCTCAGGATTTGGAGTGGGGTTTACACAAAATTGATTTAGCAGGTTTTATTTGGATTTATGGAGAAAGCTACAGATCTAGTCACTCTCACCCAACTCCTTCCACAAGGAAGAGTTCTGAACAGGCACAATCTGGGCATGACTTGCAAGCTGATTTTAAAATCTGTCAATTTCATGTATAGTTTGGCATTTTTATTTTGTCTTCCTTTTTCAAAGTCTACTTTTCAATGAATATTTTATACAATTTTACGTGAGCCACACAAACATTTTGTTTTGATTTCAGGGGCAACGTGCGCAGCAAGCGTACGCTTTTGAGCCCTGCCCCTGACACCATGTCCTCTTTCAACAACTGCACAGTTGTCTGTGAAGAAAGACCATCGCAAAAGATCCTGCTCACAAGTCGGGACTCTGCAGCTGTCACTTGCGCTGGTAAGAAGCCATGGGAGAAACAGCAACAGAAAAGCAGCTGAAGAGGACACATCAGCAGAGCCAACCCTACCATTAGACAGAGTGAAGCCTCCTCCTCGGGCAGCTGATTTTGGGTGTCCTGAAAGGACAGCAAAATGCCATTTATTTTTTATTATTCTATTTTTACGGGCAGGGAGGAGGAGAGGCACTTGTGGGATGTTCTATCCCAGGTATCAAAATAACTTGGGCCAGGCCTGCATGGCATTATTATCAGGGCTTCGGGTGGAAATTATGACATTTTGCACTCCAAGTCTGACGCAGTAGCATTCTAGAACTTTACATCTGGACGTAATACTCTAGCATTCTGGAACATTACAAGAAGGACACAATGTAATACCCTAGCATTCTAGAGTATTAAAACAAGGAAAGCAGGCCAGGGATTTACAACGGGTTTATTTCAGGATACAAATAGTCACCCTGAACAAACACGATTTGAACTCACTGTCTCATTATTTATAACGTTTGTGGAATGAATCACAGACAAGTCATGGTGAATCTAGAAGTTCACTGGGAAGTGCTAAACAGTTTTAAAGACCTAAAGATCTGTGGATTTTCAGATAACTGGGTGAACACTGGCAATGAGCAAGTTTTCTAAACATGCCACATGTTTAGTCGGTGGGCAGGGGAGAAAGAGCTCTGTGGCACTGAGGCACAAATCAGTTGTGGCAAGTGGGGAGGCCCAAAGCCTGTCCTAGTCAGGCAATCCTCTCAGGAGTAACTGGAGGCATCCCAGAGGGAGGCGTAGGCATGGGTGGTCCCCCTCCCCCAGCTTACCAGAAACTCCGGCTGTACTGAAGCTGCTGGATCAGGGCTCTGTGGGTCCCCCAAAAACTATTCTGCCTGGGCTGCTGCTAAATTCAAGGAAATTCCAGGCCCCCTTGCACAGGTGGCTTAGGTAATAATAATAATAATAATAATTTATTTATACCCCGCCCATCTGGCTGGGTTTCCCCAGTCATTCTGGGTGGCTTCCAGCAGAATATTAAAATACAATGATTCACCCAGTATTAAAAGCTTCCCTAAACAGGGCTGCCTTCAGATGTCTTCTAAAAGTCCGATAGTTGTTTATTTCTTTGACATCTGGTGGGAGGGCATTCCACAGGGCAGGCGCCACTACCGAGAAGGCCCTCTGCCTGGTTTCCTGTAACCTCACTTCTCGCAGTGAGGGAACCGCCAAAAGGCCCTTGGTGCAGGATCTCAGTGTCCGGGCAGAACACTGGTTCCCCACACAGATCCCTCTGACGAGTTAGCAGAAAGCTCCATCTCCCAGAAAAGGCTCTCCTCCTGAAAAGTGGGCCTATTCTGCCATGTTTCAGCCTTTTCCTAGGCTTCCCTCCCAAGCACAGAAGTCCAAGACTTCCAAAGGCCCAGGCGAGAGAAAAGGTCTAAAAAGAAAAATGGATCTGAGAGGAGGGAGAGGGAGAGAGAGAAAGAGAGAGGGAGAGGCAGAGGGAGAGAGAGAGAGAGAGAGAGAGAGAGAGAGAGAGAGAGAGAGAGAGAGAGAGAGAGAACCTTGTACAGAAAGCAGAAGGGAGCTGAAAGAGGATCTAGGAAGCAAAGACAAAGCAAAAGAACAGAAGAGGGAATCCCTTCCAATATGGCGTTTCTGCCTTTTTCTTTTTCTTTTCCTATGCCTAGAGTAGGCGAGAAATCTCCTATCAATGATGAAGGCAGGAAATAGAACTGGAGTTGGGGGGTTGTCTTGCCCCCAATGTATTCCTCAAAATCTTAACTTCCTGCCAGTGGTGAGAGAGGCGGAGACAGCCCACATCATGGATCCCAATTCTCCCCTACAGGAGAACAGATGCATTCCCCCCACAGATGTACACAGATCAGTGAAGACTGATTGTGGTGATGCATTTCCCAGGGATGCTTATCTTCTATTAATGATCTTCTGACTGAGGAATAAGGAATCTTCTCACTGGGAGAAAGGCCATAGCCCACTGGAGGATGTCCTGCATGCAAAAGGTTCCAGGGTCAATCCTTGATATTTCTCAGTAGGACTAGGGAAGACTCCAGGTTCAAACCCAGGAAAGATCCTAATGATCTGGCTCACTGTAATCATCTTGGTGTGTAACAATATCTGCAAGATTGCTCTGCAACTAAATTGACACAGATTTCAAGTCTGCTTTTGTCAAGGAGATCAATTATACAAATGGAGTGGGATCCAGCATTGCCTTTCAGGGAGTGGACTGAGATCCAAGAGAGGAACCCACTGCAGGAAGGGGAGAAGTGATTTTAACAAATTTATCCTCCCACAGCACCACTTCTGGCACTATTCTGGTGGGCTCTCCAGAGTAGCTTTCCAGGAAGCACTTTGTGCCGTGCATACTTTTTCCATGATTTCATTACCCATAATTCACATTTCCCTTGTGTCACATTGCCTGCAAAATGCAGGCATCCATTGCAGGCAGCCTTGGGTTCCCACAAGGTTCTTGACTAACCATCTGTGAATTACTGATAGTGGACACCTGTCTACAGGATAAATATAGCAGAGACATCTAACATATGTTACACAGATCACTTTAATAATGAAAAAAAAACCACCTACCACCTGTCAGAAATCTTTACTCACAGTTACCCTGAGCCTGCAGCCAGAGGCTTTATTGTCTTATTCCCAAAACACACATCAAAGTTATTTGTTTCATATTTCTAGCCATTAAAGAGAGAGTGATAGAGAGAGCACCAGAAATAAGTCCATGATTTTGTTTGGGAAAGTCCATACAGGGCATCCACTCCAAAAGCACTGTTGCCACAGTATATGAAGGCTGAATCCCAAAATCCTGTTTCCAGTACCAGAGTTCACAGCTTCCAGGGATCCCCACCCCCACCTCGGTACCGCAGTTACCTGGTAAGGGTCATGTTCATTCAGTAGTATGTGCATGTCCTTGCATCCTCACCACTGAATAAGTAGGGACAGCAAGTTAAGATTGATTTTTAAATGATGAATTAAGCACAAACCCACACACACTGCTTTTCAACCATAAACAGCACTATGGACTCCCATATTTGGCACTTGGCTGGGAGGATTTGCTCCCTGCTAACGTTAGCCTTAGGAAAACTATTGTCGGGTTTGTCACATGGCCACCTGACTGTATCAGCCACAGATTCCAGGGAAGCAGCTGTTTAGTCAATAGGAAGAAGACAAGTTGCAAGGCAGGGCAAGTTGCTCCTTCTTTGCGTTCTAGTTACAAAATGAAGCAGTGCCCGCTCCTCCCATCTTTTCCACCCAAGGGTTGGTCAGGTTGGTACCCACCAAGGGGGCAGGCCCAGGGGGGTACAAAAATCATGCCTCTCCACTCTGCCTCAGGGTGGCTAGAAGCCCGCCAGCCCATCCGTACACTCCCTGGGCCATTCCTCTGCTGCTTTGGGTGGCCGGGCGAGGCACTCAATCTCCTCTGGGCAGACGAATCCGGTGACTGGCATGGGCTGTTGCAGAAGCCCTGTGGAGGCTCCTCCCCAGTCAGCTGGCACAAAGGACAGAGGGGCACTGATAATGGGGTGCCAATACAGCTCCTTGCCAAGGGTCAAGGGAGTTTAGATAGGTATGCCTCTGTTTCCATCACCATGTCATTTTCCTGGTAAGGTTTTCTTTTTTTGAATCCATCCCCTTCAGTCATACTAATATTGGTTCTGAAAGGCTAACAGGATGCATGCACGATTTCTTTATTTGTGGCAGGCTAACTGAGACCACAGGCTACATACTTCTAAAATATGGGGTATCATTTGGGAGATATGGAGAATCCAGCCTTGCTGCAAAGCACAGAGTGAAGTTCCTTCTCCCTATCCAAATACTATTTTTTTTAAGTAAATTTTAAAAAAATAGCTTCTCTTTCCAATTTGTGTCTAATTCTAGTAATTTTGTTAAGAAAGAGAAACTTCTGGTAATTTGAATTTTTAAAAGATATTTTGGCTTTGGTATGATACTGTAACAGAAAATGCTACATATTCTCCATTTCAGAAGTCAGAGTTGTTTCTAACAACAACAAAGTTACATTTTGTGTGTTTAAACTGTAAATTATGTTACCCTTGAAATAAGCCACTCACAGAAAGAATTCACTTAAGTGTGACACTATGGAATGCCTTACAACTATAAAAGCCAGAACAATAAAAAAGCAACAATAATAACAGCCAGTTGTCTATTGAATAAAGATTTTAGAAAAGCTCTTCTTCAGACTATGCAGGCTATGGACTTAAACTGTGGTGATAATTGTCCCCAAAGAAAGAAAGAAAGAAAGAAAGAAAGAAAGGGAATTGCGTATTTGAACAGGAGAAAGGGGACAAGTAAAATAAGACAGAATGCTATTCCCTTGCTTGATCCAAATAAAATTGCTCCACGGCAAATCATGAAAAATTTGCTCCAAACTTCTCTGGAGCAGTGCAGCAGCCATGTCTTCCTTTCTGAGCGTAAGGTGACACTTTGCGCTGCATAGCAACTTGCCACACAGGCAAAAGGGCTCTGCTGTAAATAGACCTACCTCATTTAGAAACTTTACCCCAACCATCATCAGCTAGGCGAGGCTGAAATAGAACCTCTCCTCCTACGCCTGGATTCTCGCACATTGGGCCAAGCCCCCTTGCAGAGGGGCAGGTGTGCAAGACACCTCCAAAGGAAGGTGACAAGATTGCTGGAGGTCTTGCAACCACAGGGGTCAAAAGTCAAGCACCAGCTGATGAAGGCTCCCTCTCTAGGTTTTGAGTATGTGCTTCTTTCCCCTCTGGTCCTCTTCTAGAAAATGAAGTCCTGGTCCCAGTAGTATCAGGGCAGAGTTAGTGACTGGAAGAGAGAGATGGAACCTGGAGTGGGAACTCAGCAAGCAATCGGCTTCTGCTTGTTGTCTCCCTCCTAGCCCTAGAAAGCTTTCCTCCTGCCTTCCTACCAGGACTGGCTCCTTTAACCACCCTAACCTGGAGTTCCTCTAAAAAAGAGGACACTTTCAACACTGGACCACCCCCAGGGGCACATGGAGAATCCCTGCACGGTCAGGTACTGAAAAGGTAACTGGTGCTTGATGTGATGGGGAAGGCACAGGAGGCCCCAAAGCAGACCAAGATTAGAAGGTTGGCAAGCAACAAAATGCTGGGGGCAAAGAGAGAGAAACATTGTCCCAGTGGTCAGGCAGAAAGCGCAATCATAAGAGAAATTGTTCTAGATGCTTAATTCATCCTCCAGCGACTTAATGCTAAAGTGTGTGGCTACTATGGTGAAAAAATGCCATCTGGCAGGTACAAGGAATCACTTTGGGAATTAAGCTTTCCATGGGCTTGCTTGGATAGCTCAGTCCGTAGAGCCTGAAACGCTTAATCTCAGGATCGCTGGGCAAAAGATTCCTGCATTGCTGGGGGTTGGAACAGATGATCCTGGGGTCCCTTCCAGCTCTACAGATCTATGATACTATGTTGGAATAGGCCCACAGGCGCGAAGCAGCAACCCCACAGAACAGCAATAACAATAATGAGCTTCGGGGGTTGCTGTTGCTGTGGGGAAGGCAGTCTGGCAACAGGCCAGTCAGACCCTGAGCAAGAAGGCAAGCGTAAGCCCATCTGTGTCTCCAAACCCAGCGAGTAATCCGGTGAAAAAGCGTGGCGCGCAGCAGCACTTCCTCCGCCTCTCCACGCCTTATGCAGCACGCCTGCGGTCTCTTCCACACGACCAGAGCGAAGGGGGGGGGCAGAGGCAGCGGCTTTCATCTCCCCCAATCCTAGCCGCTTCTGATGGCACCTGACCCACGCAGAGCCCTCTGTGTGTGTGTCTCGGCTGGAACTGCAGGCAGGCAGCCCTAATCTCCCGCCGAGCCACTCCAGAAAGCCGCTTTTGACACAAGCCCGCTCTCGCAGCAGCCTGACCTATGCGCGCCTGTCAATCGGGAAAAGTGGCCACAGCAAAGCGGGGGGGGGGGAGAGAGAGAGAGAGACAGGAGTGGATTAGGGAAGAAGAGCCAGCCAGATCCAAGGCCAGCCACAGCGCCCGCCTGCCTTGCTCTTCCCCCGCATGCGCTCAAGAGAGAGGGAGATGGAGAGACTGTGAGCGGTGCTCACGGGGACAGCAGGGAGATCTCCAAGCACAGAGAGAGGGGGGCTGGGGAATCCGGGCTGAGCTCTCCGTGTTCTGCTAGGCAGGCAGAAGAGGAAACGGCCCACTGCTGTCCTTGCCCTTTGCAGGTGAAGGAGCTGCAATTGAAGCATCTTAACCTGGGGGAGGCGGGGTGGGGAGGGAGGCGGACATCTCACGCGTGCGTAAAGGGAGGAATCTCGTCCACATCTCCTCTGACGTTGCAGAGCGGATTTCCAACTCCCCGGGACCCCCCCCCCCCATTTCCTTTCCCTATTCGAGGTGGGTTTTAACCCTGTTCGGTCTTTGGGACGCGAAGCCTTCTCCCCCCCCCCCCCCAATAAACACAAATGCATCTTATTGCAGGCATAAAGTGGGCGCCGTGGACCCCCGCCAGGGGGCAACCGCAAAGCGCGCCCTTCCCTATCGAGAACCAGTCGATCCGTCCGCCCAGAATCCCATCCCAAGGCCTCGCCATCTCGTCCGGGCTTCGGGCCAAACCCCCGGTAGTGGCGGTGGGTTTTCTCGCGCTTTCCTTCGCTGACCTTCGCCGCTAAAAATAGCCGCGGTGTGTCCGCACGCACAGCGCGCGTCGCTTTCGCCCTACAGCAGACCTGTCCCGCTTGCAGCGCTGGAAGGGAAGCGGATCGAGGCTGAGGGACACCTTACAAACACGCCAATATGGGGGAGATTACGGGGTTGGGAGAGAACAGAGGGACATCATCCCATGGAGAGGTCGAGTTTCGCTTCCATCCCATACGCCATAATGCCTTTGCCCCTAATAACCTTCCCCTCGGCTTCACCAACTGGGTAGGAGTCTCCAAAATAAGCCGAGCCACCATCCTACACCCGTTGCCGATCTCTCTCTCTCCACCCCTCTTCCCACGACCCAGGCCAGGGGTGCCAACTTGAATAAAATATTCGGGGGGAGGTAAGCAGCGCCCCACATAATCGATTACAAGACACGGCACACGCACACCATTTGAATGGGAATGGCCATCAACTTGGGGGGCAGCCCCCTCAAATATTTTAGGAGGGGTCCTTGGCTCGGAGGAGTTGTCTGCTATCCCAGGCCCCATGTTGCGCTTCTGAGGCTGTGATTTGAAGCCCTCGTGTTGAAGGCAGCCGGACTTCCACTTCCGAAGCAGCCTACGAGCCAGGAGCGAAGACTGCATTGCCCTCCTCCCAAGCCCACCCCGGGGGGTCTCGCAGCGTGGGCACCCCAAAAAAGTAGCGCGGGGGTGACGGGCAAGGAGGAGACGTGGCCGAGCTGTCAAGGCGCACCAGGGATCCTCCGTAGGGACTACACTTCCAGGAGAGCAGGGGAGAGAAGGACGCCCCACTGAATTGCATTGCGCCACTCTCGCCAAGGCGCACCCGCCCACCCTGCTCCTTGGACTGGCGACCCTTTCCCCTCTCCCCGCACCCATGAAGCCCCATCAGCGCCCCGGGGAACCGCAGACGCGACGCCCGGCCCGCCGGCCCAGCCCCATGCCTTTTCCGCCCCGCGCTCTCCCCATACCTTCTCCTGGGCCCGGGTGAGCTTCTTCTGCATATTGCTGGCGATTTTCCCTGCGGTGACTCCCTTGCCCATCTCAGCCATCTTGCTGTCCTTTTTAAAATATATGTAGATGTCTTAAAGCTGTGCGGTGGTGGTGGTTAAATTGATCAGACCCGGAGGAAGAGGGGAAAGAGCAGGAGCGAAACAATGGCCATAGCCCTCTTCAAGAGCCGGGGACCCGCAGGATACAGCCTTTTAAAGAGACAGTGCAGCCCAGGCGCGGCGGCCTCTTAAAGGGACAGCGCACCCTGCTCGGGAGCAGGACGAGGACGGGAGCCTAGCGAGAGCAAACGAAGAAGCAATGAACTTAAGCTAAGGAGCCAATAAACGTAGGCTAAGCATGGAGGAGAACCCTATGGGCATCGTGATTTGAAAAATAAATAGATGTACAATTATTATTGCCCCATTTGCTTTCTGCAAGGATGAGGGTTAAGTCACATGGTTTGACCTTTTTCGGCAACTTTTTAATTTTTGCTGTGTTCAAAGATAGAAACGCACGATGAATGAATGTCAAGTCTTTGATTCCTCTGGGTGCTGCAGTTTTACGATGAAATCGCAGTGGCCCTCTTCATCTTTGAACTTTATCAAATATCCTGCTTTTTTATTATCCTCTTACCCTAGAGCAATGTGCATTTCTCTGGTTGAAATTAAATGCATCTGCCGCTTGGCAGACTTCTTAAAAGGAATCTGGAGATAATCTTAATAATAATACATGAATGTTGGATGATGGTGATGCAATCGAAGTACTGTACTTAATACTTTGCCTGCAAGGTAGGGAAAAGGCAAATGGCTCTTTGCTCTAAGGATATTAAAATCCTAACATAATGGGAATAACAACCATGGTTAAGGAGAGATGGCAGAGACAACTGGGCACCTTTTTTTACTTAAGGCTTATTTGACAAGAATTGGCATCGGTGTTTGGCGCCAGGGTCACTGAACAGAGAACCTCTGACAATGTACAAAGTAACTTCCATTCATTCCTGAATAACCACAGGCATCTCGCACACATCTGAGATGTAGGCAACATAACTTCCAAGCTGCTGGATTCAGACCAATGACCCAGTATCCTGTTCTCACAGTGGTCAACCAGATAAATGCAACACACAAAACATCATTATGATCATGGTTCGAAAATCACAAATACACATTAAAATGCAATGAAACACTCAGCGATAAAACAGGCAAAGTCCTTCCCCCTGTGTTCTGAAGACCTGCATGAATAAATGCACCTTTAGCTGAAGCCTGAATGAAACCAACATAAGGAACACTATGACCAAGAAGGGCCTGCTCTGTGGTAGCCCCATAGTCTGCATTTACTAAAGACACCAGAAGCTGAGTCTCCCCCACTGAATTAAAAACCAGGTTGGTGATCAACTCCCACCCGGAAACCAATGTCCCCACTGTGGAAGGACATGTGGACCCAGAATTGGCCTCCACAGTCACTTACGGACTCATTTCAATAATTTCAAGTACTTGCGCCAGAAGTGGCTTAGTCATGCTGGTCACATGACCCGGAAACTGTCTGCGGACAAACGCCGGCTCCCTCGACCAGTAAAGTGAGATGAGAGTCGTCTGCGACTGGACTTAACGGTCAGGGGTCCCTTTACCTTTACACTAATATTAACAACTTGAATTGGAGTTAGACATTGACCACCGCTCCACCATCCTTTTGTGATTATACAAACACACACATACACACACCATTTTCTTGGGGGGGGAATCACCTAAGGTACAAAAATCACACTCATTGTACTATTAGTGCTTTAATTGATAGATTGATCAAATAGAGATTTGGGCTCCAATACAACTTTATAGACACAGACCTGCCACAGTCATGGGCACATAGCCCTGTCTAAATAAATAAATAAATCAGTATTTGTACCAATTAGCCCAGGCAGCTTTGACAAAAAGGGAATTACATATCCAGCATCTGTTTATTTGTTTGTTTGTTTTTAATGTATTTTTATTAACAATTTCTTGGTTTACAAAAGTATGTGCAATGTCTCTTTTTTCAAGTTACATTTTTTACAGATCAGTTTCATTTGTTGAGACATTAGTGTTACATTAGGAAGAAGGGGGGAGAGGTGGAGGGGGCATGGTGAGTGGGGTCGGGTGGCAATGCTTCTATTCTACTTAGTGCATGTGTGGGGTTTTGTGTCAGCATCTTTACTATTCGCTTGTGTTCCTTTGGTGGTGAGAGGGTTGGCCTAGGGTGTGGTTGTTCATTTGTGATTGGCTGGGGTGAACTTTGTTTTCATGTGTGAGTGGGGTGGGTGGATGTTTAGGATCAGGTTAGCCATATTGATTCGTATGCCGTTGGTGGATTCTTATCGTTGTCTTGTTGGGCTGTGTATGTGATAAAGGGGAGCCATACCAGGGTGAAGGCGTCTTCTTCTATTTGTCCCCGTATCCAGCATCTCTTTGTGAGTGCAGTTCCTCATCCAACTCCAGATATACCCCTGACTAGATTGAGGTACACGACTAAACAACAAAGATTGAGGTGCTTGAATATTATAATCAGTTTGGATTGTTAGTTTTATATGCCCAACAGGGCCAGCTCAAAACATTCTGCTGCCTGAGGTGGAAAAGCAAATGTTCCCCAGCCCTGCCAAAGTCAGAGGCATTATACCCAAGACCGACCAAGTTATTTTGGCACCTGAGACAGATAATCTCATTGCTCTCTCTCCCTAGAAGTAAAAACACAATCCTAATAAATAAAGTAACAAACAATTTGTCACCCAAAATCATCTGCCCAAGGCTACCACTTCCATTTGCCTAATAGGATCAGCCCCAATGCTCAATAAATAAGCAAAACTGTTGTGTAAATATAGCCATTTCCTAATTTTTATTAGTCATGTGACAATGTGCAACTTTTTACAAGTTATATCCATTCTAATGGTTTTGCTTGTGTATGTACTATGCATTGGATAAATACATTAAAAACTGACCCTTTGGTTGATAAATTTTGGTGGGGAGAAATTTTAATTGTTGGAGGCGAGAAAGTAGGGTACATTTGTTTCTATTTCAAGCCTTTTTGGTTCTGGTGCAGTCCTGAAATGGACCCCCTCCAATAAAATATTAATGATAGCCTTTTAAGGGAACATTAATAGCATTCCCTCCCCAAATTAAATTGTAGGTTAGCTCACAGTTGCTTACAGTGCAACCCTAGCACCATGCCTATTCAGAAGTAAGTCCTGGTGCTTACTTCCATGTAAATTGGGTTAGGATTGCAGGCTGCCTGCCTCATTCAAACACAGTCTCCTTCGCACTTTATATCTGGACCCCACTCCTTAACTCAGGGGTCAGTAAACTTTTTCAGCAGCGGGCTGGTCTACTGTCTCCCAGACCTGTGGGAGGCCAGACTCTATTTTTTTTGGGGGGGGGATGAATGAATTCCTATGCCCCACAAATAACCCAGAGATGCATTTTAAACAAAAGGACACATTCTACTCATGTAAAAACACGCTGATTCCTAGACCGTCCGCGGGCAGGATTTAGAAGGCGATTGGGCCGGATCTGGCCCTGGGGCCTTAGTTTGCCTACCCATGCCTTAACAGATCTTCAAGCTCTGGCTGGAATGCTTAGATTCCACACCTATCAGGAGATAAGCTCTTAACCCACTGTGGAATCATCAGGCCTAACTTCCTAGACTATTCGTAATCTACATAGCAGAAAAATGCTCTGCCAGCAATGATAATCAGCTCATACCAATTTATTTTTATTGATTGACTGTTCCAATTCTTGTTTTCGTTTTGAATTTGGTATGCCGGAACCAGGCCTCTCATTTTAAATATCCAATAGCAAACTTAAAATAACAGAGGAGAGAGGGTGTACACAGCATATAACTGAACTGTGAAATTCGCTCCCACCAAAGGCAGTGATGACCACCAACTTGGACAGCTTTAAAAGAGGATTTCGAGGAGAAGCCTATCAATAGCTACTGTCCAGGATGACTATACCCATTGCTGGAAACCACAGGAGGGGGAGATCAATGTTGCAGTCAAGTCCTTCTTGTGGGTTTCCTATGGGCATTTGGTTGGCCACAGTGCAAACAGGATGCTGGACTAGATGGGCGACTGGCCTGATCCATCAGGGCTATTCTTGTGTTCTTATGCTAATGGAATAGAATCTGACTAGCAAAAGAAGAATGGTGATTCATCTATCTCAGTGACAAATTGTTCTAGAAGGGCAGGAACAGGACAACGTTTTAAAAGATTAGATTAAGAATGGGCAGCAGCATCCATCAATCCCATGTTTCTCGATTACCTAGTTGTTCGCAGGACAGTTGCTGAGAATTTCTAGACTTGCCCTGAGCAAGCTAGGGTCCATATGCATGCAGAAAGAGATCTGTGCCTTCATATTCCTCACTAAATGGAGAAGTGCTTGTGGAAATGGCTGATGCATGTACAATTCCCCAGGCAGGTTTTGCAGATGTAGAGGGGCAACCTATGTATATATGAACACCTTAAAATGCAGTGATGTCCTTCCCTCCCCCTGCACTTTTTTACATTGCTTTGCAGACCAGAGAGACGCTGGGGTTGTCTTCACCCAATGTGAAATACCTGATTTGTTTCCCCACACCAAACTCCTATTCAGTAAAGCTGCCATCTGAGCATACAAAACTCCTGCCTCAAATGCACACATCTCAGCTTAACCGCAGCTGATGTTTTTAAATCAGATAGAAGTTGTATTCCTCCAGAAACTACAGGACGCATATAAATTGTGGCTACCGGCATGTATACAGTACTCTGCTTCAAACTGCCCTAGAGCCAGAGTGAAGGATAATGTGCTCACAGCCTTAGTTACAGTGAATAGCACCAATCAATGACTTGCAAATGTAGCTGTCCTCACCTCTCTGCTGAACAGGTGATTGGTGCTATTCAGAGTAACTAAGGGACAACAGTGTACGATTCATTCCAGCAAGAGAGGCATGCAATCTTTAGCACACTGCCATATTTCAGGTCAGTTTCAAATACTGGCGCGTGAACATTTTATCACTGTCTTTGCATCTTCTCAGTGTTCAGAATTTTGGTAAATCGGGATAAATTAGTTCATCTCAATTTTTATGCAATGATAATATATACAGCAAGCAATGGCAACCAGTGACTATAATGATTACGTGTGGCAGTAATTTTTTCTTCATTTTTCAATCATTCATTGCCGCCTGATTATATATATATATTAGACCAATTATCACTAACTGCATGACTGTTTCTGGTCTTGAGTGCTCCACAAACTTTGAGGCTAAATATCTCAAGCTGCCCAAAGGTTATAGAATAAAATCAACTGCTGCTGCTGTTGGCTTTTTAAAAAAATGTCCACGGAGTAGATATAAAAGCAATTTTGGGTCACCAAAATTTCAGCATTTTGAAAGTTCATCTGCACAAGCATATTGTTTCCAGAATTCTAGACTGGGGACCCCCGGTGGGCCTCAGTACTGCAGCCCACCCTCTGACCACACCAGTGTTTAACTGGATTGGTGTCTGCGGCAGCAGTTCCTTGTGTGTGCAGGGCGTAGGCATGCATGTTACGGAGAGTGAAGGCAGGAACAAAAAGAATTGGGATGAGGTGAGAGAGAGGAAAAGCAGAAGCTCTTGGAGACACTTCTGTGTTGTCTGGCAGCTCCTCTTCTTCACAATAAAACTCACACCCTCATTCCCATCTGGTCTGCTGCTGAGCCAAGAAGCCTCATCTCCTTACTTTGAGGGGAAAGGAGGAGAAGGGGCACAGAAGGAAATCAGGAGAAGATCAGAAATCAGAACCTGGAATCAGCACTGTTGCTAATTCACACCATTGATTCATGGCCAATTCCAGCAAGAGGGGGTTGCAGATAAGCCCAACCAATGGCATAACTGCTCCCAGGAAGTTTCTGGGATGAGTTTGGGATGCGTAAATGGTCTTTTATCTTCCAGGGCTGCCTAGCCAGCTGCATTCCTGAGATAATTATTGTATGGGGTCAATCAAGTGACACACTGATAAGGCAAAACCATATCTGGTGTTTGTCTTTGGCCTACTAGCTTAGAGTTTTCATGCTTTAGCAGCCTAAACAGGAGACTATCTGCTTCTAGAAATGACTACACATTGTTAGGAAAACATTAGCTACCTAGCAAAGCAAACGTATGAATTAGCCCTTTAGAGCTTCCTAAAGTGCAAAGGCACATTTGAGCAAGCCGGGAAGAGTGAATGGGCAAAGAGATCACTGAAGTGGCAGGACAAGGCTGTATTTCCTTTTTGCATCCTAGCCAACTCTTATATACATATAAGCTACTAGTGTTGCCTACTGCTACTAGGTTAGCAACTGGGAGCCTGATCAGAAAAGCATGCTACAATGTGAGCTAATCTTTCAGCATTTTCAAAATCAAGCGAAGAACTGATAACAAAGTTCTTAAAGAGCTCTCTGACAAACAAACTGTTGCCATAAGGAAGCTTAACTTCAGGGCCTAATCAAACAAGACTTGGGAGATTAAGATAGGAAAAGGCAGTCAAAGAATGAGGCTGCATAAGATCATCATCATCAGACTCTAGATTCTGCCAAAAGTTAATTAGCCTCCTCCAGGCGGTGATCACAGCTACAGATAATTTAACATTCCTTGTATGCTAAAAGGAAAAAGTCCTTTAGTGCTGACAAGGATGAATTGGTAAATACTTTCCCAACTTTCCCATATTTGCCACTGTCAGTGGCGTAGCGTGGGTTGTCAGCACCCGGGGCAAGGCAAGTAATTTGCGCCCCCTAACCCGTGGATTTGCGCCCCCTAACCCTAACCCCCAGATGTTGCGCCCGGTGCGGCCGGCCCCCCCTGCACCCCCCACGCTACGCCACTGGCCACTGTAATTCTATTATCTAAACTTTGATAAAATATATAATGCGCTCAGCAAGAATTGTTTACATAGGCTACAATAGTCATGGAAAGGTATTTTGTTTTGCTTGACCTCAAGAGGTGTCAGCACTGCAAGGCTGTACAAATACATTCATCTGACCTGAAAAGCTTGCCAGTCTACAGATTCTTATTTACACTAGCATGTACTGTAGGTGCAACACAAACTTAAGTATGGCAATTCTCTACAGACCATATCATATCATGTCAGGCTTGAGGAGGTAGAGATGTGGCTGCCAATGCTTCAATGTGCATTCCCAGTTCTGCATTGGCAAAGGAAAGCAGGTTTTGGCTGATGAATGGTAAGGCCATGAATGGTAAGGCCCAAGCCTTGCGCAGTTTAAAGCACTATACAGGACTCTTGGAAAGCCCTACACAGTATATTAAATCTTGGCTTCAAAGCACTTAATCTCCAGATACCAGTGTGACATCAAGTAACTTCTCTGCAGTGGCTCCCTGTCTGTGGAATGCTCTCCCCAGGGAAGTTTGCTAGCACCTTCATTATACACCTTTAGGATTCAGGCAAAAAAACCATTCCTTTTTAACCAGGCCTTCGGGTGACCTGATTTACATCCTATGCCCTTTTAAAATGTGGGGGGGGGGTTGGGGGGCTATTGGGTTGTTGTTTTCATTTTGATTATATATTTTGTGCTGTTATATTTTGATTTTGTTCTGTGAACCGCCTGGAGACCTCCAGGTATAGGGTGATATATAAATTAAATGAGAAGAAGAAGAAGAAGAAGAAGAAGAAGAAGAAGAAGAAGAAGAAGAAGAAGAAGAAGAAGAAGAAGGGCGCATACTATTCATTTCATCAAATATATTTGCATTGACATTAACACAGTTGTCTGCACTGTAATTCACTTTTGTGACAGAAATATTTTTCATAACACTCTTATCTTGTATCCTTAGAATCATAGAATCATAGATCCATAGTGAACCAGTTCATAGTAAGAATCCTGAATGCGTGAAACGTAATCCAATGTGGCTTCCATCTCACGTTACTCTGTTTCCAAAGCTGGAAGTATCTGCTTCTTTGAAAAATGTATCCTTGTGTATGATTTGAACAGCCCAGTGGATTTGAACAGCCTGGTGGATGGTGCGCGTGAACACACACACACACCCCACACACAGTGCTCTTTTTTCATTCATTGACATGTGTTCACTGTTGCAGCTGTACATTGTAGCATTCACTATTGCCTTTGTGATATATAACCTACATGGCTTCAAATTATTTTATGGCTGGGACCGGTTCAGTATGTGTGAGAAGAAAACCAAGTCAGCACACTCCTGAAACATCTGAACAGTGTTGGGTGGGTATAGATATCAAAGCTTACTTCTTCAGCATCAAAATGAGTGTTTGTCTGTAACTACAAAACCAAGAGTCACTTGATTATGACCACTTTCCCCCAGCCTTGAATTTTCTAAGTGTTTTGATAGAGGGGAATCAGACAGGTTTTTATTTTTATTTTTCATCTCAAGGAGTACAGTGGTACCTCAGGTTACAGACACTTCAGGTTACAGACGCTTCAGGTTACAGACTCCACTATAGTACCTCGGGTTAAGAACTTTGCTTCAGGATGAGAACAGACCTCCAGAACGAATTAAGTTCTTAACCCGAGCTACCACTGTACTTGAGATGTCCTGTTTATGACTGGAAAGCAATGAACAATCTTGATAACAGATCCAAGTCACTGTAATCCCCCTCCCCTTCCATCACCCCCTATAGCAGGAGGCAGTTACCGTATTTTGGTAGATTTCTTCAACCAGTCAATAAATCTAGTTTCTCTTGACTTTCTAAATAGAACTTTCTGAACCATCTGAGCCATGTTTTCAAGCTTTTATTTCAAAGAAAGCATTCCCCGCACCGTCTCATCCACCACCCTGCTGGAATAGATATGAAAGTCAATATAGACAGACTATTGCAAAAAAATAGCACCATCTGGTGGTGTTTTGATTCTATACAGCAAAATGTCTTTGATTTGATTCAGGCAATTGAATTGTTCACAGAATATACCGTAAGTGCTTCATTGCACATTGATGCACATTTATTTTTCAACTACACTCATAGCCTCAGGAGCAGGATTTTGTTAAATACACCTTTTTCCAGTTGGGCAAATAAAAATTCATACTATACAAAAATAGGACTCATGTCAAGTCCTGAAAATAACTGCAGCAACCAGGCTGTGCAACTGTTGCCCAACAAGAAAGCAAGAGAAAAGGGAGGAAACCACAAATGAACTAGATGCTGGGAAATTCACCTGGGGACATGCTTCATCATTTTGTACATAGCAAATGACAAAAGTATCATGCCCGGAAAGTAATCAAGGGCACAAACAGGCAGACCTAATGCAGCCACCACAATGGAGGATCCTAAAGTTGTTGCGAGATTTCAGTCCATTCAGTTTTCCATATGTACTTATGAACTGCAGTGGTGCAATTTAACCAATACTGTTTCAAATTAAAATCTACGCCAGTTTCTGGGATTCCCAGTAGCCAGAGACATGTGACTTTTCATCTGGATTTATAGATACTTGGCAAAGATAAGAACGCAGCAGGGCTGTAAGGGGAAAGTGAGCTTTAATTTGCTAATCCATTCACTTTATACATCAATCATTACAGCTGATGATGGTTCTCTTTCTTGTTGATTTGTGGTGCTCTTGGTTGACAGAAATGTTTTAAACCAGGGGTGGGGGAACCTATGGTCAATGGGTCAGTCCTGGCCCCTTGCTGAATTTCACCTGGTGAACTTTGAAGGTATGGATCAAGATGGTAGGAAACCTACTCAATATGCCCTTTCATCTTTGAAGGTGTGGATTGAACCAGCCTTTGAAACTACAGACAGTGCACCACATCTGCACATTCAAATCTCTCCCTTCTTAAAACTGCCCAGTGCTGGGTAGTCTTCTGTTTGTGGAGGGACGGCTTGAAACCACTCCAACTGTCAGCTTGCTGAATTTCAAACATCCCCACAAGCAGGAGAGATGTGGGGGGTTTTTTTTTTGCTTTTTACTTGCAGGTGACTTTCAATTGATCCCCATCCCCACCACCACCACCACCTTGTGAGCCATGAGGAAGTCTGCCATTTTCCAGAGGTGGACCCAGAACACATGTTCACAGTATGGTGAAGAAGGCACAAATAAAGGAAAAATTCAGGGCTAAATGAGATGCTTGGTGCATGATAATGTGAAACCGTCTTGGTTGGTCAAGAGGTGTAGGGATTTATCCTCACTTCTTTTTCACAGTTAGTTGTTCCTCTTCAACTAGTATGCATTTCAATAACACCTCTGATCAATGGTATAGCGTGGGTTGTCAGCACCCGGGGCAAGGCAAGTAATTTGCGCCCCCTAACCCATGGATTTGCGCCCCCTAACCCTAACCCCCAGATGTTGTGCCCGGTGCGGCCGGTCCCCCCTGCACCCCCCACGCTACGCCACTGCCTCTGATAACATTATGAATCATACTGCTCCTAAGCAGTAAGAAGGGTGATTTATATTCCTCTCTCTATCCTCTACTTCTTTCCTTTTTAAAGGAAATGGGGGGGACGGACTGAACAGGAACCAGTCTGCAACTAAGCATAGTGAGACCCAAAAATGGTCTAGTAAAACCAACATATTGTGATTATTGATGAAAAAGAAGCATTTGTTTATGGCAGAAGAGTGCTAAATAAATTAAAATAGTGAAAACAGCAACAACAAGAAAATATATGGGTAGAAACAAGCAGAACTTAAAAGGAACTCAAACTTAGCTTTCTGAATGTATGCTCAATAATAGCATCTCCTCCTCTTCACTTTGATACATAGTGGACAGGTTACATAAGTACTGCACAGTATCATTTTTCTGGGGATAATATCTGTCTGCTAGTGAATGCCAGCAGTGCTTAGACTCTGCACATAGGTCAAGTCTTCTCCCAAAGCTGCAAACTAGGCTCTTCTTAACTTGGGAATGTGAGAGTTGGAAATAAACTCACTCTGTCAGCGAAGGGGGGGGGACATTCTGACTCGGAGCCAGCCTGACCAACCCAGAACAAACTTTTCACTGGATAATCCTGGAGATAAACCAGATAATACAAAATATGGGTCCAGTCCAGAAATAACTTGTCATGCTTTAAGTTCCATTGAAACAGCATGTAAACCCAATTAACTTTTCCTGGATTGAAGCAAGAGGGTTGGGAAAGGAAAATATCAAGGGCACTGAAGTCACTACACTAATTTTTCTACAGCACATAACAGACGGGTGGTAGTTTGAAAGACAGAGCATAAATTATATTGTTGCAGTTATGATATTGTAGCATTGGACCATACTAGCATGTGCAGTATGAATGAATTCTAGAGCAAAAGAAAATGGTTAGATTTTGCAACATCCAAGGTGTGTTCCAGAGGCTGATTGGCATAAATTTCAATTCATAGCACCTACTCTTAATAACATCTGATACAGCAAGAGGCAAGTATGCAGCTCCAGGCAATGTGTCCCTGCAGTCATTAAAAAAACAAAAAACCTGGAAATTATCTTTGCCCTGATTTCAGGATCTTCCATGCCACCTGGCTACGTATTTCCTTCTTTTGAGGACTCTCACATTTGTCCCTTGACTAATACCTGAACAAGTGTACTTTAGGACAGTAAGAAAGTAAAAGCAAATCTGGGGGCGGGGGGGGGGAATGTCAGCTTGTTGCAGCATAAACAAAAAGTCTTCTTGCACCTTAAAGACTACTACTACTACTACTACTTGTTTAGTTGTTTAGTCATGTCCGACTCTTTGTGACCCCATGGACCAGAGCACGCCAAGCACTCCTGTCTTCCACTGCCTCCCCCAGTTTGGTCAAACTCATGCTGGTAGCTTCGAGAACACTGTCCAACCATCTCGTCCTCTGTCATCCCCTTCTCCTTGTGCCCTCAATCTTTCCCAACATCAAGGTCTTTTCCAGGGAGTCTTCTCTTCTCATGAGGAGGTCAAAGTATTGGAGCCTCAGCTACTACTACTACTACTATTACCATGCCTTTTCCCCAGTCCAGGGTTCATGGTGCCTTACACAAATAAACTAGAACAAGCTAAAAATACAGAAATGTTTATTATTAAAATGTAATTAGACACCATAAAATTCAAATAATATTAGAAGACCCATTAAAAACCACAGACAATAACAGTTCTCAAAGGCCTAATGGAATAGAAAGGTCTTCACTGCTGGTGGAAGAACAGAAGGAGGAGGGAGCCAGTTTAACTTCTCTAGGAAAGAAGTTACAAAGTGTGGGAGCAGCCACCACCAAGAAGGCCCTCTCTGGAGTCCCCACCAAGCATGCCTCTGAGGGAGGCAGGACCTAGAGAAGATCTCAGAGCCCAGGCAGGTTCACATGAGGGAATTATTTATTATGAAGAGCTGTAGACTGTATAGACTGTAGGCAACAAAGCTTATATGCTGCAATAAATGTGTTTGGATTGCTGGCATAAGGCAGAATAGCCCTATGATGTCTTTTGTTTTTAAAGGTGCTGACAATTGCAACAATTTCAGACAAAATCCAGGGCTGATATATAATTACTTTATTATGGCTAAGGGACAAATAGGGAGAATGATCAAAGTAACTAAACGTATTTATTAATGATAGAAAACTATTAAAATGTTTCTCTTTATTTTTATATCATATGAAAAGTTAACTTACAAAAGATCATAAAAACATATTATGACTTTTGATAACAGCTAATGCAACAGTCCAAATTACAGTGCCATAAAGAATTCAAACTGAGAACCAGTCATTTGATCCCCATGTAACCAAGTTCTCAGAGTTTCCCAAAAGCAAGCCTAAATATTGAGAGCGCACAAGTTTTGATTCTCTGTTGAACTTCTCCAGAGATGGAGAGAGGGCTTCACAAGAAAGTTGGACAGATACACATTTGGAAAATTAATGTGAAGCTGAGATAAGTAAATGTCAAGGTAGTAACAGCTGGCTTGAAATATCTAATGTAAATGTTTCAAAGTGAATAACTTTCACCCATTTTGTACATATCCTTATTCAATCTTACTAGCAACCATTTAGCTGCAGGTATAAAATGGTTTCACTACACAGTAATTGCTTTAATAATGCTTTCTGCATAACAGTCAGATTGCTGTCCTCCCATCCTGTAACAGGCAAAAGTTTCAAACATAAACTTGTCTGGTTGCCACTAGCTATACAAATTGCTTATATGAGCAACTACAAAGTGCACATTTTTCAAGTACATAAACACCATGTCATTTATCTATCTGTCCTAGAGAGGGCAGTAGCCCACACAAATAATAAAGTTTTATGTAAAAGCAGGATATACAATGTGCAATTACACACACAAAAAAAATGTCAAGATACTAAAGTAAAGCTTTTATTCAAAATGAAAGCTATATTTGTAATATCTATAAATTTTAAAAAATGACAAATATAAAAATTTATTCTTTAACCATTTATGTGACTTGTTGGCTTAAATTTACATAAACTTTATATCCCTTTTGTATATTATTCTAAAAAGCTTTTATGAAATAAAAATCAAACATTGGAATCTAGACAACCTATAAGTTTCATAATTTTCTTTAAAATGTCTCAATAGTTCAAAATATTATACTAGGTTTTTAGTACATTATAGTTAATGCACAAAAACTATCAAAAAGTTAACCAAAGTCAAAGTGGGAGACACGAAGAGAGCAAACAAACAAACATTACTAACCAGTGTTTATCCTGCAGTCAGTCACACTTATCTTTAAGAATGAGTTTATATTTTATGCATGTGATAATTGCAGATATCCTGAGGATGCAAATCTGTTACCACTTATCTCATAATTGCCTTTTATCACAGGCAATCAGCTAACCATGGGAACCCAGCTGGAAGAGGTGACAAAGTGATTACTACTTTGGCTATCATTTACTAGAATTTTGCAGAGGATGTCTCAGTTCTTTACTGGTACAACTGCTGCCTTTACCATAACTCTCAAACTGGATTGCCAGCATAAAGAGGAATGGTTCTAATTTGGACTTACAGAATGTTCTGCATGAACATGTATAATTGTTTAGCAGGAAAAAGAGAAACCTCTAGGGAGGCATATAAAGCTTGATTACAGGAATCCCATCATGCAGCTTTCAGTCAGAGGTCAGGCCGAGGAGTCTCCTGAAGGTCCTACTACCATTTCCTGTCAGCAAATTTCACATTGATGGAGTTTGCAGGAGTCAATAGTCCATGGGTTTTGGCATAAGCTGGTTTAGTTTTTGGAGAAATTTTTATTTCAAAATTTTGAAGCAGCTTCAAGGATAAAAAAACAGAACACTAGAATTAATAAAAAGTGCATATGACAAAGGCAACAAGAATATTGATAGTCCTAACAGCCTACATTGTGGCAGAATCCAGAATCCAGTGGTACCTCGGGTTACAGACGCTTCAGGTTACAGACGCTTCAGGTTACAGACTCCGCTAACCCAGAAATAGTACCTCGGGTTAAGAACTTTGCTTCAGGATGAGAACAGAAATCGTGCAGTGGCAGCAGGAGGCCCCATTAGCTAAAGTGGTATCTCAGGTTAAGAACAGTTTCAGGTTAAGAAAAGACCTCCAAAATGAATTAAATTCTTAACCCGAGGTACCACTGTAGAGGAAAGAGCCTTGTTGATTCCCAACAGTGGCTAGAGAAGTGCTTTTGTGAAGCAGCCATCTCAAACTGTTCATCCCCTAGCAACTGGCATTCATTGCTCTTTAACATGCGCTTCCATTTACCTGTTATGGCTAACAGCTGTTCTCTGTGAATACCTATTTTGTAAAAAGCTCTCTCATCCAATGGTCAATTTAATTATGAGTTGTGTAAGTACGGTCTCTCCTTTGAACCTACTGCTAATCAGTTTGATTGGCGACTCGAACTCTCAAACTACCAGAGGGGTGAGCCATTGATCCAGGTAGAATATCCTAGGGCACTACAGAGACCCCGTGTGGTGTCCACTGAAGGAACTTGAAGTGGAGCACTGGCAGTTCTGGGGTACACTACTCCAGTGAGACTTTTTCAGAGTAACTGGATCAGATGGTGTGCCTTCTGAGCAGCTTTCACCCCTAGAACCCCTTTTCAGCTATTAATCACTGGTGATGAAAATAAGCTGCTACTGAAAGGGCCCAAGTATTAGGCCCTTTGCTTTAGTCTGCAGAGCCTTGTGTGCCAGGACAGGGTGGAAGAGTTTTCCATAAACACACACTGAACAGTTGTTTTTGGAAGGTCCAAAGACTGAACTAAGGCTGCAGTCCTGTGTGTGCCTGAGAGCAAATGCCATGGAACTGAGCAGGGCTTACTTCTGAGTAAACATGCTTCGGATTTATTTCAAGGCTTCATTAGTACGCACACTAGCAGTAAGTCCCACTAAGCAGAGTGTGGTTTATTTCTCAATAAGCAACTGCAGGAGTGGACTGTAAGATTGTGCTGTGGGGGAATTCATAGCACAACCACTATCTGCCCAAAGCCAGCTTGCTATAGGCCCCAAACAGCTGATTGGCACTTATAGGAAGACTGCTGAGATCAGCTGCAGTATGGAGTGCATGGTAGGGAAATCCATGGCACAGCTGATGCCGATCCAAAAAAGGTGGGATGTTATTGCAATAAAAATAATAATAACCTGAGCTTCCTATAAGTGCTGATCAACTGATTGACACTTACAGCAAGCCCCAAAATGGGGCTTGGTATATAGCCAAATATATTTGCATGACTATCTTGAATTGAAGCTATTCATGCAAAGGATCTTCCTCTGTGGGTGCAGTTTGAGACACACCCACAAAATATTTTTTGTTCTGTTTTATGTCTGAAGGTCCTGTCAACCTGTCAAAATGACCGACATGGGGTTGAGACAGCCAGGATCTGGTTTGCTAGTTAGATCATGTTCCTTACCCCTGCCTTAGCGGAAGGACAATATCAGAAATTATATAAGTGAATGATTTCATTATATAATTCAAATTAAGAATTGGGAAAGCTAGCTTATTTGCTATTACAGATCACTCTTAGGACCATAAATCTATAGCCTTTTTTACTTTTGAGTTCAACAATACTGGCACTTACAGCCAAATGGCCCACGTGACTTGCACCAGTGGAGCAGTTTGAGGATTGGGTCTAACAGTGTGAACCACTATGTGTCTACTCAGAAGTAAATCCTATTAAGTTTGATGGGGCTTGCTCCCATGTAAAAGGGTACAGGATTGCAAACTAAGTCACTTATTGGCATTGCATTTATAGACCCCAATCCTTGCAAAAATATATACAGTGGTACCTCTGGTTGCGAACAGGATCCATTCCGGAGGCCCGTTCACAACATGAAAAGAGCGCAACCCACAGCGGCATGTTTGCGCATGCGCAGGTTGCAATTCGCCTTTTCTGCACATGTGCGTGATGGCATTTTGCGCTTCTGCGCATGTGCGAATGGCGAAACCCGGAAGTAACCCTTTCTGGTACTTCCAGGTCGCCGCGGGACGTAACCTGAAAGAATGTAACATGAAGCGGACGTAACATGAGGTATGACTGTACATATGCTAAACTTTAAACATGTGAGCAGTCACACTGAAAAGAAAGTTATTGCTGGTTCAGGGAATTAATCTGCATTTCTGAAATACAAAATCACACATATTTTAAACATTTTATATAGCAAGGAGATGTGCTCTAGTAGCCTGCTTACCTGTATTAGTGCAAGGTGAATTTCAAGTTCAGCAATTCTTTTTCCTATACAACTACGTATACCATAACCAAAGGGGATGGAACCAAAATTATCCACTCTGTCCATATTGCTTTTCCTTAGCCAGCGCTCAGGCTGGAACTCATTTGCTAATGGGAAATTCTCTTCCTGATATGATGTAGCATAATGACAGAGTGCCAGCTGGGTCTAATGAAACAAATGAACATATATTTATATATAATTTTCCAAATGCCTGTTAATGAACTACTTATAGTTTCCTAAATATACATTTTATGCCATTTAATATAAATTCAGATTATTCACAAGGATCAACACAATTGCTTAAAAAGTTTTAAAAAACATTGGACAAGCTAAGATGCTAAGAGTGCAATCCTATATACATGTACTCAGAAGTGAGTCTCACCAAGTTCAATAAAACTGGATGCCCGATGTGTATAGGATTTCAGCCTAAATCAGACAAAACAGAACTGACCCATTTATAAAAAGTTTGTACTAAAACCTATACTTCTTTAACTTCACAAAAAGCTGCCATGCTCTCTAGATTCTTCCTCCTAGAAAAAAAAAAGTGTGGCTCATTAGGTCTACCTTAAATAACTAGTGTGCTTTATGAGCGTGTCTCAAAGCAACTATGTGTGTGTCTCCAAGCAATCTCAGCTAGGTGGTTCCCTTCAAGGAGCACACCATACTAAATTTGACATCCTCTCACATAAAAGAAAACCAGGTGTTTGGTGATTCAGTTAGTTGTATCAGCATAATCAATTACTTTTATTGGGAGGGTTGTTGGATGCATGCCTGAAATGCAGCTTCAAGGCAAAATCCATTTTAAAAAACCACTACCCTGCTTTTGGGATGCGGGTGGCACTGTGGTCTAAACCACTGAGCCTAGGACTTGCCGATCGGAAGGTCAGCGGTTCGAATCCCCGTGGCGGGGTGAGCTCCCGTTGCTCGGTCCCTGCTCCTGCCAACCTAGCAGTTTGAAAGCACATCAAAGTGCAAGTAGATAAATAGGTACCGCTCTGGCGGGAAGGTAAACTGTGTTTCTGTGCACTGCTCTGGCTTCACCAGAAGCAGCTTAGTCATGCTGGCCACATGACCTGGAAAAACTGTCTGCGGAAGCGGATTAACACCGGCTCCCTTGGCCAGTAAAGCGATATGAGTGCCACAACCCCAGAGTCGTCTGCGACTGGACTTAACTGTCAGGGGTCCTTTTCCTTTACCCTGCTTTTGGCATACCATTCAGGGGCAGGGGATGAAAGCAACCAGCACTGTGGAAGAAAGCAGGCCAAGGGTGGTCAGAATGAATGGTTCACCAGTCTTCTCCTTATGTCCAGTAATTTCTCCATTCAACAGCATGGCAAAGGGGAATACTGAAGCAGCTCATCTCATGTACCATGTCCCCTGATACATATTACCCACAAGGTAAAAGACCTCTACCAGCTAACTCCTGTTCCCATTCTTCGGGTTACTGTTTTACCCAACTTTTTATCGGTGGAGAGCAGAATAACATGTAATTATACAAAAAGTACAATTTCAAGTTACCAGTTCCTACACTCAAATAGGTTGAAAATACCATACAGTATAATTTTAGAATGTTTCTTTAAAAAATGGCACCTATGTTTTAAGCTAATGACTTCACATGGCCAGGGGTGTTCCTAGGCACTTTAAGCACCTGCTGCACATGCTCACAACACAAATTTGCATGTACTAATTCATGTGTATAAATGGCTCTGAAAATTCAAGATGGTGTATGGCTGTGCCCAGATGTCCAATAAGCAAATGAATTTTCTTCTGTTTTTAAGAAGTTTTTTTTTAACAAAGGAAATCTGGGTCCCAAAGCAAAAGAAAAGGAGCTTGGGATCCTGAATAACATCTCTGAACATGCCTAAAATTAAACCAGACTTTCACATAATAGCTCATTTCCTAGCAAAG
The DNA here is from genome assembly GCF_964188305.1 of Podarcis bocagei. Classification (NCBI taxonomy): domain Eukaryota; kingdom Metazoa; phylum Chordata; class Lepidosauria; order Squamata; family Lacertidae; genus Podarcis; species Podarcis bocagei. The sequence goes on along the minus strand of NC_138125.1, from coordinate 91,081,049 downwards.
GCAGTTTCACGTATCCAGAGTAAATCTGTGATTTCATCCTTTCCCACTCCTTTCACAAAGCCATTGTACAACTCACCCCTTTAGGTATCAAGTATCCTCCAACAATCATATCTTTCTGGGTTACTCTACCGTTTCCTGGTAACACTGGATATAACCTACAAACAAGTGTCAATTAGATATTCAGTGCCTGTAATGTTATATTTCTTTAGAATTATTTGAAGGTGCCCACAAATGGGAAGATAGGAGGAATTCAGTGAGTAAACACTGCGTATTTGGATTTTTAACAAGGTTTTGACAAAGGCCTTCAACAATGGCCCCTATATTTTTAAAAATAGTATTAATTGGATAATAGAACAGGGCCCCAATACTAACTAAATTGTTGGAAGTACAAGGTAAGAATAAACTTTTTTTTTTTTTACAATGTAGCCAAGTAAACAGGGAGTCTGCTTCAAGACTGATGCCTCTTAACAAATTGAACAGTGAGGCAGCCAAGGTCAAAGAAAGCACCAATTTATTTAGGATGACAAAATCTTAAAAAGATTGTGAAGAGATCTAAACTTATGTGCGGCATGTCATTGGACCCATGCCTTTAGCAAGGCCACATTCTGGATCTGGTCTTCCTGACTGGGCAGAAAGAGGATGATTTGAAAATGAGGGATTGTAAAAATCAGTTTCTTGTCATGGTCAGATCACTTCCTGCTGAGATTTTGGTTTTCAGCAGCTTTTTATCTCTGCAAAAGCAGGGGAACTATTATAACTTATTGGAGGCGGATGTATGCAACTAATTTCCAGACAGCTCTGGGAGATTTTTTGGCTGATATGATTGGTGCTCCCTGTCATGTCCCCCTTGATCTGTGAAATAAACAGGTGACCCAGGCTATTGACACAGTCACACACACCCCAATGTCCTCTCCCACTTCATACAGCCTGACTCCTTGGTATACACCAGAGCTTAGGACAATGATATAAGCTGGGACATCTTGAACACAAACAGAGGAAACCTCCAGATGAATGTAGCCAAACTAGAACCCAAATAAGGGCTCATTATTAAGCCTACTCAGTGGCAATGAAGTCAGCACTATTATATCCAGTAGAACTTTCCCAGATACTGCAGGACATTTTATATTCTGACTCTAAAAAGTTGGTGGAACCAATGGTGGCTCATTATAACTTGTTTGCAAATCATTTTGAGAATAGAGTTGCCTGCATCCATGAAGACATTGACTTCGCTATTATAGCAGGTGAATCTCAAGAGACATTTAGAACATTATCTGGCTCTGTTTTTTCAGATGAGCTTCAGTTGGTATGGCTCGAGGACATGAACAAGGTGTGTGGATTGGTGTGGACAATCACATGTGCTCTTAACCCATGCCCTTCATGGCTGATAAAAAGTAGTAAAGAGGGGGATGGGCAGTTGCTTTTAGTTAATTAGTGTTCTTTTTATGTATTTGAAATTTTGTAATATATTGTTTTTATAATTGTACATAAATTTGTAGTAAGCACCAAGTAAATGTAATAAACCACTACTAATACTAACAACAACGACAGCAGCAACAGCAGCAGCAACTACTACTATAACAAACTGAGTGATTGGGTAACAGACTGACAGATGAAATTCAATGGAAGTAAAATGATAAATGTTCCTAGTTTCATATATAGAATCTAGATTGGCTAAAACCATACAGGATCTTGGGTGTATCATAGAAAACTCATAGTCCTACAGCAAAGAAGAAGATAAACTCAATATTAGAAAAGGGGCTACACTTAAATGGAAGTATCATAATGCCATTTTTTAAATCCATGATGCAGTCGTCTCACCCCATCTCAGTAAGAGTAATGTCAAGCTGGAGAAAACATAGAAAAGAGCAATTTGCAATATAAAATTATACATGTTTACTCAGAAGTAAATCTCACTATATTCAGTGGGGTTAATGCATAGGATGGCAGCCTAAAATACTGAAGGAGATAGAGTATTATTACTATCATAACTGCAGCTATAATCCTAAACACACCTACTAGGGAGTAATCTCTACTGAACACCATAGAACTTACTTCTAAGTAAATGTGCATCTGATTGTGCCGTTAGAGAAGATATGCAAGAAGTTTACAAAATTGTTTTGTTCTGTTCACAAACCACAAACTGATCAGATAAACATGAGAGGAGTTCCATCTCATGCAAAACATATCAAATTAAGAAATGCTTGTTTCTTAGTTTTGTATCGTACTTGTCCACTATTGCCACTTGATCCTATGCTGGTTACTAGCATAAACTGTCTTTCAAAAAGAATTATCCAACTTCATTGAGAATAGTCTATCAATAACTATTAGCCATACAAGTTAAAAGGGAAAGTCTATCTTCAAAGACAGTCTACAACCAACTATCTTTACTAACTAAAATAGTGTCTTTCTCCACCATACCTTCCTTGTAATCTTCATTGAGGCAGCTGACTAGATTTTATTCAGGTGAAGTAGGAACCCATGGTTTCCTGTTGCAATAATGAGCCTGCATAAGCCTCAGGCTCATATGTTTTCTCTCCATGCACAAGAAACAGAAAGCCAAGGTTTCCATTACATCTGAATTTTGGGAAACCATGGTTTTTTTCTAAGTGTGACTGGTTAGCAAACTAGGATATAATGCCACAGTTTAAAACTGGTTTGTTTTAACTAACCACACTAAGAACATACCACAGTTTCCTGCATTCAGACATAAGGGGGACAGTGGTTAGTTGAAAAGATATAGTAGAAGTTCCCAATCTTCTCTCGTTGCATATGATAGGGAATGGGAGAGGAGTATGCAAACAGACTCTCTTGAAATAAGAGCACATTATGTAAAAAAAAATCACTTAGTTTAAAGAACTATGGCAACTTTGTGAAGCTGCAGGTGGAGCAAGTTTTTGAACCTACTGGCACAGTACTCTGAATATTTAAGTCAAAAGGAACTCAGAGAAGCTTCTCTGCAATGTAGGGAACCTACAGCCCAATTCAAAGTCTGCTTATTCAGCAAAAATGTCCAGTTGAAGTCAACGTTGCTTGCTTTTGTAAATGTGCATTGAGGTGCAACCATAAATCACTATTTAAAACTACAGAGAATAGTGTGACATACCCTAATACAAATAATGAAGGGGGGTTAAAAAACACAATTGCAATTTAGCTAAAACAAAGACACAAAACAAGAAAGGAACAAAAACGTTTAATGGTCAACTTAGTTTTTCTGCACTTACCTCAAGGTTTCTTTGAGAAGGGCTCTGATCATTGGTAAGTTGGGGACGTCATGTGCATCAGGGATTTTATCTTTCCCCAAGTTATTGACTATCTCTTTATAGACAGAATGTTGCACTTCCGGGTGCTTTGCTAAAAGGTACGTCGCCCAGGATAAAGTGAATGAAGTCTAGGGCAGGGAAGAGACAGTACCAATGGGAGGGAAAACATTCAGTAACATTTGCTAAGCAGTAGCATTTTTCATTTTCAACCAATGGTTTATTATAACCTGAACAAAACACAAATTATTATTATTGTTCTTCATAACAACAGCTAATTTTTATAAAGCTCTTACCCAAAGAGCACAATCCTATGTACTTTAACTCAGAAGTTACTGACTTCCCATGGTAACCATGAGGAGGAAGGGGCAAACAGCAGTTACTCCACTCATTCCAATTTTGTGCTACACTGCCTCCAGTCCCTCATTTCATTATTTTCATTATGTTCTGCATTATCGTTTTTCTAAAAAGCTCTGGACAGCTTCTCTCAGTAGAGGCTGGGAGCCGTGCCTAACTGCATAAGAAATTGCTGTGGGCTAAACAGTGTCTCCTCTCAGGTTCCCAGCTCCTTCACATCCTCTTCAAAACTGGCACCGTGCTAAAATAACTGAAGTGCTTTGAAGCCCAGTAACAGCTGCCCTATTCTATTCAAAGTCTTTAATAACCCCTTTCTGTGCCTGCTGCTTTTATATTTTAAATCATAGCACTGAGGGACCAGGGCTTAGACACTTCCCTTCATATAGTACAGAATCATGATAATCTGGTTATTACCAGCTACAGAGGGAGATATAAATTAAGACAAATGCTCTGATAGCACAAAACATTGCCAAATCAGGTTCTATAAAAGAGCTTGCTTCAAAACTAAAAGTCGAAATGCATGTATAGAACATATATATTTGACACACTTTGTTTTATTCTAAGGTCCTCAAGTTAATGTCCCCGCCCTTCAGGCTTAAAATCAGAACCTACTAAATTCAGGTGTGGAATTAGTTTTAATTAAAGCAAATTATTTATGTTAAATAATATCTTAATCATACTTCCATAGATTTTGCTGGGGAGAGTATTATAATTCAAATCTGTAACATAAGGTAAAATAACATCAGCTCACCCTTACCAAGGGCCGGCCCTACCATGAGACAGAGTAAGGCAGCTGCCTCAGGTAGCAAATACTGAAGGGCAGGGAATCCTTCACCCACTAAAGTCACTGCCCTTAAGATGCAGTGGAGGATGTTGAAATAAGATTCAATCGCCTGCTGAGCTTTTCTACATGGAATGGGAATGAGAGGATGAAAGTTCTCGCCCTTTGCTTAAGGCAGCCAAATGCCTTGGGTTGAGAGCCAGTGTGGTGTAGTGGTTAAGAGCGGTAGTCTCGTAATCTGGGGAACAGGGTTCGCGTCTCCGCTCCTCCACATGCAGCTGCTGGGTGACCTTGGGCCAGTCACACTTCTTTGAAGTCTCTCAGCCCCACTCACCTCGCAGAGTGTTTGTTGTGGGGGAGGAAGGGAAAGGAGAATGTTAGCCGCTTTGAGACTCCTTAAAGGGAGTGAAAGGCGGGATATCAAATCCAAACTCTTCTTCTTCTTCTTGGGTTGGCCCTATCCTTGCCTGATGGCATGAAATACCATTGTAACTCTTATTACTTAACAACACACTCACTTTTGCCTTGCCATCTTTCTTGGAGAAATTCTGATAATGGTATTTGTTTTACATATATGTAGGCAGAAGCAGACTAGTTTGCTGCTCCTCAGACCTCAGCTATAGCTTTACAGATTTATAGAATTTATTTATGTGTCTGAGGTAAGTCTGATATTAGAGAACAATGCAGCAGCGGGTGACATGGTGGGACTGCGCCACCCATCTGACCTCCCATCTGGCTGAGTCACTCCAACATACCGGGATGGAGAAGGGGAGGGGCACAGTGGCAATTATGACAACACAGTGCAAATCCACCAGCGGGAGGGAGCACTGGATTGACCTTGCCGCCACCACACCCCTCCTTCTCTCCGTTCCAACATGTTGCAGTGACTCAGCCAAGCGGAGGTCAGGTAAGTGGTGCAGCCCCACTACATCATTTGCTGCTGCAACAATCAAAACATGAAATGCTGTTTATACTGTATTCTATAGGAAGGAAAATAACTCCATATTTATTTCTCCTTGGTTGCCTAAAAGCAGGTTTGTTTTTTGCCAATTATTTTTATTGATTTTCCAAATTGTTACAAATCGAACCAAATTAATTCAATTTAATATGCCTAAAAGGAGGTTGTATCTTGCAGGTTTAGGGATATTCTGTCTTGAGATAAATTGACCAGACAGGGCCAGCCCTGCTTTGAGCCAAGGTGAGCCATTAGGCTTAGGCAACACATTGGAAGGGTTAATGTGAGTCCTGATCCCATTGTCACCCTGGATTGAAACTCAGACAAGGGAGAAACTAAAACAGTCCTGATTCTCTTTCTCCCCCTGCCTCGCTCTCTCATAAGGAATTTAGGAAATGTCCACTGAACAACAATAACAGCAATCATATTGATAATGTAATAACAACAGTCATAGCAGTAAACCTACTGTATCAACTCCTGCCAAAAGCATCTCAGTCATATTGGCATAGATTTCTTCCACTGTAAGTTCTTTACTATTAAGCAGAGTTGTGAGAAGTCCACCATCTACCTCTTTCCCCTGGTCCAAAAGGGACTTTATATCACGTAATTTATTGTCGACATGAATTTGACCTTTGTGATGAAGAAAGAAGAAGGGGGAATGCATTTGTTAATCAGTGAGATTTCATTTCTCAAACTGTTATTTCTCATTTGTCATTTGGTGACAGCAACCAACACAGGGCTTTCATAACAGGTTTAGAGTTGTGTGCTGTTTTTTTTGTAAGCTCATTACACATTGCTTGCTAGAAAACTGTTCTAGCTCTGCTAAACAAAGTGATCTGCTGGGCAAAGCACATAACTACAGCCCCATATAAATTCTGTTATACAGCAAATTATACTCAAAGCGGGGGAAGCGGCATGGCTATTAACACGGCTGAAATATGAGATTTTCTTTTCTTTTTGCTTTCTAGGTAAGGTGCAATGAGAAGTCAGGCTCAGTTGAGATATTCCTCTAAAGTCTCCAAACCATAGTTTGGAAGATGATGAATGGCCTAAAGCAGGCGTGGTGAACCTCATCCCCAAGGTCCGAATGCAGCCCTCTAGGTCTCTCTGCCTGGCCCCTCAGACTCTCCCTGGAGCACACACCCTCTTCTCATGCCCCATCCCTTGCTGGTCCTGCTCTGCGCCTTCCCTGGCTGCTTCTGCCTTGCTGGAATACATCCTTGAACTGCACTAATGCCTTGCTACATTTATTAAGGAAGAGGAAAACATTGCTCTCCAAATTACTGCAAACTTATGAAACCAAAATGATAAAAAAAAAAAAAACTTACTAAATCTGAAGAGTCCATCCCATGATCTACAGAATTCTCTCCAAGGTTTTGGAATAATTGGACGAAGCCATTTGGGAATGGCTCCTGCATACATGGTAGTCTTGAAACTACTGAACATCAACTCCAAAGCTTCAATGTATTCCACAGTGTTCTGGGGGATCTGGTTTTCCAAGCACCCCAGGCGGCACTCATACAGAACAGTTGCCACTCCTACAGAATAAAAATACCTTGGGATTTATTCTTTTCCTTTCCAAAGTAATTCAAAGTGCAGAACTAAAGAAAGCTAGCAAACACCCCCACAACAAAAACCAAAGGCCCAGTCCTATGCACATATCTGGGAGGGAGGCCCATTGTCTCCCATGGGATTAAGCTGCATGGCTATAATATTGTCTGTACATTTACACCAGTGCCGGATTTACGTATAAGCTAAACAAGCTATAGCTTAGGGCCCCACTCTCTTGGGGAAATTGTAATTCACTATTAATATACTTCTTCTTAATTGTATTTCAGTTCAACAATTACTTTGATAAAATACATATTTTGTTACGTGCAAATGGCTTTAGATACCTATTAGGTCCATAAATGACCATATAGCATATATTCAACACTAAAACAGTAATAATTTGTTGTTGACAAAGGACAGCTGGACATATAAAGGGCCCCATTACCTTCAGTAGCTTAGGGCCTCATGAAACCTAAATCCATCCCTGATTTACACACAGCATTTTTTGTGGAGTAAGGCAACATACACATAGCATATGGTGTAATGGTGCAAACACTGAATAATGCACTACATTACACTGAAGAGGAATAATGGTCAGTGCAACTTTATCCATCTGCAGCACAGATGAGCAATATATGTGGACCAATGTATGCCTATTAATGACACCAGCTCCATCCACTGTTGTCCATGTCCATGCAGTCTGTGAGCAGCCATCCAACACCACATGTGCACTTTGCAGGCAAAAAAAGTCAACTACCAGTGATGTACTGTGGAATGTATTGTGAGACAATTATATTGTTCTCCTTAATAGCTGAATACTGCTTATCCAGACATTGTACCTTTGTGTAGAACATAAGTGTGTTCCTTTTGCCAACTTGAGTAATGCAAGAACAGTTGTTGTTGATGATGATGATAATATTAATAATAATAATAATAATAAGCAATAATAATAAGCAATAATGGTTGATGAAACACCAACACAGCCACATCTTCCATTAATTTCTAAGAATGAATGATCAATCTCACCTTCCATTGAATACTTGAAAAAAAGGCTGTTAACATTTGTCACTGTTTCCCCATCTTCTTCTTGATTTCTGAGAATGTGGATTCTCTTAATTAAATCTGCAACAACTTCATTAACTCCTCCTGAGAAAACGGCAACATCTTTGGGTTTTACCATTTTTTGCCTTAGTACACGCCTCATTTTTAGCCACTGTTCCCCTTCTCTGGAAGAAATAACAGTTTAAAATGATCTAAATAATTATTTATGTCAATAAGTAAAAAAGAGAGCATCTCTCATTAGAAAGCCTTAACCAAATGTGTCTATTCTTGAAAGTGTTGTTGCAGGAATTATATTTGTGTGCTGACTATTCAATCATTTAGATTCAACAAGAAGCAGATAGCACATTGCCTTACTGGTTATATATTACATATTTTACAAACTGGTCCAAGTCCAGTTTCAAGATAAATAACCATAAAAAGAGATAGCAGTGCCCTTTAAGTTGCCCATCAACAATTAGCACTTGAAAAGCAGACTGAATAGGCAAACAGTTCACCTGGTCTCAGCTGTCGCTACTATATTGAGATTATATATTTCCATTTGAGACTTGTTTCTAAATGTGTGTTTGTGCTTTAGCATATGCAAACCTGTGTCTTCTTTTGTCCTCTTGTTTTGATAGCTTTTTCTGATTCCTAAGAGGCCACCCTAGAGGTGAGGTGTGCTCACACATGTGAAATTGTGCAGTCTGATCAGATCAGTTAGGATACAATTAAGTCCAGCTGCCTCCCCATTTCCCCCTCCTCCAAAAAAAGGTGCCTAGCACTGTTGTTTGAACAGCGGAGATCTTTGTGTATAATGGAATATATCTGGATCAGTGCTACTGAATTTTGTTATTAATATATATCAAACTAGGCAATGGGGTGTCATAACAACTCACATGTAAATTAATTAGAGGTTTTGAGAGGAATGTGACCCATACCACTCATACCAATTTGATCAGAGTTTGCTTCCCGTCCCCTTTTTCGATGAAATGCATCTAGTCCCTGCTAGCTTCCTTATACTCTTAAGTATATTGAGGGGAGATCTGATGTTAAGCTAGTGGACCTGATGGAGGTCACACTTCTCCTTCACCCCACTGTGCCCTTGGGGTATGTGGGTGGCTGCAGTGGGAAGGAGAGGATCAATAAGCCCCATTTACATAAGAAGTCGTTTAAGCAAGCAAAATGCTGCAAGCAAGATGATACAAGTGGATATTATACTTTAAGTCTAATTATTAAATGTTCGCTTTCTCAGTTGTGCCATGCCATTTCAAATTAAATGTCATTCACTTCAGTGGACTTTAAATATATATAACAGTGGGGTTATTGAAGCCTAACATACAACGGTTTGACTGCATATTAAAAATGGGTGACATTCTGTGTTAGTCAAATACCGACGTTGATGGACTTAAGTTATTGGTTTACTCTGAGAATGACTAACATTCCAATAATTATTATTATTTTTAATTTAACTAACATTGTCACCTTACACATTTACTATGGGGGAAATGGAACATTCCATCTCTAGACTTACATTACATGCATTACAAAAGAAATACAACTGTAGCATTAAGATGTTGCTAACCTTTACTAATGTACAGCCTAGTTCTTACTACATAAAGCACTTAGCTGCTGCAATGTTATCATGTGATAAAAGCAGAAGAATGTCTGTGAGTCATAAAGGGATTGGCTTTCTTTGGAATAAGCACATTGCATCAATAATTACTCTGAATGTTCCCTAAAGGCATTTGCCAACACTCATCCCCATAGGTATATAATCATGCTACAAGCACATTCTTTCAAGAAACGCATTAATCAAAAACAGTTTAAAATGTATCATCAGTGTCTTTTGTGTGAAACCCAAAGATATAAACATTGTTTGGCAACGTAATGCCAAAAATACCATTGCACTCACGCAGATATAAGTCCTGTAGCTCTCCCTCGTAGATCCCTGTATTCCTGCCAGGAATCCATGTCAGCTCGTTGTGGCGCGGATCCTTCTTCCCGAAGAACCTGAGCAACCATGTCTCGATCTGCAATGGATACAACTAGTTTGGGACCAAAATGAGACTTGAAAATTTTTCCATATTCCCGAACGTGCTTCTGCTATGAACGAAAAGTAAATTTCAGATGAATACATTATTCATTCTTACCAGCAAGAAAAAATATATTCATATGGCTATGCAGTTAGAAGTAATGAACTACATTATAGCCTGGTTTCCCAGATTCCCTGGCACCTGAAAAGCTGCTGTTGCAAAACTCAAGGAGCTGAAGCAAAATGGGTTTTAATCTGATTTTAATCTGAGCCCAGGGGTATTCCCCCAGGGCATGGTTCCCTCTTCATAATGCAACATTACAAGTTCTGCCATGGACAAATCTGTATTCTGACCCAGGGAATTAAAAACAATATGTTTGCTTCAGGCATGGTACATAATTTCAAGAACTTGAAGTAAAAGGTCATGTGTGCTTTCTGTTTTGCCCAGTTGTGAAACTTATGAAAATGCTCTCCACCACCCCAGTGGTCAAATATGTTTATTAGAGTTCAGGAGAATGTGTTGTTAGAGCATGCAAACAATATATATTTATAAACGTTATAAGTGTTTGACATAGTCAACATTAGATGTGTCTGAATAATTTTTTACAGTGTGTTAGGATTGGAATAAGAACAGAAAGTTAAGAAATTCCAACAAACCTGAAATGGAACTTTGCCCACGTTTTTAAAGATTTGAAGTGACATTTTATTTATTTTACTTTATAATAAAAAGTTAACAAAGCAGTGTACAATAAGGGAAGATAAAGTATAAAATATGAAAGATTAAGAACTTTATACAGTGGTACCTTGGTTCTCAAATGGAATCCATTTTGGAAACCTGTTCAGCTTCCAAAACATTCAAAAACCGAGGTGCGGCTTTCCATTGGTTACAAGAGCTTCTTGCACTCAGTAGAAGCTGTGTTGCACGTTCAGGTTCCGAAAAACGTTCAGAAATGGAAGCATTTACTTCTGGGTTTTTGGTGTTCAAGAACCGAAATGTACGACAATGGAGGTGTTCCAGAACCGAGGTACCACTGTAAATGGAAGTCTATAAAGCCAGTAATACAATTATACAGTTATTATTCCATAAAATGGCAGGGTAAATGAAAGTCTTCTTAAATAAAAATATCATTACTGGCTGTCTAAATATCAGAATGCTAGGTGTTTCAAAATGTAAATTATTCCAGAGGGCTGGAGCTACAGCTGTAAAAGCCCAGTTTCTAGTGTATGCTAAGCACACATCTGGGACGTGCAGAACTGAATAGTGCTGTTTCCAGGCAGAGATATATATATGAAGAGAAAGAGTCTCTTAGGTAACCTGGTCTCAAACTGTTTAGGGCTTCAAAGGCTAAAAGGAAAACATTGAGGTGAGCTCTGTAGCAAGTTGGCAGCCAGTGCAGCACCCTCAGGACAGGTGCCATATGGTGCTGACTGGCTGTCCCAGTCAACAACCTATCTGCAATATTCTGCTCCAGCTGCAGTTTCTGGACTAAGCTTAAAGGAAGCCCCACATTAAATGCACTGCATTAATCCATCTTCAGGTTGCCAGTGCCAGGACCACAGCGGGCAAGCTTCTTTTCTTAGGCCAGGAAAAGTCATAGCTGTCTAATCAACTAAAGCTGACACAAGGCCACATGCTCTTCAGGTGACACAGGAGACTATACACCGGTAGATCAGGGGTCAGCAACCTTTTTCAGCCATGGGCCAGTCCACCATCCCTCAGACCATGTGGTGGGCCAGACTATATTTTGAGGATATGAAAGAATTCCTATGCCCCACAATTAACCCAGAGATACATTTTAAATAAAAGTACACATTCTACTCATGTAAAAACACCAGGCAGGCCCCACAAATAACCCAAAGATGCATTTTAAATAAAAGAGCACATTCTACTCATGTAAAAACACACTGATTCCCGGACTGTCTGTGGGCTGGATTGAGAAGGAGATTGGGCCTTAGGTTGCCTACCCCTGATATAGATATTCCTTCAGAGGGAATGCAACCCCACCTAGAACAGGGTGCTGACCTATCTCCCAGATACAGAAACCACTCACCCAAAGGGCTTCCACACTGCCGGGTTTTAAACTAAAACATGGATTCACCTAAGTTGTTGTGTGCTCAGAATGAGGTCTGCTCATGCCGTGGAACTCCCATCTCCCTCCATGCTCTGCTCTGGAAGGCTGGGGGAAAAACGCAGAACAGGTTTGGGGGCATGCTAGGGGGCACATGGGCAGAAGAGATGGGGGGAAGTCCCATTGTGAGAATATACTTCCTTCCCCACATGCATACACCACTTAGCACTGTACTGAATTTCTCCGTAGGTTTATTGGCCCTCAACCTGCCTAGCACTGAGCTCTGTGCAGAGCCTGTACTCCTGACTCAGATCTAACAGAGGAATAGCTATATTTGTCTTCAGCATACTGGTAACACTTTGTTCCAAATCCCAACACCTTCATATAGATATTAAACAGCCTTGGGAAATAATATTGCCCTGCAGAACCTCATAGTACAAATTGCAGAGGGGCAAACAGCACTCCTCCAAAGCTACTCTCGGGTACCAACACTGCAATCAGTATGGGATCTACTAAGTGCCCACAACACCATGCTACAAAACCAGTCCAGAAGGATACTGTGGCCAATGGTATCAAAAACTGCTGAGAGATCAAGCAGAAGAAGCAAGAGCATACTCCCCTTCTCCCAATGAAGGTCATACATCAGGACAAACAAGGCCAATTCAGTCCCAAATCCATATCTGAACCCAGACTGAAATTAGATGAAAATAGCTCCATCCAATAACGGCTACAGCTCATCCACCACAACCATTTCAATCTCCTTTCCAAGAAAACACAGACTAGTGGGTTTGTTTCTAGGAACAGCCATGTTAGTATGCAAAATATTCCATTTTTGTTCAGTTCTTTCTTCTGCAATACTTTTAGTTTTCCCATTTCTTGGAAAAATCTATTTATGGTCTATATACTGATTGCCAGAGGGGGGGGGATACGTGCCCTTAAATGTCCCCACCTTACAGCAGCTTTAATCTTTTAAATACATTGCAAAATTATATATAATTTTAGAGGGAAGAAGGCTTATTCATATAGCAATGAATCTCTGCCAGCTGGAGACAACAAGAGGACAATTATGAAAGAAGAGCTGGTGAAAAACATTGGACTATGAAGAATTTTAGAAAGTGCCTTCCCTAGCAGATTATATGACATAAAGATGAAAGATTATACTTTGTTTAATAAATTGTGACTGAACCACTTTATTTCAAAACTGAGCAACAAAGTCTATTTAAAGAAAGAAAAACTAAAGTTGTGCTTGAGAATTCTGAGATTCATCTGGAAATTATGTTCAGCATTCAAGAACTACGGCTTGGATCTTAAACTGCCCTTCTATGAATAGAAAGAACTCTCAACCAAGGAAAGCTTCTGCAGGCAGAGGGAAAGGTGGTGATTTTCACCCATTCCTCCCCCCCCCTCCCATGTTGTTCCTGGAGGTCCCCAGGCCTCCAAGGCATATTTTCAGAGAGCACAGAGGGCTGCAGAAAAAGAACAGAATAAGTGAAAATCACATTACCCAGCATGTGCCAGCTGGAGTATTCTGTGAGAGTTCTGCTCTCATGAGAATTTAGGGATCCAATCTGCTATGGCCTCAGTAGTGCTGCAGATAAGGGCTTTCTTCACCAAAACGAAACAGAAAATCTAAATCTGGCAAATGATTTTTAAAAACCTCCTAATAATCCCAATGACGTTTAAATGCTGTGCTGTGAAATATTGCCTGCTCACTGCGCTCACCAATGTCATACAAGCATTTAATCTTTGTTCAGTCATTAAAACACTGTTTATAATTTATGTCCATCCATCCCGCTAATGTCACATACCACTTCACATGCAAATATATAGATTTTTGGGGGGTGGGAAATTCATTCTCTGCTTTCTTGCTTAACAATGCAGAGAACACATTGCATAGCTATAGCTCTTCTAAATGAAAGATGTTTCTCTTTAACCAAAGCAGAGCTAGGCATAGATGTTGTGGCCTGGCTTAATGTTGGAGTCAGGTTACTGACAAACAGAACCTTCATTGTAAAACCACTCAACTCCCTCCCCCACTTTCACATATGGTGTGATGCATGGAACATTCTGCATGTCAGACTGCATCTTTTAAGTAGCTGCTGTGATTGCTCAAAGGTTTCAGATTATTATTTTTTATTCTATTCACTTACGTTCTTAACAGAGTTTTATTAATTCTTTTACAGAGTTGCATAAGTGTGGTGGTTTGCATAAAACTCTTGAACAAGAAAGCTACACAGTATTACAGACTGAGTCATGTACTTGCTTGCTACCACTTCCTGTAGCTTCCAATAAACTGTAAATGGTTTATTTCCCTACATGGATGTAGAATTGAAACAAAATGTTTGAGTTGATTATTTAATTAGCTATCCCCTTTCTATTGTGCAACCAACAATGTGAAAGGGTGGCTTTTATGTCAATATTTTCAATAAATGCATGGGTGATATAAGGAGTCTAACATGCAGATGCCTTTGTGAAGCCCACAGGCAGGAGTTGAGGGTGTAGCAGCCACTAGTTTTCAGAGCCATGCTTCCTCTGAACTTGAAGGTAATATACAGCAATCATACCAAGTGCTGAGGCCTTGCTGATGAATTGGAACAATTGTCAAATAACAGTAGTATGCTTGTGGAAGACTCTTGAGAGTCCCATGGACTGCAAGAAGATCAAACTGATCCATTCTTAAAGAAATCAGCCCTGAGTGCTCACTGGAAGGACAGACTTTGAAGCTGAGGCGCCAATACTTTGGCCACCTCATGAGAAGAGAAGACTTCCTGGAAAAGACCCTGATGTTGGGAAAGATTGAGGGCACAAGGAGAAGGAGACGACAGAGGACGAGATGGTTGGACAGTGTTCTCGAAGCTACCAGCATGAGTTTGACCAAACTGCAGGAGGCAGTGGAAGACAGGAGTACCTGGCGTGCCCCATGGGGTCACGAAGAGTCGGACACGACTAACTAAACAACAACAAAATGCTTCTGGAAACTGGACCCTCTTTCAGTGATATTTGGTGCTGTTCTTTATTAAGTGTTTGTGAAATAATCTTGATATCCATGCTGAGACCTCTTTAGTGACTTAATGGCATGAGTGGGCTGTTCTTGGTACGGATCAGAACCTACTTATACTACAAATCACACCTTGGATTTGTACTGGACAGGACACTGGAGATCAATACATGGGAAATGTAGTTACAACAACATGGATAAATCCTTACCTGGTGATTAGCTTTATAGTGAATACAGCCTTCTTGGGAGAGAGTAATAGTAGTTAGGATAATCTGCCTATATAAAGGCTAATGGTTTCTTGACTGCTCTCCAGGGAATTTCCTTCAAATCAATATTGCAAGTTGTCCCACTGAACTACTACTCAACTTCTAAAGCAAGCAGATAGTAATGAGCAGTTGACACTATTGTTCCTAGACACACTATCCTACATGCCACAGTTCATGGTCAGGCTGCGCATTATGCTTCATGCATAATAGAAGCTAGGCTTCTTGTTTTTATCTAAATAATTACAGCCAGGGGACAGGAAGGTTATTCCTTCCCTCCCCAGTTGTGACCCTCCAGCAGTTTCTTTTCTTAAAAAGAAAAAAAGGAGTCCCCATTGTTGCCAATTGTCTCCCTGTCTCTTCAGGTTTGATCCCTAATATTCTGTAGAGTTTAAGACAATGAAGAGGTAGGGATGACCAAACACAGACCAGAGCCTGTGTTCTTTTGTGGCAGTGATGGTGATGTGAAAATCTTACTTACCGTATCTATTACCACTGTATCCACAGTGGTCAATCAGCTGAATTTTCCTGGGTAGCTATGGGCCTGTTATATCCAGGTCTCTAATGGACAACAAATCAGCCCTGGTTATCTGCTGTGCTACATTTGCTAAATGTGTTGCAAGAAAAATTGTATGTATACAAGCTGATTTAGATGCTACATTGACGGAGAATAACATTTTAGATGTGTCCTTGCCTTCTTATTACATTTGCAGAATGAGTTTAGTTGTTGAATTTCCTGAGCAGGTAGATTGATATTTGGACCCAAAGTTCCTGCCGTGGAACAGTACCTCTGCTAGTCTGGGGGGGTTTCTTTCTTGACAGTTTTCACCTCTTGAAAACTGGTTCCAGAGGAAGAGGGGATTGAGATGAAGAGAATTGGGAAGGGGGTTTAATTACGAGCCAGCCTTCAATCTACAATTAATGGGCAATGTGACTTAGAATTTGGTAGGTATTTATCACACAAGCTTTTGGATAAGCTTGCTAGGTTGGTTACGGAGACTGTAAATGCCCCTTTTATATGAGCATGTAGGAGGTGGTGGTAGCGGTGATGAAATCTCCTTTTGCAAGTCAGTCCCAGAAGATGTCAGTAAGTTATTTCCCTAAGTTTTCGTATGTCTTTTACTCTCTGGTCCTTCCAGTTCCTTCCCTTCCAGTTCCAGATTTCTTCCATTTCCTTCCCTTATTCAGTGTGTATAAGGTACAACTGAGCAGCAAGACAACAAGATTTGGTGAGATCTCTATATGCTGTTGCCATCCCACTTTATCTTTCTTCCTCATCCAATCCAGGAGCTGCATAAGATCCCACATGGCTTCTAACATGCCTAGAACTTGGATGTAAGTGAACTGGCAAACTAAATCCAGAAAATACTGAACTGATATTCTGAGCGTGTGTTGTAACCTGTCAGGTTTACAATCTGAAATCAATGCATTTGACTACTTAGCCCCCAAGCCAATTCCGAAGTTTTCTTAATTGCATATAAAGACCTGAACAACTCTGGACCAGTATGCCTGAAAAACCAAAATCCTCTCCATTGCGTAGTAAGGGCATTAAGATCAGCCAGCAGTCTTGCCACAGCCTAATGATGATCAGCTTGTGGTAACAAGGAAGCAGACTTTTTCATTGGTGGCACCAGTGTTAGGAAATGCATCCCTTACTTAAATATAAGAGGTCCCATCTGTATTGGTATTCCACTGGTTTTTGAAACATGCTTGTTTACACAAGCATTCCCTTGATCTCTCAAGAGTCTCCTGTTTTAATTACTGTGGTTTTTTAATTGAATATTTTAATTGTGGATTCTTTTAACTGGATTGTTTCATTGTGTGTTTTAATTATGGATATTTCTATTTGATTGATTGCACAGTTGGTTTTTATACTTATAAACCACTAAGAATGCTCTTTTGGCATTAATCCATATAGAAATGAATGAATAACAATTTATTAATGTATTAATAATAATATAACGTTGTGATGCATTTCTTAACTCCTGTTTGCTCCCACCTTTACCTGTGAGCACTAAGATCCACTGAGAATACCCTCTTAAATATATTAGCAGGATATATCATATCTTATCTTTCATTAGCAAGGGAATATGAAAGGACCCCTCAGCGGTTACTCACAACTACAAAACTTCCCAGTATGCAGTATTTGATGGTCAAGGTAGAGAGAGAGAGAGAGAGAGAGAGAGAGAGAGAGAGAGTAATCCATTTTAAAACCTGCTGAGGCCAACCTCCCGAGGAAAATAAAGCAGTCCCACATGTCGAGCAAAACAACCGGTCCCTGGGATGAAAGGCTTAGCGAAGCAGATGTAAAACGTTAGCGCTGTCAAGTGCCAGGAACAGCGTGGATGGCAAATGCACCAAGTCCTTCGGGGCGGGGGTGCAAAATGTGTTTTTGTGTGGTGTCAAAACACTCCTGGCTCCATAGCAACCCTCCTGTTATGCGGCGGGGGGGGGCGGGGAAGGGCTGAGCACAGAACCAGATGTGGGCAAATTAGCAGCCAAGCACCAACCCGAAGCGGGGAGGGGTGGGTGGGGAAGGGATCTTAGCGCTGCCTCTCTTCAAAATCACCCTGCCTCCCCCCCCCACCGCCCATTTCAGGCTGGAAAGCAGACAACTGCTGGTCCCACCACCCTCCACAACCCCACGTCACGTGGGGCTCATCTCCCCGCCAGCATATGGGGCGGCGAACGGAGGAGTGTGGTTCCTTTTGGCTGGGGAGGAAGAGCCCTCGTCGCCCACATTTGGGCACCGGGGAGCTGCGCGAGGATGAGCAGCCGTGGCCTCCCTGCGTCTCCTCCAGCCGCCACCGTTTCGCGCTCTCTTTCAATAGGGAGCGAGGGAGAGGGAAGGAAGGAAGAAAGGAAGGAAGTTCGCCGGGAAACGGGGAGGGTTTCAAAGCGCCCGCCTCCGGCTGAGGGGACGCTTGTGCAGCTCTCTCGCCGGCAGCTCGTGCTGCTGCTGCTCCCCCTCCCCTTTCTCTCTCGTCAACCATATCTATCTATCTTTCTATCTATCTAATCTATAACGTGCATATATACTCAACGTCCCCCCTCCCCCGGGGACCTGTGTAAACGAAGGCGACAAAATGGTCTCTCCCCGGAGCTGAGGAGAAAGGTGCGGGTTTCAGCCCTGCGACCCTGGAGCTCCCTCGTCAGCACCGCGGCCGAGAGCGGTAACCTCACGGACACAGAGACGACGCACGAGGCTGCGTCACGCGCGTCTCCCGCCACGGCGAGACGGTCCTGGGGGGGAATAGTTCGTAATAAAAGCCTTGACCAAAGTCTCGCGCTCAGACATTTCCGACCGCAACACCTCCTTTTCACGTTCTTTTCAGTCCCCTCAGAGCATCTGCCACAAACAAACAAAAAACCACCTCAGAAGTCACGCTTCAGACTTCAAAACTATTTAAATACAGCTAGTTATATTTTCTGCCACCTATTTTCTGACTTGTGGGTAAAGTTATCAGACTCTATATATATATATATATGAGAACGACACACACACCCCTACAATCTCTCTAGGTTGTATCTGCAACCCGATATTTTACAAAAGGGTTCATCATATACTCCTGGAAAACAAAGCAAAGGCTACGTCTTGGGGAAATAACACAAAACTGATTTCATTTTTCTGAATGGGGGACGGGGGGACGGGGCACACACACAGCTGCCCTCCTTGCTTCACAATCAGACGACAAGGGAGCCCTGCGAGGGGAGAGAAATGCGTGTGAAATCTTCCTGTCCCACCACCGTGATTTACTCGCTCTTTTGTTGCCCAATTTCGTCGACCGTCTCCTGCCACGGATCCCCTTCCGCTCAATGGTACCTGGATCTCGTGAATGCGGCTAAAGCCATCCTTCCAGAAAAACTCGACCAGATTGGAGAAGGTCTTAGGTCCGGGCATTTCCCTCAGGCTCCTCACTCTCTGGTGGCTCGGGTGCTGGCAGGCGTCGAGGAGGAGCCCCCGGGCTCCACGGTCCGAAGCTGCCCCCATCTCCTCCTCCTCGTCGTCGTCTTTGTCCTCCGCTCTCGCAGCTGCCTCCTTCTGCCCCTCCAGGGACGGGCTGCCTGAAAGTTTGGGCAGCTGGTGAAGCCTGCTGACAAAAGCCACGCCGCCAACGCAGCTCCTGCGAGGCTCCAGCACCTGCCTGCAGTCCCTTCTCAAGACCTTGGCGAGGAGAGACATTTTCTCTGTCTGCTGCCCTTCAGGGGCTGCCGCCTTTCATTGAGTCGCGGCTCCTCTGTGGGATTTCTCGTCCAGCAGTGCTTCTTCCCCAAACTCTTCGCTGCCTGAGCATCAGTTTACACAGACCATTATTAAAGGCTCCCTCCCCTGAGGCTGGGAAAAGGCGGAGTGGCCTGCCATGAGGGGAAGGAGGCGGCATGTATTCTGTTTCATTTAGGTCAGATGAAATGCCCCACATGAGTGTCTGATCTGAAACTGGTCAACATGCAGGTTTTTCTACTCTCCTCCCCACTGTTTTGGCAAAAAAAAAAAAAGGAGGGGAGGATTTGGCTGTGAGGCGCCTCTTTCTCTTGGTCGGCTTGGTTTCCATGTGTCAGCTAATGTTCAGCCAGATTCCTAAACTGCACAAAGAAGGGCACTCAGTGTGCAGCAGAATAACCAGAGGGGGAACCCTGAGTTATTCTGTACACAGAATGCTGAAAATGTATTCAAAACTGCATAAATGACACATCTTTGCCATGATGTCCTCCACTGATCCTGATAAGTGTGTGCATGCATGCCCTTTGCTTCTTACATATTGCTGGAGTACTATAATAGTATCTTGTAGCTGTCTAACATTTTCCAGTTCAACAGATTTGCTTTACGTCAGACCTGCCGGACATTGCATAACACTCTCGTGCAACAGTATCCATGCCTACCATTCTGGTTTTGTTTACACAGAGAATCATCTAAGTTTCAAACTATATTGTAATCTCTCTTTGAACTTTTCAAAAGTTAAAACCAATGAAAACCGATCAACATCAGTGAGCTCGCAGCTCTGAGAGAACCCGAACAGATTCTTCCCCTCACTTCTCACTGCGTAAGTTTTCTTCTGACTTGCCCAAACGTAGCGCTGTTCTTGGCTGAGTTTCTGTCTTGGCTTTTCCTCTACTCCCGCTCTGCATTGCTATGTAAATTTTAAGTAACAATAAAACATAATTTTCTATAGGATTATCAATATGCCAGCATCAATATTTTCTCCATAACTAGAAACAGTCCTGCTAACACATTCCACAAGGGATACTGATGTTATTTTTAGTCAATAGAGTGCAATATATGTGCTAATGTAGGACATAAAGCAATAGAAAGCCAATTTTAAATTAATTTTATTTGCTTGTCAGTGTTTGGTTTTCCACTTATGTTGCAGACCAGGAGTGGTATCTAAGTCATGCTCAGAGAAAACCCACTGAATGGAAGAAATTCAACATTTTCCTGTTATGAGTTTTCCTATCAGTGCATGCATTTCTGCTTGCCAGATGGAACAATGTCCCCCTCTTTCCCTCACATGCTGTTCTGAGGGTTCTCCCAACTCTGCAGACCTAACTGAGGGAGTGGGAACACGCAGGCAGAAAGCCCTGGAACGCCTTGTGCTGTTTAGTTGAATCTAGCCCAATGGGTGGTATTAAAGTAAATTTTACTGAGAACAGAGTCAACAAACTGAAGCTCAATCCAGATAGACTGAGGCATTGTTAGTGGGCCTAGATCCATCCTAGACCAGATGGAGAGGAAGTTGCTTGCACTTGATGGGGTTACACTTCCTCTGAAGGTGCAAGTGCTTCTGGATCCATTGCTGTTGCTTGTGGGTGGCCTCGGTGGTGCAGAGTACCTGCCTTCAGCTTCAGCTGGTTGCCCAGCAGTGCCCCTATCTAGACCGCAGTAGCCTAACTTCTGCCATCTATGCTCTGATAACCTCTAGATAAGATTACTGCTATGCACGGGGCTGAAGATAGTTTGTAAACTTCAGGCGGTGCAGAATTCAGCAGCCAGGTTGCTCATCAGGGCAAGATGGTTTGAGCATATAACTGGCTTGACTGCACTAGCTGCCAATTAGTTTCCAGGCCCAATTCTGGAAGTGGGTTTTGACCTATAAAGCCTTAAATGGCTCAGGACTACAATACCTCAAGGACCACCTCTCCCCATATGAACCAACCTAGGCCCTGCGATCATCATTGGAGGCCCTTCTTCATGTGCCTCCTCCAGGAGAGGTCCAGAAGGTGGCAACACAAGAACAGGCCTTTTCTGCAGTGGCTCCCCATTTGTGGAATGCTCTCCTAAGGGAAGCACGCTTGGTGCCTTCATTACATATTTTAAGGCACTGTGTGAAAACATTTCTCTGTAACTATGCCTTTGGCTGATTAACATTCTATGTCCTTTTTAATAATAATAATAATAATAATAATAATAATAATAATAATAAAGCCTTCACTTAATGCATATGTATGCTTATATCTCACCAAATATTTTGTTCATCCAGCTCACATTTCCTTTTCTCATTCTCACACTATAACTAAAATTAACTTAGATGATGAGAAAAAGTTTAGATCAATAGCACATATCCTGGTACTGGCAGTAGGAAACTGCCAACATCTATTGCCTGGGAGACAGAACATGGTGGTTTAGCTAAGGAGGAAGAGAAAAATAGTGACACTAGGTGGAATTTTTAAGACTATTGAGAAAGGAGAAACAGCTGTTGGAACATGGTGTTGGGAAAGGCAAGGGATGAGGAAACTTGTTTATCTCAAGCCTTTTGACTGTATGTACATATCAGCTTAGGACATTTGGCCACTTTTGCAGACATGACTTTGTAAAAGTCTTCCCACCTCTTGCACTGAGCTTCAAATAGCCTCACTGAAGTTGCAACTTATAATTCTTTTCTTTTAACACAGCACAATACATTGAAAGTTACACCATACTCTATGCTATACACTGCACTTTATTACACACAATATAAATTTCAGGCACACAGTCCTACTTTTAACAATTTAAATGCCTACACCAAGTAGTTCCCATGATCTCATATTAAAATTGTGCACTTTTCTCCTTTAATTAAAAGAGAAGTCAAAGGACCAGATGTCATTTTGACTTGACTGCTGAGTTCATTTGACATCTTCTCTCTAGGTGGTGGTTGATAAATCTGTATACAGCCGATCTAATTAAACTGAAAGTTACACAGCAGTCAGAAAAAGGCACAAAGACAAACATGAAGAATGACTGTCACTATGAGTCAGGCTAACATTTTCAAGTAAAACAAAGCAAACTTTTCCCCTCTTTTACTTTGGCCAATAGTGAGAGACTGCTTGGAACATAATCAGTCTTCACAAATTAAAAGCTTGTAATAACAGATGCCAAACTTTTCTTTAAAAAATATTTTGGTAAGTGGCAAGTTCAAAGAGTGAGAAAACAATCGCCAGAGCCATCCAGCAATCATTACTCAGTCTCAACTTCTATTGATTTCAAAGAGTTCTGCTTGAGTAGTGACTGAAGGAGTGAGACCTAAAACGAGATACTGTTGTGTGTTTGAAGAGAAAGAAGATACCTTTCTTCCAGGAATTATCCTTAATAATAAATCCTTTTACTTCCCATGGATTTTTTAGCTAGTATGGCATGCTTATTGTTGTTCTTTTATTAGGTCCTAGTCACAGTTGAAAATGCTCTGTGATTCTTCTTTGGGAATGGCTATATAGGCAGGAGACTTGTAGTGGTTTATAAATACACCCCCCCCCCCCATCTTGAAACATCTAACTGCTGACAATAAACCTGCTATAGAACATATACCACCCATTATTTCTATGATCATTCATCAACGTATTTTCGTCAGCTGACAGTACTGTTACAGGAGGATCATATATTGCTAGTTGAAACCTCAAAAGGTTGCATACCGGTATATAATTGTCAACAGTGTTTCACCAGCCCATAGAGCAGACTGGACTCAGACTTGCTGCATGATCCTATCTTTGTACATGCTAGACAGAACAGAAATCACGCCAAATTCCCTTGTACTTGCAGAGCACTAACCACATCACTGGAAAAAGTTACACCACATAGCAATATATTTGGGCTGGTGGAATTGGTGGAACTCTGTTAATGTAAGAGCTGGGTGTGTGGAAGTGGAAAAGTTGAAGGTAGTTGGGATTTTATGTTTGCTTCGGTATCAGTCCCATGACAGTGTAATATTATGTCTCCAAAAAAGATTGCATAAGTTAAAACACTACCACTGGAAAGCAATAGATGATTGCCCCTCCCTTTATTCAAAGCAGCAGACTATAAGATTACAATCAAGACACAATTCTGGTTATATATAAGCTCACACAAAGGAACACAGTTCTGATATATCAAGATATGCAACATGGCTCTTTGCCCAAGTCTTCACAAGTAGAGACTGGTGATGAGGAACTTTGATGATGAGGAACCATGTACAAACAACAAGCACCCAACAGCTAAGGGGAACAGATGAAACCTTCTTATTCTCAGATAACTTACAAGTCCCCTACTTTAGGCTCCAGATAACAACACCTAGCAGACATAGCAATTGTGATAACTATTAATGAGAAAGCAGGGAATTAGCCTGAGATGTGCAGAATGTTAAAAGCATCTCGGTGGTAGCATGTTGTTGTTACTAATTCACCAGCCTAGGTGAGCACCTGCTTACAGGAATCATTTGTTGCAGCCACATTCTTTCATTCATCCATTACCTTTCCTCCAAGGAGCTCCAAGCAGTGTGCATGGGTATTACCATATTAGACTGAGATGGAAATGACTAGCCTAAGGCTACCAAGTGAGCTTCATACCTGTGTTGGACAGTCTCTCATCACAGGTAGGCTTTCAACAAATAAAGAATATTTTTATTTGGTAAATTAGTGTTGCTAAACCATATTTTAAAATGACATAGATTATTTAATTTAAAGATTATGTTTGCTAAGTTTTTGAAGCCTAATTAAACTGGCTGCTGTTGTATGTAATATTTTATGTTGGTTCTTAAAGTTCTATTGCTTTTCCTTTTTTGGTTATATGCACACTAATAAATAAATAAATAAATAAATAAACAAATTCTTATAAAGAAGCAAAAATTAAAAATACAATTCTTAATATAATAATTGTGGCTCGGTTGTGATAGCACCACCTTTAACAACAGCTGCAGCGGGGATGGGGACGATAATTATGAATTATTATTGCACTGAAGGCACCAGCAAGGGGGAGGGGAGAGGTCCCAGCAGCTTAATGTGCTCCCAGGCCTGCTCTGTTCCAATTAAGTGATAATGAATGATAATGAATCCAGCAGTTGGGCTGCATTAAATGGAAAAGGGGAAATCACAAGGTATGCTAGGAAAATTGCCAGAATCTTCGAGTAATCAAACCAATTAACAGAGGTGGCATGGATGTGTGAAATGAAGAATGGGCAAATCCTGGGGCACAAGTACCATAATTCCTTCAATGGGTTTTTCTTAGAATTTTAGGGTTGGAAGGGATCCCAAGAACCATCTAGTCCAACCTCCTGCAATGCAGGAATCTCAACTAAAGCACCCAAGACAGATGGTCATCCAGCTTCTGCTTAGAAACCTCCAAGGAAGGAGAGTCCACAATCTCCTGAGGGAGTCCGTTCCACTGTCGAACAGCTCCTCCTGTCAGAAAGTTCTCCCTGATGTTTAGTCGGAATCTCCTTTCTTGTAACACGAAGCCATTGGTTCGAGTCCAACCCTCCAGAGCAGGAGAAAACAAGCCTGTTCTCTCTTCCATGTGATAGCCATTAAGATATAATTATATTGATCAATTCATACATATTCGAATCCCCGCGACGGAGTGAGGTCCCATTGCTCAGTCCCTGCTCCTGCCCACCTAGCAGTTTGAAAGCACGTCAAAGTGCAAGTAGATAAATAGGTACCGCTCTGGCGGGAAGGTAAACGACGTTTCCGGGCGCTGCTCTGGTTCGCCAGAAGCGGCTTAGTCATGCTGGCCACATACCCGGAAGCTGTACGCCGGCTCCCACAGCCAATAAAGCGAGATGAGTGCCGCAACCCCAGAGTCGGTCTCGACTGGACCTAATGGTCAGCGGTCCCTTTACCTTTTTAATACAACATGCAAACTAGACCACTGTATTATTACAGTCCCGTTTGAATGTCTGCTGCCTCCTCCGACGTTCCATCTTAAGACTGACTGAAACGCAGACTTGATCCATGGCTTTAACATCAGCCAAAATTTTTCACCACCATCCTTTGCTTTTTAAAAACCAATTAACATAATGAGTTCTGGAAAAATTGAAAGCTTGTGTGCTATTTAAGAAGGGTTTGGTTGGCTAAATAGAAGTATCACCCTAATGTGGTTTTAGGAATTTTTCATACAGGCTAACACCTCGTTTGCTTTTTGTAGTTTTAGGCGTCTTCACCTAAAAGATCAGTTTGCAACTTGTCTGCCATCCAACTATTTTTGCCAAATGCATACCCCAAAGTGCTACTTATTTTGTACAATGCAACAGGCAAGAAGAAACATGCAAAATCTTCCATTTTCTTTCCTTCGTTGCAATATTGGTCACTTAAAAACAACACACAAACATGGAAACACAATTTCTTCTCACTCTCCAATATCAAACACTCACTTCAACCTTCAGGACTGCCTTGTTTCAGTAAACCTTGGCCTGGTAAGAACTCTTTGGTCAAACTACATCTGGCCTAAACTCTTACAAATCTGTGACAACTGTTTTCATGAGGTGTCATTTATTTTGTATACAGATTAGGGAAGTACACATTGCATGCTAAGATATAACATAGCCATTATGCCCAGGAATTATTTGGAACAGGAATGGGGAATCACAAGTGGATAGACTACTGCTGTACTCACTCCTGCATGCAGAATCTGGACTCAATGGGCCTTTGACCTGATGCATCAGAACTTCTTAACCTAAACCTGTCAATTTTAAAATAAAAAAATTCCTTCCTGTAGCACCTTAAAGACCAACTAAGTTAGTTCTTGGTATAAGCTTTCGTGTGCATGCACACTTCTTCAGATACACTGAAACAGAAGTTGCCAGATCCTTCTATATAGTGAGAAGGTGGGGAGGGGTATTACTCAGAAGGGTGGTGGGAATGGGAGATTGGCAGGTAGCTGAGATGAGCCTGTTGACGACTCTTAACGACTGTAATAGGTCTTACAGGAAAAGGCAAGGGGTGAGGTGAGAAATGGCTTAGTCATGTATAATGGGATAAGAATCCAATGTCTCTGTGCTACAGGAAGGATTTTTTTTTATTTTGACTATGGCAGACCAACACGGCTACCTATCTGTAACTGTCAATTTTAGTAGAGACACCTATGTATATTTCCAGTTTAATTGTTATAGCAGCCACGTTCTTAGGACTAGAAAGAAGCCACTGTAGAAACTGATCTTGAAGTTTTGTAGAAACCCTATACAGTGGTACCTCGGGTTAAGAACTTAATTCTTTCTGGAGGTCAGTTCTTAACCTGAAACTGTTCTTAACCTGAGGTACCACTTTCGCTAATGGGGCCTCCCACTGCTGCTGCGCCGGAGCCGCACAATTTCTGTTCTCATCCTGAAGCAAAGTTCTTAACCTGAGGTACTATTTCTGGGTTAGTGGAGTCTGTAACCTGAAGCGTCTGTAACCTGAGGTACCACGGTATCTGTTAAGTTTGAACTGATCCACAAGTTATTTGGGAAGTACCTCCATTTCAAAAAGACGCAATGCAGTATGGTATATCTATACAGTGCCTATAGCCCTGGTGTATTAGATCTGGTAACACCAGCCTTTATTTGCACAAAACATAGCAGAGGAAAAATTGCTCCAACAGATGACTGTCCATGGTATATTTAAATCAAGGAGGATTATACTCAAAGACCATCTCAATTTTCGTGTAACCTGTCAGTTTTTATTACTACATCTCCTAACTAAAACACCCATCTCAAATGCTTCTCTGGGATAAAAGGACCATATCATTGGCATAACACGGAACTGAAAATTGTTGGCCGTTGAGCCTGAAAAGGAAATATAAGCATCATGGTTAAGGACCAAAACTGCATAATATGTAATATGGCTCAACACTTCCCAGTCTTAGGTATGTGCAACTCCTCTCATCACTTTTTCTTGGAAGCCTATGGCTAGGGGAAAAACTAGATCAGAAGCATTACATAAGGGTCTGAAATCAATAGGACCACTGTTCTTAGCATGGCTGAGTCTTCACTAAAGGCATCCAATTTGAGGCACCAAGAGGAGTCAGAGGAAAAAGAGACAATGAGATGATTTACGGGTGGTTTTTGTACAGAATATTTTTATTCAGTGCTTTCAAGATATCTGAACCTTTACCGTGTACTTGTTACAAACATATACAAAAATAGTTTCCTCAGCTGAGAATTATTCTGAAGTCATCTTTAAACTGTTAAATAAAAATTGAAAGCATTACCTATGAAATACCACACATAAATAATAAAGGTAAAGTCCATTTGTAAAATACGAGTTTGCTTCACTCATCTATCTCCTCTTTTTACAGGAAGAAGAGATGCATAATGCACTCTCCTTGTACTATTTCCTAAAGCGTTTGAAAAGGGGATGGACGTGTTTATTTGAGGAGGCCCTGCTTCGTGAGGCTTGGTATTCCATGTAAACTGTATCATCTGCTCCAGACATAGAGCTCATTGTGCCATAGTGCCGGGAAACCTAGAAGGAGAGAGGATAAGAATTTAGTAACGTCTACAGTCTAAGGCAGAGCCTGCAACCCTTTTTCACACAGGTGTCTCAAATGAGCAGAGTGTGCCTACACTTGAACTGCCATGTGGGAGCGGAGAGGCTAGGACCAGCAGAAAGTGCAATGTCAGGGTAGCAATGTCTGTTCTACATATGAAACCCCTACATTCATATGATGTGTGAACAAGATTTGTGATAGTTACACACACACACACTTTATTTTCGGAGCTAGGTTGTGTCCCCTCATAATCATTCACCACCTGTATCCTGAAAAAAACTCCCTCCTTTTATTCTTTCTTGCAGGATGGACAGGGATGGGGAAAATAACTTTCTACTTCCTTTCCTCTCATTCATCATGGAAGCCACTACCACTGAAGCAGGTAGAGGCAGGGCCACTTCCCTTGGGCGGTGGGTGTGGTGAGCAGCGTTGAACATTAAATTCCTCTTTGCTCCACATCAAACTTGACAGGCTACCAGGATATCCACTTGCCTGAGATGACTTTGAGCCGTACTCTCCTGCAACCACCTCTTCCTCAGCATCCATATCTGATGCTTGCAAAACCTTTTGGAGAAGCTGCTGCTGATCTTCCTTGGATGAAAACATAAGCTCTTCCTCCTCCATACCTGCAAGTTTAGTGATCACCTGAGACACAGGAAGGAAGAGAGATGTTACATACAGAAATTAACTACACCTCTCATAGTGAAGCTTATGGATGCGGCACTGTACTCAGTCCAGTATACCTGAAGGAGCGTCTCCACCCTCATCGTTCTGCCCGGACACTGAGGTCCAGCGCTGAGGGCCTTCTGGCGGTTCCCTCGCTGCAAGAAGCCAAGTTACAGGGAACCAGGCAGAGGGCCTTCTCGGTAGTGGCGCCCGCCCTGTGGAACGCCCTCCCACCAGATGTCAAAGAGAAAAATAACTACCAAACTTTTAGAAGACATCTGAAGGCAGCCCTGTTTAGGGAAACTTTTAATGTTTAATAGGTTATTGTATTTTAGTGTTTTGTTGGAAGCCGCCCAGAGTGGCTGGGGAAACCCAACCAGATGGGCGGGGTATAAATAATAAATTATTATTAATTATTATTATTATTATTATTATTATTATTATTATTATTATCTGAGGAAATAATGGGCCGGGGTGATACAGTGTTTAGCAGAAGAATCCCTGACTGGGCTGGCTGAGACTGCTGGAAGTTGTAGTACAACATCTGAAGGGCACTATTTTGGCTACCCCTGCGTTACGGAATTGGACTAAGACTGGGGAGTGCCAAAGTTCAGTTTCCCACATAGACATGAAGCCCACTGGGTGATCTAAGGCCTAACCCCCTCCATCCCACTCTCTATTATCCAGCCTATTTGGTAGGATAATAGAGGAGAGCTGTACATGTTGCCTTGAGCTAATTCAAGAAAAGAGCAGGGTGTGTGTGTAATAAATAAATTCGAGTTTGTATCAGTAACAGTGCAACTTATAAACAATTAACTATTAAATAACCAAGGTGAAGCAACATACTTGATGTGATTGTTGTCCCACCTTTATCTCTTTATGAGCAACACAGAACCAGAGGTAATAAAGTTAGTGCAGTGTTACTGTGTTTCTAAGTTGCGGCGTTGTTGATCCACAGAACACTCAGGTGCCAGTCACTGTAAAAAATATTGCAAGTTAATGGGGGACAACATTACCTTAAAGCTGTAGCCTTGATCTACTAGAAACCGTTGACGTTTGGTTGAGTATGCCATTTCTTGAGTGTCCTGGGAGACCAGGGAATAAAAGAAGGCATTGTACTCCTCTGCAACCATTCCTAGAGAAGTAGTAGCACATAAAAGCACGTCAGGATGTCAAGAAACAAACATTTTGTAGTTATCTTATTGCCATGTCAGCAGCCTACGATCACTGATAATCAAGTAAACCACCAGCTGCCAATTCAAAAGCTGCAGTTAGGCAAAGGAAAAGAGCTCCCCTTAGATGGGCAAAAGTCCCAAGTGGTTATTTCAGCTCAAAGCACCCTGGTCTCTCTAAGTCAACTGGGCAGGAGCCAGGTTTCCTTCTGCCACCCTCCATTCAGCGTTTGCAGTAATTGCAGAATCATACCCTTCTGGTGTGTAGTGCACAAAGAATATTTCACATCAACCAACCTATACATGTCATATATGAAATCAGTGGTTTTTTGTTTGTATGTTCTGCATACCCAATATTTCACTTGAGTGGCTAGGATTATATTAGGATATGAGGTACACCAAAGCTATAAACCAAAGACACAATGCTGTTAGAATTCACTCCATAAGATCATGTAAAGCAAGTTAAAATACAACCCTCTACTATAAGCAGTAAAATTCAGCTATTTGGTATTAGCAACTATTCTTATGTTTCATATTTATTCTTGTTTCCTTTCCCCCTAACAATGCCTTCATTTGAAAGAAACACACACATCAATGTAGGCAGGAATTCTTTATTCCATGCAATTACTTCCCATTATCCCTATGCTTAAACACTGGATAATTCTAATCTCCCCCAATCCAATGATATCTGTCAGGAAGAGCACGAGATTCTTAATCTCAGGGAAGTGGGTTTGAGCCCCATGTCGGGTGACAGATTCTTGCACTGCAGGGGGCTATACTAGATGACCCTTGGGGTCCCTTCCAAACCTACGATTCTAAGAGCCGGGTGCCATTACTGCCAGCAGCACACTGCCACATGCATAGAGCCCTTTGCTGGTCAAGGTGTTAAAAATGATCAGCAATGCAGCAGGAAGCATGTTCAATCCTATGCCAAGATCCTAGTACTATGCAACAGACACACCTTAGAACTCTAACACAGCTGCCTTGGAAGTTCAGTAAGAACAATTAGAACAGAGCCCCTTGAGCACAAGGCTTGCGAAAGTGTGTCTTTACAAGACATACAAAATGCTAATGCTAAGTGTCATATGAGGAGCGATTAGGCAAGAAAGACAAAGGGAAAGATGGCCCCCTACTGCAGCACGTTTTAGAACTACCCTTGAATTTTGTTTTAACCTGTGACCTGGAGCTGACAGTGACAAACTAGCACAATGGCAAATTGTACATGCTTAGCCGGCTACATGAGTTGACTTATGTTACTTTCATGCTTGAGTGTCCCATTAAAACAGAAGACTTTCAGGGGCACAGGCCTTGAGTTACCTTTTTTGGCTCTCAGCACTCGACCCAATCGTTGAGCCTCCTGCCTTCGAGACCCGCCGTGGGACGAAATCTGAATGAGGACATTGGCTTCTGGCAAATCAAAGGACGTGTCTCCTACCTACAATACAGAAACAATC
Source organism: Podarcis bocagei (assembly GCF_964188305.1). Classification (NCBI taxonomy): domain Eukaryota; kingdom Metazoa; phylum Chordata; class Lepidosauria; order Squamata; family Lacertidae; genus Podarcis; species Podarcis bocagei. The sequence continues at coordinate 91,049,768 of NC_138125.1, read as the reverse complement.
TCTTAACAAATGTGTTGTTTCCGGCATTGAAAATAAAAACAAACAACTCTTTAACAAGCAACGCGGATTTGTGGGCTACAGTAAATAAATAATTCTGTCAACGTTATAGCCGTTTCACAGGCTGCTCAAAATAAGCTGTGTAACATCCCAAGCCAATTTGGTAACTAACAGATCGCTTTCCATTACCTTTGAAATAAAGATGGTGTTGATTTTGGGGTTGTGTTTGAAATTCTGTAGGATCTGCATTCTTTCTCCCTGTGCTGTAGGCCCATATATATAGGGTCTAAATAGAAAAAAGGACACAAAAAAATGTGATGAACGGGTGTTGCCTTCTGTCCCATGGACTCAGGTATGTGGAACAGGCATTACGAAGACTCAAAAACCATGGGAATTTTAAAATAAATCTGTTCCGCATATTTTCCACATTCCATTCAAAATACAAAAACACTTTGCTTTCCTTGCAGCATTCTTTTCCGACTGCACTGAGGACCCACCCGCCTGAAGATAAACCCATTCTTCCCGACACCCCTTCCAAAGAAATAAATCCAGACAGTTGTAAATGTTATCTGCTTGATGTGTGCCTCCTGACTCAACAAATCAGTGGGCTGAATTTATCTGCTAATCCTACATGAAAGGATAGCAGCAGCTGTTAAAATAAAAAAGGTGTTTTCTTTTGTTAAATTCACTGAGTTAGCACATTAACAGCTGTGTCCTCCCTTCCCCCTTCCCACTCGTGTCCTTGCATAACAAGCTGCCCCTGTGGATTAATTTTTTTCTGGGAGCGTCCCTTTGTGACAGAGTACCCAGGTTGCTGAGCCTAAAGAGCTTGGTCAAGAACTGCAACCAAAGAGACTGTTTAGGCTTTACAGAAGTAAAACCATCTAGGGAGGAAGAAATGTCTTGTTTTCTTGGCCAAAAAGAAAAAGAAAAAGAAGAAGAAGAAACCACACAAAAGAGCAGCCGTATCTTTTTACAAAACCAAAGGAAGAGAGAGAAAAAGGGAAATATACAACACATCTGAGAGAATATATGGATTTCAGTTTCTTGGTAGATTCAGATTCACACAGGCCAGGTTCACATGCAGTGCCAAACAATGCTTAAGGCTATGCAGATTTGTTGTCTCCAGACAATGTATGAGTTGCAAACCATAGAGCTGACCTTGGTTCCAGGTCGTGGTTTGTCTGGAAGAGAGCTAAACCACAAACCATAGTTCAAACAACATACTAAGTGAAACCATAGACTGACATAGTAATCAGATGGCTGGTGAAGGGAGGGAGAACAGTGGCTTCAACCTCTGCTCTTTGCTTGTTCATGCTAAACCATGGCTCGGCTTAGCATGACTTGAGAGTGAGGGCACAGTATCTCCCAGCTACCATGAGCAATTTCCCAGTTTTGTGCAGTAACGAGCACCACTCGACACAGTACTTCTATGGTTCCTTAGACAGCATTTTTGTACCTGTACATTAAACAGTATACCCTGTCCTGAGGCAAAGAGGAAAGGTGATTTGTAACTATAGAAACAAAAAAGCATGTGGTAAAACTTGCTCCCGCATTGCTGTTATGCTTATATTCATCAGCAAATATTGGCAAAGCAACCATCGCTGGGTTGGAAATAATGAACTGGTAAGTTTCAGAATGTAGGTCAATTCAAAACAAACAACTGTAAGCAGCTGCTCTACCAGGTCAGACACCGGTTGTGTTTGGATTTAATGATAGTTTATCATTAAAGGAATCAGCTGAAGTGAAGCTGGGGCTCTTGTGCTTTTGCTCTCCCTCTCCTCTTCCAGCACAATGACAGGCAGGTGGGAAGCTCTCCCTTCCATTTTTTATTAACTGCATCTTGTCATTACGTCCGAACTTGAGCACGCTGTGGTTAATCTTAACTACGGTTTGTGGAATCAAGTCAGCTTCAAATGATGGGTTAGGACCCAAGTTGTCTTGGTCTCAGCTTGTCCATATGCAAAAGCTTCCGTCTCCTCCTCGCAGCTGTGCCAGAAGAGTACGCAATCCAGAGCCTCACCATAACTCACTCCAATAATAATAATAATAAAACCAGTTTTTCTTTACATCTTAATGAAACCAGTTGTACACCTAGCCTAGTATTGTCTGCTTTGATGGTGGCTCTCCAGGGACTTGATTTCTTCTGCATCATCTGGTCCCTGATATTTTTAAGTGGTGATGTCAGCGACTGAATCTGAACTTTCCAAATGTAAAGCATGTTACTATGACTGAACTATGGCCTACACGTATCTAATGTGACTTATTTGAATAAGTTTCCAACTGTCCTCACAATTCTCCACAAAAGATAAACCCCTTTTTAGAAGTCTAGAACAGGAATTTCAACCCGGGAGTAGTTAAAGCAACATTAAACAAGTTCTGTTGCTCTCTCTGAGCCACAGCACTTTTGTCTAGTCAAGCCCCACACCGTTGAACATTTCTTAATAAAAATCTCATTTTGTTCAGTTTAAAGTTTATGTAGGTATCCAGTTCTGCTCCTGCAGAAGAGCCCACAGGGTATGGGGGGTCAGTGTCACAGTTCTGCCAAGAGCTCCAAACGGAAAACTTCCTCTGACAGGGAGCAGAAGTGAGCGGAGGCCTTCGAAGTCTTGGCCTCCAGTCCACTACTCTTAGACTCCATTGCTTTTTGGAAACAAAAGGCCAACACTTGGCCTGAAATCAGGTATTTATCCCACACTTCATGGCCTCCTGGTGCACTTCCTGTGCTGTTGAATTGGTGAAGTACTTTGTGAGGCCCTCAGTTCCTCCAGCCCAGGGGAAGGCACCTTTAAAGGTCCGGACTCTGGCTCTATAGGCCCTGGTACTGTAGGAACTGCCTCAGTGTGCTCCACTCACAAATGGTGTTGGATACAATCTCTTAATTAGAATACAATTTTACATATGATCCAAGATTTGAACCCTTCCTCCTAATATTGCTTCTGCAAATTGTATAGATGTTTATAACACTCTCTTGCTCCCCATCACTATAGTTTGTTTTTTAAGAGGAAGGAGAATTAGCAGAAAAACCAAATGCCATTTTTGACAGCACTGGGAAAAGACTAAGTGAGTCGATGCTGTTCACCATGCCATTTTACTGTGGATATGAAACATATGGGCAACCATAACACATATATTCATGTTTACCCTTCATTCAATACTTACTTGCCCAGCCTAACCGCATACTCCTTCAAAGCAAACACATTGTCGGCAAAGACTATGATTTTGTCATTCCTTCGCTCATGAAACTTAATCAGGAACTGGCAAGCCCTGAATTTGTTTGGGTTCATTGTATAGAGCAATATCCTCTTCTTTGTTTTAATAGCCACATACTCTCTGTAGAACTCAGGAGACATTGGGCACCATACCTATGTTTAAGCCAAATAAAACTAAGTTAGATTCCAGTCAGAATATTTCTGTAAGATATTTCTCAGAAGAGAACTATGATAAAAGTCTATAAGGTTATGCTGTATGATAAAAAAGGATGAAGGGACTACACAGCACCTCAACAAGAGCAGACATTTACAACATAAAAAGGATGTTTGTGAATTTTTTAAAGGACACCTAAAAAGAGGAAGAAAAATTATTCACTGCATCCCCTGGACAACATAACACAATGCATTGTGTCTAAAGCAGCACTTGTAAAAGGGAAATTTGCTCTCTGCTTCACACTGCAGCCCCCCGCACCCCACCCCAAGTCCTTTAGTGAGGGTCAAGAATAGAGAGAGGGAAAATCGGAGAAAATTGGTAGAGGCAGCTTGTTTGGATGGGAGCCAAACCTAGCGTGAGCTGAGGATGGATGACTCACCTGTGCATCCTCTCACACTGCTACCTTTCAACACGTGAAGCAATGCTTAATAAAAATAAGAGAAATGTGTGATGTCACACTCCCACCCCCCAATATGGGGTGGACTACTTTTAGTGATATTTCTAGGTTCGGGTACTTTAAGGCCTCTGGGTCACCCTGCCAGATTATCCAGTATTCTCTTTTTAAAATAAATGTTATTTTCCGTTTTTCAAAAGTTGACAAATACACACCTTACAAACACATACCTCTGATACAATTGCATATTTGACTTCCCACACCCAGTCTTTTGTGGTTCCTTCTCTAATTTAGATTGTATAACACTGCATTTTCTACTTTACTCCATTTTTTTGGTTATTCTTCCATTTATCTTAGTACAATTTTAACTGCTTGGTTTAAATTAATCCTACTAATGAACGTGCCTGTATGCCAGAAATTTTCAAATATTCTAAAATTTTCCCCCACTCTTTAAGATCACCCCCCCCCATTTCTTATTACACCTGCCAGTTTTGCCATTTCAGCATAATCCATCAATTTAATCAGCCGCTCTTCCTTAGTTGGTACAGCATCTTCTTCCCACTTCTGGGCAAATACCATTCTGGCTGCAGTTCATCCAGTATTCTCACCCTTACGAGCAGTAAACCTTGTGCAGCAGTTCCTGCCATCCACATCTCTGGTTTCAAGTTAACAAGAAATAGTTCAACTCACATGCCCCAAACACACCGTTGCCTGATCATGCAATGGGGCGCTGCCCTCTGCTGTTGCTGGGGAGAACTGAGTGTTTCAAAGCAGACTGGTTATTTCACATGGTAAAAATGGGTTAACTCAAAATGCAACTTTCAGAGAGAGGATTTTTATATACTGTCTATTTGCAAGACGAAAGCTCTCTTCAGGCATTCTTCTTCTGAACTAAGCAAACGCTTGGGGGTGGGGAGAGAGACACAGAGATGAATGTATTAGTTTCCCCCCTCCAGCAAATTAAGTAGGAACAGTAGCATACTCATCACTGCTGCCACCCTCCATGGTGCTTTTTTAACTCAGAAGATGAATACCAGAAAAGGGCTTTAGTAAGGCAAATATATATAAAAATCCACTGTAAGCAAACAATTGCTCAAGAGTGCTTAAGACTGTAGTATTTGTAGCATCTTCATTTTTCAGCTGTGTGGCAATAGCTGAAAAGCTAACAGATTTAATACTGGGAAAACTTGCCATGATTTGTGTTAGTCCTGTTTCCTGATTTTAAATTCCATGATAGGGGAAAACTCATTGCAGAATAGGAGCATGGCCATATACCCAATGATAGACATTTCAGAGTTTTAGGTTAGAAAAAAGAAATTGATCTACAGAAAAAGCAATTCTGTGGCTACTCTGAATGTTTAAGAACATAATCAGGAGTCCAGGGAAGAACAACAGCTTTAAGGAACAAGGTATAATTTACCTCAGCACACTGGACTTTTGCAATATAGCCATTGTTCTGCAGCTCCATCCAATTGGCTTCATACAGTTTAGGCCCAATGAGGAAATTCAAGTCTACGATTTTGTCGTCTTCTCTGACGAGAGTAGCTGTCAGCCCAAGCTTGCAATGGGCTTGAACAATGGTCAGAACACGCCTGAACATTTTTGCTGAAGAATCACAGAAGAACAGATTATGCTTTGATTTCAAAATGGGATATTTAGAAAGGCATTCAAGCTGGAGCGCCACATTTATTTTTAGAACTGTGAGTAACATGAAAAGGCTTAGGCAAAAATATGCCTATTTCAAAGAGCCACATTAGATTAGAAATTTTCTTTAACCAGGTGGGTTTAGTCTTATTTTTTATGCTCTACAAGCATTAATCAAATCAAAAGTAAGCAGCCTCTTTATAATTTTTGAAGTTGAGAAAACTAGGGACAACCTACAAGATGGGAATTAAATCTGCTATGCTTAGAATTCCAGGCTGCAATTCTATATATACTTCCCTGACTGTAAGTCTGTTAAACTTAGTAGGATACTTCCAAGTAAATATACAGAGACCACATCCTTAGTATATTAATTGCTTAATAAAAGAAGAATTCCCAGTTGCAAAATCATATCATATTTCGGGGAGGAGGGAGTCCATCCTAGTATGGAAAGGCGAGCACATTATAATTTTTAAAATAAACAGAACAATATTAAATTTCGTAAGAAAAAGTATGCTTTTTAAATTGTATTTTTCAGGGGGGTTTGAAGACCCAATATTTTTGGTGAGATGGTTTGTGATTCCACCCACCCCTAGTCCCGCATTTTAGAGATGAAATCTCCAAGTTTTGCAATAAGTTTAGCCCATGTCTAAATCTAAATGTCATATAGTGAATCATACTGGGTTTTCACTCCCTCTCCGCTTAAGAATAATGAAAAGAGAGGCTACAAAGCAATCGTAGTCAAGTAGTAGGTATTACAAAAAATGCAGCTCCTACTTGTTTTGAGAAAGCTCACAAAGCAGTTTTAAGGGCAACTAGCAGCACTGAAATATGCTCCACCCATGTTAGGGTTCCGAAACATGTATTAATTTTTGAAGTCAGATGACAGCACACGTCAAAATTACAGAATGAAATAACTGGGAATGCCCTAGTTCAGTACAGCCTTACCTTGGACCCTGAACGCCCTGGAACTTGGACGTTTTGGCTCCCGAACACCGCAAAAATGGAAGTGAGTGTTCTGGTTTGGGAACATTCTTTCGGAACCCAAACATCCGGCAGGGCTTCTGCAGCTTCCGATTGGCTGCAGGAGTTTCCTGCAGCCAATCGGAAGCCACACTTTGGTTTCCAAACGTTTTGGAAGTCGAACAGACTTCTGGAACAGATTCCATTCGACTTCCAAGGTACGACTGTAGTGCTGGATTTAAGACTGGGGCAAATGGGATTGTTCACAGACATGGACACGGCTTGTTTACCAGGGATGGTGTGCACTTCGTCGAGGATCATAAGGCCCCACTCTTGACTCTTCAGCCATTCCATTACTTTTTCTGCCTCCCACGACCTCTTTGTTGTGTGCCCCAACATGGAGTAAGTGCTGATAGCGATGGAGCAGCCAATTGGCTTGTCTTTGGCATCAGAAGTAAATCGGCAGATCTGGCTGTCGTCTATGGTGGACCACATTTTGAACTGGGCTTTCCACTGCTCTACAGAGACGGCGGAATTGCCCAGAATCAGGCACCGCTTGCGGACCGTGGAAGCAGCTGTGACTCCTACAAGTGACTTGCCAGCACCTGCAGTGGACAAAAAGACGGGAAGTTGTCAAAAATGTGCCTAAAATGCACCACAGGTCGAGGTGCGGAAGGATCCAGAATAGAAAGCGCACAAGACCCCAGAGAGCTGCATTCTATCGAGAGAACATCTAATAAAGTGGTCATATGAAAAAGCACTTGTGATGCATGTCCTGCCTGTCACACAAATATGGAAAAGTTTAACTGGCACATCTGACCCAGGTAACACTCTCAAGACAAATGTAGATGCAAGCTGAGTAAGTCGGATAAGCTGTTCCAAGAGGAATGAAAAGAGACATTACAAGCACAAGAAATATATATCCATAAAAGTTCAGATTAGTGATTGCTTTCCGGCAAAATAAACACTCTCATATGTGTGACGAAGCCTAAGCCAAAATCAGAGAATTTGAGAAAGCTTTTTAACTTAAACCCAGCCAACTCACCGCAAGGCAGGACAATAACACCGGATCTAGCACGGCCATTCCCAAACATTTTTCTCAAACTCTTCTCCTGGTATGGTCGGAGGACAGCTGTTGGCTTCAAGTCTATATTAATATCAGGATTCACCGAATCATTTCTGAAGTCATATTCAGCCAGTAGAGGGTATTCCAGATGGATACATCGCTTCTGAAGCTCTTCAATCATTTCCTTAAAAAAGAAGCAGGGGCAAAATCTTTTTTCTCATTTTGCTACTCTGCTATTTGCTGGGAGCTTCAGCTACAATCTTCCTGTAAGGCTTGAAAGAAGAATGTCAGGTTGCTATATCTGAAGCTTTTAATGTTTGACTGTGTGTTTGGTGCTCTAGGGCGGCCCATCAAGATGGAGGGGAATTATTATTAGTTAGCACACAAACACACACACACATGCTGCAACGCTTTGGGTATCATGGACAAATCCGAAAATGTTTCTCACATTTTATGAGCCACAACAAGAAAATCAATTCTCTCTTTTTAAAAATCACTCCTATGCTTTAATTTTCTAGCATATGTTTACATTTATATACTTGATTGATGTTTAGAGCTCCAGCTGATGGGGATGCAGAAAGCACTTACTACAGTTTTAATATCTAACCTTCACCCTGATCAACTTCTCAGGCTGAGTGCACACGAACATAAGGTAGCTTGTACCCGACGCTACTCAGGTTATTCAGGAGGAAATTCCTAATATGCCCTTGAAACCAGAATAGTGAACAGTATGGCCAGTGGTTAGGGATCATAGAAGTTGTAGTCCAGCAACACCTGGAGGGCCACAGGTTCCCTATCCCTGCTTGTGAAGGATCACACTCACTGAAGTCATGAGCTCAATCCAGAACTATTCTCAGCTCTGCCTTCCCAATGGTACAGATAGCCATACAATTTCTATTCTATTTCTGTGGAAGGGAAGAGCAGCCACTATTAATGTTCACAGACCAAACTAAGCATGAATTAGGATATTCTCTTTGGAACAGAATGTGTAGCCTTGGTTCTTCCTCTGTATACTGTTGAAAGACCATTCAATATACTTTGCTGTGCTAAACTTAAGTTAACAGTTTGCATTAACATGGCCAAGAGCCACTTCACCCTATCAGCTGCCGACAAATCATCATACTACAATAGAAATCAGTTTCTAAGGAACATTTGGTCTTACTGGTTTAAAGGACATTGTTCTGCGGTCACACAAAACTGCCAAGGCAGTTAGCTGAAGTATGGCATGCAAAACTGAAGATCACTGAAGGACCCACAGATACAACTGAGCCTGGGAGGAAGGAAAATGGCTCTTCAAACTAAGCAGCAAAGGGCTGACAACAACCATGGAGAACCATGTCCTGCCAAGTCATACTGTTACTGCAAAACTGAATTAATCCATATTCAATATGCTGTGGCTAGGGTACTCCTCAATGGGGGTGCCATCAAATTTATGGGGGGGGGTTGGTTTTTTTTTTACCTGTTTCACTTCAAAAGACACAGTCTGGGTTTCCTCCTCCTCCTCTTCATCCTTATCCATTTGTTCGTAAAACTCAAATAAGTCAGCAGGAACACCTGGTTTACCCTGAGCATCTGTCCCTTGCGACGTCGAAGGGCCACTGCCCCCTTCACTAGACTTGGCAATCTAGAACAGAAATTCATCAGGCTAGAGGAAAAGGGGGCTAGAAAGAGGCTTAAGTTCTATCAATTAGCTGCTGAGGACCTTGTAAAAGACAACTAAGTAGACAAGTTGTACTCCAATACAAGCTGCAAATAAGCAGGAGCCCCACATCACTGCCATACAGCAGTGAGGACAGCTGGCAGAAGAAGAGAAGTAGAGTGTCCCAGCGAAACATGTAACCGACATGCCTCATGGCCATCTCTGATACCTCCAATGGAGTGTGAACCCCAATGGGATGAGTACAGCAGGAAGGTAAGCTTTTCTACAGCTTCTAGTCAAGAAAGAAGGGGCCATATTACATAAAAAGGTGGTCCAGAATCTCAACGTACAGCTGATTTACTCGTGAATGTTTCAGTGATGAGTTCAGTTTCTTCCCCTTCTGCATTCCTCAGCCGGCAGTCTCTAATAACCGGGTCCTGGAGAAGCTGCTGAATGACTTCAGGATGGGTGCTTTCTACAAAATACCTAGGAAGTAGAGAAAAGGAGAGGGAATTCTATAGATTTCACAAATGTTAGCAACATCTACCACCATTTTACAGAAGGTCTGCCTCCACGGGGCATGTTGCTCCTCTGTATGGCACACTTTGCTAGGATGCTATGTCATATACTTCTAGGAGAACTGTGAAGTAATGGCACAGTTAATACTTGACGACAGTTTTAAAAGAGGCAGTGTCTTAAGAACATTGCTTCTCCAATCACACCGCTTTCTGCAATGGCATTCTATAACAGAACATAATTCACTCAAGCAGCACCCCAGCTGAAACAAAGTAATCAGCTCTTATTTGGGATTTGGGAATGGGTTGGGAAATAATCCCCTGCAACTCAAAAAGCAAACACCTGCTTACCTGTTGTGCTTCAGGACCAGCTTTACCTTCCCATAGCTGACCGTACAAAGCTGCAAAACAATAATATGCATTGGAAACAACTTCTGAAGAAATTCAATTTGCATTATACACATGGCGAGAGTAATGTTGCAACTTAATTCACAAGATCACCAACAAGGCAGGCTACATGGTCAAGTTGCCTGAAACATGAAAAAGAACAAAGGTCTCACATTTTCAAAAAGTTAGTTTAGACCAGGGCTTCCCAAACTTGGGTCTCCTGCTGCTGTTGGGCTACAACTCCCATCATCCCTAGCTAGCAGGACCAATGGTCAGGGATGATGAGAACTGTAGTCTAAAAACAGCAGGGAACTGGAAACCCTGGCTTAGACCATAGGCAGCCAGGCCCTCTCATCCTCAACCATCGGCCATACTGGCAGCAGCTGAAGGGAGTTGTTGAACAACATCTGGAGGGCACCATGTTGGCTCCTGGAGATTTAGACAACTCCCACGGCCACATGAATCCTGCGCATCACACAGCAGGTTGCCCCAACTTCATTCCATGCCATGGCACCTACTGGCAACAAGGCAGTGCTCACTATGTGAAGGATAGAATGCACATGAGAAGTTCTCCTAAATGTTATGCCCAGGGGTGGAAGACAGACACCATGGCTTAGCCCCATGATAACCTGATAACAAAGATCTGCTCTCAGCTTTGACCAGAACTAGCTTGCAAAATCCTGGCCGAGATTCGCAGCAGCAAGTGGCTGTGCTTTTGCAGCATCCATAGAACATTGCTCCACTGAGCTACCTATCCACTTCTTCATGATGCCCGATCCTCAGTGTTTAGCTTCCTCCTTCTTTTCGCTGCTGTGCCCCACTTAAACTTTGGGACTGGCAAGTCTCCACCACTCATCTATTGAAGATCATGTTAAGTTGTGCACCGATGTTCTTGGGCAGCTCCAAGCACAGCAACGACTGCTGTTGTGTTGTTGTTGTTATATTATTAGTTTTAAAGTAAAACAAGCTGACAATGATTAACTGCTTACCTTGATAAACTGAACGATCCCATCTGGCACTCCAGTCTTACTTAGCTTCTGCAAATATTCGGTGATATCACTCGTTTGCAAGCCCACACTGACAGCAGCATAGAGGGAGTAAGCCGTCAACTTGTATTCATGGACATGGGTGGGTCGGCAAACAGGCTCAGCGATGGCGACTAGAAAATCCTGGGCATACTTGTAAACAGGTGAAAAGGCCTCGAGGAAAATATGGCCATCAGGGGCCTACAAAAAAGGCAAGCATCAATGGTAATAATACTTTTTATTATCTGCATGCTCATCATTATTAAAAGAATTTATTTCCCACCCTCTTTTTTGAGAATACCAAGGCAGTTCACCAACAAATAAACCCAATGGCAAGGTAAGAAGTATAAATCTGAATATTAAAAAAAACTATCCGTAATTAAAATTCATAATAAAACAATTTCACCCAAAGCCAATTGTGTAGTGGTTGGAGCAGGAATGGAAAGACCCAGGTTCAAATGCCACGAAGCTTCACTTTGGGTGATTTGGGGCCACTATATACTGATGGCCTAGCCTACCTCACATGGTTGTTGTAAGGGCAAATGCGTGTTGTAAGCATCCATGCATGCTACCCCGAGCTGTGAGCTCCTTGGAAGAAGGGGGAGGGGGGAATGCCATCACTTAAAAAGAACTTAAAGGGTAACTTTTAAAGGCACATATATTATTCCAATCCATGAGTATAGGTTGGGACAGTTCAAGTCAGTGCAAGAGCATAATAGAAGAAGCACACGGGCTGCAATCTCCTCTCTGGGAACCTCTGTGTTCACACTAAGCCATAGTTTGGCTCAACATCACATGCAAACCAGCTCAATATATCCAAATACTCTGATACATTTCCTTTGCCGAAACATGAGCATTCCAAGTTCATGGAACTTACCACCCACAAGGGGCGTGAGGAATGATCAGCCTTTAAGAGCATCTGGTTCCTGTAGTCTTTCGCTCCATATTCATCTATTTTGTTTGAGGAATCTTCCACTTGCTTCCCTGCTGCCGAGGGAACTGCTTCCTGGGAATCTTTGCCTGAGATATCATATTCTTCTTCATCTTCTTCCTCATAGTGTCGTTTCTTAGATTTCTTCTTATCTGAAAACCAAGGCCCAAGAGGTTTAAAACACACCCGCAACTCAGAAAACGTTTTCCTGCTAAACAAATCACAGGCGCTGAATTTTACAATACTACACTGTCTGTAGAGAAACCCATATGGAACCTCTCTGCCCTCAGATCCAACCAGGCCTGACAGGGGTCCTAATTTGACTGGGAAGGCTTTCCCACAAACTATGCCCAGCTACCGGCCCCCACCTGACAGAATACGTGGAGCAGATTTAGCTGTTCCAGGGCAACTATTAGGACCAGACTTCCCTCACTCTGCATTCGCTTTTCTGTCTCATTGAGAAGGCTATAGGATACAATCAGCCTTTCCTGTTATTAGGGCAAAATTAGATTCCCTACAATGAAAATATTTGTAGCAAATGAATGTATAGCAAATAGTATCACATTCACATTCTGAACGTGACTGTATAGCCTTAATGTGTTTCATACTATTATTTTCTACATTCCAAGTAATGTCCATGTAAAAAAACCCAGAGCAAGAGATAAGACCCAAAACAGAGTGACGTACCCGATCGACAACCGGACACTCATTTGCTTTAAAAATGGAAGTAAAATGTGCTTGCATGCTAAGCACTGATAATGTGTTTTCCTTCAAATGCACATATGTCTGCTTACAACTTCCATGGACTAATACGTCTCTGAAAGTCATGCCTGACAAGAGTTTTTAAAAAAATAATTAGCAAGAGGCACAGACCGGGTTGTTTACACCGCCAACGCACAGTATGGAGAGAGAAGTATTCATTGGGCAGCAAGAGGAGTACCAGGTCAAATAAACCAAGACAAATTGGCCCTCTAAAGCAGGAGTGTCAAACTCAAACACATCACTGAAGGACCAAGCTTCCAATCCGGCCAATTCTAAGGAGTCACACTCCAAACATTCCACCAGTGTTGCTCCAAAGATCTGTTCTCTCCATGCTCCTTGACGGCTATATTACTAATTTAAATGAACTCTAGAAGAGGCTAATGTTGAGACATTCAGTCAGCCCATTCACCCTAAGCTTCCAAATTCTTTAGACATGAGGCTCTCTGGAGCCTTAGAAAGGCTCTCCAGTCTTCTTAACTGTAAGGGGTTGATGATAAAAACCTGGGAACTCCCTGCTGGAAGGGCCTGCATTTTATCACTGAACTCTAACTGCCAGTTCCAATCTTCGATTTGGGCCCCTAGCACATAGGTGCATGGAGAGATTCTTTTTATTCACTGTTTTGAAAAGCAGTAGGCAACACGTGACTAAGGAGAGCTGAATTTTCAAACCGATAAGCTATGCTTAAAAACACAAAGTGAATAAAACATGGCTCGGGAGCAAGTATAGCTAATCGGCCTGCCTAACTGTAGATACCGATTTTGTAGCTGCCAGAAAAAAAGACGCCTTTTTACAGCTGCGTTCCCCAAAAGAGGAATGTGTTGAAAAAGACAGAGGCGCCTAAGATATTAAAAGCTCTCTTTTATTTATCCCGTCATGCATCCTACAGTTCAAAAGCGGTAAGGTAATCAAACCCTCCCCAACGAAAGAAAACAGTAGGGACCCCCGAGGGCTTCCAGGGTTTGGAAATCTCCCTTGCTAGGGATGGGTGGGGAATGAGATCCCTGAGGACCACTCGGTCGGGACGATCTCCCTGGGCTCCGCTCCCCTTGCAAAGGAAAGGGCTGCCTCTCCGGCTCCTCACCTCGCTCCTTCTTGCCCATCGGGACGCGGCTTCGGCAGAGTGCGCAACGCCGCTTTCACGCCTCCCTTCCGCGTCCCTTCCCATTCGCCCCGCCGCTTCCGGAGCAGGACAGGGAGCGAATCCGGTTTCTCTCCGCCTCCATAACATGGCCGATCTGCGGGGGGGGGGGGGGACGACGACAGGAACGGGGGGGTTGCGCGGGAGGGAAAGAGGCGTGCGCCCCCAGGGCTAAAGTTCCCGCGATGGAGCCTCTTTCAGCCTGGAGCCGCTTTCCCAAGTGCCCAGGAAAGAGGCGGATTTGCCGGGGAGCGCAGCAGGGCCGGCCGTTTGGCAGAAAGGAGGTCGCTGACCGTCGGGTGTCGTAGAATCGTAGAGTTGGAAAGGTACCCCGAGGGTCTTTAGTCCAGCCCTCTTGCAATGCAGGAATCTAAGCTGAAGCATCCACGACAGATGCAGTAAAGAGCAGCCCAGAGATTTGTGGCACCTCGCAGGCTAACAGATTTATTAGGCAGCCTAAGCATCCGTGGGCTAGCCAGTGCCGGATTTACGTATAAGCTAAACAAGCTATAGCTTAGGGCCCCACTCTCTTGGGGCCCCCCAAAAAATTAAAGGAAAAGAACACCTGGATGTACATTTCCAAAATATAAGATAAAAAGCAAATAAAATAAAACCTACGTACAGCAACAGTGTTTTGTGTAGTCTCCTATGGTGTAAGTAATGGGCCCCGCCTGCTAGTCTGCTCCCTAAAATATCACTGGCTTGCTCATTTCTGTATATAGGGTGCCTACATTTTGTATGTCCAAATGGCTTTAGATACCTTATTAGGTCCATAAATTACCATATAGCATATATTCAACACAAAAAAACAGTGACAATTTGTTGTTGACAAAAGACAGCTGGACATATAAAGGGCCCCATTACCTTCAGTAGCTTAGGGCCTCATCAAACCTAAATCCGGCCCTGGATAGTCCACTTGATCAGGTACCTGCCATGTGTGCATGCCTCTCATAAAGAAAGGGGCCAGGAAGGAACTAAGTGCAGGGACAATTAGCTGATTGGCAATGGTTGTTCGAGAAACAAACAATAAAACACACCACATGTGAGTTGTTAAATTCAGGCATGCAGGCACTGAGTGCATGAGCCCTGCTGGATCTAGTGCGGCATCCTGCTCACAATAGCTGCCTGGATGCCTTTGGGAAGTCCGCCAACGGGACCTGCGTAAAATAGCCCTCTCCCCCCGCTTGATTCCCAGCAACTGGCATACAGAGGTTCAACATAAGCCTTCACTTCCACGAGTTTGTCCAATCCTCCTTTAAATCCATCCAAGTTGGGGAACTTGGGTTTCGTACCATCTTTTCCACCTAACACTTCTCAGTTGAGGCGGCTTACATAGTTTAGCTGCAAGACTTCAAAGCAATGTACTCACATGCATGAAGATGCATGTTCAGACCCTATGTAAGCTGCATGGGGGCTGGAGTGTGTGTCCACATTTATAGGCTTGTGCATGTTAATAATATATGGTGGTGCCATTGGCCTGAGCTATTTGACTATAGGTAATAAGTCTAAAACATTGGTTTTATTTGTATAAACATTTGTCTGCTTTGGATTGTTTAACATGTTTTGCCCTGCGTAAGAAGTACACAAAGCGTAATAGATGTTCTGCATCGTTACATTTTTCATGTTTTTGTAAGTAAACCTAGACAAGGAGGATGATTTATTGGTGGTGGCACCCTCCATTTGGAATGCCCTCTCCTGGGTGGCTCAAAAGGTTGAGACAGTAACCAGCTTTAAACAACTGTTACCAAGACATGCTTACCCAAGCTTTCGCTCATTTCTAATTCTTAAACTTTTTCTTTCTTGTGCACTACTCAAGTTATACCTATGATATAGTTCTACAGTACTCAGTTTTTACTTCTAAAAATTTATTTGATGGTGTTGTATTTTTATATGATTTTATATTCACCTTCCCCCTACTCCCTTAATTATATTTCATGTAAATGTATAGATTTCTTTTTATATTGAGAGGTATACCAATTTTACCAATCAATAATCAGTTAGGTGGCTGTTTTAGTACTATGAACACTGGGGTGGGGAAAGCAATATAGAAATTATATATGAACACCCAACACTACCTGCAAGTTGTATAGTGCTGCATAGTAGATACAATAATGAAGCTACAGTGCTAAACACATTAAGGAGTAAGCCCCAGAGGACACAGAGTGGTTTACTTCTAGGTAAAGCATGCACTGGATTTCACCAACCTACCCTGCAGTGTTGTAATAATTATTGAAATGCTGTATATGAAACCCTGTCAGTACATTAAGGATAATTTCCAGCTATGTCATAGCTCAATTGAAATCTGAAATAAACTGAAACTGAATTGTCCATTTAATTCCACTGGGTCTACTCCAAGCATGACTTGTTGGGTATCACTCCGAAGCATTATGTAAATACCAAGTATTAATGCACTTAGAAAAGACAAAAAACAAAGTGGAAATAAATATTTGTTTTATTAACACTTAGAAGTGCCATTCTCTATAGTCATTCCATAAGCTCATAAGGTTACATCCAGTAAACCTTTGCACCATAACCTTTCCAAAATTAACTTGGAAGAAAAAAAACAACCTCCAATCTTTCATCGTATTAATTCTTGCAGGTCCTCATGCACAATCATCCTACACGAAGATGTGTACCACCAATATACAAATTTCATAAAACAGAAGTAATTTGGTCAAACACAGAATATAAACATGGCTTCTTTTTATAATCGATAAAAAACCCAAATAAAATAAAAGCTATTTACCAGCAAAAAAATGACAGGTAAATACATAGTTGTTGTTGTTTTAAAAAAATCAAAATGCTTTTATACATTTTGTACAAGCACACTTTTGAGACTATGACAAGGTCAAAATGTGCATGAACAATGGAACATACCACACCATATCAGGCTATTAGTAGGCTCTTTAAAAAAAGAAAGAGAGAATACCACTTTTCCTAACTGTTGGTTTTTGATATCCACCAGTGTGCTACGGTATTTACCCAACATGAGAATTTTTTTGTTGGCAAGTCTTAAGAATCATACAAATAATCTTTCAAGCCATGAACTAGGCTGGCAAATTTATGTATTACTTGGTATTCTGCTAGTACCTTCAACATGCTTTATTTTTCCCCAGTACCAGAAAATAAGGAAAGCGTTAAGATCAAGAGGGAAACATTACATTCAATGTAACAAAAAAGAACAGGCAATAAAAACATCTGACTTTTCTAAGATTGGTTTTGTGTCTCAATTTTCTCAAGCAGCTCTAAATTGAAAGATTGCCTTCAGCTTTTCAGAACAGTACTATTATTCTCTGTATCACAGAAACATTTTTAGCTCTTAAAAAAAAGAGAGAGAAACCTTACAAGACAAACCATACCATTATCCAGCCAGAGTGTTTTAATATACAATTCATGTCTAATTTTGGAAATACAAATACATTTTGAATGGTTAAAAACAAAAAATAAAATATTTTCTGAACATCAGCCAGCTGAAAATATATTTATCTAGTAAATTATCTCTCAAAGCTTTTATATATTCATCTAACTAAATGCAGTACCTTTAAAAAACAATTTTTTAAAAAACATGTAGAAATGAAACTGGAATAGGTCTGTGGAAACAGGACAGACAGTACATAGAAGGCATTTTTATGTACCCTATATTTGGAAAGTTCTTAGACACACTTACCACAATCCAAACTCCGCAGAGGATCTGACACATATTTGAAGCTCTATTAAGCAGTGGCTTCCCTGTTCCTGTTCACGCCATGCTTCTGAGAAGCTGGGTGTGTGCACTCTGCACATCAGTGAAAAAGCATTTGGAATCTGGCTAGCCTTCCAGCAAAAAAATGGGCAAGCAATCAGAAATGCACTAGCTACATGATGTTGGATGGTGGTCAACTTGACCATATTTGACTAGTCAACTGGCAGGTGCCCCAAATAGCATGGAGTGAACTGGGAAGTCCCTATTCACACAGAGTTCAGTATCTGTGTCAAAGCTCTGCAGGTACAACCAAGTTGCTGGATTTGGAGTATTGTGGGGGAACTAGTAAGCAAAGCTAATGTCCTGAGTTCCTCAACCAAGGTAAAGCCAGAAGTGGACACGCATTTATACGGAATCTAAAAATCCTCATTCAAAACAGTAGTACATTGCACACATACATAATCCGCATACACTCCATAACAGTTGGTCAGAGTATTAAAACAGTGTACAAATTAAACAATTTCAAAAAATGTGCAAAAAAGTTAACATTGATAGAAAAAAACACCGTTGTGTACATACATTACAAACTGTGCCCAGCATTCAAACAGAGAGTAAAAACATTTACAGAGAAACCAAGGGATTAAATAGAGAATTTGACAGCTGCATAAAAAAATCTACATTAGATCCAAAGGGTAGATATACATCATCATCATCATCATTATTATCATTATTATTATGAGCTTTTTTAAAAGCAAAAGTCTGCTTTAACCAACATCTCTTCCCCATAACTTACAGTGACATTTTCTTAAGAAAATGGTGCAAGGTACAGATGGCAAGCTGAGCACGTTTGGGTTGCAATTAATAAAGTTTCCACTTTTGGACAAACATTATCAAGCTTTAAAATTGTGATACTAACAAATAGCAAGCCACGTGAAATTTAGACAGATTACATACCCTGTTCCAAAAAGAAAGCACAAACCTTTTATTTTAGGTCATGATCATGTGCCCATTGTGTGTGGGGGTGTGTGGTGGTATTCAAAACTGGGGCAATCCTTTTTAAAAACAGAGTTTGTGAGTAGTTCAACCTCTGATATTAAACTAGTCTGTAAATTTGTTCAGTGTCTGACAGCCTAGGAGGGGTCTCAGGAGGGAGACATCCTTTACCAACAGGGTTTGAACGCATTACAGTCAAATAGCCAGAGAGAATTTCAGTAACCTTTTGTAGTTATTCCTTTCTTATTAAGGAGAGAGGAGGTCAAATCCATTAAAATATATGTATATTAAAATAACCCTTCTTCCTATACAAGACCCCTTTCACCTGACTCCAACTACTTCCAATAGCATTAGTTGTGTCAAGTACTCTTATTTTAGAAATGCAGAAAAAGTTGGCATACGCAAGATAAATGAATAAAATGCTTTTGATGCTAAGTTTCTCAGTAACCAGCAGTTTAGAAATCTTAAGTCCTGCTCACTTGGATGCATGTCTGACTTACACCGAACCAAGATAGCCAAGGGAGAAGTATTGTTCTGAATTATTTGGAATAAAATGGACTACTTCTCCCGTAAACTCTGCAATGTTCTGGTTTGCTATGGCACAAGAAATACTTTGACCTATTATACTGACCTAAAGATTCACCTCCTTCCCTTCAGCTGCAAACTTTGAAGCCACAGAAATACAACTTTTGGTGGTTTAGACCAGGGGTGGTAGAGGGGGAGTACAGAAGTACTTAAATGAAAGGTGAAGATATATATATAATCTATCCAAAACTCCAGTGCTAATATGTGGTATCATAGTTTAAACAAAGGGCAAATTTTGACATGAAATACATATTTCATTCCAAGTATTTATGAAATCTCCATAAAATTCACTCTACAAAATTAACAAACTGGTGATACTTTATTATGCTGCACGATCTGGTGTCAAGTTTCATCACATCAGCCAACCATGGCTTTGATCCAGAGAACTACAAGTAGTTTTCCATCACAGAGCAAGAATCGTCTGCTCCCTTTTCTGCGCCGCAGTGCTCAGCGGCCCCCCAAACACCAACTCTGGTTTCGGGGGGCAGGGTTATTGGGAATAGTTCAGGATATGATCTTCCCCTGCTTGATGCAGATTGAAGTATTATTTATTTATTTGCTTAAGCAAGGCACCTTTGGATCCCACATCCGTTGCCCTGGCAATCACTGCATGATGCTATGTGTGCCAAGCCACATTTATAGCATAGGCAAGCTGTACTACATGCAAGCCTTGATACCATCTTGTACTTACACCCAGCAGCATTTAAGGATATCATCAAAAGCCTTATCATAAGAATGAACTTTTCAAGTTTCCAGGCCCTACTTTCAGATCTAGCGTGTAGACCTCACAAATCTGCCATGAAAATGGCTGGAGGTAGTGTCTTGGGAAATGTGCTGCTCCCTGTGGAGGTTTTTGCATCCATAGCTGCCATCCACATGTTCTGCGAAGCAGAGCAATGTTAAAGAATCGCTGACATTTCAAGGGCACAATTTGACAAAGAATCTGGGTCCAGCTCCAATTTCAGCCTGCGATTTCACAATCACTTTTATTTTTATTTAGCAAGCTGGCCTCTTGTGAAGCAGAGAACTTCTTTATCCTTGAGAATGAGGACACAAGAACAATTCCTAGATTCATTCCATCAAAGCCAAACTGTGTCCTAATTTTACTGCTTAAGGTTCAATCAGTTCTTCTAGCATTGTAGTGAGAGACCAAACTTCTGTGGACAGAGGGGTTTTTTGCACGGCAGTCTTTAATATGAACTCGTTGCTGTATTTAAAGTTTGTATTTGAGGTAGTCGCAATGTTTCCATTTCTTTCTGTAATTGTAATCTCCAGAATAGAATGGTTATGCCCACATGAATAATCACGACTGACAGATATTATTCCGCACTGAAGCAGCCCACCATAACTGATGCACCATACCCACCGATGTTGCCCATCTTTTGTACGCATTCTAGATTCCATTTCTTCTGCTTTAATTGTACAATTTAATTGTACAATTGCAAAGCACAGCACACAAAAGACTAGTCAGGCTTGAGGCTTATCAAACCATTCTATCAGATGATGCAGGTCCACATTATCAAGCTTCTTCCTAGAAGTTCCCATATCAATCTGCAGGACACAGTGTGAAGGTCAGTGTGGTCACTGCCTTGTGAATGCTGCACCATTTCAGGCGTAGCTTTTTCTTGTGACAGATTCCTCCAAGTTTTCATGAGTATTTGCTCTATACTTCGCCTAAAGGCCAATTCTGGTCAGTTCAATGGATAGCATAAGAATGTTTTTCCATTAAGAGATTAAGCCAGGGATGGGTTGATGGGGTGCCTCCACCATCTACAAAGTAGAATCTAACACATTTAGCATTATTAAGTAAATCTAACACATTTAGCATTATTAAGTATATGCTGAGAAGAAATGAAATATGTGGCACTGCAATGTAAAAGCCAATTCCAGTTTTCAACACATTATGCATAAACACACATTTCTTTTTTAAGTAGGAACATTTCTTCCAATGGCTTTCATTTCTGAAAGTTTCAGATGAATTTATGTAAGTGTGTAATAGAGTATTTTCCATACCAAATGATCTTTCTCCTAGCTTCTGCATAAAGTCGGATTTTGGATCAGTTGTTATATACACCTCCACCTTTCATTTAAAACCTGTAAGATTTTCCCTGAGGGATGGATCACTTTTCAAATTTTGCTGCTGTACTAGAATCTCCTTGCTACGTCAACAGGGCTGTCTTTACATCAACACTGAACACGAGTCAGGCAATGCCCAATAAAGCACTCATTAGCCCCTGCAGTTATGGTAGTTATCAGGACCTGCACATTTTGCTGCCCCCACCACCACCACAAGGACTGGTGTACCTTGCAAACCCAGGAGTGAGCCCTTGAAATTCCACAGAGGCTACTAAGCATAACTCTTACATCACACAGTTTCATTGGCACCCTTAAAAATATTTCTGCTCACACAGCCTCTTGGGTTGCACATGGAAGTCGTTATGTCCAGCAAAGCTTAAAAATTGGACAACAATTAACAGTCTCTAAGCTAGATAAATATCACTTTGGGCTGTGTACAGGGGTAGAAAAGCTTTGGTTTGCAGTGATTTGCAAATGCACACATGCCAATAATACATAAAAGGAACCAACCAGCAATTAAGTACTGGTATGCTGGTGGTAGTACCTTTGCTAACTTCAATACCACCACAAGGACTTACATTCAAACAAATAAAGTCTGTCCCCAGCCCGCATAGGCGTGATATATTCCAAAGATCACATATTTTAAAAAAAGGAAAAAAAGGAACTATATTGTGAATGCTGACAGGCTCTCTTAAATACCTGCAGCAGTCATCAGACACTGCTGCAGAGATGATTGAAAGGATTGCTAGTGCAACTGACTCATTGATGCAGCATTAAATCTGGACAATGGCAGGAACAAGGTTTGTCTCATATATATATATATATATATATATATATATATATATATATATATAATCAATAGAAAGAAAATGTGTTCTTTGAAACGGCATCTGATTTGTCTATACAAAAGCAATACTGTCACATGCTTTAAGCCAAGGGCTGGGAACCTGTGATCTTCCAGAGGTCCTATTTAACACCTTCCTTCAGAATAAGTACCATCATAGACTATATAGGGCAGCTGTTAGCAGCTCACTGAACTACTGGACATTAGGGCAGCTGCAGCATTAAAAATGCATTCTGGAACAGAGTGCAAGAGTCAAAGCCTGGGTTATTTTTAAAAAACAAGAACAATGTGGTGGTAGAACTTCCTACTTCCCACTTAGCTTAAGAATAAAGGACACTGTCAAACCAAATTAAGTGCTATTGATTTCCAGTGGCGAGAGTTAAGTGTTTGTTCAACAAGCTTAACATTGGCTGCATTCTGAGTATTTGTATAGAACTTGGCTGGCGGGGGTGGTGGAAACTAGGTAGTTAAATCTGAAATTTCTGCAGACGAACAAGTAACTTGTAACAACTGGGAATTTGCCATTTTCTACATTTCAAAGACTGATCTTGCTGGTCCTGCATCACTTGTCCACTATTGTAATTAATATACAAACAAACAAAATTAAGGCATACAGATAAAGGCACTCTGCTTGATTTTTGTTGTTTGTATAATTAAATAGGTTAAGTTTCACTCCGTGGGGTGTGCATCTGAAAAATGAGTGCAACAAACTACAAAAAATAAAACGCTTTAGAAATCTAAGGACTAAAGCGTAAAGCTTATGCTGCAGATTCAAATTGCTTCCAATAGACTGTACATGATTTTGGTGAAACTTCATTTTACTTTTAACTTCAACAAATCATGTTAGGGTTGTTTCCTGATTTTCAAAAACTTATTTTAGGTATCAAAAATCTACAGACAATGGCTGGATTCCATGTCAATGTTTTGTTCATCCAATTCTTCTCCAAAAGATGACAACTTTCAAGATATACCAAATACAAGACGTTATGACACTAATGCATTATTGCATCACGTCATTTCTGACTGGCTAAAATGTGCCATCAGTGTGCCATCTAAATTCTGCTAAAAACAGTGACAAAAGCCAACTAGCATGGCTGACAATTGTTGCTGCCAGATCTGCAACTTATGTTTGGAGAGAAGAATCTTTATTTTGCTTTGACGGTCCTTTCACCAGCTTTTTGTTGTTTCTAGTTTCACCCTAGAATGATCATTTGATCACAGTCTGTTCCCAGACCAATTTCTCATAATTGTCCTTAAGAAACATGAAGAATATTCATGATTTAAAATTTCTCTGCAAATAGCCTATACATGATATCAGTTGTACGCAAGGTTATTGGCTTCATGGCCTCATTCTCCCTGCATCTTTGGAATTCTAGGAACACAAGAATTTTAGAATACACACCTAGAAAGGGGGGATTTAATGAACTGACAATGTCACTAGGATTCATTATGCACCCCAGTGCATGGGGGAGGATATATGCAACTTATTGGGAGATCGGTACTTTTCTTCTAAATAAAAGTGTACACTTCTTGTAGATGTTGTTAAAAGGCTCTAAGCGGTTTTGTCAGTTAGACAGCAACCCACAAAGTAATCATGTAAACACTCTGCTGTCCCATTTGGCAAAGCCTTAATTGTAAACAAAATGGTAACTTTTGGGCTCCTTAACATCAGAGCTGCTGCCATTCACTAAAATTCCTCACTGCATTTTTTGGTTTAGTGACCTCAGTGACCAATTCATGTGAGGCAAAGGGCTTATATCCAAAACTTGCACTACATTAAGTACAAAATTGCTAAGGATTAAGAATCAGACACCTTTGATCCACTCCCCATGCTGCTTAGGGGGCAAATCACAAGTGTTTTTCATAATAACTAGCAACAATGTTAAAGAACCACTGGGACTCCTATATAAGCATGTGTTTGTGATAGTATTTATGTCATCTAAATGGTATTAAAGACAGTAGTTCAGATTTTTGAAATCTCCAGAGCTACTTATCTCTCTGCAGCACTTTTACATTGCCATTGTCAAGACAAAATGCAGTACTGGGGAGGAAAGGCACAGAAAGCAGGCACCTTATTCTGCTAGGTTCCCCCAAACCCTTGTCTAGCCACAATAAGAAAATGGACCTGCAGCTGAGAGAAACAAGCCGTGCACCGCAAGCTGGTGGGTTAATATAGAATCTGAATGCTGCCAAGCTTCAAATAGTTCCTTTTAAAACAATTCAAGAAGAGTTTAAAATTCATATGCTGCAATTCATACATTCTTTTTGAAGTCCATTCTCATACTTTTTGGTAACAGAAGTAACCTTGTTAAAATAGCGCAAACTTTTGAACTGCATGCTTCAGCACAGGTATTCAGAGACCAAAATAAACAGAGATGCAATTTGAACCCTCTAGCCCTCTGTCAAGGCTCTGGTTCTTTAGAACAAAGGAAATGGGAGGATGAAACAGCATACTACTTCAGATCATAAAGCGGCTTTAAAACAGATTTTGGGTTACTGTAAGCTGCTCTGTTTAGGAACAAAAAAGGTGTGGGAAAATATGCAGATAGTAAGCAATATAACCAAAACCCATAAGGCTCCCCCCCCATCTAGTAAGATTTAGGTTGCAAAGAACTCTAGAAAAGCAGAACTCATATCTGTGTAGCCTGCTAGTAGCATCTACTTGCTTTATCCTAGAGAACTGCACCCAGCTAAATAACCAAAAAGCCTGACTACAAAGCAAATTCTGTTTGGATTTTATTTGAACTCTGAATGCCTGAAGCTCTGAAACGACTCTAAACGTTTGCATATTCCCCCTAAATGACCAGTAAGAGGTATTGTCCTACTTGCTCTATGTTGTACCTACACAACTAATACTCTAATAACATTGTTACCCTTCACATAATCAATGAGTACTATCATACCTGTACACTATAAAGTAATGTTAACATTTTTAGGCCCCTTTTAA
Source organism: Podarcis bocagei (assembly GCF_964188305.1). Classification (NCBI taxonomy): domain Eukaryota; kingdom Metazoa; phylum Chordata; class Lepidosauria; order Squamata; family Lacertidae; genus Podarcis; species Podarcis bocagei. The sequence goes on along the minus strand of NC_138125.1, from coordinate 91,024,756 downwards.
CTGCTCAAAATTTAGAGTTTCAGAGATTCACATTCTCCCTTCAGGTTCCACAAGTGAGTGGTGTGTAATAAGAAGCCAAAAAAAAGCTGACTTTATTTCCTTCCACAAGGATCTCTCCTAAGATTATACTGCTACCCACCCTGAACAGTGGGGAAGAAAAGAAAACCGAAACCATCACTACTCCTCCTCTGCCTCAGACACTAAAACAGCAACTATGGTGGCTGAGCTAAAGATAAACAGGTTAAGGCAGATCCAGACTCCTAAAAGCAAGCCTCATCTCTAGATTTTAGCACATTTTTCCATCCTCACATTTTAGATTAAGTCTTGGTAACTTTCCTAGGTGCTTTTTAAAAAAAAGTTCACTCTTCCATCCTCTCCTCAATCATGGCTTACACATATCTGAGACTTCTAAAGGCAAGAGGTGATACGACAAATCCCAAATGATTAGCAATCCAATAATAAAAAGCACCAAGAGACACTGTTCTTGACACAGCTAAACAGCAAGGGTAGGCAGCCAGTGACTTTAGCACCAAATTTATATTCTGCAGCTCAAAACAGATATTCAAAGAATCATGTTAAAAAGTGTACACTACTGAATGGCATCCAAGCTAGAAACCTCTTTCAGCTGTTAAAAACTAGGAGGAGATACGAGAGCCATTTTCAGTTATCTAAAGGGCTGTCACATGAAGATGGAGCAAGCTTGTTTTCTCTGCTCCAGAGGCTACAAGTTACAAGAAACAAGATACTGACTAAACATCAGGAAAACTTTCTGACAGGAAGAGCTGTTCAACAGTGGAACAGACTTCCATTAGAGGCGGTGGACTCTCTTTCCTTGGAGGTTTTTAAGCTGAGATTGGATGGCGACCTGTCATGTATGATCTAGTTGAGATCCCTGCATTGCAGAGGGTTGGGATAGAAGATGATCCTTGGAATCCCTTCCAACTCTACAATTCTATGACCACTCAGCCAAAAAGCAGGTGAGATTTTGATGAAAATGGGAGGGGGCAAATCCAATCGCCCAGTCCTATGCGTATTTACTCAAAAGTAACTATTGTCTTGTTTAATGGTGCTTATTCTCCAGTGAGTGTGCTCAGGACTGCAACCCTAGTTACTGTTTTCTGTAGAGGGGAAGGTTCATTAAACATGCTCCTCAAATCACTGCACTGGAGGAAGACTTTCAGTTCAACAAGTCTTTAGCTGGTGCAGCAACACTTTATAAGAGATCACTTACAGGCTGCAATGATTGTCTGCTAGATATTAAACAATTCTAAACAGTGACGACGGAGTAGAGCAAGGAACAAATATGCTCAACATAGTTTGGTACACTTTGGAGACCGGGGAGTCAATACTTCCATCTTAGCCTCATCCCACATTCTATTAATGGACCAAACAATGCACATTTGTATATGTTTACTTGATTTGCATGTTTTACACAATTTGCATAGTTACAGTTTGATGAGAGTTTAGAAATCTGAACCTTAGGGATCTTCCTATGAGGAACTGGAAAAAGAGTGTATAAGAAAGATGAGCACACGTTTGTAGGAGAAGACAACAGATAGTAGGCCACAGAGAGGGATCAATACCTATGGTATAGAAGGAAAGTCAATCACTGGAATCACACCAGACTATTATACTTCTTTCTTTCTTTTTTGGTAGCAAAAATTGACCATTTCTTTTTTATTCACAATTAAAAGGATTTGCTTCTTTAAGAACTAAAGAAATTATTATTCTTAGAAGTCCACTCAGTATGATAGTTTCTACATTAGGTACTATATTTCATAGAAAACAGCAAGAGTCTCTTAGTGTGACCTAGAGTAAATTTTGTTCAATAAACTTTCAATTCCCAAACTTTGAGTGCTCTCATATTGCTCTGCATCCTTTAACCATAGCTAAAGGATCAGATATTATCTCTAAGCCTCTTGTACCCCTGCTCCCAACTGCAAATTTCCCTTGTTGGCTTTAACCACTTACAACTGTAAACAGGAGTTAGGGCTTGCAACTCTTATTTCTAACCTGTGGCTAAAGTATTGGGAGCGTTATATACATGCATGCAACGTATCACATGCAGAGCATTACATTGTTCCAGATCTGATTGCTGTTGAGACTTATGACATTTTTTTTAGCTTATTAATGGAAGATAGTGTCACTGACTATGCACTGTCCATGTAATAGCTGCACACCTGCAGTATGTTTGGTTTGCCAAGGATGCTTTTATACAGGCTGCACTGAATTTCCCTAGGAAATGTTTAATAGCAGCATTAAGAAACATCACCTCTGGAAAACAGACACTGTGGCACTGGAAAGTAGAATTATTTCCTTTCAGGAACTTTTCCCAATTTCTTGAAGGGACAGAAAGTATTAAAGCATTCTAAAGGGGTTTCTTTTCTTTTCAAGACTATATTCAGGTGTACAAATATGAATGTACACATTTGGGATAATAATGTCAAATCTGAAATTATTTTAATTACTAACAGTCAGATAAGGTATAAAATGCACTTTAGAAAAAGGACAGTAAAAATGGTACCTCATTCTTTGTGCCTCCATCAGGGTCAGTGTGCCGGAACTTATATTGTTGCGATGCACATGGAAACCTCCATATCTATTTCTACTCAGCTTGCTTTCTCTTTTTGCTTAAAAAGAGGAGGGATCGTCTACACTCCATATAAAAAATCTGGAAAGCCAAATTCTGCAGGCTCACCATGATGCAAATTCTGCAAATACTATTTGATTATTAAATCAAATGTACTTAACACAAAGACTTCTGTTTAGCATCAACATAAATGGTAACGGCTTAATTTTGTCACTGATACCTATTCAAGTACTTTAAAATTTCATCGTAAGCATGATAATAAAGGAAGGAAGGAAGGAAGACTGGGTCTCATTAAGTATTTTATGCAACAGACAGACCAGTTGGGACAGCATGAAGGATGCAGAACAGAAAATTATCAAGAGAGAAACTAGCCTTCACCCTGGCCACCAGAGGCCCCGTCCAGCACAACTCATTGCAGTTCTTAGCAGATTAAGCAAACTAACTTGTGGCACGTTATGTGAAGCCTGTTCTTCAACTGTAAAGGTTTATGGATCTACAGTAATCTGTTTATCTACGATTCCTGGTCTAGAACATTCACACATCAGAACTACTTGACTCAAAAGACTCTTGAACTACTTCAGCTAGGGAACCCTCCTGTATATTCTTTTAAAATTATAAATATACATTTGGTTGCAGGCGATGCACTAGTCAGATTTCTTTTCCAGAATCACCTTGGTCGGCAGTTTGAGTTTGCAGCTTTTAAACCTGTTTCCAATACTGTGGATGAGCCTCATGTCAAAGCTGAAACACAACCAAAACCTCCCAGGGCATCTATCTACATATTACAAAGAACAATTGGACACATTTTCCTTTTCTATATCTGCTAACAACATGTATATTTTTCCTGCATCCTGAGTTAATCAGTAGTGCTAGGAAAAAAAACCTTAACACACAATTCCTGGCAGTCCCAAAACTTGCCTTTCCCCCCTTAAATAAGGAATGAATATGTACTAAAGTGCTTTATGCGAACCACATCAGTACATCACCAAAACAAAAAGATCTTAAGTCCTAAATGGGGAACGAAATCTGCAGTGTAAATATGCAGAGATTATTAACAATCTATATGAAATAAAGAATCAAGAGAAACAACTTCTCCCTTGTCTTTTCTCAACCTTGTGTAAAAAAAAAGTGCAGTCAGAAAATAAACGCAGTAGGTGACAGCTGGGTTGAAGCAGGCCATCAGTGATAATGTGCAAACGTGTGTCTTAGCAGTTCATCTGCGGATGGTCGCAATTTGGCCTCAATAAATATTCGCTTCAGAAAATCCCGACCGTGGTCCGAGACATGAGGTGGCAGCTGGGGATTGGTTGGCTGTGTGGCAATTTTAAAGATGGCAGCCATTGCTTCAAACTCTGCCCAAGGTGGTTTCTCCGTGAGCATTTCTACCACGGTACAGCCTACACTCCTGTAACAGTCAAGAATGAAAAGCAAGTTGAAGTCACATAAACTAGTAAGTATCTCTACTATCTGCAGTAAGCAGACAGGGATATCTAAAGAGCACAACTTACATTCAGTTCAAAAGACTGCATTTCTTTCACATGTTGGAGTAGTGTGTATTATACCAATAATCAGAACATAATAATTTTGTTGCTAGATCTAATGATCAATCTATAATAACTTAATTACCCAACAGCACCACAAAGGGTTTGTACACTTGTAGACACATTTACCTAAAAACCATAGGCCAGCAAAAGTGCTTTGTGTTACAATTAAATTAATGATTAATCTCTAAAATGGTGGGAGACTGAAATTGTACTGAAGAAAATTAGAATAAGAAGTTTGGAGCTACATTAATTCAATATTTAAAGTTGCCCCTCAATTTTAGAACTGGCTGTTCCAGTTTGTGCATTATGGTTTCCTCTGAAATTTCAGACTGAGCCAGACAACTCTACCAACTCTCACTCACAGGGACTTCAGAAGAGAGCCACATTGCCCTTGTCGAGAAAAAGGGCATACAGCATTTTCAAAACAAACAACTGCATTTTTTTATGTGGAAAGGTTTTCGATGCTTATTGTTGTAACAATCTTATGCAAACACTTTGTGAGATACTTCTGAAAAATGACATAAAATACCTTGGAAAGCAAGGAAATAGCTGCAATCACTGCAAGAAAAGAACTTACAAATCTTCTTACAAAGAAAACTCACACACAGCAGTCTCTGAAGCTAGAATAATCTATTAGAAGCACATCGTTAATTCTCCTTTCAGAAACATAATCCAAACTAAATGCAAGTGATGCCAACAATGGTATGGGTCATGGGATGGTGACTTGAGATAAGGCCTTCTCAGTAGTTGCATCCTGGGACTCCCTTTCTGTAGAATGCATTTGTTTATCACACTGATGACACTTGGCTGTAAACTTGAAGACACTTTTGCTTGCCCAAGCTTTTAGGACATGAACATTGTCTGGAGATTCAGCAGTTCTTTATTACTGCTTATGTTTTTCTATATTATAGAGAATTTCAGATGTTTTAATCATTGTAACTATTATCATGTTGTGTAAGTGCCTGGGCTCCTGCAGGACAAAGGGCAGGATGATGATGATGATAATAATAATAATAAACGATAATAATAAAATGTCAGAGTGAAGAGTTAAAACTAAGCTTTCTCCATGATATGCTAGCTTTTTTTAAAGAAAAATATCTGGAATACATTTGTTTGTAGGGAAGAATACTACCTGAGACCCCACCTGTAACATGAAGTAGTCTAGACCCAAGCCATACCAGAGCATCAGTTCAAAAAATGGGAGCCCGTGAGCTGTATCAAAAAGGCAATGGATCATCCCAGGCTCCTCCAGAGATCATTTTCTCACATGTATTACCTGAATTTTTTCACAGATCTGTACACAACTGACCAGTCATATTGCCCTGCTTACTAATGCCATATCATTATGACACTTCTTCATAACTTTCTAATCCAGATTTGTGAACAGTGTGTCCTAAGTAGATGAAAATACACACACACACACACACACACACACACACGTGTGTCAAGCATACCATTTAATGTTAAGACCCCTGTACAACTGATTTTCATTGGAACAGCATAGACATACCAGATATCTGCTTTCCTCCCATACCCTTCTCCACTAATGACTTCTGGACTCATCCAGTATGGCGTTCCTGTGGCAGACTTCATACCTGTACCAGACAAGCAAATTGTTTGAAGCCGCTTGCTGGCACCAAAATCGCCCAGCTTAACATTCCCTGCAGAGTCTCTGAGAATATTTGCACCTGCAAAACACAGAAAGATAAGGTTTGATGTATATCTGGTAGCAGGCTAGCAGAATCTTACATGACATTACACATACATCTGCTCAACGTAGAATTCAATGTTTGATTCAGTGGCCCTTGCATACAAGTTAATACATTTGTGTACACAGATCACTTCCTGGGAAATGATCCAGGGTGTCTTGGCACTTCACCCACATAAGTAGGCCAAGGTAGAGGAGACAGGATGAGGAAGTAGAAATAAAATTACTATGTGTCAAGGGGTGTGTGAGCCTGGGGCATTTGCCATGCTGTTTTCCCTGGGCTTTGGAACTGTATATGGCTGTTTTGAGAATTTGGTGCAGTGTCCATTTCAGGACTATGAGCCAGACTCAAACTGCAACTAAGCCATGAACTCCCTCGTTGGTGATCTTAGGCAAGCTGTTATTCTTTCAGCAATATGGGGATAATACTGGCATACGAGGAACATTTTACACATTAGCATCGTAGTATATGTGAAGCTCTTTAGGCACTGAGAAAAGCACTGTGTAAACACTAAATATTGCCAACCTTTGTGGTTGAAATTCCAAATACAGTGGTACCTCAGGTTACAAATGCTTTGGGTTACAAATGTTTCGGGTTACAAACTCTGCTAACCCGAAAGTAGTTGCTCCGGGTTGCAAACTTTGCCCCAGGATGAGAACAGAAATTGAGGAATGGCAGCACGGCAGCAGCAGGAGGCCCCATTAGCAAAAGCGCGCCTCAGGTTAAGAACGGTTTCGGGTTAAGAACGGACCTCCGGAACGAATTAAATTCATAACCCAAGGTATCACTGTACTGGAAAAGCATTCACAATGAATAAATGGAAAAGATTCACCTATTGGTACCATGATAGAGTTGTTTCATGTTCTGACTGCTTTGGAGATGTTTTGAGAATTTTTTGACAAAGCAGTATGAATGAGAGAGTCTGTTAGAATTTTCTAGCAGTCTTACTTGAAATGATGTCTTAAATTGAAACATTGTAAACTACCAACAGATATATTTATATTTTAATTGCAAGAAGAACATTGAATAAAACATTGTCTTGTTTTCATCATAAAGATTTGGCTCATCACTGGCATTTAGATAATAGTTGTTATTTTTTCTAGCCACGTTACTTATCTACTGTTTGGTAAGTGCACACCTTCAACAATTCTCCCATTCTTACCTTTAATATCTCTATGTACAATCATGTTACTGTGCAAATAATGAACTCCTTCCAAAATCTGCCGGGTATATTTCCGAGTCACATTCTCCGTGAGTGCGCCATATGCCTTCAACTGATCTTTAATTGAGCCCTACAGACAAAGGAAGAATAAGAATACTGTAGCGCCTCTTTTAAGAGTAGAGTCACTCTTGCATGAAAAATGGCTGCATTTAAAAATGTTTCACAAGTTTGTAGAAGCAATCCTCTAAGAACCCTTCCCCTATCTGGCATTAACTCTAACTAGCCCACATTAAATTACTATCTATATCCAGATCTCTGGCTTACCCCAGGCATATATTCCATAAATATAGAGAGTGTTCTTTCGGGAGGGTCCCTCAAGCAGCCATAATACTGAACAATTCTCTCATGTAGAAGGTTTTTCAGAAGCTGAATCTCACATTCAAGTGCATTTACCTCCTGGAACGCAAGAGCACAGCATTAGCCTTAACAGAATCTGACAAGCAGGTTTGATTCAAACAACAATAAACGCATCATTTAACTTGCACTTGGAACTGAAGACTTCCAAAGGCCACATTGGGGCTCATCCTTTAGCTCACTATTAGAAATCCTTGAACTTGGGGAATTAGCAAACCCACCATCCCCAACTATTAAATAAGCGTGGCTAAACTGGACAGTACTTATTATTTTATCTAGTACACCACATAAAATTACCATTTTCTTATATAAAGACTGGACTTTTCCAAGTCCCTTTGAAATGAACCTGAGCAATTTAAGAGTCCTTATTCTGTTATTTTCACTGCACAGTGGCCTGGGTTTCAACCTCTCCTTAATGTCCACATGGCAAAGTTACCTTGTAGCAGCAAAAATAAAACTACAGGAAATTTTCAGAATATTATTGACTGATGATTGATTGCATTCATAGCGTACCTTTTTTCTACATGGAGCTCAAGGTGGATTGTACATGGTTCTCCCCCTCCTCATTCAATCCCCACAACAACCCTACGAGGTAGGGAAAGACAGTGACTGGCCCAAGGTCACATCCAGTAAGCTTCATGACTGAGTGGGGATTCGAACCCTAGTCTCCCAGGTCCCAGTCCAGCACTCTAACTACTATGCCTCACTGGAAGTAGTTGGGTAACAGATACAAGAGGCACCTCTTCATATATGAAGCTACCTGGACACTGCATTCCTGGTCCTGTTCTGCCTCCTCCAAGGAATGTGCAGAGGGAGGCAACATAGAAACAGGCCTTTGCAGTGGTGGCTGCCCATTTGTGGAATACTCTCCCCCGGGAAGTAAGCCTGGTGCAATCATTGTTTGCTTGTAGGTGCCAGGCTAAAGCATTTGCCCTCAAACATTGGGAAAGAGAATTAGGGTTTTTTTTTAACTTTTAATGCTCATCCTGTTAATGTGGTAAGTAAGATTTGTCCTACTATTACACATATTACTGGATGAGCATGTTCAAGTTTTTTTTAATGTTTTATACTGAGTTTTAATGTATTTTATGCTGTAAGTTGCTTTGGGACACTCCTCTGTGTGAAAGGTGGTTAACAACAACAATCAACCAACCATAACCAGTACTCTTACCTTGCTGGTCTCCGGGCTGTCAGGATCAAACTGAACTTGCTTAACAGCTAGCTCACGTCCTGTATCTGCATCATAGCATAGATAAACTCTGCCAAATGCACCCTGTCCCAGGAGTTTACCTAGTCTCCAGTTAGTTGGAGCTCTTGGGGCTGAAAACAGAATATGAAAAAAATAAATTTCTATTACTCAAAGAAAAAGGATCAGAAGATCAAAACTTCAAGGAATGTTTCAGCAAGGATTCATACATACACACATTGCATTTTGCAACGTAAGTATTTAAAGAGAACCTTTAAGACAACAATCTGTAGTAATGATCAAGAATGCAAGCCACAAACTACTCTTGCATTCCTCACTTTAATGCAACTAAATTAACTTAAAATAAAAAAGTGGCACTTTATCTGGCAGAAAAATCATTAAGCTATTAATATTATTTATTAAAAGTAAATGTGCATCAATAAATATCCCCTGAGCAGTTTGCAACATAGCATGTTGTAAAAATGCTAAACATTTTCCATCTGTCAAAAACTCAAAGAAAATACTCATTAAGCACAGCAGTGTGACTAATAGGCAGGCTGCTGTCGTCTCTTGAAAACTTATCCATGCATCTAAGGATAGAACATTAGTTAATAGTTAAGTAACTATTTAGTTTCAGTCTGTACCAGATGCCTTTTCAGTCCAAAGTATCTCACACAAAAGATTACTTTGGACTGAGGAGGCACCTAGTACAGACTGAAACTAAATAGTTGCTTATGATAGCAATGTACTCAATTAGGGCAACAAACCATTACAGTTGCTCAGTCACATTCAACTTAGTAACTTTACCCTGTCAGGTGTGAGGAAAGTTTTTTGTTAAATATGACACAGTTTTTGTGAGGGACAATGTATTGAAACATTTCCTCCTAATGTCCCAGGTGTGCCCATGGTGTATCTATTTAGAATTACCAATTTCTCCTCAAAAGTGCTAGAAGCTAGTAATGCAAGATACCTGTGTGTATTTGACTTTTAGGGAGATGTCTGTGCCAGCCGTTCTTCCAAAGAAATAGGCACATGCAATACATAGGCCCTCTGCAGGCATTCAGTAGGAATGCAGAAAGGGACAAGCAGGAATACACATGCTGAGCTCCATTGTCTCAGTGTCACTGTGCATGTCGGGCACAAACTCCAGCTGATGCGTGATCAGGGTGAGTCTGAAGGGGTCTGCTTTACATGTGGGTTTTCCAGCAAGGACAGTCCTGGGGGCTCTACCCACGAGCACCACTGACTGCTGCTTCACAAGAGCCAGGAGGCTTATATGAAAGTCATTCTTGTCCTACTTTTCTGTAGGTGTAAACTGCTAACACGCAAATAGCAGCACAGGAACTCACCGGGACAAAGAGACTCAAAGTAATTGAAAAGAAAAGCAGGCACGCAGGCAGTCCAGTAGAGATTGGGGAAAGTACATGCAAACTTTAAAATAATAGCAAAAGAAATTATTTGAGACAATCATCAGACAAGCAAAAAAATGAAGATCCGAAAAGCTGCCTTGTTCAGATTGATGAAAATGTTGCCATGGCTGGTCTTAGTACAGGGTGGATGGAGTGACCACTCCAGGCACCATAGGCCATTCTCCTGAAGCATTTCCAAATGAGAACAAGAGGGCCAGGTTCAAGCCAAGCAGGTTCAACCCACTGACAATGTCAAGAACTGACACCTTGGGGACGTTAATAACCAGTGGATATAGGGATAGAGAAGGGACGTGGGTGGCGCTGTGGGTTAAACCACAGAGCCTAGGACTTGCCGATCAGAAGGTCGGCGGTTCGAATCCCCAAGACGGGGTGAGCGCCCGTTGCTTGGTCCCTGCTCCTGCCAACCTAGCAGTTTGAAAGCACGTCAAAGTGCAAGTAGATAAATAGGTACTGCTCTGACAGGAAGGTAAACGGCGTTTCCGTGTGCTGCTCTGGTTCACCAGAAGCGGCTTAGTCATGCTGTACGCTGGCTCCCTTGGCCAATAAAGCGAGATGAGCGCCGCAACCCCAGAGTTGGCCACGACTGGACCTAATGGTCAGGGGTCCCTTTACCTTTACCTATAGGGATAGAGAACTGAATAAGCTAAGCTTGGGTTCACCCCAAATCAGACATCACCACCTCTAGGAGAGTATCCTCAATGTGATGGCACAAAATTGTGTACAGTCCAGCACTTCTACGGGGTAGAAAATCTGTCAAGCATTTGGGGTACCTTATTCATTTCCACCCACACTGGCTGTTATTAGCATGGAGGAACCATACTGGATTGAGTCTTATGCTGAAACGAAGTGTTGGCCCAGATGCCAGAAGATCATGACAGCGACTGCCATCAACGGATTTTACTGATGATTTGGCAAAGAAAATTTACAAAGTAAGTCCCAGAGGTTTTTGTTTTTCAAGATTTGGTGTTAATAGGTTTTAATAACAAAATTTAATTTACAAAAGAGGGACCCATCTGACCCCAAATATTCCAAAATATTACATTGTCAAGTGACTATTACTTTTCAGCCATGTCCAGCAACTGGGAATGGAAAAGGAAATCTGTTTTGTATTGCACTATATATATTTTGGTATGGGGTTGTTGTTTTGCTAGTCTGATTGTTCTCTCAAAAACAATTCCTTTTGCAATCATTTTAAAGTTACCTTATTTTTACTGGACTTGTCTGTCACATGGCATTATATGCAGCTTTTTTCCTTACAGCGGCTAGGCGGACTGATATCCATGACTGTCAAAGTAGGATTGTCTATGTCACTTCCTCTTCTTCGCATCCGCCCATCTTCATATTCTGGAGTGAAAACACTGCTCCCACTGCTTGTACTCAATGAGTGATCAGTTGGGCTGAAGCTAACTGGGGATCGTAAGCTGTTTCCTTGGGTTCTCCTAGCTCGTGGAAAAGTTTTACGGCCTGCAGAAATGAACAAAGAAACCTACAATACAGGACCATGAAACATTATTTCCATTTGTACATTCCACTGGAAGCAAAGGACTGTAACTGAATGCTGGATAGACTAGAGCCACGCTTTTCTACCTCAATGGCAATCACAAATGAACAGAGCATGCTACCTCTAGATTAAAAAAGAAATAAAGAAAAGTGCATAGGATGAATGAGGAATAAGGAAATTCCTTCCAAAGGAAATGGATCTAGCACCATCTCTTGGGAGATTGTACACATTCAGCAGACTTGGATCCAACTCTTAACACAACTTTTTCTGTGTGGAAGGAGGAACTTAACTTGGGGAAAGGCCACAGCTCAGTGGCAGGCAGTCCCAGAGTCAATCTCTGATGGCATGTACAGGAAAATGTCTCCTATCTAAAACCCTGGTGATTCCCTGCCTGTCAGCAGGCAAGTGTTTCTCAGCCAGTGGGTTCCAACCTGCAAGTGGGGCACAAGGCTTGTACAAGTTGGCCAAGGGCGTTATAAGTAAGCCCAAAATAATTACTGCTTATAATCCTTCATTGGTAGGATGAATACCTCTTACAACTTTTATTATAATGCTGTGTTGAAACTTGTAACTGAACATGGGAAAGAGTAAATTTTGCATTACAGCACTTGCAAACCGCCTTCTGGTGGCTCAAAAGTGTTATGGAAATTTTTGCCTGGATACCTCAAGTAACAGCTATAAAACTGGCAAACTTGTAGTTAAAATGCATGAGGACCTAAGGTCCTAAATTTATGTGATAATAAATCAATAGGCACCATACCAAGTCAATTTTGATGTGGGTTGCCATATCAAAAAAGACTGGGAACCACTGGGGTAAACATCCCTGCACTAGATGGACCAAAGGTCTGACTTGGGATAAGACAGCGCCCTATGCTCCTCTGTGACAACGAGGAAATAGATCTCTCCTCATGAGACACTCCTGCCAGATGAAGGTAGTTTCCACTCATTCCTTCCCCTTGCAGCCCCCTGAAAAGCTGTTTCGAAGGGTTGAGGGCCATTCTGGAATAGAACTTGGGGTGGTGCTGGGGGCTGCAGTGGAAACTTTGCAAATACTGCCTTCCCCTCTCTCCCTTCTTTCCTCCAGGGCGAGACTCCGCAGGATCTCAGCCCTTTCTGCAAATAGAGAACTTCTTTTGTGGAAAGACAACTATGGCTTTAAAAATATAGTACAATGCAGTAAAATATAGTACACTGTTACCTTTATTAAAACTGGGAGTAATTGAAATGAGAGTCAGATACAATAATGCAGTGTTTCCCAACCTTGGGCCTCCAGCTGTTTTTGGACTACAACTCCCATCATCCCTAGCTAGCAAGACCAGTGGTCAGGGATGATGGGAATTGTAGTTTAAAAACAGCTGGAGGCCCAAGGTTGGGAAACACTGCAATAATGCCCGTGGGTAACAAGAAACAATGGAAAATTTCCCATAGCTATTTAAAAAGCAGAATCCACAATTAAGTCGTTGGCAAGAAACCCGGCTCAGCTGCCTCTGTGTAATATTTGTATTTGTTATGCTGGAAGCCAATGGAAGTTAATTTGGGATTAAATTCCACCTAATTCAAAGGGGTTTACTAACACGTACATAATATGAAAGTGGCGAAGTTGTAGAGCATTTGCTTTGTATGCAGAAGGACATCATGTTCAATCCCTGGCGTCTTCACGCAAGGCTGAGAGAGAGAGCTTAGTCTGAAACCCTGGAGAACAGTGCACAGTCAGGGTAGACAACACTGAGATAGCTGCACCAAGGGTTTGACTTGGTACAAGGCAGCTTCCTATGTTCCTAAAGCAGCAATCCTACATTTAGGTTCCTTTTTCTTTTTCTTTCAAACAGTGATTTCCGCCTCTAGGCCATCCAGAAAACTCATGAAAATTAATTATGTTCCTAAATTCATCACACACTGTTATGGTTGCATACAACAGATCAAGAATTAAGGAACATTCCAAACTTGGAAAGGAGACCAAGAAATACCTTTTTGTATTGCAGAGCACACACAACTTAATATTAAAATTTCCTCCCTTCTGGATAGGAAAGTGCATTATGGTTTTTTGGGGGGAGGAAGCTTTCACGAAAGTGTTAAGGGGCCCACAAACTTACCATCATTGTAGTCTTGATGGTGGTATGAAATATGATACCTTCGAGGGTAAGTTCCACCTTTGCCAAACTTCTCAAATATAGGAAGATCATAATCTAAAGGAAAAAACAATTAAGTTCCTGTTCTCAATTGGGCTATTTTGGGTTTGGATGAAAAAGTTAAGTGAGTTAGTCAAATGATCAACCAAAAATATCAAGGGGACAGAGTAATTCCCCTGTTAGGAAAGGCTGCATTATTTGGAGTTTTTTGGTTTAGAGAAAAGACGAGTAGGAGGTGACAAAACAGAAGTTTGTAAAATTATGCATGTCATAGCGAAAATGGACAGAACAAAGTTTTTCTCCTGCTATCATAGCACAAGGACACCCAACAAAGCTGAATGTTGAAAGATCAAGGACAGATAAAAGAAAGTACTTCTTTACACAGCACATAGTTAACCTATGGAACTCACTCCCACAGGATGACTACCAACTTGGATGGTTTTAAAAGAGATTTAGACAAATTCATAGAAGTTAAGGCTATTAATAGTTATTAGCCATGATAGTTCTGCTCTGCCTCCACTGATTTTTTGCGGCTTATAAGTGCATGCTTCATCTCCACTGATATACTGATTTACTAGCGTTTCAAAAAATAGTAATGAACATACGGTTGTTCATACTTTTCATACTTTTGTCATTGTTACAACAGCCTCAAAGACAAATAAAACGTTATTAGGTTAAACTTTATGCATACATCCAGACACACAATGAAGTTACAGTAGAAGATTTTGTAAGGATAGCATCGGAAACTGTACGTATTTGTTTTACCTACCAGAAAACTCTTGGTGATTATCTGGGTAGCTCTGGGCTCTTGGCATCCGGGACTTCGGGTAGTTCTCCCTATAAGTAGAAACACTGAACTATTACATCCTTGTGTAAAGCACTACCTGAATTCTGTTACCTCATTGTTTTAAAGATCACAGCAGAAAGAAGCGCAGATTATGTGGTTCTTACCCATCTAAAGGGCTGTCAAGCGAAGGGCAGCTTCCTGAGCCAGAGTTTTCAGGACTGCTCAGTGATAGCGGATCCAGCATCTGGAAACAAAAATACAAGAAAGTTTGAAGAACTATCACTACAAGGATGTAACATACATAGGCAACATGCAACGAGCTAGGGAAACACAGACTACGGTTGTCCAGGCTCTGCTAACATTCTGGATTGCTTACTGTAACACATTATACATAGTGCTACCTTTGAAGATGTCTCAGAAACTTCTGTTAGTAACCCAGTAGCTGCATGATGAGCTAAGTAGACACTAGCCAAGCACAAATTTGGATACTGGGAACACCTTAAACCAGTGTTTAAGGAGATACACTGGCTACCAGTTCATTTCCGGGCATAATTAAGTGTTGGTGTTAGAGATGAGCACGTTTTCTCAAGCTCACCTCAGATTTATTGGTAAATTATCAGAGATCTTCAGGGGATGGGAATGAGAAAAATCTCATTCCATTTTTCTGAATAAATCTGGTAATTCAGAAAAATGTCCCTGTGTAAATATTCACCAACCCACATCGCTCCCTGAAACCCTCCCAAGAAACATATCTCCCCCCCCCCCCCATTCACTTACCTTGCAAGCAGTAACAGCAGCAGCATCAGGGGCATGAAGGAAGAAAAGGAGGGAGGTTTTTCCTTCCCTTTCTACCACTTGCAACACTGCTTGGCTAAGCCTGAAGGATCATAGCATATATAGTTGTACCAAGAGTTGCCTTTGGGAGAGCTGCATCTCCCCTGGCCTTTACACCATGGTCGACTGTTAGCCGTTAGGTCAAGATAACAAAGAAGGTAACAAAGGATCTTAAACAGCAAAACCTTAATGCAGTAGCCCCTTTTAAAGGAAATGCAGCAGCCCCCTAAATGCAGTAGCCCCTAAAGGGAAAATGAAAGAAAACACTCACCTGATCCATGCTTTCTGGAATGAACTCGCCCTCACTGTTTATACTGGTGAATGAGCCATTCCGGGCCACATGGTGCAGCTCATCTGGAATGTATCCTGGAGGGGGAGAGCTTCTGTCACGACTATAATAACCTGTGGATTTTTTGAAATATGTGAGTAAATTATAAAAATCCTTTTACCAGAAAGAATCATCTACTTATATGATTTTAGTATCAAAGCATGTGACATTTATTTGAACACCCACAGATGCTGCAAGGCACACAAAAGAAATAAGGTTTGACTATCTCTTGGTAGAAAGATAGTCTACCAAGTGCGGTTCAATGCCGCACTTAAGTGATTGTTCTGTCAGCACAAGTACTTCGGCTTGCCAGACAGAATGATTTCCTCTGTCCTCTGCCTGCTGCCGTTCTGGGGGTTCTCCTGACCCTCCCAACCAGGATTTGGGGAGGGAATAGGGGCTACAGAGGGAGAAGAGGGGTGCAAAAGTCACATTGCACTAGGACTCAATGCGTTGGTCTCCTCTCTCTCACCCACACACAATGCTTACCTTTTTATTTATTACATTTGTATCTCCAAATTTGACCTCAATTTAATTCTCACATCAACTCTGTGAAGTATATTAGACTGAGAGATATTGATTCCCTCCACTCACCACCCAACCAACTCAAAACTGTAAGAATATGAAGTTTGCTTACCTATTACAGAAAGCCTGTTTTTCCTCTCAGTCACTCTGAAAACTGTATTATCCAAATCTTCCAGCGATGGCAGAGGCTCAGTATTACTCTGAAGGTGAAAGCATGGAGCAGTTTATTTATCCCTTAAAAAAAAAAAAAGAAATCCTCCCACTCTTGTACTTTTCAGTGAATGGACTGTTAAGGAGGACAGGTGCTATTTGCTGCCGTGCCTACACAACCTTAGCAGCTCTTTTCGGACCACAAATTCAAAAAGCCAGTTACAAAAACAAAGGAATTCAAAGATTAAAAATATGTAAAAAAGAGTATTTTAAAACTGGGAAGAAATATTCTATTTCTGTCAGTAATATTCTACTTTTATCATCATTCTAGCCCAGGCATAGGCAAACTCGTCCCTCCAGATGTTTTGGGACTACAACTCCCATCATCCCTGACCACTGGTCCAGATAGCTAGGGATGATGGGAGTTGTAGTCCCAAAACATCTGGATAGCCGAGTTTGCCAATGCCTGTTCTAGCCCATGAAAAAATACTTTTGCATCCATCTTTCACACAATGGCAGCTATCAGCACTAACAGATAAAAAAATATACAGTCGCTAGCAGTCTTTGAATTGACGCAGATCATGTATACATCACCCCTTCCCACTACTTTGGCGAGGCAAATAGTAAGAAGCAAAAGTTTGCAACTTATAAAAGCAGCAGTGTGCTGCCTAATCCAGTGCCCTCCATATACTCTCGTCCCTGTTCAGGCATTCAAATGTGAGGAGGGAAGCATCCATGAAAGAGCACACTAGCTCTGCATCTTCCCTGCTGCCCTCTGTGGGTTCAAATGCAACTATCTGCATTAATGAAGCCTCCTTTACTCATGGAGGCTTTCACATATTTTGGAACGCTAGGACCTCAGGGAACCTTCTTGAGTGTGACCTAAGAGGGTGGAGCTCGGGTGGTGCTCTCTAATCCCCATGTGTTAAGTTAATCCTCATAATGAACACCTGAACAGAGATTCCGAAAACCAGCCATCTGGATTTCTTCACCTGAGCAGATAACACACAAACAACCAAACAAAGCTAGTTCAAAACAGACCAATGGATTTGGATTCATGTGGACATGTCCCAAACACAGAAAGTTCACTTGTGTCATATGATATCTGAATACACACACACACATCCGTATAAATAACATGTACACACCTGTGTGTTTCCATGGGCAACAAGCAATATCTTGAGACTCTTCATATGAACACTTCGATCAAGAAGCTGTACCGCTTTGTCCAGGTCATCCTGTGTAGCTAATGGGATCACCAGCTACAGGCAGAAAAATATACACACAGAACAAGGTCACAATGCAACCTACTCACAGCTGATGTGATTAAGGAATAACACAAACAACTACTATTCAAGAACCATTCTTTTACCTCATTATTGCTGTAATGCAAATTCATTGACTGTCCAAAGGCAACTTTAGCTTTTGATGCAATATCTTCTAGCTTGACAGGTCTAGGAAACTGTAGAATTCTGTAATATAAGGTATAGGTATATGGGGGGAAATCCACCAACATGAAAACAAGTAGCTATTGATGACAATGATGAAAGTTAATTTTTTGTTCATGGAATAGTGACATGCCGGGGGTGGGGATAAAAGCATGTTTTCATAAGGTGTCACACTCTCTCTTAAAAATCAAATTATTAAAAAGTGCATTTACTGAAAAGTCAAAAACAGCACCCAAATTAATAACCCCACATTCAGTAAAGTGAATCACTGAATGTACATGATTGCTGCTGGGTAAACTATTGCACTATTCCGGAATACTGTTTCAACCCACCTTACACCAAATAATTACTGCAGCTGAAAAAGTAGTAGTCAAATTGCAGCTTGCACAGTGAATTAACGAGCTAATCAGCTTCCGAAGATAGATTTTATCAGCCATTATAAGATTTTCTAAAGTTAGAAAGTCATGCTTAGAAATGATTTATTTAAGATTTGCAGCAGGCTTAAACTATGTGAGTCAATACCTCATTAAAGTAAAACTCTCCTAATTGCGATACATCAACTTGGCCAAGAGTTTCTAGGAAATTAATTCCTATGCCAAAGGCAAACTATCTTGAAGATTTGAAATACGTGCTGTGTAGTCATTTGAGGTGAAATACTAACACAGAATAAATTTGTTCACCAAAATAACCTGAAGTCAGTTTTTAGCACAAGAACAGAAGCTAGATCATTTTCCAGGTTTGATCTCTCTGAACATTAGTAATTTACTCAGCAGAAACAGAAACTAGCTGACCATCACAAACCACGCAGGTGCATGAAGGCTCCCCCATTTTCTTTGGGATTCAGGAGTAGCTGGATGCTATAATTGAGCTTACTTTGCATGTGTAATTAGAATTATAGAATTGTAGAGTTTGAAGGGACCCAAGGGTTATCTAGTCCAACCCCCTGCAATGCAGGAGGAGTATTATAGGGTGTGCATGTGTCAAAATAAATGATTTTATTAAGATATATTGCTCCTTATTCTATTCTAGGAGCAAAAGATAGCAACATATATATTTCACACATATACACGCATTTTTAGCACATTTCTTAAGTTTCTCTTTTCTAAACATTGACGTTGGATAGGCATCTCTCTATTCTCTATCAAGCTTTGCCAATACTCCATAAAGCTACAAAATATTATGGGTTGCATCCAACTGGTTTTCCTTCACTGACAGAAGACAATTTGATTCAGTGGAATTTTTAGTCAGTGAAACAGGGATCACAGTAATCATTAAAGAGTCATCTTCCTTTTGCACACACACACCCCATTCTATAGTCCATACTGTTCTGAAGGGTCCAGTAACCCTTTGCAGCAGATGTGGGAGTTCTAGGGGGAATTATTAAATATTGCCTCAATTCCCATTCTACTGGATCAAAGAGCCTTCCATCTGCCGAGGGTCATCAACTGGATGTAACATTCAGAATGGATTCTGGAAACTTGTGGATTATCTTTTTTTACCTTTTCTCTCCTCGGTGTTCAAATTTGACTCGGACATCATTCTGTAAAAGAATTACACACATACTAGAAAACAAAGCTGGGAATAAATATTATTTGTGAATATTCCTCCCTGGATTGCAGACGGCCAACAAATATTCTCACACACTTGAAGCAACATTCTTTGGCAATGGAAGAAAAACTATTGGGAAGTGGGAATTTGGGATATGCATTACTCTAGTACACAGGACACATCTGTTTAAGATCTGTTCTGCAACACTATATCCCTTTCATTTACCTCATAATTTCAAAAATATGTACACCACAAGGTGGAACATTCCCAGCAAGTGGAAATCACTCACATCAAATGCAGAAATACATTCTTCATTGTAAGACAAACACATTACAGGATTACCTGTTTTTTCGGTGAAGATGATTTTGCTTTCCCTGTTTCTTGTAGAGGCAATGGAGGGCGACTTGCCTTATGAAGGACTGCCAAATCCTGCATGATTGACTTCAAAGCTTGCTGCTCATCTGTTTAGAGAGGAAAAAAGAACTATCTGTACCCACTATCCATAAAATGCCTTTGAAAACAAGGTTTATTGTTTTTAATACCTCCAATAAAATAAGTAGGATCTGAAGATTGTTCTGATTGTACATTTTATTAACTCATATATATTCAGACTGTCTAATGTCTCAAGAACTACTTTATATTCTAACTTATGTTGTTAACATAGATTTCCAAATTTTAATATACACTTGCAAAAAAATTCTGTTTTCAATGATGGTTTGCATTATGAACACAAGGCTGATGTACTTGAGCTAAATTGAGTTGAACCCAAGAACTCACCCATAGCTGCAGCCAGCCAGCAAACCTTTACTTCAGAAGAATGGTTCTCCCATTAGAACCCTTCTGTTGCCTATATGAAAAACAAACACATAAATTACAGCAATGAAGAGAATAAACAGTTCAGAAAGGACTATGATTACAGGCATAAAAAAAGAAGATTGCTATGTCCCAAATGTTAAATATAATAAGCCACTGGAAATTAGTTACAGGTCAGCCACATCCTTTCCCATCAGCTTCTTCATGAAGAAGTATGGATGAAGACTACTATAGGAATTACTTGACTACTGTTCGTGAATAGCCAACAATGCAATGTTGTAGCTTTTGCTGTATTATGAAAGCTCTGCAAACCACAGTCCCTTTCTCAGACCTCCAAATTACCATGCAGCAGAGAAGCATTATGTTGGCTGTACTGACACAATAAAGCTGTTGTTGTTTTAACCTCTTCTTGATCTTAAATCATATACTAAAATAATAAAAGAAACCTGTCTGGACAGATATGACTGTAGGGATCACAAGGTGGGGGGGGGGGCAACAGAGGTGGTAAACTTTAATAAAGATGAAATATATTTGTGAAGTAAATGCCACTCTCCTCTAAAGAAGTAAAAAGCTGAAGCTCACTTACAACTGTGTTGTCATAATAATTATATATTGTTTATTACATTTTAGTCACCTTTCTCAAAATAACCTGAGTGACTATATGTATGAATATTTAAAAAATGAAGTTTAAAACCATAGGGAAAGTGAGCAAATCCATAGAATACTAAAAGCATGCACCCATAAAAATTAAAATCAGAACCAGCAGAAAAAATAAATTCAAGCAAACTAATCAGTACTAACAGATCATCACATGCCATCAATGCTTGAAATAGACAATTCACAGGATTTGTTGAAAATTCAGTGTCCACCAACATTAGAAGACCAAGTTAAGATTTACCCAAAATCAGATTGATTCAACAATAAAATGAAACGCTATGGAAGACAGGTATCCTCTGGACTTGCTCATTTGTCGAACTTAAATCCGGAAGTGTGCAGTTAACATCGTTGTAGGTTGCTACACTGTTACATGCATATGCTGATTGTGTTTATCTTGGTGTGTCTTATTGATACATTACTATGAATTTTGTTGTTTTATTGACATTGTACACACTTTGGGCCTACTAGTAGTGAAAAGCAGATACATTTTACAAATACAATAAAACATAAATTTCCCACCCTAGTGGCGCCTATGCACCATTCAGAACAGCTAACAATTAAAACCCAGAATAAAATACAATTCTTTTTAAGACATTAACAAAATATAATTAAAAGAGAGCTAAGTTGTAGCAGCTAAAATAGAGATTAATATAATCTACCCAAATGATAAAACAATACCTGCCCAAACAAAAAGGTTTTTGCCATATAGTGAAACACTGTAAAAAAAAGGGGGGAAGCATCCAAGTGTTAAAAAATTTAGGTGTAGCTGCAGAGAAGGATGTTTATCTAGACCCTAGCAACCATGCCTGCATCATACTGTAGCTGGGCACCAACCTGGATGGCTTTAGAAGAGAACTGTACAAATTCATGGAAGATAAGTGGCTATTAGCCATAATGGCTATTCTTTACCTCTGTGGTCAGAAGCAATATGCTATGGAATAAAGGTAAAGGTACCCCTGCCCGTATGGGCCAGTCGTGTCCGACTCTAGGGTTGTGCGCCCATCTCACTTAAGAGGCCGGGGGCCAGCGCTGTCCGAGGACACTTCCGGGTCACGTGGCCAGCATGACGAAGCTGCTCTGGTGAGCCGGCACCAGCGCAGCACACGGAAACGCCGTTTACCTTCCCGATATAAAGCGGTACCTATTTATCTACTTGCACTTAAGGGTGCTTTTGAACTGCTAGGTGGGCAGGAGCTGGGACCGAAAGACGGGAGCTCACCCCGCCGCGGGGATTCGAACCGCTGACCATGCGATCGGCAAGCCCTAGGCGCTGAGGTTTTACCCACAGCGCCACCCGCGTCCATGCTATGGAATACCAGTGGCCCAAAACCACAGGAGGGGAGAGTGCTCTTGTGCTTGGGTCCTGTTTGTGGGTTTCTCAAAGGCAGCTCACCGTGACAAGGTGCCGAACTAGACGGGCCTTTGGACTGATCTGGCAGGCTTTCCTTCTGTTCTTACAGCTGGGACATAGAGAAGAGCATCTCAGTAATATCTTAAGGTGAGGGCAGGAGGATACAGGAGGGGGCTGTCCACAGTATCCTGGTCTTAAGTCACCAACACTTTGATTTATACTTTGAAACAAATCAGTAGTCAGTGCAGCCTGGCAGGACAGGTGTAACATCATCCCACAAGCCAGCATTCTCGACCAACTAGTTTCAAAAAACTTTGGAAAGGTAGCCCCACGCAGAGCATGCTTCAATAATCCAATCTGGATGCAACTACGTCTACATGGTCACCATGACCAGGTCCAACCTCGTAGGAATGGACACAGTTGTCACACCAGCTAAGCAGGACAAAGGCACTCCTGGCTACAACTGCTCTTTGAGCACCCAGGTACAAAGCAAGGTTCAGAAGCACACAACCCACCCAAACTGTGAACGTGATTCTTCAAGGAGAGTACTGTCAAATTTGGAACAGGATGAACCCCTATTCCACAACCCCTTTGTCTTGTCTAGATTAAGTTTCAATTTATTAGCCCTTATCCTGCTCAATACTGCCTCCAGACACCAATGCAGAATATCAACAGCTTTCTGTTATAGATGATTGCAATGCAAATGAAAGTCTGGTTTTATATATGTGTTCCTATCCGAACCAACTAAAGCCACAATTCAAAGAAGCTGCTACATGCATGTACAGGAACAGCACCTCCGCATTTTACTTTCTCAGCAGGTTTGCATATGTATGTTTCTGTCTACCTCCATCTCTCTCCCCATCATATCAACTATATTTAAGTACAGTGGTACCTCAGGTTACATACGCTTCAGGTTACAGACTCCGCTAACCCAGATATAGTATCTCGAGTTAAGAACTTTGCTTCGGGATGAGAACAGAAACCGTGCTCCGGCGGCACAGCAGCAGCAGGAGGCCCCTTTAGCTAAAGTGGTGCTTCAGGTTAAGAACGGACCTCCGGAACGAATTAAATACTAAACCGAGGTACCACTGTATTTTGTACTCACACAAAGTACTTGAAACACCACTACCCATGCACAAGAAGAAACCAGCTAACCCTGAAGATTGCAGGAGTACTATCTATCTATCTATTTAGATGGGAAACCATTTGTTTTTTGCAAGAGCAACCTGCAACACAATTTTGGAGCTTAATTTCCTACTGGTGGTTTCCCATTTGGAAAACCAAACCAGGTAATTCTGAAACCTATCCATTGGGCACAAAATGCTGACTGACTGTCATGAAAAACAACAACTATAAACTACAGTGGTACCTCGCAAGACGAATGCCTCGCAAGACAAAAAACTCGCTAGACGAAGGGATTTTTTGTTTTTTGAGCTGCTTCGCAAGACGGAAACGTCTTGCAAGTTTGTTTCCTTTTTCTTAACACCGTTAATACAGTTGCGACTTGACTTCAAGGAGCAACTCATAGAACGTGGTGTGGTGGCCTTTTTTGAGGTTTTTAAAGACTTTGGTGATTTTTGAAGCTTTTCCAAAATTTTCCCGACACCGTGCTTCGCAAGACGAAAAAAATCGCAAGACAACAAAACTCGCGGAACGAATTAATTTCGTCTTGCGAGGCACCACTGTATGTGGGAGCGGGAATGCAATGGCCAGAGAAAGACACAGATACAAAATGGATCGACAAGGCCATTTCACTGTCTTGATAGGTCACTTCCTCGTTCACACACATAAACTACTTTAAAGTGTCCCCAGGGTCAGAATTGAGAGCTGTTCACAGAAATCCAAGATTCTAATGTATCTGGGATTCAGCACAAAGGTGTGTTTGCTACCTCTGCTCAGAATACTGACTGTTAGATGGGGGACCTGTGGGAGGCAGAGAGGAGAATGGGACAGAGTGGCTGGAACCCTGAACAGAAACAGTCCATACTCCACACTGCATTTGTACAGACTAATAGCAATCAAAATTAGCTAAGTGACAGCCCTTCGGAACTATCCATGCAGAGGAGGAGGAGGAGGTTTCACCAGGCTTGAAAGAACCCCAAGGTTTTCATAAATTAAAAACAAATATTTAGAGGGGAAACCATCAGTAGGAAATTAATCTCCAGAACAGCCCAATGGGGGCTGAATATACTTGGTAGCCATAGAATACTGGCACTGCATACGTATATACAGAGGTAGGTAGGGGAGAATAGAGTAGCCGTGATGCTGTACTAAAGCACCCCACACTACAAAATTGTGTTGCAGGTTGCTCTTGCAAAAAACAAATCTTGAAAACTAAAAAAAAAATGGGCTGAAATGAACAACAGAAACATCTGGATATTTTAAAGTCAGAAAGAACATGTGTGTTGAATTATGAAATTCCTCTGTTCCTAACACTTTTGAAACCCGTCTGCTGCCTAAACAATTAAGACTGAAGATAAGCAGAAAGTTTCATGGATTTGGGTAGTCTTCAGCACTGCACACATTAAGTTGAAACTGTTTATTTTATTTTAAGTATTACTCTCTTCGCAAGCCAAGAATTTCATAACACCAACACTATTTAGCTGGCAAGGCTGTATAGAGATTATCACTGAGAGTTGTTCTTGGTACAGGTAAGGAAAAAAGTGCCCCATACTATTTATCTTATTTGGGGGGGGGATTATAGACTGCTTAACGTTAGAAAAGTTTGAAGCAGAGTACACATATACAATAAAAGACAGCATAAAATCAATAAAAACAAACAATAAAACACAAGAACACCATCATAAACATACAGGAAACAGAGATACAAAGAGACAGAGTCCAGCCTTAGGGGACAGGAGAGGCCTGAACAAGGTGTGGCTTCAAGCAGATAACTGATAGATTGCACAGGGAAGGGCCTTCCAAGCGTACAAAATGCTCCTTCCAATTCATCACTCAACAATGGTGAGGAACCTTTTTGGCCGAATGGGCCATATGTTTATCACCCTCCACTCCTGCAAGTCAACTCTGACAGAAGGGAGGGACAATCCATCTATAAATCATCTGATTTCATAATGATAGCAGATGACTGTCAAGTGCCAAAACCGGAAGCTTAGCCCAAAGTCTTTGCAAGCTCTAGGCTTGACACCTGAGCACCAAACACAGGGCTGGCAAAGCCCCCTGTACAGCAGCTACCAAGCACCCAACAACTAGTTGATAGCTGGGCACTTGGGAACTATTGTAAAATAGGGGTGTTGCTGGCACTGCCAACTGGCAGTGTATGCCAAGGTGCTTTTGGCCAAACCGTTCCCTTACATACCCCACACCTGACATCAAAATGACATCATGTGTAGGACAGTTGGGCAGAGTTCATTTGAAATGGCCTCAAAGACCAAACTGAGTGGCTTGGTGGCCCAGAATAGGTCCATGGACTGCAGATTCTCCACCCCTGCCATAAAATAATCTTTAGGATCCACTACCACCAATAGGGTTTCAGGTTGATTAGCTAAGAGATCAAACAGCTCTTTCAGGTAACCTGGCCCAGAGTAGTTCAAGGCTTTATCTGTCAATTACAATACCTTGAACATAGCTCAGTTCACATACCAACCAATGTAGCAAGTTATGCAGAGTACAAGAGGGTGGGAGCAATAATGTTCAGCTAATAAATGGTTTAATGGTTCTGGCTATACAGACCTCTCTTTTTTTTACATCAAAAAACTTTACAGCTACATTGCTAACCACTTCTTTGCTTTTTGGCATCAAGTTAAATGTGTTCTGTGAGTTATTTTATAAGTGTCATTTTCTACCAAGGTGATAATTAAATCATTTCACAATTTTACAGTTTCTAGAGGAAGTCTGCATCAGCATTTACTTGGGCTGAAAATAGTCTGAATGACAACCCTTTTTGTAATGTTTTAATATTGTAATGTTAACATGGCAAGGAATTGCAAGAATCAAAATACTATTTTTCCTCCCCCAAAAAAACATTGCTAAGTTGTTTATCCTATATGCTTCTGCCCTGACAGCAACATCTTTCAGCTTGTTATGATCATGAAACTGAATTTTGTTCCTAAATTAAAATATACAACTGATAGTCACAAATTTGCAGCACTGAAGGGGGGAGTGGCAGTTGAAAATAGAGTTTGAGTAGAGTGAGAAAAGTCAGGGAAGGCTCTGTTGTGTTAGCTTTTTGGTATTAGCTTATGTGTTGTACCCACCTCTTGTATTTCTCCTTGTTAAAATTGGTTTAGACAACAACAACAACCCTCAGTGTTCTTACATCCCTGCTTTACTGAAGCTTCTGCCATTGTTTGAGTACAGGAAAAAGGGGAGAAAACTGAAAGGGGAAAATTGGTTGTTTTAAGCATCTCCCTCAGGTCTGCCTCATGTGAAAGAGATAAAAATGTGGAGCCCTCAGATATTCAATAGTACCTTCACAGAATGCATTTCTGTTCTCATGTGTTGTCTGGTCCCATGTATTTCTGGTCCCATGGAGTTACAGATTCAATGTAGTAATTTAGAAGATATATTTTATTAACAAGCAAACACCCATATATGTACAACATCCATCAACACAAGCTAACTAGCATACTTGCTCTTAAAATTCTATTCCTCTTAAAAATGTAGTAGCATATCAGCATGGGGTATATGTGCAAAAGAGGCTACAGAATAGGAGAGAAGAGAAGGCATGGAATTGGTGGGTGGTCTGTGTGCAAGGCAGAGTTAGAAAAAAATAGGAAGGAGGAGGTAAGAAAAAGGGGTGAAGTTGAAAATGGGTGCAGAGGAAGTTGCAGAGAAGGAGGGAGTGGGAGGCATGGGAGTTGGGATGAAGATGAAAGCAGAGGAATAAAAGGCTCTCCCAGGAGGGGATGATGGCTTCATCATAACTGGATGGAAGGTGAAAAGGATGGTTAGTGGATGCAATGTATTTGAGGAGGAAGATACAGGAGGTTACTATGGGGGTGGTCTGTGTGCAGGGGTTGCACAAAAAGAGAGAGGGAGGCATGGATATGGGGATGAAGGTGAAAACAGGCATTCAAAGCAAGGTTGCAGAATAGGAGAGGTGGCTTCTGAAATGAGGTTGGGAAAATGAAAAGTGAGCTTAACAGTTGCGTAGAGTGGGAATGAAAAGGGTTAATGTGGAGGAATTCCAGGGGGATTTGTGAGTGGAGAGAGCACAGATACAGTATTCTATGAAAATTCATTATTCCAAAAGTGAACTTCCACTAGCCTTTTTAGCCATTCAACAGAAAATAAGCATGAAACACAAATATCACTAAGTTGTGGTCAGCATCTTTCAGCTTTGATCTTCTAACCAACAATGTTGTGGCAAACCCTGAAGAATTTGTTTGCAAAGTAAGAACGGAAGCTAGATAAATTCCTTGCATGTATTTCCACACTTCACAACTCAGGGCAAAAGGAGCTCTTTGTTCACTTTCCCTCTTGAAAATACCTGATAGGCAATTCTCATAAATTCACAACATCAAGAACTCAAGTAAAATGACATTAATAGGGTAGTACAAGTTACAAGCCGCAACACATAAAAAACAGCACATTCACCCAATATTCCTTGACAGTAGAAGTCACTCAACTTGACCATAACCTCTAACTACACTCCACAACTACACACTGAAAATTGTCACTAGCCAACATGGCCACCAAAACTGCACCAACTCCTCCATAAAATCCCAAATCAGGATTAAAACCCCGTTTTATACTTCTAGTAAATCAATATCTCATTTTAACATCAAGCCTAATCTGTGCTGACATCCTGTTTTTTGAACCACAGTGTTAAACTGTGGCCTACTTCTTACCTGATGCTCTTTTGCAAGTATCTTGTGGATTCTTGCTTATTTCCTCTCTCTCCATACCTCATCTCTGCAGTTGAAACCAGATTCCTCTGCTGGAGATGTGTCTTTGTGTGCACGTGTGGTAGCAGAGCAAAAAGACGCTATATAAAAACCTTTTTTCCATTCTCAGATAAATGTACACACAGTGTGACTTATTCCCAAATAAGTATGCTTACGCCAAGCCTTATGGTTTAGAGAACTCACAAACCTCACCTCCTTTCCAAAGACACACACACATGCCAAAATCCCAGCCACACTCTTGATAGCGGGACTTACATTTGAGTAGACACACACGCAGGATGGCATAGAAAGAAACCACAATTTACTCCTCCCCTTTCTTCCTCAATGACAACTCAAGGGTCCTCCCAAACCCCGAATCCCCAGAGACTTTCGGTACTTGGCTTTTCCCTATTACAACCGCAACCAGGAAAAGTGACCCACTAGAAATAAAGATAATATATCATATATAATAAATATAGGTTACATGCATGGCTATGAGCTCCAAAGGGGAGTGGGGTCTCCTACACCAAGAGCAAGAGGCTCCTTTCCCCCATCTCCTCAGACACCAGAGCAGGCGACATGAACGCGCGCGCGTGCACACTACCTACCTGTGGGGCAGAGACGAGGAAGTGGGGGGGGGGAGGCGGAGGGTTTCCTCCCCCCCAGAAGCCGGCAGCTCCAGGCCTCGAACACCGGAGGGGTCCAGGATCCTGGCTTTCAGCTGAGGCCAGACCCACTCTCAACCCTCACCGGGTACCGGTGAGGAGCGCGGGGGGGGGGAGAACAGCAGGCCCAGCAACACCCCCTCCGAAGGGAGGGGGGCAAGCAGCACGTCGATGCGGGGGTAGGGGGACAGACCCACAGAAAGAGCCGGGGGGGAGGTGGAAGTGGCCAATGAGGCAGCGGCCCCCCCTCACTCTCCCCTGCGCTACCCGGGGGCCGGAGGGGGAAGGGAAAGAAGCGCGCAAGGAGCCCCACCACCCCAACCCGGTGCCCGTCTCCTATTCGAGCAGACCTTTCCCCCACCGCCACCCCTCACAAGCAACCCCTGTTCTTTTTCCTCCTCCAGATCTCCTCAGGCTCCGCCTCCCCCCACGCAGGAGCCCGTGACTCCCGTACACACACAAGACGGGAACGTCGCAACGTCACGACGCACGACGCGCCTAAATAAATAAATAAAAGGCACGAAGGAGGGAAAGAGCCGCGTCCCCCTACGGAGACTTTATTCGGAAAGGGGCTCGCGGGTGGCCTGAAGAAGCGCGCTCGGAGAAAGAGTCTCCCGAAAGGATAGCTTTTGTAACCCGGTGAAGTCGTAGGACTACAACTCCCAGCAAGCCCCATGACAGCGTAGCCAATAATGAGGGATCATGGGAGTTGTAGTTCCGGTGACGTCTGAGGACACCCACCCCGTCTTCCCATAGCGTCCAACTGCCTGTCGGGGGAAAAAAATAAAAAGGAAACCCGGCATCTATTGTGTCCTCTGAGCGCAGAGCGACAGCGCTGGAGGTCTTGGGGATTCTAAAATGTAAAAAAAATAAAATAAAATAAATCCACCGCCGAAATAAATATGCTTTGTGTCAGAGAACTACCAACTGAGGATAAACGCAACTCTTATACAGTATAGAAGCAGAACTTCCTTGATTGGGACTCACAAGTCTGCAAGTTGCAGGATCCAAAGAAATTAACTGACATTTCCATTCTAAAATTGATCTGGATCGTATATTTGTAAAACTGGATTATGCTAGGAAGAAATGTCCGGGTTAATTGTACATGTTTTCTCCTTCTAACAATGGAGAAATCCACAATTTTAATATAGTTAGAGCTCTCCTCAAACAAGGTAGAAAAGTCAGAACTTCATACTCTTCCTTGTTCACGTCCCGATTTCCTGTGTATATTGTTAAATATATTTATTTTAGTAATTAGAGTTTTAAAAACA
Source organism: Podarcis bocagei (assembly GCF_964188305.1). NCBI lineage: Eukaryota > Metazoa > Chordata > Lepidosauria > Squamata > Lacertidae > Podarcis > Podarcis bocagei. The sequence continues at coordinate 90,994,865 of NC_138125.1, read as the reverse complement.
TAATGCTTTTGCATGCGACTGCATATTGGAGCTGGCCTGACAGGTTGATTTGAGGAGGCAAATGAATGAGATTGAGCTGAAGGGTGTTTTGTATTAGGCGGCCTTGAGTGGAAAGTCAGCCCTGCTTCTCACTTCAGCTTCACCTCCTACAAAATCCTGTTTCTCCACTGATTTCTATGGGCAGCGCTCGCTTCTGACCCCACAGACACACTCTTGTGCGAACCCTGAAATTCTCCGTCTCGATAATGATGGCCTTCTCTACTATTCTTATCTCTGTGGTGCACAATCCAGAGCTCTCCGTACCTCGCGAGCGACGCTCGCCACACAGTGGCCGATGACGCGAAAAGCGATTATCAGAAGGAGCATGCGCAGTTTCCCCTACCGCCTTGTGGATCTCTTTGGGGCAGTGCTTGCCTGCCTGCCTTTCTGCCCGTCCTTGGATCGTGGGTTCGATCCCCTAGGACGCAGCCTGGGGAGAGCGCGTGTGTGCAGGAATGCTGTGCTGGCGAGGGATGTCAACAAGCCAACAGAACTCGCATGGCTTTGTTGTTGTTGTTTAGCTGTTTAGTCTTCATGACCCCATGGACCAGAGCACGCCAGGCATGGCTTAAAGCTGGCTTATTCGGGAGACAAATTTTTATCATTCTTGTTTCCTGTATTATTATTTTTAAAACACGTTTATGGGCAAGGTGCAGAAATTCTGAAAATTAAGTTGTCTATAAATATATGAAATGTAATAGTCTGGCTAGTCACTAGGTGGAATCGGAAACACAGCCTTTTCCATTCTGGGAACCTGCGGTAGTTCTAGTAAGCCTTATACTGTGTAATATATATGTGTGTACACCTTTCTGTTAAATGTTTTCTTTGCATAAACCCATGTGAAGGAGACATTGTTTGTTTTTAAGGAAGTGTTTTGTGCATTGTTGATTTCTGGCCCATTGTACAGAAATTAACAATACTGTTTGGAAGTTAAACGGAACCACAGTGTCAAACACAAGAACAGCATCTAATCCAGGATGGGAAAATAAAAATAAAAGCAAATGTTTTAACTATAATTACCTCCAGGATAGAAACCCTCCATCACTATGAAACAGGAAATAAAGTGACATTAGGGTCAAGATGTCAATGCTGGGCAGCACATTCTGAAGTCCATAGTAAGAAAAGTGTTTCACAATATACATTCAAGAGAGCAAAGCAAAAAATGGAGTGAAAGTAGTTTGTTAGCCCATAGACATCTTGTTTTCCAGCATCTGGCTTTATCAGCAAAGAGCGTAAGTGAAGATCCCTCATGTGTCTTCAATTATGAATGTTCCCATTATCACTTTTTGGAGCTTCTCTGGACTGCTTAAGAAAGACAAACAAGCCAGTCCTTCCTGAAGCACTGTGGGCCACAGTAGGCAGGGAAATAACAGAAGAGTCACTAAAGGGTTCCTTAATAGGTTGCTGATGTTTGTTCTCGTCAAAGATTGAATTAAATGCAGCCACCCTACACCAAGGCAATCTGTTAATTACGTTTTCCAGAAATACAGTAACCTACTAACTGTCTTTTATGGTTATAAATCTGGTCTATCAGTGAAGGATAGTACACATCTGAGTAGATCAAAAGGCATCATTGGTGTGCAGGTGAACTTCAAAAGCGACGTGGATGTTCAAATAAATGAGTATTTCCTTGCTAACAAGACAGTTCATAAACTGATAGATATCCGTTGTTCAACAGTGTTTGCAAAGGGTGATGCAAACTTCCTAACTGTCACAACAGCGGTCAATTATGAAAAGAAGATGCACTGTTATCAGGGAAGAAAAGGATATTCCATTCCTTTTTTTGCTACTACACTTCCGCCTAGAGGAAAATGAGGACTCCCAAGAACCAATGTTTAGATACTAAACATTTAAATTTGTGCAGTAACTTGGCATTGAAACTACCCCTTCAAAGTATTACACTCTGGCAGGATGACGTTTTGCTAATTTTCTTTTTTATTTGGCAAAATAAATATATAAAATGCAATTCATTAAAAGCAAGGAACTGCAGCTAACATGAGCTTTCCCCTTATAGCTCTAATGATTTTTCTTCCCCTTGGGTTCTGGTAATTGCAGTGATAATGAAGTATCCATATTTCAGTTCTTCATCTGCCACCTCTCCTCTTCAGCTCCTTTGTGGGGGGGAAATGTTTCTGGACAACTTCTCTAATCACTAGAATTAAGTCAGTATGATGGCTATGGCACATACCAGCCTGAAGGCTTGCAAATCAAACTGTCTAAGACAAGCAGTGCTAGTTTAGAAAAATAAACTATCTTGCAACACGTCAAAGTGCAAGTAGATAAACAGGTACCACTACAGCGAGAAGGTAAACAGCGTTTCCGTGCGCTGCTCTGGTTCACCAGAAGCGGCTTAGTCATGCTGGCCACATAACCCGGAAGCTGTACGCCGGCTCCCTCGGCCAATAAAGCAAGATGAGCGCCGCAACCCCAGAGTCAGGGGTCCCTTATGGTCAGGGGTCCCTTTACCTTTTTTACCTAAAGATGTTTTCAAGTGGCAGTTAGTACCCATGCTGCCTACTCCCACTGAAGATAAAACACAACTTTGAACATAGATACAAACCACCAGTTTATTGTGCACCAACATCTCTCATCTCTGGGAGCTGTGCCAAAGACTCTTATGGCAGAAGTGAGTAATCAATGCATGGCAATCAGAAAGGCTGTGATGATAGCAAGCTACAGAACTTGGACCGTAATTCACTTCAGCACCTTGTTAATGCAGCATATGTACGTGATTTAGTGAGCAGAGCTTAGAGTGCAAATTGCAAAAGCAGAAGTCATGAGAGATGCATTTACCCTTTTACATCAAAGCCAGCAGCAGCACATGTTGACAGTTGTTTGGTTCTGGAGGACTTTCTTCAGAGGAATCATAAGAAGAAAACTAAGGCACAGTTTGTTACCCCAGTGGGGCTGTGATCCTCAAGATTGTAGTCAATTACTGAAAGGCAGCATTTATCCACTGACAGGCATGGAAGGGGGCTAACCCCATTTCTTTTGTTTTACAGCTTTGACAAAGCTTTTCCTGAAAGTATCTTCTTGAGTGCTTTGGCATTATCTCCATCTGGTGCAGGTGGCCATCTATTATGATCTGTGGGAAAGGATACAATAAGACAGTTACCTTCAAAAGCTAGTAGCTGCTTCATCTCACCTTAACCCAGCTAGATCTCGATGAGCAGCTCTCTTAAAGAAAGAAAACTTCCTTTAAGTGTAAAGCACCCTTTCCCAACCTGGTGCCCTTCTGTTGTTTTGGGCTACAATTTCTATCAGTCTCCACCAGCATGGCTAATGATAATTATAGTCCAAAATAAATAGTGATACCAGGTTGGGGAAGACTGGGCTAAAGGAAATGCTCCCCAAACACCCTTTTATTGAATTATTTCCAAAAAATATCATGTTACATATCTACAGTGATCCAAATTACAGCACTGTCTTTCCAACATGTATAGGAAGAGATCCTAGGAGAAAAAGCTATGGCCCATGCATTAGTTTTGTTCATTTCGGCTGAAAAATCTTCCAAACACCAAAAAGGCAAACTATATTTCTACAGATCTTTAGTCAGCCTTGGATTCAGCACATGAAGATCTGGGAAAAACTAGATGTGACATTGTTAAGTAAAGGGTTATTTGTCAAAATAATGGAAAATCATTACCCCCTTTCTTCCCCCATTCACTTCTTCCACCTCATAATCTCTATGACAGCAGTGTTTCACACCGAATGTAACTGACCTATAGAAAGGACTCTATGAACTGAGAACAGAGACATTGTATGTATCCTTGTTGTCTATTAAAATCCTTCAAAAAATTTTTATAAAAAGGTTGCTTCTTGTTGTTTATAAGACAGCTATATGACAATTCAATAACTGAGGTTGAGGTAATCCCAAGAGTGTTTTTACCAATCCCATTCCAATGTCATGAGATTTAAGGCGGCCATGGGTTAAGACTAGAACCTTTCAGTTAAGGCTGTTGAGCATATAGTTTAGGGAGGAAAGCATTCAGGGTTCACAGCACCACTTGCCCAAGACTGGCTAGTATAGAAATCCTTTTATTACAGTGAGCTGTATTACTCTACAATCCCAGGCTGGACCTAAAAAGACTCACAACTAAATTATCAAGCTACTGCAAAGCTGACAATAAACTATGATAAAACTGAAGTGTTGATTTCCACAAAAGAGTGTAAGATATCTAAACAGGCCCTGGGTGGGCATATAACTGAACAAGCTGTTAGAAAGTAGTTTTTAAAAAGCAGGGTTTTTTACCTGGTACTTCCCATGGGGAACTATATATGCTCTGCCCACCATCAACCTTCACAGTTTCTCCAGTGATAAAAGAGGCAGCCGGAGACAGCAGGAAACACACCAAGGGTGATACCTTATAAAGATTTGAAACATTTACTTATGTGAATTACAGGTGTTCAATGCCTGCCATGCCATAGCACTTTTCAAAAATGCAGGCAAGGCTTCATGCATTCATCACAACAAAGGCAGTAGTGTATAGATTCTGCCCTACACATGTGCAAACATATGCATTTGTATGTCAAAAGCATGGTGTCAATGCACACTGATAAGCATGTAGGGTGCCACCAGCCCTGCATGTGTCCACTGAATGCACATTTCTGAAAAGGGTTCCTGTTAGCTTCCTATTTGAAGGTGATTCTTAGAGCAGAAGTCATTACTGATCAATTACAGAAGATTACTGACCAGTGGTCCACATGAATATATTACTAAATACAAAATGTTCAAGTCAAAAAGAAAATGCTTGGTATTTTACTGTCCATAAATATTATATCATTTCAATGCTTTGCTGGCTTGGATATGTCAGCGGAACGATCCATTCCAAAAGTGCTCAAAAATCACCTTCAAAACTGAACAAGGTTCTATGATAAACTGCACATTCAAAAGTTCTGCAAGTTCAACCAGCAGGCTTGCAATGTGGTGTTTGCTCCTACTGTGGAGTGGATGGTACATACAACATAATTATAGCATAATCAGGATACCTATTTTAGGTTTATACAATGCCAGGCACATAGCTTGCCCTTTAAAGAGTACTCTAATAATAATTTTTTGTATGAACATATTAGTTAGTGGTATGCATCTTCAAATATCTTACTCTTTGAAATTTAGGGTGTTCTTTCCAGTGTCATGAAATTCCTCTTTCCAATGCAATAGCACCATTTCCCCTTAATGCATTAGTTATTCTATGAGAGGCCTGAAGGACTGTATTTGGCCCTTGCTGACCTATCCCTGTTCACACACATGCTGATCAGGAGTACCACTGAAAACCATCTCCCACAGCAAGGCTATTTGCACTACTTTGTGCAAATGTTGTGTACGGGGGGGGGGGGAAATCATACACACACACACACACACACATATTATATATATAAATAAAATTACATATACTCCACCCATCCTGCCAGGCCACCCCAGCCACTCTGGGAGGCTTCCAAAAGGATATTAAAAACACATTAAAATATCAAACATTAAAAACTTCCCTAAACAGGGCTGCCTTCAGATGTCTTCGAAAAGTCAGATAGTTGTTTATTTCTTTGACATCTGGTGGGAGGGCGTTCCACAGGGCGGGCACCACTACCGATCATCTGGAAAGACCCACAGTGCTAAAAGGTAACTTTTAGGTTGAAATACTGTAATACCTCTTCAGGAAGTCCTAATCTCTTGGCAGGAATTTTTTGGACATAGTTTCTAAAAAGTTCTTCACCATCTTTGTAATGTGCAACAGCAGTTTCTGAAAATATCACTCCCTATGAAGAAAAGGACAGATTCACAGTCAGACTACATTAATGCTTAACACAGTAACATTGAACCCTCTACACTGAAAAGCAGGTGCTCATTAAGAGCTACACGGTTGGGGAGGGGGGATAAAAACAAATTCCAGCTCTTATTCAAAATCTTGGCTCTTTACCTTGCTTACAATTCCCTCAATAAATAGGGCTGTGCATATGCCACAATTCCCAACGCAACATTCTGTTCTTGTGTGGTGCAGGATTCACCCTGAGGAAAAACCACTTTAATGGCAACTGAGACTGACGGCCCAATATTCCTCATCCACTGTATAATGTATTTAAATTGTTTTATTGGTATTATTGTTTGCATGGCAGTTTTAAAACTTTTTTTAACCATTTGTATTTTCTTGATTATGTGTACTTTCCAACGGTCTCCTGCAGAAGGAAGGATGCGGTAGAATGATAATAAATATTTTTTTAAAAAAAAACACCAAGCACACGCACCAAAAAGCATAGTTTCTATTCCTTGCAGCTAAATTGTTCTCTCTCCTTTTGGCTTAACAGCACTTATTATTTGAATCTTTTATAAACCACTCAATCTCTGTGAAGAGTTGCATCATGATATTTAGGCATGTACCAAAGTAATTTTTGCTTAAGACAGCTTTCCCCGAAGTGTGACCCAGTCATTCAAGGAAGACACATTGTATATCTATAGAAATTGTTTTGGGAGCTTGCATTTTATCACATTTCTATACTGTTGTACAGTGGTGCCTCGCAAGACGAAATTAATTGGTTCCGCAAGTTTTTTCTTCTTGCGAGTTTTTCGTCTTGCGAAGCACGGTTTCCCATAGGAATGCATTGAAAATCAATTAATGCGTTCCTAGGGAAACCGCTTGCCAGGCTGGCGGTGCGGAGAAGGGCTTTTCTCCGCACCGCAAGCCTTCAGGACAGGTACGGGAACAGAGGGGAAGGCGTGCAGCGCTTTCCCTCTGTTCCCGGGGCTTGCGTGGGAGGAGGGTTTTTCCTCCCCGCCGCCAACATTCAGAACAGCATTCTGAATGTTGGCGGTGGGAAGGAAAACCCTCCTCCCACCCCAAGTCTTCAGGAAAGCCATCCGATGCCGCGCGGCAGGAGGAGGCGTCCCCCCCCCCCGCCCAGCATCGGAGCTTCGTTCCGATGCCGCGCGGCGGGAGGAGGCGTCCCCCCCCGCCCGGCATCGGAGCTTCGTTCCGATGCCGTGCGGCGGGAGGAGGCGTTCCCCCCGCCGCCCGGCATCGGAGCTTCGTTCCGATGCCGCGCGGCGGGAGGAGGCGTTCCCCCCCCCCGCCCGGCATCGGAGCTTCGTTCCGATGCCGCGCGGCGGGAGGAGGCGTTCCCCCCCGCCCGGCATCGGAGCTTCGTTCCGATGCCGCGCGGCGGGAGGAGGTCCGAGGACAGTGGGGAAGACGCGCTGCGCTTCCCCGCTGTCCCGGAGATTTCCCTATGGGCTGTCGTCTTGCGAGGCAAGCCCATAGGGAAATTCGTTTTGCGAAGCGCCTCCAAAACGGAAAACCCTTTCGTCTAGCGGGTTTTCCGTCTTGCGAGGCGTTCGTCTTGCGGGGTACCACTGTAGTTTGCTTTGGCAGCTTCAGTCTGTGAAGCAGCTTATAAATTTGTGAAAGAAAGAAAGAAAGAAAGAAAGAAAGAAAGAAAGAAAGAAAGAAAGAAAGAAAGAAAGAAAGAAAGAATCGTCCTCCATTTCCATATCCTAAGACCCATCCCAAACCCTGGATGCTATTAGTAGGTTTAACTACAAAAACCCTTAATAGACTCAAATAATTATGACCAAATGCGCAGCTGGTAGGGAATTATCTTATTCTATCTCAGCTAAACCAAACTAAATGATCATTTTACAAATTTGTACTAATTTGACTCTTCCCTTACAGGCACCAAAGCTGGTCTGGTCACATGTTTCTGTCACCTACCGGGGAAACAGAGTTAATTCTCACGCCACTGCGGGCCCACTCGGTGGCTAGGCTTTTGGTCAGGTTATCGACTGCGGCTCTTGCTGCACCACTGTGTCTGTGAGGGAAGGAAATTTTAAAAGGGCAATATTATCTTCCATCAATAAATAGACATGGGGTATGTGGCAGCTCCATCAAGACTGGATGCTTTGAAGTAACTATAGCGACACCTAGCAAGCCTAACTAGGTTCACACTCTGACAAGCAGTCATCCAATCAAACAAATCCAAAACAAATCTCAGCAGAACAGGGCAGTCAAGTTAGCAATATCTGACATTCTAGAAGCTTAATTGCAAACTCAATGCTAACACAAACAATGAACAAAGCCTGGCTGAAGGCCTGCAGTAAAAAAAAATTTCAATATTTTGTGTTTGTCCAATTATTCCAGCCCAACGAAAAGCTCACAATGTTAATAGCATTCTGTATGACTCATCAAATTATAAACAACAAGTTATAGAAGTATAGGCAATGACTGAGAAAAAAGCATGGCTTACAGAAGACTGAGACTTCTGAGGTGCAAGGTTGTTAATAAAATTGTACTTTGCGCTTCCGGACATCTCAGTCTTCTGTAGGAACTTTGCAGAAACAACTTCCAGTACAAAAACAGAAGTCGGTATGGTGCCCTGTCCTTTCACTATGTTTATGAGAGAAGTCCTCTTGAACTAAACTGCAAATGCATGAGAAGTTATGTCATTGGGGCTGTCTGAAGGCAGCCCTGTATAAAAGGTACCCCTGCCCATATGGGCCAGTTGTGTCCGACTCTAGGGTTGTGCGCCCATCTCACTTAAGAGGCCGGGGGCCAGCGTTGTCCGGAGACACTTCCGGGTCACGTGGCCAGCATGACGAAGCTGCTCTGGCAAGCCAGCACCAGCACAGCACACGGAAACGCCGTTTACCTTCCCGCTATAAAGCAGTACCTATTTATCTACTTGCACTTAAGGGTGCTTTCGAACTGCTAGGTGGGCAGGAGCTGGGACCGAAAGACGGGAGCTCACCCCGCCACGGGGATTCGAACCACAGACCATGCGATCGGCAAGCCCTAGGCGCTGAGGTTTTACCCACAGCGCCACCCGCAGCCCTGTATAGGGAAGTGTTTAATGTTCAATGTTTTATTATGCTTTTATCTTTGTTGGAAGCCACCCAGAGTGGCTGGGGCAACCCAATAAGATGGCAGATTACAAACAGGCATGTGCAAAGATGCACAGCTATATAGGCAGACCTCAGCTAGACTCATCGCACTGTCCCAGCAGAGGGACTCTGCTTTCCAGTTGGCCTAAGAAAAATGCAGCCTCTTCTTGTCTGTGACTGCTTCCTGCATTCCACTTTTTGTTCAAGAGCATTCTCAGGAAAGCCTTGCAGGTGACAATAAGTGAGGATCATAAGCACCGGCAATTTAGTCCCAAATTCCTCAAAGACTTCTGTTAAAATGGAATCTCAAGGAATGTGCATGTTAAATATTGGGAATCTGCTGTTCCATCTTGTTTTACCATTCAAATGCACACGACTACTCAGAGGGACAGCAGTTTAAGTGAAAGCAAGTGGACTGTGTATCGTATACGGATAGCAGACTTACGACATGCCAGGAAACCCTTTCCACATATCAGCCACGATGTTGACAATAGCACCTCCGTGATCCTGCATCCAAGCATTGTACACTGGGTAGACACATAAGAATGGCCGTGAAGGCTTTTACATTGCCAGATAAATGGTGTACAAAGATTACAGTAAACACATGAGTGGAATGAAATCTGTCTCAAGCCTTATTTCCATAGCCTTAGAAAACTTGACAAAACCAGTTGCTCAGAGGTGGAAGCAGCAATGACATTAAACCCAAATATTCACCTGAGAATCACAACTGAATGCACATCTTATAACTCTATTGATATTTATCTGTACTGTATAACACAAAACCACAGCTCAGTGGGACAGCGCATCTGTTGCATGAAGGTTTCAGGTTCAAACCTTGGCATTTCCAGAAAGGGCTGGGAAAGTCTCCTTTGTGAAATCCTGGAAAGTCATTGCTAGTCATTGTGCAGGCAAGACTAGCTGCACCAAGTCTGACTCAGTGTGAGGCAGCTTTCTGAAGGATACCTGTCCATCTTGCTACCAATTCGTCTACTACTTCCTAAGAAAATGGCTCCAACTAGTTAGGCCTGATGACCCAGGCACAATGTTTCTAGGCAAGTATGGAGAACTAGAACTGACAGCACTTTTGGACAATCCAGTGTTTGCTCCAGCCCCCACCTCCTTTCCTTCTAGAAAAAACTGCTCTGGAGCCTTAAGGAAGATCCTGCTGCCTCACCTGTCACCCACTATTTCTTAGTGCCAAAAACAGCATCAGTGTTCAAATGTAAATCTATCATCTAGTCAGTAGGTATCTGCAGACATGGAAAAAAATTGTCAAAGAATCCCCTTGCTTCTCCACCTCTAGTTGTAAATTAGTCAAGGGGAGAAACTACTTGTCAGGTCTCATGGTTTGACCTGGGGTGTCAGATTTCAGCCTGCTTCCCAGGGTTTGAAGGGGGAAACGAGTTGAGATTCCTGCATTGCAGGGGATTGGACTAGATGACTCTTGGGTCCCTTCCAACTCTAAGATTCTACAAAAACAGAATTTCAGATTGAGGACCAAAAATCAAGGCAGCAGGCTATTGTATCATTGGCTCAAGAGGCTTCATCCTGCTACCACTGCCCCATATCTGTCAACCTCCAACCTAAGGCAGCATCCAGACTCTCTTAGCCCCCAACCTTTCCTCCTTGCATCTCAGGGTCTGCGCTTCAACAGACCTGGCAACCCAACTTTCAACTGAACCTAGTTAGCAGTGACAACTTAGCCTGGAGTCCTTTAATAACCTGCTGAGCCCAGGAAGAACCCCAAAGTTCTCTGAATGTCTGATTATAATGCTTCTGGGGACAACAGAGCAAGAACATGCCATGGCAATGATAAAGAGACTGAACTGCTATACGGGGAAAGCAGAGGGAGAGTTCTTCTGATGGCTTAGTTACTTATTTCCTGTGTACACCAAGTGCTCACCTGCTTTACAGCAGTAGAAGGTCCCAGTCAAGTTAGTTTCAATCACAGCATTCCAGCCTTTTGAACTAATTGCTTCTGCTGGGCTGGGAAACTGGCCTCCCCCATTGTTGACCAGGAAATCTATCCTCCCATGAAGGTCCAATGTTGATTTCACCAGTGCCTCTACCTACCAATAGTAAAAAAAAAAAAAGTTGAATGATAAGTCTGCACACAGTAACCTTTTAGCGTTAGTCATTTCTACATTAATTACTCAAGCTTGCCCAGAATAAAAACAATTGGTTGTTTTGTAGTGGTTTCTTTTTGTATTTTGTATATGTTGTATATTTCTCTTGCAAAAAAAAGGTTAGGGGCTGGTAAAACAGTGTGAACACTAAAGAAATCACAACATTGCAGCCGGAGGTATAATGTCCACTGGAACCTCCTAAAAATAGACTTTTAGATCTAAATTATAGAACGTCTCAGAGAACTTTCACAATCCTACAAAATTTAACATATAGTAACAGCTGACTGACATGAGCATCTTGTCTAACACAACATGTGTGAGGGGATGATTAGCTGCTTGTGCGTAAAAGCGTACTCCCTCAGAGTTTGTGCGGCTCCACAAACCTCTGTGCGTGACAGAGCTCCTCAGACATGTCTTCTCTAGTCACTCGTAGAGTCTGACAGTGGCTGCCGGCGGAAGCGCTTCCAGCAAAGAAGCTCCTTGACGGAAACGCGTCTCCTGGATTCACGGCGTGACAGTTTCCGGCGAGGCATGGGTCTCCCCACGGGCGCCTCAGATACTTCCCCACTGTTCTCACTGGAAGCGTCTCTGAGCCCTCCCTCCTGCTCGCATTCCCTCAGAGATTCACTCCTCCCCCTGCTGGTCCCTGCCTCAGCTGTTGAGTCTCTTTCTTCCTCCCTGAGACCCTCCACCACCTGATGCTCCGATGGCAGTTCCCTGACATCCACCTCCCCTCCAGGGCCCCCCTCACCCCCTCCCATTTCCTCTCCTCTGGGAGATGAAGGGTAAAAACCCCGAAAAGAATCTTCTTCATCTTCAGACGTCTCGAACAATTCCCTCCATCGATCGCCGTCCTGGCTCGCTGAATCCTCCTCCTCCTCGGAATCTGTGAACCCCTCCAACTCCTCTTCTTCGTCGGTGGTGGCAAAGTATTTCCTCCGGAACCTCGCTACGGGCTGAGGTTTACGTGGGAACCTCTGATGAAAAGTTTCTATTAAAACTTCGTCATTGACATCCTCTGCCCTAACCCAGGTGTTTTCCGACTCCGGTTCCCCTTCCCACATTACCAAATACTCTACTTGATCTCCCTTCCACCTGGAATCGAGGATCTCCTCAACCTAGTAGCTGTGTTCCTTCTCCTCCATTGCTGGCCCCCTAGTGACCCTCCCTTCTCTGTCTCCTTTATACGGTGACAGCAACGACCTGTGGAAAACTGGGTGCAGCTTCATGTGGTTCGGTAACCGGAGTCTGAAAGCCACTGGGTTGACCTGCTGCGTGACTTCAAATGGACCCAGCCTTTTGGGTCTTAACTTCTTACAACCCCCTTTGAATGGTAACCCTTTGGTTGACAGCCACACCTGGTCCCCCACCCTAATGGTTTCACCTTCCCTTCTGTTTTTGTCTGCCTGCCTCTTATATTCCTCCTTAGCCCTGTTTAAGTTAAGTTGGAGCTGGCGATGGATCGCTTCCATTTCTTCAACGAACTGTTCTGCAGCTGGAACGCTCCAGTTCTCCCCTTCCCCCCCTGGGAAGGCTCGGGGATGGCACCCGTGATTAGCCAAAAAGGGGCTCATTCCCGTGGACACGTTCTCTGCATTGTTGTAGGCAAATTCTGCCAACGCCAGCTTCTCCACCCAATCATTTTCTCTGTCATTCACATAACTTCTCAAATACTGCTGGAGGACACCATTAGCTCTTTCCGCCTGCCCGTTGGTTTCTGGATGACGGGCAGTTGAGAAATTAACTTCAACATGCAGTAAGCTCATGAGCTTCCTCCAGAACCTGGAAGTAAATTGTTTCCCTCGGTCTGAAACCACCCTCAAGGGGGCGCCATGCAACCTAAACACATTTTCTACAAACAATTTAGCGGTTTCTTCTGCTGTGACCGCATGTGAGCAGGCTATGAAATGGGCCATTTTAGTTAACAGGTCTACCACAACCATGATGGCTGTTTTCCCTCTAGACCTCGGCAGATCAGTCATGAAATCTATTGCCACTGTTTCCCATGGTCTTTCAGGTGTGGGTAGTGGTTCTAATAAACCTGCCGGTGCCCGCCTCTCCCCCTTGGCTCGTTGGCATTGGTCACACCCTCTCACATACTCCCGCACATCTTCCCTGACCTTGGGCCACCAAAATTCCCTGGTAACCAGCCACATGGTTTTGTGTTGCCCAAAATGCCCTGCTGTGGGGCTATCGTGCAGTTGCTTGAGTACCTTCTCCCTTAATTCCCCTTCAGGTATATATAACGCTCCCTTGTAGTACAACGCCCCGTTTCTCTCCTCAAAACCCCCGGGTTTGTCTCCCTCCCTCCTGAGACCCCTGAGTTTGTCCTGGGCGTATTCATCATGCACTGTTCCCTCTACCAATTCCCTTTGCCCCACCAATACCGCCCCACACACCCAGCGGTCTTCTGGAATGACATGTGTCTCTTCGGGTGCCCCCTCCCCCTCCAAATATTCGGGTTTGCGTGAGAGAGCGTCCGCCCTAACGTTCTCTGGGCCTGGCACGTAACATATCTCAAAGTTAAATTTGGAGAACTCCTGGGCCCATCTCAACTGCCGTTGGTTGAGCACTCGCGCAGTTCTCCAGTACTCTAGATTCTTATGGTCCGTGCACACTTGCACCTTATGTTGTGCCCCAATTAGCAGGTGCCTCCATCTCCGGAAAGCCTCATGAATAGCAAGAAGCTCCCGGTCGTACACCGTGTAGTTCCTCTCGGATTTGTTCAGCTTTCGCGAAAAGAAGGCACACGGTCGCCACTCTGACTCCTCCTTCTCCGGCTGCAGAAGAAGCACCGCCCCTATGGCTCTGTCAGATGCGTCTGTTTCGACCCTCAGCCTTTTTTGTAAATCGACATGCAGAAGTTGTTCTTCAGAGGCGAAGGCCCTTTTCAGTTCCTCAAACGCTCGTCCCGCCTCCGCCGTCCAAACAAACTTCTTTTTACTGCTGAGACAGTCCGTAATGGGCGCCGTCAGGTGGGCGAAGTTTCGGATGAACTTACGATAAAAGTTCCCAAACCCTAGGAACCTCTGCACATCCTTCTTGGTTTTGGGTGTTTTCCATTCCAGCACTGCCTGAACCTTGCCGGGATCCATGGCCAATCCCTTGTCTGACAGGAGGTACCCCAGGAATTCCACCTCCTTGGTATGAAACTGACACTTCTCCAGTTTCACCCACAGCCTGTTGGCTCGCAGCCTGCTCAACACTTCTCTGACGTCTCTCACATGTTGCTCCTCATTCTCCGAATACACCAACACATCATCTAGGAAGGCGACGCAATTCTTGTAGAGCAAAGGACCCAGTACGTGGTTCATAAACGCTTGAAAACACGCTGAGCCTGCTTGTAATCCAAAAGGCATAACGAGATATTCAAATGCCCCCAAAGGTGTGAACATGGTGGTTTTCCATTCATCCCCTTTCCTTATACGTATCAGGTTGTACGCCCCCCTTAGATCCAGCTTTGTAAAAATCTTTCCCTTCCGCACCCTGGTCAAAATATCATCAATCCTGGGCATAGGGAAAGCCACTGGTTCTGTCACTGCATTTAACAGCCTAAAATCACATACAAGTCTCGGCTTGTTCGTGTTTTTTTTATCCACAAAGAACACTGGGCTACCTCCCGCTGCTTTGGACTCTCTGATGAAACCTCTCTTCAGGTTCTTGTCAATGAACTCTCGCAACTCCTGCATTTCTCTGTCTGACATGGCATACAACTTGCCTACAGGAAGCTGTGCTCCAGGGAGTAAATTGATCTGGCAATCAAAGGGTCTATGCGGGGGTAGTTGGTCAGCTTCCTTCTCGCTGAACACGTCGCTGAGATCTGCATACTGTGGTGGTACCTTCACCTTCTCCATTACTTCAGTCCCTGCTAGGGTGGCTTGGGCCCCTGCTGAACCCTTTTCCCCTTTGCAGTGTTCTAAGCAATGTGCTGAACCAAAGGAAACCACTCTTTGATGCCAGCCCACCAGCGGATCATGTAGCGCTAGCCAGCTCATCCCCAAAATAATGGGAGCGCCTCCCAAGGTGGCCACATTAAATGCTATCAGTTCTGTGTGCCTTGCCACCCTCATTATCATTGGGACGGTCTGCAAGCTGACTCCTCCTCCCAACAACTCCCTGCCATCGATCGTGGTCACCTGCAGGGGGTTGCTTAAAGGGATAGTCTGTATCTGGTGTTCAGCAGCAAACTCCTTGCTCATAAAATTGCAGGAGCTGCCTGAGTCCAACAGCGCCTTTATTTTTAGGGGGTGTCCATTTTGCAGCTCTAGCGACACTTCAATCACTAGAGCAGGTTGAGGTGCTTCTGGCACGGGCACTTTCACTGCTCTTTGGCCTGGCTGCAGTGCCCCGACTGTGGCAACCAGGCGTTGGCTTTTACCTGCTCTGTTTCTCCCTGCTCTCCTCCCTCAACAGCTCCCACCATCCCTTGCCATTCCTTCCTCTGGGGGCAGACTCTGGCAAAGTGGCCTGGCTGTTGGCAGAGGTAGCATTTCCGGGCGCCCTTTCCCTCCTTCTTAACCCCCTCACTGGGTTTTGAAAATGCGCGCGCGCGCGCTGTTCCGATTTCCATCGGCTCTGCAGGCGGGAAAGCTGGCTCAGGAATGTCTGGAATGCGGAACTCCTTCCAACGTTCCCCTCTCCCTTCCCGCCTCTCCAAGGCTCTTGCCTCCTGGCGCGCTCCTATGGTCAGCGCAGATTTGGTCAGCTGATCCATAGACACCGCCCTGGGGCTCCGGGACAGTTCATCTTTCACAGCCGAAGAAAGACCTTCTTCAAATAACATCTGAATGGGTGCCGCCGATAAATCCCAACCCAATCTGTGTACCAGCATGGTAATCCTTGGGGTCCCCCCCAAACTTCTGCACCAATCCTGGTACCTTTCTGGGGAACTGAGTGGCTCTCCCCTTCTTGTCTGCATCCTGAGCCCTTCTCTCCTCCAGCCTCGCCGTCTGCAGCGCCAGTTGGACCTCCAACGCTCGGTATCTGTCTTCCAAGCTTGGACCAGTCCCAACCCCTGCTCCTCCGGTGCCGGCTGGGTCGCTCATGATGCTTTCTCCTGCACAGGCAGCGTACAGAGACTGTCAGACTGCTGTGAGGGGATGATTAGCTGCTTGTGCGTAAAAGCGTACTCCCTCAGAGTTTGTGCGGCTCCACAAACCTCTGTGCGTGACAGAGCTCCTCAGACATGTCTTCTCTAGTCACTCGTAGAGTCTGACAGTGGCTGCCGGCGGAAGCGCTTCCAGCAAAGAAGCTCCTTGACGGAAACGCGTCTCCTGGATTCACGGCGTGACAGTTTCCGGCGAGGCATGGGTCTCCCCACGGGCGCCTCAGATACTTCCCCACTGTTCTCACTGGAAGCGTCTCTGAGCCCTCCCTCCTGCTCGCATTCCCTCAGAGATTCACTCCTCCCCCTGCTGGTCCCTGCCTCAGCTGTTGAGTCTCTTTCTTCCTCCCTGAGACCCTCCACCACCTGATGCTCCGATGGCAGTTCCCTGACAACATGAAATGACATTCCTAACAATGCCATGAATAATACTGCAAAGAATGAATAAAAAGAGCTTTTCTGCAATAAAGGATATTAGAATAGTTCTTTTATATCTAATCCTGGAAGTAGTAAACATGCATCCTCAAATGTACCTAAACCTTAGTTAGGTAGATAGAGACTTTATGGTGCAGTGGCAGCACTGATAGAACAAACAAGCAGCCTTTAATAGTCTATTTAAGTCATGTGTGAAACAGTCTTTTGCCAGCAGGCAGGTCTTGCTAGTTCCCAAGGTCATCAAGGGAGGACAACCAATCTGTTGTATTTTATGAATGAAAACAGCAGCATGCAAATTAATGCATTCCCAAAGAATGGAAGCAAGGCCCACTTGGCACAGATAGAAGAGCAGAGTTCAGAGAGAAGCTGGGTGAGCATTTCTGAGATTTTAGACCACCCTTGCTCATCTTGGTGCCCTGTAGATGTTTTAGACTACAACTCCCATCAGAAGATGAAACTAAAGCCCAGAAGATGAAACTAAAGCCCAGAAGATGAATCTAAAGCCCAGAAGATGAAACTAAAGCCCAGCAGTAAGTAAGAAAGCATGCAGGTGGGGGCTGACTGATGGCACTCTAAGGTGGTAGGACAGCGCCCCATTTGCTCTAATGGACCAACTTCCATGTTGCTCTTCCCTTTTCAACTCCATTGAAAAGTTCTTTTTAGGGCAGACTTGAAAAAGCGATTTCATTCCCCTCTTAATCCAATAGCACCAGTTTTCTTCCCACCTCCCCACCTGTGTCCCGAGTTTCAAATTCACCTCTGACCTTCAGAGCATTTGGCAAAAGCTCTTAAAAATTGAGGATTAAAAATAAGGCTGTTTTCTTGCCTTAATGAAAATATATTTGTGCTTTAAAGAATAATGCATTGCTACATAGAAGTTATTCTTCCCATCCAATCAGTTTGTGTGTCCCCTTTCCGCTATCTGTGCCCATGGTCTTCACAAGGATCCAAGGGGCCTGGATCCCTGCCAAGCAGAAGATGGAAAAAATGCTAATCCAGCAGCATCCTCAGCTACCCAAAACTAGTAATGGCAACATTCTGCTGAAGTGGCAGAGTCACAGTCTATACAGCCCTGTCAAAGAAAAGTGAAATGCCATTCTTGAATATTTAGCAAGGCATGTACAGCAGGTTCAATTCTTTCAGCATAGATTTTGTGCAGAATCAGACCAGCAGTCTTGCAAAAATGCAAGAAAAAATCCTTACATTTTTGTAAGAAGAAGTTTTATAAATGCGTAATATTTGTTTATAATGATGCCTAATACTAGGCAATTTGCTAGGCTCATAGCTAAGGGCTGCTTCAGGTGTTACATCATAGGTATAAATTCATACCTGTGCACTCCTTTTAAAAAGAGGCATGCAATCTGGGAATCTGAATACAAAGATTAAGAGCTGAATTAGCTCAAATTGACAAGAAAGTGTGTGCAACTCTTCTAGAAAAACAAGAGCCATATATTACTAAAATGTTTCATTTTGGTATATCATTTGAGGAAATGATAATCATGGAAACATACCCTACAGAATATATCACAGGGTGGTGACCCCAAAACTGTCTTTTTCTATAATCATCTCTGTACTGTGGAATTCCCTACCATCTGCCATATGTGAAGCATTATCCATCAGATGTTTCAGATTACTTGTAAATGCATATGTTTTGCCTGTGATTTCCCTAGTCCATAAGACTGGATCCTGATATTACATAATTCCTTTTTTTAATCATACTGTTTTACTGATTTTGTTGTATGTCTGTTTTATGATACCTTTTCAATTTTTTTAGGTTGTAGTTTTGTACACAGCTTTGAGATCTTTAGACAATGAGATGAGGAAGAACCTTATGTACTGGTAAATTAAAAAATGGCGCTTTTTTTACTTATATTAAAAGAGGCTGTAAGGGGGCAGCAGGGAAGGGGTAAGAGTGTGTTCAGGAGTTTGTTGTAAGAAGGGAGATAAATACGCTGCATATTCGCATATAACACATTCCAGGTATATGGAGAAGCCAGAGAAAAATCAGTATAGGTGAGTAACAGAACAAATATCAGAGCCCTATTAAGTAAGAACAGCAATTAACTCCAGTTGGAAAATGAGGAATCAAGAAATACAAAAGGGCAAGTCCATAAAGTAGCACATGAAAAAAGTAGATCACTCAACAGAATATTTATGGAGACAACCCTCAAGCACTAGACAAGAATGCCGCAACTCATACACAGGATTTGATATTTAATTAAGATTAGCTACAGCTGAATGCATTTCCCAGCACCAGTCTGGATAGTCAACCAATTACAAAACCCTGATTTAACAATGCATTTAGAAGAAAATCCAGCCTCTTCAGAGAGCATGCTACAAGAAACCTTTAAATCCACACACATACACACTCCCAGGCAGCAGAGTCCAATCACATTATACTGCAAAGCCACTCATAGCCACCGAATGAGAAGTACAGATAAAAGGCTGGGCTGTTTACAGAGTATTAAGGAATTATGCAAGCACTGCATGCTCAATATGGAGAGCCATATTAATGGTTAAGACCCTTCAGTAAATGTTTGACTATGAAACCATGAGCAGTGTAATCCTTCACATGACCACTCAGAAGGAAGCCTCACCGAGCTCAATGGGAGTTACTCCTGTGTAAGTTTGTTTAGGCTTGCAGCCTAAATTGCCTTGCTTAAGAAGAAGAAAAATCGCCCAGAGAGCATCACTCAGCCTTCCCCCATTAGCAAAAAAAAGGAGTATTTCAGAGAGCATAATGGGCTGCAGTCCTGCACCCTTCGACACCTTTATTCCATTGGGAATAAAGAATTACTACTAGATTTAGAAGTCAAACTTATGAATGGAAAAGACCTCCCTTCCACTCCGAGAGGAAGCTATTGTTTCAGGGTTTTTGGAGACTTGTAACAATGTATATAGCTAGACTTTGTACACTGTTGCAGCAGCACCCTCTTCAAAAGGAATTGTTATTAGACTGAAACAATTTAAACCGGATGAATGTAATCATTTATATGCAGAATTTGATATTTAATTATGATTAGCTATAAGATCACTAAACTAGTGAAAGCATGGTGTTTTCTTTCCATACTTCACAAGTAATTTTATAATAATACATGTAATAATAATAACACCATTATTTCACTAGTTTAGTGATCTTACAGCTAATCATAATTATAGCTAATCATTATTATTTATACCCCCACCCATCTGGCTGGGTTTCCCCAGCCACCAAAGACTATCAGCCCAATAGATACGATACCTAAGTGAAACCACTTCAAATACCAGATGTTGGAGACAAACAGGAAAGGGCTGCTACCTTCGTAGCTTGTTTGCAAGCTTCCCAAAAGTATTTAGCTGGCCACTACTGGAAACAGAACACTAAGCATTTGGTATCCGATCCAAGAGTTTTCTTATGAAATCTATGGCTTCCTCACTACTAGTAGGTAACACTATCTACAGATTTTGGTCCAAAGGCCTTTAGTTCCAACGACTCCTCTAAAAGCAGCAAGTATGAGATGGAAGGCTGTTCAGTTAAATAATCACAGGGAGCTCATCTCATCACTGCCATCTTATCACAACCCAGATACAATCTCCTGGTGCTGAGTGTGGGGTGGGCTGGAGAGAAAAGAGAACTGAGGTCATCTTTCCACATGACAGCATTTAATAGCTTTATGTTCTTTGTGTCAGGAGAGACAATCAAGCCTGGTAGGACTGGTGGCTACAGGATGTTGAACAGCCAAGAGACCCAGAGGGTACAATGCAGCATCACTGTATTCTTAACAAAGGAAACTGGCAGACTGCACAGCATTCAGGAGCCCTGTGCCAATAAGCAGAATTATTTATGAAAAAGAAAGCAAGGAGGCCCCTGAGGATAAAGATGAAGACTCTGAAACTCGCATTCAATAAATTATTCCCTAGATGCTTTACGTGAATCTCCTTTCGCTGATCAGGGAAACAGCCACTCCAGAAGCCCAGTTATGAAATAAATGGAAAGAGAAAGGAGTGGTTTAGGCAGAATGAACTAAAATAGAACCAAGGAAGGGCTATTTTTCATAGCAGGAACACTATTGGAGATGAAGGCAGAAGACTGACAATAGATGGTTCTTCTTCTATTATTATTATTATTATTATTATTATTATTATTACTACTACTACTACTACTACTATTGAAAAAGCAGAATTTGAAAGTGATATGACAGCTCTAACACCGTTGATTAATCATAAAGCATAGCTGGCTTCCTTATACAAAGTTGCTGTTGTTGTTTATTGAATTTATATACCACCCTATACCTGGAGGTATCAGGGCCGTTCACAGAACAAAATTGAAATATAAAGCCACAAAATATATAATCAAAATAAAAACTCAATGCCTACAGCTGACTGGCCATGAATCTGCAGGACTGCAAGTCTTTCCCAGCCTAACCTGGAGATGTTGGAGATTGAACATGGGATCTTTTGCATGCAAAGCACACATGCTTTACCAAGGAGCTACAGCCCTTCCCCTGAAACAGGAGTGAAAACCCGGGTCAAAGATGCAGTTTAGCATACACACTCCACACATTTGTATACACACACACACACAGGCTGGGAGCCTCAATGGCACCCCTCTGGAGCATTCACCCGGGGCAAAAAACCTGGCTAGCCCCCCAGTAGCTATGACACTGCTTATAATATCTAGTAATTTTTGAAGCACTACCAAATTTGGGTCTCTGGCTGTTTTTGGACTACAATTCCCATAATCCCTGGCCACTTGTCCTGCTAGCTAAGGATGATGAGAGTTGTAGTCCAATAACCGCTGGAGACCCAAGTTTGGGAAACCACGCAATACCATGACAAAAGAAACAAGCATCTGCAACCCTACTGCCTTCAACTCTCAAAAAAAAAACCCAGAGAAAATGTCTTCCCCCCAGCTCCAAAAGACATGTTACAAACAGGAAGGGCTCTGAAGGATTACCAGGAGAAATAGTGACCACCATCCACGGATTAGGAAACCAAGAAGCATATGCAAAAAGAAAGGAAATTATGACAAACGCCAAATCTTAAAAGTTTATTCATGAATGTGAGACAAATAATTCCAGATACACATGAGGTTTCAGACAGACCCAGATAGTGCATTGCAGTCTGAATTCTGAATAATTAAATGGTTCGTAGTGACAAAGGATAGTAAGATGCACACAAAAAACGCTTTAGAGTTAGCGAAAAGGAACATTAACTTTCCCCTTCCCACTGCTCTTTTACAAAGCCCTTCCCCAATTATTTTTTAAAAGTAGAACCAGCAACACACCTTAACAACATAAACAACTGGGTGTTACCACTTTCATAATCAGACTGGGTGACTCTTCTAAGCTACACGAAATAAAAAACTACAATGATTTAGGGAAAGCAACAATTTATCTTAGTCAAAGCAACAGCCAGGTTACATGTCTTCCTTATAAAACAAAGTCACCAAAAATAATTGGCCTTTCCCCCTTTTCTTTGGAATAATCCAGATGCACTGTTTAAGTCAAAGTGGCTGGCTTCTAGATCCAATCTCCAGATGCAAGCACCCACATGTCTACATTTCTCAATGCTTGCAAAATCTACATTCTTCAGAAGTCATTTCAACATTGGCAAAGGAGGCTGTTATTAGCGACGTACAACATTAAAGACAATTATGCAGCAAGATGTAAATCTTTTCCCATCACAGAGTACTACTCGTACAACAACCTCTTTGAAAAATACTGTGAACTACCAGCTGCTTTGGGATTCATTTGAATTAAGAGCGGCACAGAAATATAATAAATCAAATTTTGTATGTGTGTAATACACTCAAGGCAAATATTCTCCAGCAAACCAGTACACTAGTTGTCCACTCTACAGCACAAAAGTATTTTGTTTTTACCTCCTCTTCTTTGCGAATGTTGCACTGTACAGGGGTAACCTGGGCAGAAACTGTGGAAGGAATTTTGGCAGCTAGCTCGTTCGCTGCAGCTTTTAATCTGTCGAATTTGCGGGAGGCAATGACTACATTACAACCTGTCAAAAAAGAGGGGGGAAAGACATTTTAGACATTAATAGTCTTGCATTCATAGGCACAGCCAGGAGGGGCAGCTGCCCCCCCCAAATCAAGTAAATAAATAAAATACTTAATAAACTTACCAATTGTGTCACAGACAACATGGTTCTGCCCCCACCCTCCAAATCCTGGCTATGCCCATGGTTGCATTTTAGTAGAGGCAACAAGGGTCCTTGCTTAACAAATGGCACTGTACACAGACTGTGATAACCATCTTCAATCATGACTTTCTGGATTGTCAAGCATTTTTGGCAGTTCTGGAAGTCTGCAAAGTCAGATACCTGAAATGCTTCTATAAATTGTTATTTAAGCTTGCAAATTGTACCCCCCCCCCCTACTGAAGTGGAAAGTCATCTCACAGAAACTTCCTGAGCCAATGGTAGAATTTGAATTATAAGACATGAAATTAGTGTAGTGCTAACGACAACAGAAACAAGACCTCTTTGGATTACAAAGAACCACGCCCACCATCACTTTTTGACCTAGAAGTGCAGATATATGCACATGTGGTGGGAATGCACAGCCATTAAGGAATTTTGGAATAACATCTATAATGAATTTTAAAAGTTATTTAAGTTCTCATTTAAGAAAAAAACCTGAAAACTTCCTTCTAGGTATAACATCACCAGAAATTAATAAAGATGTTAGACCACTTTTATGTACACGACAGTAGCAGCCAGGATCTTAATTGCAAGAAACTGGAAAAGTGAGAAAACACCTACGATAAATGAGTGGCAGGTCCAAATGATAGAATATCTGCAGTTGGCCATGATGACAGCGAGAGTCAGAGGTTATCCAAAACAGAAAGTACATTCTAGTATTTCCAAAGCATGCTATTACACTCTGAATTAAACCAGAATGGGCAAATGATGGACATTTTATGGACATTTCATTTGATGAACAAATGAAGAAGTCTATCATTTGTGGCTTGGCTTCAGAATTTGCATGTACACACACCATGTGTTAATCAAAATGTGGTGTGTTTCAGTAAAACAACATTCAATGGCAAAAAGTTGCCCACCCTTAGTTTATGACTTCATTCATCTTTCAAGCCACAAACGAAGTACAGAATCTTCAGCAGCATATGAGTTAGTTTGGTATTTTAGTGCCTGCCCTACTTAACACACAAGTGACATGGCCTGATTCCCTGGTGTGACCCATGTAAAGCACATAGATATAGCCAGCTCTTTTTCAAACTGCCAATCACTTTCCCTACAGCTCAGTTATCCATCAGTTACAAGTGCAGCTTAGAGAATCAGAGTTCATTATCTGCCTTCCTGGTTTTGACATTACAGTATATATCACTGATTAACAAGAGACATTGATCCTCTAGGACAGGGGCCAAAGGGAATGATGAGCCAGTGTGGTGCGGCAGTTAGAGCGCTGGAATAGGACCAGGGAGACCAGGGTTCAAATCCCCACTCAGCCATGAAGGTTGCTGGGTGACCTTGGGCCAGTCACTGTCTCTCAGCCTAACCTACCTCACAGGGTTGTTGTAAGGATAAAATGCAAAGGGAGAAAAGTCTGTACACCACCTTGAGCACCTTGAATAAAAGATGGGATATAAATATAATCATTATAAATATATATAAAACAACTAGCTTATCAAGACACAGTAGGGGTTACTCTTCCTCTGAAGAAGCATGTACTGTACACAGCTTGGATACTGTGAATATTTCTGGATCCTTTGCTGTCACTTGAGGCTCAGGTGGTCTCTGTCCCACAGAGTGCCTTCCACCAGCTTTAGCTGGGGGGGGGCCTATCTGGACTATGGTAGCTTAGCTGCTCTAGGAACCTCTAGGTTAGATTACTGCGATGTGTTATATGCAGGACTGCCTCTGAAGAGGGTTTGAAAATTTCAGGTACTGCAAAATTTGGCAGCCTGCAAGCCCCTGGCTACGCCCCTGGGAGGCTACACCTGTTGAATTCCTGCCAGTCCTGTTGAAAACAAGGAAGGAGAAGACACAGGGCAGCCCAAGTCTACCACCAACCCGCTATTTCCTCCCGAGGGGACGTGTGAATGCGTGCGCGCAGCGAGGGTACCCCGCTTGGTTCCCTCCCGATTTTGGGGGAGTCCCCGGGGGCTTCCCTTTGGTTCTTTCCCCTTCGGATCGCCCCTTGCCCACCGAGCTGCAGCAGGTCGGCGGTGATGGCCTTGCCGATGCCGGTGCCCCCACCGGTCACGATGGCCACCCGGTTGCGGAACAGCCCGGACGCCAGAAAGCGACCCCCGTAGCTGCCACAAGACGCCGCCGCCGCCATCTTGGTCTCAAGAGATCCAAGGTCTCCAAAGCCACCAGCAGCCTTCGAGGGGGAGGGATTAGCACCACGTGACACAGAGCCCCGCCCCCTTTTCCCCTCCTCCTGAATTAAGCCACCAAAGCAAGCGCAGGCTGCAGGAGCATCAAGAGTATTCTTAGCATTAGAATTGTTATATTATTGGTGCGGCTTTGTAGCCCCGACGGGGCGGGGCGTCCTCATCGCAGTGCAACCCAGTGGGCTGCCAAGAGGAGCGCGCTTTCTCCTATTGCATGCGTGCCAGAAAAGGGTGGAGGGTCGCAAGGGGCGGCGGCCTTCTTTCTCTCCCCCCCCCCACTTTTTACCTCGCAACACAAAAGGCCTGCCCCCTTCCCTGCTGCCTGCATTTAGCTAGAGGGAGGAACGGAGAGTGGGAGGGGGAGATCGCCCCTCTCCTCCGGTTCTTCCTCGACGCGCAGAGAGGGAATCGTGGCTTCCTTCTCTGCGCGCATGCAGTGATAGGAAGGGTGGGTGGAAGAGATGGGATCCTGAGCCTCTCCCAACCAGCGCCGAAGCCTGAGGGTTGATGGCTTCACCCGTCGGGAAAAGAGGGAGCAGCAGCAGCAGCGCCCCAGCCGTCGCGCCTGCTGCAACCGAGCTATGCCGAGACCCGTTGACTGCGGCGATGAGCAGCTCCAAGCGGAGGGATCTCGACGGCGACCCAGCCGTTCGTCGCTGAAGCGGACCTGCCCTGCGCCCCCCGCGCCGCTCTCCATCTCCTGGGCAGACGGGCCACTGGGGCGAGGGGACAGGAGGAGAGCTCCTCCTTGCCTGGCTGCGTTCACCTTGCCAGGGTAAAGGGTGGTGGGAGAAGAGGCGGCGACACATCCTACCCCACCCACCCACCCGGTTGCATGCGGGGGAGGCGAAGGACCAGAGGCTCCATGGCGCCCCTTCCATGCTATGATCCCAAGGTGGGGAGCCTGGCAGAGACAGTTTCCCACCCCTCTTGCAGGCCTCGTTGATCTCGCAGGAGCAGGTAAGCGCGAGGGTTTGATTGACTGGTCGGCCCTAAGCGATTGTGCATCCTCATCCCTTTCCACTTAAAGCGCAAGCCAGATGTCGTGCCTGCCCCCAGCCTCCCAAGCACTTCGGTAAATGGGGCGGCTGTGGTGCGCATTGTCACGCGAGGAGTGCCGGCTCCCTGCAGGGAATGCTTGTCGAAAGAAACCCTCAGATCTCATTCTGGTGAAATTCCTTCCCTTTCCACGATGTTCTATTTTTAAAGAGCACACTATTCCAGAAATGCAGAGGGATCCTTGGATTATGTGGGGTTGTTGCAGAAATCCCATCTGAGGGCATTCCTGGGATATAGGAAGTGAGTTCCCTGAGAGTGGATTCCTCAATATAAAGGGGCAACTAACTCATTTATTACATTATAAAGAAGAGGACAGACGTACACACCCCTTGCAAGCAAGCTTGCTTGTGGCAGAATCTGGCATACATCTCGAAAGAGTTTGTGCATTTGAGTTATTATTAATGAAATCTGAGCTATGAATGCCCTCCCTCCTGCACCTGGTCTGTGAAGTTCCTTCCCAAGCCAATTGGTGTCAATTAAATGGGATTTACTTAGGTTAGATCACTTTGTAAGAGGAAATTGGCAGCAAATTATGCTGCCCTTCTGGACTTGAAGCTTTTAACTGTGATGCTTCTGACATCTTGCCCAAATCTGTTTTTCTACCAGCAGTTCTTCTGTAACTTGGATGATAGTTTTCAAAAGTCTGTTCCATGTGGATTTTTGTGTAGAAGGATACTGAGTTCATTCAAGACTGGTGCTGAGAAAACTCCAAATGCCTGGCCTTATCATTATTTAATTGCATGACTTTTGCACCTGACATTCATTGGTGAACCTCAGATTTCTGGAAAAAATGAAGTATATCCCACTAGCCTGAAGTCTATGGTTTGAAATAACCCTTTGTTCTGAAACTGTGTGTTTCTGGAAAACACCTTTAAAAGCTATATAGAATATGGGCAGTGGTGTTCAGTATGTTAAGCACAAGCTATTGAGAATATAGATACGGCTAATGCATCAGCTAGTGGTACTTAGGCAGATTTGACGTAGAGGTATTTTAAGTAGCTAGAGCACCACTGTAATGAGCAACAATAATATCCTTCTCAATTACTGGATACAAACATAGAATCATGGAATTGCAGAGTTGGAAGAAGCTGACATTCACACCATTGCCCTAGGAATTCTTCTTCTTGTCAAACCATGAGCAACCTTTCAGTTCCTCCACCAAGGTACAGCGGTGGGGCAAGCTGATCAGGCACCTGGGGCAGCGCGCAGGGGCGGGGCCAGCTGCCTGTGGGGGCGGGGCCAGCCAGGGCAGGACGGTCTGCGGGGCCTCCAAGGAGTCTGCCTGCCTCCTCCCACCCAGCTGCCCTACAGCTGAGGGGGAGGCAGTGGGCAGACTGTTTGGGCAGCGCGGAGCCTGTGCGCGCCCAAACCACCGCGTCTCTCCCAGGAGAGATGCGTGGCATGGGTGCGTTGCAGGCCCTGTGGTGAGTGCTACCCAGCATTTTGTCATCACCCTCAGTGGTGAGACCTGGGGCAGACCACCCATATCGCAGCCCCTTCCTCTGCCACTGCCAAGGTATGTTTTTGAGCCATTCCTGAAAGATAAGGGAGATCTGAAAGAAGAGCCCATGATACTTTGAGCCCAGTACTGCTCCAGGTGTAAATCCAGAGGAGGGCAATGGACATAGGCAGTGCTCTTTTGACAAAATAAAATAAAATGAAGTGCCAGTACTCGTATATTGATAAAAGTGTCATGGGTATCAGCACAAAATAGCTGCCCTGGGTAGCAAAATAAAACAAGTGCCAATACTCCATCCTACTGAGATTTGTCACCAAAAAAGCCTTGGAAAAAAGCTTACACTCAATACCATATGTGTGCACAAGTTTCTTCTATTAAAAAAATGGTTTTGGGGTGTGGGTGGGTGTTTTGTCTGCATACTTATTAAGATTTAATTGATTTAAAGTTATTAGAACTCATATACCGGTAATTAATTGACTAAGTCTACAGTTCTATGCACACTTCCTTCAGAGTCAGCCCCATATAAGCATCTTGTACTGTAAGCTCCTCAGAAAGATTTGTCTGCACCTCCAATTTGTAGACTCTACGTCAGGTGTGGGTCCCCAAAGTGTGTTCTGTGAGCTCCATTTAAGTGATTTGCGGTGGCAGCTCTGAGGAGCAACATAGTTACGTGTGTGTGAAGAAAGGTGGGTGCACATGTGAAAAAGGTGGGTGCAGCAGGTGCTCCATCATTCTTGGAACCTGGCTGTCTGCCTAGAAGGTGGGCAAGACTGACCAGAAATGATGAGGGTGTGGAGATTTTTCCTTCTTCTGAGGAATAAAGCAAGACGGACAAGGCACTTGAAAGGAGTGGAGAGTTGATACGTGGGCAGCAGCAGGATGAATAATGACAAATCAGAAAACTTGGTTCAACACTTACAGACACATCCATAGCACTAAAATGCTCCTGCTGATTTTTAATGTATGGATGTTTTTGTTTATTTTATTTCTTTCAATATTCAGAATATTTAGATCAGTGGTTCCAAAAAATGCAGCAATTTTCAAGTGGTTGGGGGTGGTGAATAGCTTTGGAACCACTGATCTAAATGTTCCTCAGCTCTTTCTGAATACTGATAATTGCTGACGGATAAAGTGGTACCTCTAGTTGCGGACACGATCCGTTCTGGGGTGCCATTCGCACCCCAAAAAGTCTGCAACTAGAATGGCACTTCTGCGCAAGCACGGAGCATGATAGAGAGCTTCTGTGCATGTGCAAAGTGCACAGAACGCTCCTGCACATGCACGCGGGGTTAAACCCAGAAATATCCACTTCCAGGTTTGCCGGGTTCGCAAGCCGAAAAGACACAACATGAACCTAACACAACACGAAGAATGACTGTACCTACCATATATTCCGGCGTATTAGGTGACTGGGCGTATTAGACAACCCCCCCAAAAAAATTAGCAGCTGCAATTTGGAGGTTCGTCTTCTATGCCCAGTCGCCTAATATGCTGGGCAGCTCCGCGCCAGGAGAAAGCCACCCGGAGCGGAGCCTGCTGCCCCTGCTGCTGCTTCTGAAGCAGCAGTGTGGGGGCTCCGCGCCGGGCGGCTCTCTCCCAGTGCGGAACAGAGCCAGCCACCACCACTGCTGCTTCGTAGCCGCTGCCGCAGCAGCGGAAATCGGGTTCTGCTCCGCGCTGCCCATACCCGGTGTTTAAGACGACCCCCGACTTTTTAACCTCTTTTCCAGGGTTAAAAAGTTGTCTTATATGCCGGAATCTACAGTAAATTTGTGTAACGGGATGGCCCACAACCTAACTGCATAAGACTGAACTGCAAATAAGTCTGCAACCGTTATAAGTTCCTACAAATTCTGGCCTTCTTAAAAGAGAATATGAACGCAACAAACTGTCAATGATTTATTACTTGTATTTATTTATTTATTGCCTTTATATACCACCTTTATCTTCCAAGGATCTCAAGGTTGTGTACATGGTTCTCTTCCCCATTTCATCTTCAGGACAACCCTGTGAGGTAGATTAGGCTAAGAGATGGTGACTAGCCCAAGGTCACCCAGTGAGCTTCATTGCTGAGTGGAGATTTGAACCCTGCTCTCCTAGGTCCTAGTCCAACACTCTAACCATTACACCACACTGGCATATATTCTTCTTGATATATATTTATATATTTAAATTAATATTTATATATTCTTCTTGACTTAGATTCCTCTTGATTTAGCCCAGCAATTGTAATTTGTAACTCAACGCAACTCTCGAGTTTCAGCTTCACAACAACCCTCTGAGATGGATGAGACTTTAAGACACAGTGATTTGGCGCAGCTCAAGTTCTAACTCTTAAGAAACTGGCTCTGTTATTTGGAAGTTGAGAATTATCACTGATTTTGAGTCCTTTGCCTGAATTTAGCAAACACCTTCCTGTGGTGATCCATAAATTTGTCCACAATACAGTTTTGAGTCATCCTCAAGACCTTCCTTGGTATTTGAGCCATTACTGGTAGCCTGCTAGTTTGGGGAGATATAAATATAATGAGACTAATATCACTGGGTAGAATTTCACCATTGTATTATGCCAGTGTGGAAAGAATTACACTGGCAAGCAATTAGCCACTAGGCTAAGAAGAAGGTCTGGTACTTGAGTGGAAAGCCCTAATCCTTTTGAGACCAGGATACCCAAATACTGTATATTCACTGCACTCAGTAAGAGTACCCTGAAGATATTGTCTTATCAGGGATGTCCATTCCACACAAATTGAGCTTTAATGTGATGGCACCTACCCTACTACTCACTCCCAATCCACACCAGACATCTTTTTTCAGAGCCTGTTAAAGAGTTTCCCTCTTTCAACAAGCTTTCAAGATTTTTATGTCTGTTGGTACATGTATTGGATTTGAAAATGTGTTTATGAATATGCAATAGTATTTGCTTTCTTGGAGGTTTTTAAACAGAGATTGGATGGCCATCTGTCATGGATGCTTTAGCTGAGATTCCTGCATTGCAGGGGGTTGGACTAGATGACCCTTGGGGTCCCTTCCAACAGTGCGATTCTGTGATTTATGCATGCAATATCTGTTTTTATTGTATTTTGAAATTGTTTTGTGATGCTTCATGAGAAGAAATTCATAAATGAAAATTAATAACAATTATAATGTCTCTTTGGGCAGTGTATCTGTTTCTGAGGATATTTCCCCAGTTGCTGAACCTTAATTGGTGGTAAATTGAGATCTTGATTTAAGTCATGATCATTCATCTGCAGAATAACTTAATTGCTACTTTCTAAATGAAAAAATCCTTAATGATATTATGGGCAGCAACAGCATATCCACTGTAACGTGTTCACTGTGTTTGTTGAAACATGATTATAATTTGTCTTTCTTGTAAATAAGAAATGCTAATTAGCTTCTGCCCTGTCAGCCTAAGAACATTGCAATACTGTATAGCCTTCGGTGTTGATTAAAGCTAGCCACAGCTCCTTTTACTTTCTACAACAGAAAGCCCTGTTAACAAATGGCAAAAACTTCCAAAAGCTCAACAGCTTCAGTAGGAATCCCTGAAGGCACAGCAGCAAAATTATGCACAATAACAGTTGATTTCACTACCTCTAAAAGTTCTCTGTGTTTTCCTAGCAAACACCCTCCAGGCCAGGGGTGCCCAAACATTTTTCAAAGAGGGCCAGATTTGATGAAGTGAACATGTATGAGAGCCGACCGAAGTTGTTGAAGTTGTTGAGCTTTTTTTAGGATTGAAGTTTACCCCCAAACGGACTTTGGACATGCCTGCTCTGGGCTGTTAGTAACAAGTCAGTTACTCCCTGCTAACCAACTGCTGGCTCTGCAGTCTTTATCAATATTATCAATATTCTCATTCTTCTTATTGCCTTTCCATCTGTTGCTGTGTTTTAATTCTCATTCATTTGTATGACACCGATTCCTATCTTCATAAAGGGGTGCATATAAAATAAACAGGAATGTTTCGGAATTTCTCCTGAGAGTTAAGATGCTTCTTCCAGATTGATACAGGGATGTGAAATCTGTGGTACCCCAGATGTTGCTGAACTTCAGCTCCCATCAGCCACATCCATTTGAGATAGTGGGAGTTATAAACCATCAACATCTGCATGACCACAGCCTCCTCACTCCTCTTTTAATAAATGGATTGGATTTATATGTACACTGATTGCTACTTCCCTTTTCTCCCATTTTCAAGGTTAGGCGTGGAACGTGTTCGTTCTGTGCCGTGAAATGGTTGCTGCTGTTAGGTGGAGCACCGACTCCTACATATCAGTGTTGACAGCTCATAAGTACCGAAGAAGCTGACTTCTTTTGTTTCCCTCGCCAAGATGCCCAGCGAGAGCCTCCAGAGTAGCAGTGGGGTGGCGGAGGAGCCTGCCTTAAGGGAGGGTAAGGGTGGGGCACAGAGCCCTCACTGCAACTCCTTGCGCAGGGCTGTAGCTACTGCAGTGACCTTTGATGGAGAAGCCACCACCGAGAGGCGGAAGAAGAGGAAGAAGGAGTCCCGCCCAGAATCGATCATCGTCTACCGATCGGGGAACGAGAACAAGGTGGATGAAGAAGAGGTGGAGGAGGATGGGGGCGAGAGAAGCTCAGAGGAAGGCTCCAAGTTCTTGGGACACTCTGCTGATGGTAAATGCCCAAGACCAAGTGGTCTGTGATTCATCAGGCACACTTTGCTGCCTTATCAGAGTGCAAGGAAAGGGGCTTCTGTGGCTTCTTTCACAATGGGAAGTGTTACATGCAGTTTGTGCCTTCGACCCATTAGCGGCTGAGTTTTAGTGGGTGATCAGCTACCCTTTTAATAGCTTGCAGAGGGTAGTCAAAGTCCAAACACAGCTATATCTTGCACTCGGTTCTTTATTCAATAACAAGGTCTAAACATGATCCCTGTCCATTCATACTGGACAGCATATGATCCAGGCGGGCAGCCTTGAGAGCAGTTGGTCATGTAGAGAGCAGAGTTCTGGCAATGCATAGTCGCTACCTCTGGACTTGCCTTGTTAATCTCGAAAATCCTAGGTGCGCAAGTCTTCACTTTATATTGCTGAGTTTTCACCTTGAAGTTATAAATGGGTGATGTGTTAACTGTTGAGCTGAACCCATTAGATCCAAGGTCATTAGGTTAGTTTCTAAGACCCCAACCTCACCCTCCTGCGTTTGTCCCAGTGTATGGTATTCTCAGATAAGCAGGTTCCCACTCACAGGTCTGTTGAGCTTTCAGGGTTCCTGGAGCAATTAAAACAAAGTCTCAAAAATAAATAAATTGAGTCTCGGCTTTCAAGCATATTCAAAATAGCCATTGATTTTTAATAAAAATAATTACATTTCTTTCTTACCTTTCCTCCAAGGAGCTCCTCCCATTCCCTTTTTAATTCTCATAACAACCCTGTGGGGTAGGCTGAAAGACAGTGACTGGCCCAGTGAGCTTGATGGTTGCATGAGGCTTTGAACCCCAGCGTCCCTGGTCCTAGTCCAACATTCTCAACTGCTACACCTACACTACGCTCTAGTCCCAACTTTTCAAGCTGTCCATTAACTCCGCTTCCCATCTTTTTAAGGAGATACATCCACACCATTTTCACCACCACAGATTCTATCCCTGGTCTTTGTCTTCAGCCATTTAGGTGAAATAGCCAAACAATCATTAATCGCACACATTCACTAAACTTTCTCCATTTATTCTTGCCCTAACAGAAGCAGTTCTCAAATGATGAGTTATTTCTTGGCCTTTGGTGTCTCCAACATTTGTGCAATAAATCCAGAGGTTTTTCCTGCTTTTGGTGTCTGGAAAAACGTAATTATTAGTTGTGACAATGTAGAGGTGCATCATTATTTGATGAGAAATATGGGGAAAATAAAACCAGGAAGTTTTCAGCCTGATCATACGTAGCGTTGTGTGCACCTAAAACCCTTGTTAATGACACACTCAATGTCACATTATTGTGTGTGGGTGTGATTTATTAATTATTACTTTTGGACTAACATTCAGCCTTATGCACACTAGCATGGGAGATAATCCTATGGAACACAGGGGGCCTTACCTGTGAGTAAATATCATATATTTAAATTCATGGCTGTGTACTTTTGAACTACACATTCTTCATCAGGTATAAACATTCAGAGCACAAATACAAAATACAAAATAAGCATAAAGAGCAGATAGCTGGAGCATATTATGTTAATTGGATTACAAATAACTAAATTAGCAAAGTGACTGAGAATTCACAGACCTTCCTGGAGCAAAATGACTCAGAATTTACAGTCCCACTCCCTGAGGACTGTTTATAAACCTTAAATGTCTCCCATTAGTAATCTTTTTTTCTAAACAAAATAATAATAATCAAACACTGGTTCTCCTCACAAAGGAGCCCCAATTGCTTTGATGGTGCTTTTCTGTACCATTACCTATATTTTTACCATTAATAGAAATCCTCTGTGATATTAGGGAACCCGACTAGTACTAGTATTCCATATACAGTATATAGCGCAGGAATGGGGAAGCTGTGGTTCTTCAGTTGTTGGACTACAACTCTGTTTGTGCCAGACAATTAGCCATACTGGCTGAGGCTGATGGGAGTTGTAGTCCAACAATATCTAGAGGATCATGGGTTCCTCATCCCTGATGTAAGACATTGTGCTACTTAATGTTTTAAATCCCTTTCCTAATAATTCTGCCGTTTTCACTGCCACGGCATACTGAGTTGACAGTTTTCAGCAAACTGTTCACAACAAGCCTAATGCATAGTTTTCTGGATAGACATAAACAGTTAAAAAACTTTTATTTTATTGGTCTGTTTGCATAACTTTAAAAATCTCATTTTTTGCCCATTCACACAGTTTTGAGAGATCAACTTGGACCTTTCCCCCATCTGCTTTAAATTTCATCATCCTGAATATGTTGGTGTCATTCACAAACTTGGTTCTCCCCTCACACCTGATAATTTATAAATGCTAAATTGTACTGGTTCCCCACTGTCTACATCCCTCCATTAGAAAACTGTCATTTTATTCTTACTTCTGCTTTCTGATCTTTAACTAGCATGTTTTTTCCATCTGCTATTTCACCAGCACGTGAGCGAATGGTAACCACGAGAAACCTTGCTGTGCCATCCAAACTTAACAAAACCATGGTTAATCTCTACTATGGTTTGTTGAAACAAGCCAACTTAAAATCATAATTTAAGAAGCTGGGCTATTTCAAGAAACCATAGTTGAGTAAGCCACAGTTTAGTATTAGGATGTAGTAGTTAATTTTAAATGGAAGCATAGCTTCTGATTTCCTCACAAGGTGATGTATTTTGTTTCTCCCTTTCCTCATTTAATCCTCAGAACATCCCTGTTAGGTAGGTTAGGCTAAGGGGTGGTGACTAGCCCAAGGTCACCCATTGAGCTTATGGCTGAGTGGAGATTTGAACCCTGGTCTCCCAAGTCCTTATTTGACCTCTAAGCACTACTCCACACTGGCTCATTAAAGACATAAGGGCAGTGCAGGACACGACTGGTTTTCCCAGGTCAGTTAGGAATTCTGCACAGGAACATAGGAAGCTGCCTTATATGGAGTTGGACCATTGGTCTATATCTAACTCAGTACTGCCTAGCAGAGGCTCTCCAGAGTTCCAGTCAGGGGGTCTCTCCCAGACCTACCTGAAGATGTTGGGGATTGAACCTGGGGCTTTCTACCTGCTAGGCAGGTGCTCCTATCACTGAGCTGTTGTGTCATTTCAATGTTTATCCCATCCTTCCTAAGAAGCTGAAGGCAGCTTTTTATACTGTGTCACTATTTGTTGCAGAGAAAGAATTGGTTAGCAATTTGTCAACTGCCCCCACATTGTTTTATTTTGCCTTAAGGCATGCTATATGGTTCAGTTGCTTGAAATGTGTTGTTGAGAGAGCCCTTGAAATGAGCATCTTGCCAAATAAGTGTGAAATAGCTGGAGCAAATTACCTAGTTTTCCCCTGTGCCAAGATAGGATTCCTTGAACCTGCACAACCCTAAAAGATTAACCTATGTACCGTTTATATGCTGTGTGCAGAGCTAACAACATTGCATCTTTTAGGGTTGTGTTTGTAAAATCAGAAGCTTTGGTAAAACCAAACCGAAATGCCTCAGACAGTTTTAATTCTTTGCAGTTTTCCAAAATACTCTTACAACACTGCTAAAAATGCCATTAAGTTCTGCTTTAGTTTTCTGTCTTGAACTGATTTAGTTTCTCTTTCTTCCTAGGTTCTTGGGCCATGCCATTAGATAGCAGATACGTTACTTTAACTGGCACCATCACAAGAGGAAAGAAGAAAGGCCAGATGGTGGACATTCATGTTACACTCACTGACAAGGAGCTGCAAGAACTGGCCAGGTCGAAAGAGCCTCCCAAAACGGACATCCCTGAAGGGAAAAAAGCTTGTGAGGTCGGGCTTTCTAAAGGCCCCCATGTCCTTCTCTGGAGCCTCACCTGTCTCCCCGTCATCTTCATCATGTCCTTTGTGGTGTCCTTTTACTATGGCACCATTGCTTGGTACAATGTCTTCCTGGTCTACAACGAAGAGAGGACCTTCTGGCACAAGATCACCTTCTGCCCTTTCCTAATTATCTTCTACCCCATCATCATCATGGTGGTGTCCTTCTCTTTGGGCCTCTACACAGCAGTGACACAGATCTCGTGGGCCTTTGGGGATTGGTGGCATGCCGTGAGGGATATGGAGAAAGGATTCTGTGGCTGGCTGTGTAGCAAGATGGGCCTGGAAGACTGTTCCCCGTACAGCATTGTTGAGCTACTAGATTCTGACAATGTCTCCGGGAGCTTGTCAGCCAAAGGCTCAGCCCAAGGTGAAGAGATTTCAGCTGTCTGAGCCTTTGCTTTAAGTGTCTCTAACTTTTCATGTTCAGTTGCATTGCAAATGTACTTCGGGAGGCATGCACGTACAGGGAATAAAGCCAATTAAACATTTGGGGTGGGGCATGGGGAGAAAAGGGGAACAGTCCTTCCTAGATGGTACCACTTCAAAACCAAGGGGTGATTACAAGTTTTAATACATTCCCCACCCTGCCCCCATCAAAAATCATCTTCTTGTGAAAAGCTAAAGTGTTCAAGGAAAGTTCCAGCCTAGCTGTGTTTTTGATTTCCTATTATGTCTGACCTACCCAGACCCAGTTTACACCACTCCAGGCTACAGATGAAGGGTCACCTGTTTAAATACATTAAATGCCTTCCTGTACATTCAAAAGCAGCACACAATTGAGAAGAGTAAACTCTTCTGACATGTCTCTCCTGTGTGTGTAGGAATTTGTTTTTTTGTGCGATAACATCCAACCCTCACTCCCTATCCACTGCCTGATATGGTTCAGCCCAGGTACAGCTTTGCCACTCAAGTCTACTGATTGTACACACTGGCATTGAGATTCTCAAGCGAATATGAAGTGCCAATGTTCTGGGTGAAGAATCTCCCATTCTTTATAAGATGACCATTCATGACTGGCTACTAATATTGCTGATCTGATCAGTGCTCTCTGTTGTGTTTTATTAAAGCACACAGTTTAGTGACAAAAAGTCTGTTGTTTGGCAGGGGGTGTTGCTTGGTTGGGAGGGGTGGGGAAATAATAAAATTTGCCCCCAAACATTTTTATTTTGCAAACTGGATCTTCCAGTGTGAAGACGCAGGTGCAATCTTCCACTTGATGCCTGCCTGCTTTGTGTGAAAAGCAGGAGCTAATAGGTGCTATTGGTAATGACTGCGATCTGAAATGCACCAAGTATGCTGTAGGACGCTGTCTTAAAAACTAGAGTCCCAAGAACGGTCTCCAGGGAAAGAAGCGAGGAACCTGAGCCTTCCAAGCCCTAT
Source organism: Podarcis bocagei (assembly GCF_964188305.1). Taxonomy (NCBI): domain Eukaryota; kingdom Metazoa; phylum Chordata; class Lepidosauria; order Squamata; family Lacertidae; genus Podarcis; species Podarcis bocagei. The sequence continues at coordinate 90,957,574 of NC_138125.1, read as the reverse complement.
CAGTCCTTCCCTTATTTTACCCGACCCACAAAGAGTTTTTCAGTGGTCTGTCGTCGTCCCCCCCATTTAGTCACCACAAATTTTAAATCTATGTAATGTTTTGTTAAAAGGTGTTAAATCTAGTGTCTAGCTTAGACAAGCTGAATTAGAAGTTTTCCTTAATATAATATAATGGAATGGGGTGGGGGTGGGGAACCTGTAACAAAAAAGATGCACGTGTAAATCAAGTTGTATGTTTGTGTAAGTAATTAGCACAAGCCTTATTGATTGCACAGATTATATAATGGGGGAGAGGGAATTGGTATCATAAATGTTACAATAGAGTGCTCTTTCTTACTGTTTGTGTAGGGCAAATACTGTGGTATTTGGGGCTGGTGATTACACAGCACCTACATAAATGTTCTGTTTTCTACTATGCATTCTTGGGCTTTCTTGCTCCTTAGTCTACTGCAGTTTTCCCCAACCCAGGTGCCATCCGATGTTGTTGGGCTCTTCCCTTTCATCAGTCGCAGCCGATATGGTTGCTGGAGTCCAGAGCATTTGGAGACCACCAGGTTGGGGAGGCCTGATCTGTTGACCCCTGTGGGATAAGCAAGGTTGAGCCCAAGTGCTGGTGCTATTTGTATTTGCCTTTGGTACGCCTTTCTGAGCTGTAGATTCTTCTCTTATCACAAGCTTTAGTCGCCTAATGCTGCAAAGTGTCTGTAAAGCTTACTAACTTTATTAAAAGCCATGCTGTAGTTGAAACGCACAATGTAATTTCCTTCCTCCACTCACAATGTATGCTGATTCTGTGCCATTGGGTGTGTTCAGATATAACACTATTTGAGGAGTGGTGCCTTTTGGAAAGGATGTTTGTCACATTCTGTTCAAACAAACCTATTTTCTTTCCAGATCAACCTGGGGGGGGAGGGGCGACAATTCTGCAATTTTGTATCATAAGGTGTCTGTGCACTGACTGGCTGATACCATTGACATTACCAATCCATTCCTCCCCTGTCCAGAGCAGTTTTGCAACTTCAAAAAGACCTTTTTTTAAAATAAGGTGACCAGGAACACTTAAAATCACAAATGTATATTAAGTTTTAATAAATAATTCTTTAACAGGTCAACAACCTGCTCAAGACATGGCAGGAGGAGGTGCAAGACTGATGACTAAATCTGTGTTTTAGTCATTGATATGTGCATCCATCATTTTATATTAGAAGTGGGCAGAATGTATCTCAGGATCTACTGGTGGAGCTCTAGATAAGTTGCAATAGTTCCCTGTACCACCCACCCTGGTAAATTAGGCTGCAGAAAGGGAAACCTTTGGAAAACCAGGACTGGATTTTAGTGTGAAAGGCTTGTGAGCTCAGTTCTATTATGTTAATCGCAATGTCTTGATTGGGTATGTGCTGAGAAGTACACTTAATTCTCCTTGCATGTTCACTCTCACTTTTGGCTCTGGTTGGTGCATCTTGAGGTTCTAGTAAAAACGAAAGTAGATCATGCAAGGTCGAAGGCTGCCCACCTCTGATTTAAAGTGTGGCTGAAGTCAGGGTAAATTCTGTGGTGGCTCCTGCTTTAATCTGTAGGCACCCACTGTTAACTTGCTGGACTTCCCCAAAGAGGCTTCCTAGCTGAATGTGTCTAGTTACTCCCATGTTTGTATTGGGAGATTTAAATACTTTTTCCCTAATATTTATTTATATATTTCTGTCCCGCCTTGATCTTTGGCTTCAAACGTGTACCCTTTCCCCTTTCCTTCCTTGACTTATATTAAAGTGCTATGGATGTTGACGCTGTAGTTATCATTTCTTTTTTACCTTTTTCTTCTACCTTCTTTCTTGAGATGCTTTCACTCCCCCTCTGGCCAACCTTCCCGTAAGCCGTTCTGCAGTGAGACATAGACCTTCTTGATCTCCTTTCTTTCAGACCTAATCCATTTTTATTACAGATTAATGTTCTGCTGAGGTTGGTGGCATTTCTTACATGTGTTTTGGAACATCAGGAAATACGAGAAACCAGACACAGAAGATTTATCATTGTTACTGTCCTAGTACAGTTCATCAGATGATTTAAACAGGGTTTCAGCCAATTTGTATAAGGAAGACAAATTTGTCTTTCATAAGATTAAAATAAAAAGCTCTTTCAAAGTTTGTGATAAAAAGCCTTTGTTAAACCATGGGATTCCCCCCCCCCCAAAAAAAAAGTTAGGAAAATGCTAAGCAAATATCTGCCCTTGTGACCTCTCCCCCTCCCTCATTCTTAATTGCACATATTATTTAAGTGAGACCTGGGAGCCTTCTAGTTTGCGTACTGGTGCCTTACAGTAAATCAGGAAATAAAATGTTCTCTGTCTCTCAAGGCTCAAGCATAGCTCCATCCCCAAGCAGTTTCTTGGTTCTTCATGGCCTGACCATCATATCAATTAAGGAAAAGCACCTACGGACCTCCAGGCGTTGGTTGACTACAACTCTCAACATCCCTCACCACTGGGAATGCTGACTAGGGCTGATGGGAGTTGGAGTCCAACAACATCTGGAAGACCACAGGTTAGATTAGCCACCCGAAGATACAGCATGTGTCGGTGATGCCTGCCAGGTACGTACAAATTTCTGTGTGTGAATGAGAATCTAGTGGCATCCATAGTCACTTCTGTAATCAGTAAACTTAAGTCATAATTCAGGTTTGCTCGATACCACACTAATGTTGACACCGGCTGTTTGGGGGAGGGTGCCATGTAGCTGCGGTGTGCAGTGTGGCTGGCGCATTTGAGCAGATCTGCTTCCATGAGAGCGTGGAGGGAAGTCCCATTACAAAACAGACATAATTTCACATGCATGAGGAGTCAGTTCAGAGGTCAGCAAACTTTTTCAGCTGGGGTCGGTCCACTGTCCCTCAGACCTTATGGGGGGCCGGACTATATTTTGAAGGGGGGGGGGAAATGAACGAATTCCTATGCCCCACAAATAACCCAGAGATGCATTGTAAATAAAAGGACACATTCTACTCATGTAAAAACACGCTGATTCCCGGACCGTCTGTGGGCCGGATTTAGAAGGCGATTGGGCCTTAGTTTGCCTACCTATGAGTTAATTGAATACCACCCGATGTTTCTAGCATTTGTAGAACCTGAGATAATGTGGCAAAACACATGGGCACTGCTTTCATTTCTTTGTGGGAAACTAGCCTGCTTCCCACTTCCAGTATTTTGCTTTGTCTCCCCTTTCCAAAAGATTCCTGTAGATGCCCATGTCCCAAACTCACCACCCATGAGTCTGCTTCACTGTCAAAACATTTCTTACCATGGGGAAGTGTTTCCCATGAATTGTTTGCGTTTCTGTCTTTATAAACTGCCCTGTGACCCTCTGATGAAGGGTGGCATATAGGTTTAATAAGTAAATTATATATCCTCGCCTCAAAACATGACAAAACAGATGGCCAGTTTACCACACAGCACATTGTGGTAATGGTAGCACAATGAGTAAATGTTTGTGGTATTACTCTTTATTTGGTATCTGCTGTATTCTAGGTGTCTGTTGCACTGCAGCAACAATCCAAATTGTAACACGCCAGACGGATCTCAGTCTTTTGCAAACAGAAGCAGTTATTCCTGAGAGTTTGCCTGCTTCATTTTTAGTAAGTTTTAATCCGATTAAAATATTTGAATCAGTTATTGTGTTCTAAAGTTTAATTAGCTGGTGATGGATTTTCTGAAATGCGTGCAGATACGCAGTTAGATAATGGCCTAAGGTAAGCAAGAATTATTTGGAGGCAAATTGCCTTGTGGCACCCGGATTCGTGCAAACGGGCAGGCTGGTTAAACAAAATGTTGTGGGTGGATTTTTAAATAGTTTAACAAGAAGGTTGTAGACATGCATTAGCATTTTGTAGTGTGCATAAGGCAAAGGGTTGCCTAAACTCTGGTAATATGAAAACTTCCCCAGCTACTATTTTGAAAACCATACTGATGCAGAACTAAACATGCAGTTTATTCCACAGGGTGAACGGAAACATTAACCACCTGCATAGAAGTTCTGTTTCAATTTCAGACCATGGGCACATGGTTTATTTATACACATTCATGAAATGGGTAGGCAGGGGATTCTTCTCCAGGTATGTGTGCTCAAATAGAGGAAGTAAACTGTTCACTTACATGCACCTCTGCAGGGAATCATCAATAACTGCTAGACAGTCATGGCGAGCTGCAGGTGGTAGCGTAGAGTACAGTGCATAATAAGTGTTTAAGGAAAGCTGCTACAGATAAGGCAATTCTGTAGCCAGAAAATCTATCTCATGCTGGGGTGTAAGACCTTAAAAAAACCATATTTCAACAGATACTTTTTCAAAACCCCAGGTGTTTTGGAAACCTCTGTATAGACCACCTGCCAATTTCTTGCAGAATGATTGAAGCTTTCCCCCACCCACCGCCCACTCCTATTCCTTAAGAGTCTGGTTGTTCCAAAAACATAGCAAATGGTGAGGGACTTGTCCAAAATTGTTCACATCACCTGCTGCTTTGTGTATTTTCCATTTGAACTTCAGACAGCCTACACAAGGATCCCATCATGGAGAAAATGGAAAGTGGTCTATTTAACTGTACACAGAATCCATTCACACTGATCTGGACCACAGTTTCCTGCAGCATTACAGCTGCGGCTGTTTGAGATAATGTTCCCTTTCTTCGGATGCAACTGGAGGCCTATTCTTTTCCTTCTCTTGTAAAGTGGGCAAATTAAGTTTAGCCTTGGGCAGTTTTGCCTGAATCACTGCTTCAGCCCAGGGTGCAACTTGTTCAACTTCGTTTAGGATACCAAGGGCATCTTCTTTAAGGAATGATGGGAAATGAATAAGATTCCCTCTTGGGTTATCAGATTTCCTCCCTCCTTTAAAATTGCATATATTTGACAGGATGCCATACTCTGCAAAAGGAAACTGCAATTTAATCTAGCAGATACTATACACAGACATTTAGTTTTTTTAAAAAGTCGGTGAACAATACCTCAGTGTTTCCAAATGAGCTCCCATATTTTAACAAAAGTTACATTCCACTTAATCAACCCAAACCTCTAAGTGGCTTACATAAAAGCAATATAAAATATTCATAAAAGATACTGATAAAATCTTTAAAAACAAATGGACATAAAATCTAAGTAAAACCAGTAGTTTTAAAACAAATGGTTGGCACTTATCCATCTCAGGAGCTGATGGAGGAGTGTGCCTTTGGGGGTGAAGTCAAATTGTTGAGTAACAGCTGCAGAGACCGATACAGGAGAGACATGTTTTATTGCAGCTGGGGCAGGTGAAGGCATCCAGTTGTCCTGCTGCAGATGCATGACAATGTTTCTTCTCTCTGCACTCTTCTCAGCATCCCATTCTCCCATGCGCTTTGAGATTGGTTATTGTACTCCTACAGATGTCTACTCAGAAGCCTCACGGAGCCTCGCCTCGCCCTCAGGTAAGTGGGAATACAAGACTGCATTCTTAAGGATCGACGTGGTGGGAAGCTTGAACTTACTGCTGTGCAGTGGGGTGAAAAGATTCTCCTTTTTAAAAGGTGGCATTTCGTTACACACACTCAATCTTCATTGCCCTCTTTTAGGCTTATGATATGAACAGTGCAACCCTATACGCGTCTGCTCTGAAGAGAGAGCCGTTGGCTTCCAGGTGACTGTGGAGGCCAATTCTGGAGTCACATGTTCTTCCCCATTGAGTACATAGGTTTCCGGGTGGGAGCTAATCATAGTGAGGGTTTGCCAAGCGTGCCTTCCTCTTAGTGCGTTTCTCCCTTTCATCCTGAGTTTGAGCGTCTTCAAAACCCACAACCCCTTTGGTAAAGGCTGTTCTCCAACTGGAGAGCTCGCAGGCCAGTGTTTCCCAGTTGTCCATATTTATACTACATTTTAAAAAAGATTTGCCTTGAGAGAGTCTTTAAACCTCTTTTGTTGACCAGCAGTATTACGCTTTCTAGTCATAAGTTGGGAATAGAGTAGTCGCTTTGGGAGACACTAATCAGGCATCCGCACAACACGACAAGTCCAATGAAGCTGATGTTGAAGAATCAGGGCTGGATTTAGGTTTGACGAGGCCCTAAGCTACTGAAGGTAATGGGGCCCTTTATATGTCCAGCTGTCCTTTGTCAACAACAAATTGCAGCTGTTTTTTGTGTTGAATATATGCTATACAGTGGTGCCCCGAAAGACGAATGCCTCGCAAGACGAAAGGGTTTTGCATTTTTTTGAGCTGCTTCGCAAGACGAATTTCCCTATGGGCTTGCTTCGCAAGACGAAAACGTCTTGCAAGTTTGTTTCCTTTTTCTTAACACCGTTAATACAGTTGCGACTTGACTTCGAGGAGCAACTCATAGAACGCGGTGTGGTAGCCTTTTTTGAGGTTTTTGAAGACTTTGGTGATTTTTGAAGCTTTTCCAAAACTTTCCCGACACCGTGCTTCGCAAGACGAAAAATTCGCTAGATGAAAAAACTCACGGAACGAATTAATTTCGTCTTGCGAGGCACCACTGTATAGTAATTTAAGGACCTAATAGGTATCAAAAGCTATTTGCACATAACAAAATATGTATTTTATCAAAGTAATTGTTGAAGTGAAATACAATTAAGTATATTAATAGTAAAATAATTATTAAGCTCTAACTTCAAATGATTTTTTATTCATAACAAACTTAATAATGCAAACACATTGGCATTTGGCAATAAGAAAAGTTCCATTAGAAACACAATTTACAAAGACTCATAATCTAGTCTCTAGAAACTTGCTATAACATGAAATAATAATAGGTGCAAATATATGATGCAAACTACTAATAATTATAAATAGCAGAATGTAGGCACCCTATATACAGAAATGAGCAAACCAGTGATATTTTAGGGAGCAGGCTAGCAGGCGGGGCCCATTACTTACATCATAGGAGCCTACACAACACAAAACACTGTTGCTGTATGCAGGTTGTATTTTATTTGTTTTTTATCTTATATTTTGGAAATGTACATCCAGTTCCCCCCCTTAAATTTTTTTGGGGCCCCCAAGAGAGTGGGGCCCTAAGCTATAGCTTGTTTAGCTTATACGTAAATCCGGCGCTGTTAAATCATTGCAGGAAGCGTGCATTAGAACTGCAGCCTGAGCATCCTCTTTTGTGCCAACACAACCCTCTCCTCCTTGTAACCGCAATTCCTCCGGCCCTCCATCCTTCCTCCTCCATCTCGGCTGCGACCACGAGGCGCCGCTGTGGGGCTCGTTCCCACGGCCGCGCCCAGACCCACTTGGCCGGATATTAGGCGAGAGACTCCGGAAGGAAGAGGCGGCGGAGGCGCGGAAGACGGAGTTGGAGCCTCTTCTGGCACGATGTCGCGGGGGGCGAAGGTAACCCGCAGGTGGTGGGGCGTGAGAGACGGACCTCGCCGGCTATGCTGGTCCCCTGCAGGCTCTTTCCCTCAGGCAGAGACGCGCGTCGCCCTGACAGGGCTAATGGGAGGCTTCAGGGCCTGAGGGGAACTTTTCCCGCCTCTCTCGGCTGCTTCACACGGGCTCATCCCCTAGCATTGGACTTCCGTTCAAGATGCTTAGCGAGTCTCTTCCCCTCCCTCCCTCGCTCCCTCCCTCGCTTAAGAATGTATCGTTATTATTATTGTAGGTGAAAGTGGGGCTTATAGTCCTTAGTGAAGGGTGTGGGTTTTTTTTGGGGGGGGGTGTTTAACCTATGATTAGATTATCCCGGGGCGACCCCCCCACTCCGAAATGCTACATATATAGAATCAGAATTGCATCCTGCTTTTCAGGGGCAGATAAGTCTGCACAAAGCGGATCGCGACACAATGTTACTTATTTATTTATTTATTACAGTACAATTCTGTGCATAGCTTATCAGAAATAAGACCCATTGAGTTCAATGGGATTTACTCGCATGTAAGTGTATGTAGGATTGCAACCTAATCTACACTTGCATTTAGAACCAAGTGATGCCTTGTATTCCAGATTAATCAAGGGAGTGATTATACACACAGTGGTACTTACACACACACAGACCTTGTTCACATATCAGAAACTTACCTGTTGGGATCAAGCAGTAAAGTAGTGCGCAATGCCCACTCACTCCCCCAATTCTTCAGAGCAGATAAAAGGGGTTGTGTGGGGATGGAAAGTCTTATTGCACAGGCAAAAGTCCTTGAACTATTCGTACATGTTAGTTGGACGCAACCTCTTAATTCTATAATAACATTGTTATGTAGGTATTTAGATACTAATATCCCACTTTTCGAGGGGAAAGCCCACCATAAAGCAGCTTTCTATGTAGCAAAGCTTGTATAAATACAATATAAAAACAGTAAACATGCAGTTTAAAAAAACTAAACTATTAAATTAGAAAAACAAACAGTTCTTCCAGTTCTGTGACTCCAGCATCCAAGACATGAACAAATATATTTGAGAAGTTTAGGACATGGGGGAACCTGATTTTTTTAAAAATGGATTCCTATAGTTTGAGTAAAGGTGGGTTGTAAATATTGGGTTGGATCCAGCAGTATTGCCCAGCTGAGTGATTGTAAAGCTTCAGTGGTACAGGCAGAGCAAGCATTTTCTGCTCAGGAGAGCCCTCCGACCCAAAATGTATAGATTGAATAAACCGAATAAAGAAAAAAATATGGGTTTTTTTTCTATATAAGCCCTCCATATTTACCCTTACTGCATTAAACATTATTTCTATTGTAAAAGCAATTTTACAAAGCTAATGGGACTTTCCCCCCAATCCTGCTAGGAGTGTGTATTGTGGGGTTTTTTTCTACAGTGTTTTTGACAAGACAGGTAGAAATTTTGAAAACAATTCTGTGTATGCCTACTTCTGAGTAAAGTAGTAAAATCCATTAAACCGAGCTGGGCATACTCCCATTGGGTATAGCATTGTAGCCTGAAAGCTGTATTGGTTCCATAGCTTCCTTTGCAGTAGCATGTAGGTGTAGAATGTTACAGCTCAAGAAATAGGTGCTTGTATGATTTCGCCTAGCCATATTCTAGTTCAGCTTGTACTTTTCCTTTCTGAAGGCAGCAGTGGTCCTGTGTATGGATGTCGGCTTTTCCATGAGCAATTCTGGTCCTGGAGAAGACTCTCCTTTTGAACAAGCCAAAAAAGTGATGACAATGTTTGTGCAGCGACAGGTAAAAGAGCTCAGAGGGGTGGGACGAACAGTAGAAGTTATGATAAAGATGAAGCTGCCTCAGAAAACTCACAGCATGATGACATCAGAACAGGGCTAAATTTCACGTCATGTAAAAGGGAAGAAGTAAAACTTAAAACAGGCCTGCAGTGTTTTGTTAACTTTATAAACCAGGGGAAATAAGGCAGAAATGAATAGGAAAAAAAGAACTCCAATGGGATAGAAGACGGGGGCAGCTTCAGGGGCGTTGAGGCTGTTGCCCCTGCCTGTGGTTTACAATTTGTTGCACACCATGTTTCCCCTCAGCTTCATACTTCTTTCCTTGAAGTTACATAGGTGTAACCGAAATATAGAATGTCTTCTGTACTTCTTTGATAATGCGTTCTGTTCCACCAATCTATTTGGCACATTGATTTTTCCTACCATTACTTCAGTTTTCAACTTATGTTAAAACTGCCCCTTCCAGTGGGGGGGGGGGGGAGGCAAAGTTCTGTAACTGTATTTTCTAGCCTCGGGAATTTTTTCCAGATATTGAACTGTAGTTCCCATAACAGTTTGGTAGCTGACCACAGAACCTAAAATGTCATTTAAATATGTTTCATATATGATGCAGATAAGGTGGGTAAAATGAATCGATAGTAATCTGAAGCTGAGTAGCAAAGTTTATACTGATCACTTTGTATCTGCACTGGCATCTTTTACCATCTGCAGGTGTTTGCTGAGAGTAAAGATGAAATCGCCTTGGTTTTATTTGGCACAGAGGACACTGCAAATAGCCTTGCCAGCGGGGACCAATATCAGCATATCACTGTGCACAGACACCTGATGATGCCGGATTTTGATTTGCTGGAAGACATACAAAATATGGTTCAGCCTGGCTCTGAACATGGGGACAGTATCCTTTATGAATGTTGAAAATCTTTTCACCAGATTACAGTTGCATAGAAGATTGGGAGTTTATATTTTAACTGTGTCTGGAATTGCCACTTTAACTCCTAGAGCCCTTATTATTTAAGACAAACCTATTTGGCTCGGTGGGCCAGGTTGTTATTTGTCTCACCCTGACAGAACACCATTGACAGATGGGCAGGACATGGTATTATTATGATGTCAGATGATTGATAGGTGGTTTATCCCTCCCACCTGCCAAAGTCTCTTGCACGGCACTTCCCAAGCACCCGACATCCCGCTGAGTGTGGGGTGCATGGCGCTTCGCCAACTTCATTATTGGCAAAGCTTTTTTCTACAGGGGTGCTCAGTTGTGTAGCCCACCCAGCAGTGTTAAACTCACGACCCATCAGTGACTTTAATCCTGCCAGTGACTTGATCCTGCTGCCTGGAGGGATTGGTGGCATGATCAAGATTCTCAGCGGAAACTCGCGAAACAAATCCAGTCATGTCTTTTCCTGCCTCACATGTGACTTCAGGTGTGGGGCAGAGGGGCATGAGTTGGGGGAAATGGCTTCACAGGCCAAAGCAGGACCAATGCTGTGTTTCCCACCCCTGATTTAAGTGCCAAGGGACATAGGGCCTGTTGGCAGTGTTGTCCTGACTCTGCAAGGCAAGGTCTGGGTGAAATCCATCCCAGCGCCTAGCTGAGTGGGGTCGTCTGGTGTTGCTGCCTTGCATCTAGTAAATAACTAAGTGTCTACTCAGAAGAAAGCTGCACTTTTTAAAATTCTCCCATATATACATATATATATCCCTGTGCGCCTTTTGGACTGTATTATAAAAATTATAAATAAAACGGGTTCTGTTTACATAGAACATGGGCATGGGCGTAGCCAGGATTTTTGTTGGGGGGGGCAGAACCTCTGATTTGTATTGATTTGTATTTATTTTTACTTATTGAATGGCAGCTGCCCCCCTGGCTACGCCCATGGGGGGTGCCACAGAAAGGAAACTAGGTCAGAAGGGGGTCACAGTTGGAATAAGGTTGGGAAACACTGCTCTACAGGGCTGTTATTGAGATATGTTAAATGCTTTGAACACTTCAGGTGCGTTAAATGTGAAATATTACTGTGATTAGGGCTGCGCAGTAATGACTGTATCCTGGCCAGCATGTATCAAATGGTGGTTTTTTTTAAAAGATTAAAGTGTCTTTTCTTAATGTGCTTAGTTCTTGATGCTCTTGTTGTTTGCATGGACTTGCTCCAAAAGGAAACAATGTAAGTATATTGGCCCACAACTGCGCTTAAGGATTCTGAAACTCAGTTTTGAAAATGGATCGGACTCCATTTTAGTGTTGGGACATTATCTTACTATGGAAGGAGTGTCTTTGAGATAATAAATACTGAAGGATTCTGACTGATTACCACAAGAGAGATCAAAATCTTCTGTGTGTATTATTAGACAGCTTAGTAAATAGGGCTATTTTGGGATAGCCTTCAGGACATTTTTAGTTTAATTTTGTAAAGGAAGTGGTAGTACCTCTCAAGCAGCTTTTGCGGACCCAAATTCTCACTGAGATAAAGAACTGGAAGTTCTTTGAAGAACAAAATGACCTTTACTCTTGAGGTATATAACAAGCTGAAAATGAAAAGTATTGGGTTTCCCTTGCTGCTCTGCTCTGTTTGTTCATTTGTTTTCACTGCTGAACTTTAGCCACTTAAGTCTTTCATAGCCCATTTTTGAAGTTTGCTTTCAGGTTAATTGGGCACTTGTTCTGCAGCACAGTGCTAAGAATCAGGTCTACGCTAATGTAAAAATTGCAGGTTTTCATTGACTTAAGTGTTGGAAAATCAGCTCACCTGACACTGAAGTACTTTCCATGACTGATACCAAATGGAATATAGCACTTGGTTAATTTTACTCAGTATATTATAAGAGGAGATGCTTCCCTCAATGCGTAATAAAGGGGGAAAATAATTAAAATGGCAGTGGTATTTATTTATTTGTATTGATCTAACAATTTTATATCCTGCCTTTCCTGGCAGTTCAAGGTGGATAGCAAGAATAATAAAGTTTAGCATTTCATTCGAACCTTATACTTTGGTTAAGGTTAATTATGGCTTGTTTAAACATGTCAGCTTACCTAGGCGTTACCTAGGTCCAATCACATCCCTCTAAAATATGGTATATTGTGATGGCCAAACACAGCAAATACATGACATTCTGTGGATTCATATTAATCATATGTGGCCTTACTAGAAGTATAAATTGCTCTTTGTAAAGAAGCAGTCAAAATATTGCAGCTGTCAAAATACCTGTGCTTTTGAAACTTTTATTTTTGCCTTCTCTTTTAGTGGGAAAAAATATGACAAACTACACATTGAAGTTTTTACAGACCTCAGTAGTCCCTTCAGTGAGGATCAACTGGATGTTATCATTGCTAACATGAAGAATACTGGTATTTCGCTTCAGTTTTTGTGAGTGAGGAGAGAACTATGAAATATTATTTCAACTCTGTCCTGTTCTGAGAGAGGGAATGTCATTTCTCTAACTCTAGCCTCTAATGTTTTAGTGCCTTCTCAAAAAGGCACTAAAAATTTGTATAAGTAGGGCTGTGCGTTCAAACAAAAAACTTAACAAGTCTGCATCCAGAATAGTTAAATTCTGCAAGCTGCATAAATTATGCAAATAAAGCATATTTGCATATTTTGCCCTTATTTGGGATATCTTATTCTGCAAATAGCACAAAAGCTCTGGGTTGTATACATTCCTTCTGATAGATGTCAACTGTTGGGGGGCCTCAGCTCAAGAGTGGGCAGAACCAGACCCCAGAGTGGGTGGAGTGAGACCCCCCCAGGTATGCCAAGGTCCACAATCATAGGTGCACATACTCACTGCTCCTTAGCTGATGCATGCACATCAGCTGAGGAGTGGTGGGAAAGGTAATTTTCATTCCCACAATTGCTCTCGACTAGGCAGAACTCTTCATTCTGAAGAGCAAGGTGGGCCATGGGGATTTCATCCCCATCGCATCATCGGGCTGAGTCAGGACATTTAAATCTTCCCCCAGGCCAGCGCTTGTATAAAATGACTGGTGACAGCTTTTCTTTGAATCATGGAATCATAAAGTTGGAAGGAACTGCAAGGGTCATCTAGTCCAACCCTCTAAAATGCAGGAATCCTGCCTGCAGCTGTCCCTGGGTGGGCTTGAATCACCAACCTTCTGGTTAACAGCCAGATGCACTGACCCCATTGTGCCACCTGAGTTTTCTTGTGGTGTTGCTTATGCCATTGTGGCTGGCAGACCGTTTCAGAAGCTTTTACAGGCTGGATCTTGCCTGTGGTTCAGCAGTTCTAGACCCCTGGAGAATAGCTGGAATTCTCACAGCCCTTAATTCTACTCATCCATTGCTATATTTCGGAGCCTTTTTTCTGCTTCTGTGCAGGAATACCCATATTGTATGGCTGCATGCAAGCAAGCAACTGCTAATTGGGAACTTCCTTTATGTGCCTGTGCCTGGAAATGAGGCCCATTGAACCCAGCGGGGCTTACTTCTGAGCAGATATGGTTAGGATTGCCCTGTTAATGTATTGAGAAAAAGACTATAGGTTGTGATTTGGCTCTTTCAGGAAGCAATACTAAGAAGAAATTATCTTAACTGCCATATGCCAGTGGCAATAATGATATTTAGACACCATTAATGCTGCAAAATAGACAAAGGTAGCTAAAATAGTATGCAGTTTCATCTCCCCCCGTCCCTGTCCTCCATCTTTGCTATGCTATGATCAATTACATAAATAGGATTGTTCTGTCTGATCAGAAGTAAGCTCATTGATTACGGTGAAGCTTACTCCCAGGTTAATATATAGATTTTCATGCTCAATAGACGAGAATGAAAACTGCTTTCACTCAGCTCACATCGCAAAATGCAAAAATTGGCAAGATGCCGTGGATGAAATCTGAAGGGCAGAAGTCCCAAAGGAAGCAGGCAAGCACAGACCATTGTGGTCATTCAGTGAATTAAATGACTTGAAATGCATGGGCCAAGGAAACTTGGCTTTTCCAATGGGTGCTTCCATTCTTTAGGTCCTTTTATTGTAAGCTCAGAGCCAAATATGTCATGTGAACTGCATATCTTAGCTTCCGTCTTCCTTCCTTTTTCTTAATGGCCATACTAGGAAGGGGGGAATTCTGTCCCAAGACATACAGGGAGGAGGGGTTAACCTTTTCGCACCACATCACAGTCTTGGTGAAAAGTGCCCCCACTCCCCAAAAATGTATTCCTTTCCCTTCTGTCACTTCTGGAAAGAAACTGCTATTTGCCCCAATGGCCTGTTCCCTCTTGGGGTAATCAGCTCCTTGGAGAAGGGGGGTTTCCATGTGTGGGGAAAGGGTTAAATCCCCATTTCCCATTGCCACTGCTCCAATTCTGATTTGACCTCCCCACACACTCCACTGCTGCAATTTTAAGGGGGAAAATGATACATTTAACATTATGTATAATTTGACTGTTAGTTGTTGACATATAAATTACATCAAAAGATAATTTCATGCAGATGTATTATGCAAAATTCTTAATCCAATTTCTTGCCGCAGAGGAAAATACGTCAACTTTATTTATGAATACTCCAAGTTTGAGCTTTAAAAGATCCTTTACAGAGCTTGTCATGTCAGAAGTGACTAATAGCATGGCAATAAATGAGCATCAGTGTGGGCTGGCTTGCTAAGGTTTCAGAATGACAATTGAACTTGCATCAGAATAAAGGGAGGATGCAAAGCGTCAATTCACATTTCTTTCATTTCAGGGAAAATAAAATAAAAGTCAGTGAATTGATTTGTAGTCATTCTGGTGAATGAGGAATGTGAATGAAAATTGTTCTTTATTGTATTCTTAGCTTGCCATTTCCAGCGGATGACGAAGATGGAAGCGGGGACGCGGGGAATGGTTTGCATTCCAGTAGGGACCAAAACCCTTTTCCAAGGAAGGGGCTATCTGGGCAGCAGAAAGAAGGCCTTCAGATGGTGAGAAAGCTTATGTTTTCCTTAGCCAAAGAAGAAGGCCTGGAGGACATTTATACTTTCAGGTAACCTTGAATTGCTCTTGCTTCCATTATTAGAAACTTTGCTTGTATTTATTTCCCTCCCAGTTTCATGCCCACAGACATTTTGTTTGCATAAATTGGGCTTTTTCTCCTCCTGACACCACAGTGTTCCTTTACATAGAAGTATTTCCCTTTTCATTATGGTGGAACTTGGCTTCAGTGTAATGCTTTAGGTTTGTAAGGCCAAGCTAGATGTTCAGCAGCAAACCTGGGCCTTAATAGCACCAGGAATAGCAGTGTACAGGAGAGCAGTGCTCATTATTTACTGATAATATTGGAGGCGCCCCTTTGCTTGCAGGCACTTGCACATTAAAATAAAGAGAGCTTAAAATCTAAAAATGTGTGTAAAAACTTCAAAGCAAAACTAGCAAGCAGCAGCACACAAAAATAGCAAGGGAAAAATAATGCTAAAAATGACAAGCTCTACTCACTGCTTTCCTACCCAATATGTAAGTACAGCAAACATTAGTATCCAAACCTATATCTGCATTGGATTTGACATTTTAAAAATATTTATTTTTGTTGATTTTTTTATTGTTGGGAAGTTTCATGGCAAGCAGTTCACGACGGGAATAAACACTAGCCTAATGATATAAAATAAGTGTTAAACCAGCAATCAGAAAAAAACAAACATAAGCTGTGAAAGTTTATTGTTCATTGCTGTGGCTCTTTAAGCTGATCTACCCCTCAGTCCAGTGTTCTGTGAAGTGCTGACAAAGGCTTTTCTACAGGAAAATGTCTTCTGGTAGTGCAGTACTTCTAAGGGGGTAGTCAGCCAGGCATATTTTTCTTATTAACAAGTTCCATACTGTGGGTGCCATATCAGAGAGGGCTCTGCTACGCATCCTAACAGATTTTACCTGGGTGAAAAATAGCACACATTGCACTCCTTGCTCCTGTATCGTGCCATCCATGTGCTTTTGTCTGGCGGCGGCTCTCAGATATGTGTGTTTCATGGCTGGGATGAAAGCAACTGGTGAGCATTGAAATACCCATCTGTGTTGCCGATATAACATTGCTGAGGTAGTAACACAATGACATGTTTTGTGATATTGGACTAGTGCTGTTGCCACATTCCATCCTAACTATACTGGTACAAGAAGTGAGGTTCAAGTGATTCAAGAATTCAGCAGAACTGTTAAAATGTCTGGAAAACAAATACTACAGTGTCATCAACCTTAATGTCACATGTAACTGGATTCATGCACATTTCTGGATGTGGGAATAGTCTTTGTTAAAAATCACCCTGACTTGAAATTATGTAAGCTGAAATTGAAGATCTGTCTGTGATAAACATGTATGAGCTAGCACATCGAACACATACATTACTATGATGTGAAGATCTGAAAAATCACAGATAACTTATCTAGAACCAAAACATTTTCAAGACCACAATTTTGTTAAAACTAACCTATTCTTTTCCTGTGGGCAGTTAGTAAAATGTTTTACGGGATTCACCATATCACTTTCCCCTGTGTTTTGTCATTTAGAGAGAGTCTGGAGCGCCTTTCAGTGTTTAAGAAGGTTGAACGGAGACCTATGGCTTGGCCTTGCCAGCTCACAATTGGTTCTCAGTTGTCTATAAGGATTGTGGCCTACAAAGCAGTAAGTTACAACGATCACTTTTGTATTTTTAGCACCATATTAGCATAATTGAACACATGCCAACACTGGTGCCAGTAGAAGGGAGGAAACACAGCAGGGATTAATTAGTTGTAAATTCAGATTCAACCGCAGGACCTGATTAGTATAGCTGCCTATTAAATTATTAAATCTGACAGCATAGAGAGATAGAATATGGTTGTTTTTCATAAAGCTCACTGTCTGGTTTCTGAAACTCCTATTCCCTTGGAAAATGCAAGTGATGGCAGTTGGAGAAACTGCATAGCAATGAATTCCTTCCATATTTCTCTTGGGGAACTTCTCACATTTTCAGGTAAAGTGTTCTTGTATATAGGACCACTGTACCTTTTTAGATATGCAGTTTGCCTCCTGCAGTCACTAGAAATTAGTGCATTGTAGACTGTCAATCCATGATTATATGCACCTGAAATTGCACATTTTTTCAGTGTTTTCTGTCAATATTGGCATATCATTGATGATCAGTGAAATAAATTTCATGTGTTCAGGGATATTTTTACTAGTGCAGTGTAAGTTGGCTGCTGTCTTATGCCTGGGAAAGGAAAGGGGGTCTTTGAATTGTTGCAGTGGATATCTAATCCCCAAGGGAGCAGACCAAACCCAAGATTGCTGGGATGTGCAAATTAGGATCCAGTGGGTCTCTAGCTTAGCCAGCGGATTCCCAGCACAGCTGTGCTGTTCTGGTGTAAGTCATATGTCCTAGCTTAGCCAGGGATCTTATGCTGGCACAAACCCTAAAAATGGGTGTTGCTGATGTTTGGTGGTGTATGCTGAGTCCTAGCTCTGCTCAGCTCAGTCATAAGACCTGACAACCCAGTGGAACTCAAGCTAGCAAAAAGGGTGGTGTCAGTCTCACTCTTATTTTAAAGGCTTGCTTTCCTCTGCCAGGCTTAGGTCAACTCAGCTGTCAATAGTCTTGCTCCTGAAGAGAGTTCGGACTAGGACTTCCGGGTTAGCGCGATCGGCAAATGGCGGATTCCCTCCGAGCTCCGGAGGGAATCGGCTCTGTAGAAGACGGGTCCTGGCGACGCGGGGACCCTCAGAAACCACAGGCGCGGAAGCCTGTGGACCTGGTAACTCGGCGGGCACCATTTGCGCCCTCCCCGACCAGCGAAGAAGCCTTTTTAAAGGCTTCGGAGCGGGTGACGGAGAGTGGCGTGGTGCTGCGAGTGGATCGCTTCTTCTACGGAGTGAAGCCGCGAGCCATGGCCGGAGAGCGCTGACTTCTTCCTTGAACATTTGGGCTGCAAAAGTAACAACCCGTGAGTAATACGGAGATTGGACTTAAAATTTCTATTTTAAATTCGGCATGACCGGGGGATGCGTTAAAAGGAAGTCCGCCCCCCGTTTTGCAGACAATTTAAAGCAAGAATTGGATAACTAAGGTCGAGAGACCAATTCTCTCTTTGTGAGATAAAAGTTATTAATTCCATGATTTGGCACTATAAGTATTTTGCTGGAGGATAAGAACTGATTTTAAGGAGCCAAGACGCAACCCCCCGGGATCCGGGAGTGATCCACGAGAGAGCCTGTTGAGAAGGTATAAAGAGTTAGACAGCTGTCAAACGAGCTGTCAAAGTTACAAGAATTGGCTTTCTGCTATTTCTGCTGGTTATTTTGGATACATTTAACTTGAAACTGTTGAAAATAAAGGAAAAATAAGAACAAAGTAATCAGACTGTTGGAGAAGAATATTAAGTAACCAGAACCCCTCTAGAGGGGGTTCTGAGACATTACAATGGCTGCAGATGGAAAATTACAGGCTGAGCTGGAAAAGATGTTCTTTCTCGTGGGAAAATTACAAGACCAGAGTTCAGCTATGGCTACAGATATTTTGACTTTGAAATCGAAAGTAAATAACTTTGTTGATGGTCCCAAGGACTTGATTCAAGAAAATTCTGCAGTCAAACAGAAAGAGATATGTGCAGACTTAGAGGAGGGGGAAGGAGGAGCTGAAATGTTGCAGGTGAAAAAGGACAACCAGCGGCCTGTAAGAATGGATTACAAAGAAAACAAGACCTGGATGATGAAAATTTGGTTTGAACTTGATAAGGAAGATTGGAGGAATCTCCCCATGGGGAGATTGGAAGACCTATGGATTACAAAATTGATTAAGGTAAAAATTGGAGCTTTTGGGACATTTGGGACATTTGGTTTTAAAAGGAACAAGAAACATGATTTGGGCTCCACTTTTGAATACGGAGGTCTGGTTGGAAGAAACATAGACCACATTGGGTCAGAGCTTCTCCGAGATTCGATGTCTACTATAAAAGACTACCAACAAAACCGGCAGAGAGGGACTGAAAGAGACTTAAGGGCCTCGGACGTGAGAGATCCGGGCTGAGAGTTGACTGATTGATGGACATTTGCTGAGGATCGAGACCGGGAAGGGGGGGGGCGAGAGTTTGGGAATCCAAAGGGTGTTTAAATATATGCTGTTCTTTGTTACTTTGTTTTGTAAATAATATAAAAATTGGGAAATCTGTGGAAGGGGAATGGGGTCGTCCTTAGAAAAGTATGTTAAGGATGGGTATTTTGGTTTAAACTGAGGTTTATAAGTTAAATTTGATTAATTAAGAAGAAATAAGTAAAATATTAATAAGGTAAAAGAGGGAGATAAGAACTTGCTGAGTAAACTATTGAAGTTGGAATGCAGGAGGGGGAGGTGTGGGGAAGTCCAGGAAAGTGGTTAAGAAATTAGGGATTTGAAATGATATGTGTTTGTATTTGTGTTTGTATGTTTGTGTTGTGTATTGTTTGTGTGTGTGTAAACTTTGAAAACTCAATAAAAATTTTATTAAAAAAAAATGAAGAGAGTTCGGACTAGGGGTAATTTACTCCAGCTTAATTCAAGATGGCACAAGTTCTGTTGGCTTCCCATACTTAGGATTGTTCTGCCTGTTAACATGAAATAACTTCTCATTTTAATTTCAATTTCAAGTTCACTGAGGAAAAAGTGAAAAAAACCTGGACGGTTGTAGATGCCAAGACACTAAAAAGAGAAGATGTGCAGAAAGAAACAGTTTACTGCTTGAATGACGATGATGAAACAGAAGTTCAGAAGGAGGATGTTATTCAAGGTATGACTTCTGCTTTGAGCACCAAGATTTTCCTGGAGAAGTATTTGCTTGCAAAAAAAAAGTTAAGTGCCATTTAGTGAATTGCATATACAGTGGTGCCTTGCAAGACAAAATTAATTCGTTCCGCAAGTTTTGCCGTCTAGCGAATTTTTCGTCTTGCGAAGCACGGTTTAAACGGCTTAACAAAGTCGCAAGACGTTTTCGTCTTGCAAAGCAAGCCCATAGGGAAATTCGTCTTGCGAGGCAAATCGCGGACGAAAAAACCTTTCGTCTAGCGAGTTTTTTGTCTTGCGAGGCATTCGTCTTGCGAGGTACCACTGTAGTGAGCAAGCTCTGGGTTTGGTTTATCGGCAGAAGCATTGAGATGAAGGTAGAATAAGTGAAAGTAACATTGGTAACAGAGGAATTAAATTTTATACCCATTCCAGATAGGAGAGCACTGAAAATGGATTTGGGGGCATGCATGTTTTGCTAAATACACAAAAGAATTTCTAGGGTATCAAGAGATAACAAGCTTCATACAATTATCTGATACCATGTAGGGAGATCTATTTAGAGGAAGCACGTCCTCCTTAGCCCCCCCCCCCATCCCTTGAGCTGCAAATAGGACAGCCCTTCTTGCAGTTTAAAAGATGCTTGGTTGATGTGTATGTTGAGTATGGAGGATGTGTGATAACAGGAGTGACACACACACACATGCACACTTTGAATGCACTCTTGAAGGAAAAACTTGAGGTAGGTGGGCTCACCTTCCTTCCATGTCTAGCTCCATCTCTGCTTCTGTCCATAGGCTGAAGGGAGTCATGCAGCAGGCTTACCTTCCAGCTGTGCCTGTGTTCGACTTTCAGGGGTTCCAGGCAGTGTCCCTATGTGGCCCTTGGCTGCTGGTGGTTTGTGAGGTGGGAGGGTCCTCTCCAGTTCCACCCCACACACTCATATTTTCCTGCAAGGCTCTCTCATCCTCTTCTGCTCTGCATTTAGGCTCCCATGTGAGAGTCACCCTCATTTAATAACATAGGAACTGATTCTTTCACTCTGCAGGATTCCGCTATGGGAGCGATATAGTTCCTTTCTCTAAGGTAGACGAGGAACAGATGAAATACAAGACGGATGGGAAATGCTTTGCTGTCTTGGGGTTCACAAGATCATCTCAGGTATGGATGTAAACTTGGAGAAGTGCTTATTGTTCAACTGCTGTAGGTCTTTTCACATTACTTGAAAACTTATCCTAGGCAAATGAGGTTGTACAAATGAGTTGCAAATGAGCTAACTACTTCTTGTGGCAAGGGCAGCTGCTATGAACTTCAGCTCCTAGTTTCTAACACAGCCATCACAGCTCACTTTAAGTAGATGTTGGTGTATGTGAGAGAGATCATTTCCCTTATTTCTTATGCCTGAGTGTGGATGGCGGGGAGAGAAGCATTCTTTTTATTTTCTCACAATCGGGGTTGTGTGTGTGCTGTGAAGATGATTGAAACTGCATTGTGAAATTTCAGAATCCAGAGGAATTGCTGAATAAGAATACCAGTGGTCAAGGGATGGAGCTTCAGTGCCTCTGTGGCTTTTTGCTCCTCCCCATGACAAATAGAAAAGGGACGTGTTGTTTAAAAGGTGCAGAATGAATTGTGCAAAATAAGAAACCACGATGGTCTGTTTAATTTTCATAATTTGCCGAGGCTGTGGAATTCACCCTATCTTGTTGGAAAATTTGGGTGAATGAATTAAATTTGGGCTGCTTCTTTTTGCATTGCACACACAGTCCTGAGCACTATTTTGCACATATTCAGAGGTTGCGGGCATACCTGATCTGGCCATGGAGGACAATCTGAACTTGTGACTTGAACATCACAAAACGATGACTACAACAGGAGGTATCAAATTTTGTATAGCCAGTAGAATTAAGGCTGTAGTCTTATGCATACTTGGAGCTACATCCCATTCACTAAGGCCTTATAAAGCAGTACCATGCCACGTCAGACATTTATGATCCTTGGAGCTCGTTTGTTAAGGGTGCTGAAAGTTGTTAGGAGACCCTTCTTCCCCTCACAGAGCAACAGTTTCTGGAGTGGTTAAGCAAGCAATCCCTCTTTCCTGGGAATTGTAGCTCTGTGAGAGGAATAGGAATCACCTAACAACTTTCAGCACCATTTTAGGAAAGATTTCTTTGAGGGAAGACTTTTAGTGTTTAAAGTGTGGTGCAGATAGGGCCTCGGTGTGCTTCAGAATGGAGAACAAGATGAGACAAAGTTTATTTTACAAGCCTGCCTTCTTCTCTCAAAGTAGAGGTCACTAACACTGAGAAGTAACTTGGAAGATTTTGGAAACTGGGCACAATGTATTGCATTTCCACCCCATCTGTAGTGGCAGGCATGATGGGAGCAACAGGGGTGAAGAAAGAAGGCTGACAGATGAACTTGTGTAACTGAGAGTATGAGGTGGGGAGCAGAGTAGCTTGAAGGTAGCTCAAAGTGATACCTAGTGCAGAAGCTTTAGCAACTATTTTTAAAAGTCTCCTGGAATATAACAGCAACACTATATTTGGCTGTGGAATTGAATCTGCATGTCTTTTAGACAGTGACTTTTAAGAGTTCAAAATCACATTTGGACCAGGTCAAAGCTAGCTAACTTTTGGAAACATTCATTCATAGGTCCAGAGACATCGTTACATGGGATATCAGGTTCTGAAAGTCTTCCCAGCAAAGGATGATGAGGTGAGCTTTACCAACCTGCTGATTGGAGTTTTGCTGTATCTTTAAATCCCTGACTGGCTGTCCTTGAATCAAAAGCTGCATTTTCCTATTTATTTATTTTTAATGTGAAACATGTTGAAAGCTGGTGTATCACAAAAACAGACAAGTTATTTTCCTTAAGCGTTACTGTTTTAAGAAAACAAACACAAAAATCTGCAAGGAGAATGGAGCTAGAATGTCACAAGAACTAGCACTGGGAGATCATGGCTTGGATGTTCCTTTTGGGCTTTGATCTTCTTGATACAGATGAGATCTTACACTTATTTCTTAGCAGTAGGTATCATGGTGCAGTTGCAATCTAGTTTTTTGCACCCATTTCCCCCCTTCCACTAGTTCTGGCATGACTGTGCAACATAGCTAGATTGTAGAAGCATTGAGGAAATGGAATCAGAGTCTCAGCTCCTCCTCCTCTTCTCTGCCACAAAAAATTGAAGGGTAACAGAGTTTTTGTCCAAGGACCAAACTAGGATGTTATAGCACCTGCAGGGCAGTTTTGAGGCCCTGGAAATAGAAAATGTACAGATCTTCTAGAGCCACTTTCTCCAAGCTCCTTCAGTAGTATCGGGGAGGTTACTGACTTACTTATATTGTACCCCTTTTGAACGTAGAGCCTGCTCTCCTCATCAGATTTTAAAATGGAATCTCTTCCAGCTTTAATAGAAGCTTTAATAGAATTAGGAACTTAAGAGAAGTGATATCACATGAGGGTTTGTTTTTAAATCTGCAACCTTAAATATAGACACATTTAATTTTGACACGGTGGTGCAGTATATATGAGGGTTCCCTACTTCAGTATGTCTCTTGATGTTGTGCACTGTCACTGCTTTTGAAGAGGTAAAAACGGTGAGGTTTCAGTCAGACTGCTGAAACCAACCTCTTTGATTTTTCATGACTGTTGCGGTTCCCAGGCTTTCATCATACTTGTGTATAATTGCATCTCTCTTTTTGACAGGCTGCAGCCGTAGCTCTTTCTGCCCTCATTCATGCTTTGGATGAATTGGATATGGTGGCCATAGTGCGTTATGTCTATGACAGAAGATCGCACCCGCAAGTTGGAGTAGCCTTTCCGTTAATTAAGAATGAATACGAGGTATTCCTCCTACCATGGTTATATAGTTATTAACCCCTATTCAGTTCTGTCTTCTTAGCAGGGTTGGGTAGCATAAATCCCACCAAGTTAAGAATACAGTATTGTCATAGGAACTTTCTAGACATCACTATAGCACAGTAGTTTGGTGCTTGCACCTATAACCTGGTGCGGGGTGGTTTTTAAAATCTGTATGTAGCTGCTGGGTATTTTTTTGATAAAAGAAAATTCTGCATTGCATACATTTTATTTTTTTTAAGTCTGCAGACGGCTATGCCATTTCTGGCACGTTACTTTTTAGTGAATGCGCATATGGAATGCAGTGTTTAATAAGCATTGCTTTGGTTAAGCAGTGGCTAAAGTGGGGGCGGACACTATCTTTCATCTTCTTTTGACTGGCAAAAATAAGCACAAGAAGAAAGGGATTGTTTGAGGTGGTGTGAGCCAGCGGAGGTATGTGGATAAAGGATGCCCAGTGAAGCTCAGTAAATGGGAAGTGCAGAACTTCTTGGTTTGGGCCGTGGTTTGGAATCTTAAAAGAAGCAAGCTTGACAGACCACTATAAGAAACCGACCAGATTCCCAAATTTGGAAACTGCTCTGTCATAGGAACTATAGCAGGTAGAAAAAGATAAGGACACGTCAAGCCATTCTCCAAGAAATGCTCTGCATTTGCAGCTTTGTTGAATTTTATTTTAATAATTTCATAAACATTTCTACTGAATGTATTCTAGTCTATAATGTGTTTTGTGCTATGTGTTAGATACTATGATAGCTCAACTGAAATGAAAACGTTCCCCCCCCCCTTTTTGACATTCCCCCTCTCTCCTTACAGTGTTTGGCCTATGTACAGCTACCGTATATGGAAGATCTGAGGCAATACATGTTTTCCTCCTTAAAAAATAATAAAAAGTTTACACCAACAGGTGAGCTTTGAACTTTGGCATCATTAACAGAGCAATCCTTCATATACCTACTCAGAAATAAGCCACTTTGAGTTTAGTGCTCCTTATTCCCAGGTGCATGTCTGTACGGTTGCAGTGTAAAGACTCATTGCAATATGCAGGACATTTCAAGCTGTTAGGCTACGTTTTCCCCATCCTACACTTGTGCACCTGTTTATTCCTTCCTCTGTGTAGAACTTTACTTTTGTCCTTGTTGAAATTCATTTTGTTAGTTTTGGCACAGTTCTCCAATGTGTTACGGTCATATTGAATCCTGATTTCATTTCACCCATTGAAGTACCTGGTACTGCCCAATTAGGCTCAAATGGCCTCTGGATTTGGCCTGGCAGGCCATTTTGGGCAAACCACAACCAACTGTCAATCACTTAACATCACACAGGGAGCTCCCTTGTCTCCAATCTGTGAGGTGTTTATTTTCCCGTAGAAGTCAGTGGGAGAAAATGGAAGGGACTCCATCTGCAGACATACTTTATGTGGGCACTTGAAAGGCAAGTGAGGATACAGATGTTGGGGTTACCAATAGTGAAGTTGTGGAGGAAAGTTCCTACCTCGGCTGTGATCCTGATTGCAACTGCTTACATTTCCCCTCAGAAGTGAAATGGCTTCCATTGATTTCAGTGGGAGAAAGTAAATGCAGCCCAGTGTTATGAGCAATTTTCTCATTTGAGACTGTGAGGGCAGGGGGTAGTGGGGAAAGTGAACATGGCTACAGTGTCTTTATCTCCTGGATGTATTGAATATTCCTTTGTCTATATCTGATGGCACAGAGGATCAGTTGTGTGCAGTTGACTCTCTGATTGATTCCATGAGTTTGGTTTATGAAGATGAGAGTGAAGGGACCAGCCAGGATATATTTAAAACCAGCAAATTCCCCAACCCTCAATTTCAAAGATTGTACCAGGTAAGAGGATGACCATATCATAGTTACCTTAAAACATTCCCTATTTTCCCCCATATTTTCCTTCTCTGTTTTAAGCTGTAGCAAAACAACTTTGTTGCAAATGTAATGTGATAAAGTTAGGCCTGTGCATGTGAGAACAGCTACCTCGCCCCTTGCCGTTGGTTATCACAGTGAACATTTCTGTATCCTTACTTGCCTTGTAGGAAATAGAGCAAGATGCTTTCAGTCAGTTCCACTAGGGTCTTTGGGGTTTTTACAAATTATGTAGACAGGGAACAGTGTGCTGTGTTCAAGTGGTTTTGTGCTATTGCGAAGCAACTGATGTAGCAGCCTACTTAAATTATGTAGCATTTCCCCCACAAATGCTTCCTCCACCTGGTTCAGAGCAGAATAACCTATACATGGCCCCTCATCATTTATTTACTGGAGTCTCACAGGAAAATGTGTGGGCAGCATAAAATAATTCAGTGTTTCACTGCTGAAAGTGTTGGACTATATCTGAGAAACTCCTGCAGAGAAACTGGGTATTTTGACAGGCAGGCCTGAGTTAAAGAAGCTTTAACATCCAGCTCTGGGTGGCTTAAATGGATAAAATAGGAAATTCAGGTTTAATTCTACCATAGCAATATTTACACATCCTAAGGTTCTGCCAACCATACGGATCTCTGTATGCTTTTTAAAAAAATAGCATGTAGCACACAGGAGGGCTTCAGTGTTTGCTTGCTTGCTTTTATTTTGAATATTTTTAGGCAGCCTTTCTGTTGCTGAATAAAAATGAATTAGTTGAAAAAAATCAGTATATTTTGATCTAAAATTGGGGAAATTATAAGGGAAATAAGGAACTATCAGTGGGAAAACTAATGTAAATTGGCATTTTTCTTGCTGATTTTAAATCAGTTTCATATAAATCCAACAAATCTGCTTCAGGACAGGATCCTTTCAAGGTGGTTTGCAGCCAACAGAAAGCCATAACATTCAGTAATAAACTATTCTATTAAAAGCCAAATTTCATTATCCTTACATCAGTGAGCATTATGTATGCTCGTGCTACATGAACACTTTCACCTCAGATTATTACTTGTAATCTCATATGATCCCAGAATGCCATCTTTCACTGAATGTCACTAAAAGAAAGCCTCCCACAACACAGACCTGCCTATTCACTAAAATCTTGAGAACAAGTCCACAACAAGTTAGTTGTGCTGGGGGCTGCAGAAGTTCATCTTGTGGCAAACTGGAACAGGGCCTTCTCTGCGGTGATACCCGTTTTGTGGGATGACAGTCCCTTTGAAATATAGACTGTAATTGTGCTTCCATTGGTTGTTAAAAAAACATCTATTTGGCCTCTGATGCCAGTTCTAACAGTTCCTGACTATAGTATTTGTGGTGGAATATGTTTTTATTGAAATGTTTTTATCTTTATTGTAAATTGCCTTGTTGTTGTTGTTATTTCAATATTTATCAAAATGGATTTAAATCCATAAAATTTCATGCCATGGAATATTTGAACTTTGCTCCACAACAAATCCCATGTTACATGAAAGGCATATTTCATATTAGAAACCAAAGTGAACCCCATGTACTGTGTTTGTTGCTGCTGTTGTTGTTGTTTAGTTGTGTCCAACTCTTCGTGACCATGGACCAGAGCACGCCAGGCACTTCTGTCCTCCACTGCTTCCCGCAGTTTGATCAAACTCATGCTGGTAGCTTCAAGAACACCATCCAACCATCTCATCCTCTGTCGTCCCCTTCTCCTTGTGCCCTCCATCTTTCCCAACATCAGGGTCTTTTCCAGGGAGTCTTCTCTTCTCATGAGGTGGCCAAAGTATTGGAGCCTCAACTTCAGGATCTGTCCTTCCAGTGAGCACTCAGGGCTGATTTCCTTAAAAATGGATAGATTTTATCTTCTTGCAGTCCATGGGACTCTCAAGGGTCTCCCCCAGCACCATAATTCAAAAGCATCAATTCTTCTGCGATCAGCCTTCTTTATGGTCCAGCTCTCATATACTGTGTTATATGTATGTATATTTGTGTGTACGTGTGTGTGAGAGAGAAACAGACAGACAAACATAATCGCTTGTCCTCTTTTGCTTTCCCATCAGTGCCTACAGCATAAGGCTTTCCATCCTGATGCACCTTTGCCTCCTATTGAAAAACACCTCTCAGACATGTTGGGGACACCACAAGAAGTGACTGAGAAATGCCAGGCTCCCCTTGAGAAATTAAAAGCGCTTTTTCCCTTGAAGGAAGCAGATAAAATTAAAGAGCAGAAAACAGCTCAGCATATCTTCAAAGATAAGTAAGTTATCATAGGCCTGGTGCAAATTGTTTGTTAGCGAATTCAGTTTCCTCTAGCCACATCCTTAAACCTGCAATCTCAGGTTGTGTTGGCCAGGAGGGATTTCATTACCTTTGTGTGTAAAGAGATGCAGGTATTTTGGTTGGATGTAGACCTAGTTTCTGTCTTTTGTGCCCTCATAACCTCAAGGACAAAGATGCCTCTTTGCAAACATGGGGGAGGCATGTGTTGATGTTCCCACCCATGTCTTAATGGTTTTCTCTAGCGTAGCTCAGAGAATGCCACCTTCTCTGTGGCTTTTATGATAGCTGAGGTAGTCCAAAAGCATGCTCTGCTCTTGAGCAGGCTATCTCTGCTTTTAATTTTAGCTATCAAGGACCCATAGAAGAGGGCTTTCAGTCATAGCTGTCAGTGTTTCCCCTTTTTAAAGGGAAATTCCCTTATTCCGAATAGGATTCCTCGCAAAAAAGGGAAAAGTTGACA
Organism: Podarcis bocagei; assembly: GCF_964188305.1. NCBI lineage: Eukaryota > Metazoa > Chordata > Lepidosauria > Squamata > Lacertidae > Podarcis > Podarcis bocagei. Next base: position 90,929,223 of record NC_138125.1, on the reverse strand, counting down.
GCTATGCTTTCAGTATCCATTCCGCTATTGTGGAACTTTATTTCTCCAGAGTGATGCCAAATGTGTGAGAGTGTAAGAGCCAGTGTGGCGTAATGGTTAGTGCTTGACGTGGAGACCAGGGTTCAAATCCCCACTCAGCCATGAAGCTCACTGGGTGGCCCTGAGCCAGTCACCATCTGTTAGTCTAACCTACCTCACAGGGTTGTTGTGAGGATGAAATGGGGAGGAAGAGACCCATGTACACCACCTTGAGCTCCTTGGAAGAAAATGGTGGTATAGAAATGTCATAAAATAAATAAAAATACCAGTATTTCAGCAATGTTGGTTGAACTGCCCTTAGATGTGTGTCAAGGGTTAATGGTTTTAACCGTGCCAAGTTTTACTCTGTTTTTTTCATAAGGATGCTATTTTAACCAGGGTTTCCCATGCTAAGTTGTGGGGGTAGCCACAAATTTAAATAAGAATACATTGGAAAGAATAAAACAAATCTTGTTGGCCTAGCCTGCTAAATTAGGAGCCTGGATGGAGAATCTGTATGTGCCAGATAGACAGTGTAGTTTCTTTTCACACGAAAAGGGGAGAAGACACTGGCATTAGAAGTAACTCTACCGTTCATCTCACGTGCATCTTCCTTCTTGATACGATAAACCAAAAAATAGTGGGTTCAGACCACAGATAAGCAGCCCCCAAGCTGCTCCAGTAACATGCGAGTCAGGTCACAATCTCAATTCCTGTTGGAGTCTTCATACTTCTTGCAGTACGCTAGATGTGCGTCTGATTTAGATGAGTTTAAAACTACTTGTTAAAAATTAGATATTTGGCTTTTGAAAGCAATTTTGATTGTAGTGTAAGGCTATCCAGTGTGACAGAGAGGTCTTGCATATTTTAATTGGGGTTTGTCATGTAAGTACTGACAGCTGCAAGTTGATCTAGCCTTTATGCGTGTTGATCAAGGAGATGGGTTTGATGACATACAGGTCTTCAGTGTACACAGATACTTAATAGTTACCCATTTCACGACATGAACTAGAAAATTACATTGGAAAGGTAAATAGATTTCCTTCCTAAACATTAAATTTCCATTAACTTTCATGCCAGTTTAATCAAGAAAAATAAATCTGATGTGAATGCATAATATCATGTAAGTGTTAACGCAGATAGATAAAAACCCAAGTTGCCATATTGGCAAACTATAGGGATAATACATTTCCCCCCACAGGGACCTAGGAAAAGCAATAGCTTTCTCCTGTTGGCTACCCCATTATTCTGGGGTCAAATTTGATTCCTTATTTTCTGATTCCCTTTTGACTGAAACAGGTATAATTTGTTAGGAGCCCGAAATACAGCTGCATAACTAGAAGTGTTGCTCTTGAAACTATCTTCACAGTATATATGTGTTTAAGATATAAATTGACCTGTTAGTTTATTCCTGAAATAGTTTCTTCAGATTGATAGCCTTGTCTTGTCTGCTTCCAGTAATGAAGATGGGCCCAATGCTAAAAAGGCAAAAACAGAAGATGATGAAGGTGACTTTAGAATTGCAAACCTTGCTGAAGGCAATGTCACCGTGGTAAGTACTTTTGGCAGATGCTAATAGGTTAGATTGGCTGTCATGCTAAGCATGTCACGCCCTGACATGGGGTTATTTCTAGTGTCCACATAGGCCAGTTTCTCCCCACATAATTATCCAGGGTGGTGATGGATAGGGAAGTGGAGAAGTGTGCTTGCCTTCATTTGGGTAAGATGATGGAGAAACACACAGGCTCCTTGAAATGTCCCTTTTACTCCCCAAGAATGCCATACTGGCAACGATAGTTCTGAGACACAATTTAGATGAGTGAGTTATGTTTCAAGATCAGTTCACATTTTATATGTCACTGTTTTGCCCCCTTCACATACCAATGGTCTACTGGTGGAGCAGTGCATCTTGTGAACTAAGAATTTTCAGATCGCAGAAGCAGCTGCTTAGATAATCACGATGACGCCAACATGAACTGAGATACAGAAGTTGCATGGGTTGAAAGCCGTGTATATTAACTAGGCCTTGCATATACCTTGATCATAACCACATTTGTTTGGCAGCAGTATGACCATGGAATCTTATGGCCAAGTAAGGGTGCTTAAGATTGTATCCTCTGAGCGTAGTCTCTCTCGTTCTCTCTCTCTCCCCAGTTGTACCTTGAAAGTCAAATGGAATCCATTCTGGAAGTCCATTTGACTTCCAAAACGTTTGGAAACCAAAGCACATCTTCTGATTGGCTGCAGGAAGCTCCTGCAGCCAATCGGAAGCTGCGGAAGCCCCGTCAGATGTTCGGGTTCCAAAGAATGTTCGCAAACCGGAACAGTCACTTCTGGGCTTGTGGCATTTGGAAGCTATAATGTTCGAGTACCAAGGCATTTGGGATCCAAGGTACGACTGTATATATTCAGAAAATGTTGCATAAGTTGTTGACTTGAAGAAAGAAATATTGTAGGAGTGGAACGGCAGGCAGAGGGACTGGCCAAGCTCCCTGCTTTTCTCCTTTTCTTATGAAAAAGTTAATTGCAATCAAACTTCATTCACAGTGGGTGGGTGTTCCGTGCGAATCTGCTTTTGTTCTTGATACCTGTTAAGGCATTGTTGAGGACATGCTGTTCCTGAATGGATACGTACCAATGAAATCAAGTTACAGGAACATTGGGTGTTCCCCTTTAGTAAGTGAGACCAGAACATAGGCTGAAGATATAACCCTTGCTGGATTATTTTGTAGGTTGGAAGTGTTAATCCTGCAGAAAACTTCAAAGTGCTGGTGAGGCAGAAAAATGTTGACTTCAAGGATGGTAAGTGGATAGGTGTTTGTTTTCTATTTGCTTTTGACAATCCATTTGGGGTCCAGGGATTCTGAGCTCAAAAACCACCAACCCACTTTTTCTTAATCAGCCAAATTCTATGTACAGTGGTACCTCGGGATGCGAACGGGATCCGTTCTGGAGCTCCGTTCGCATCCTGAATAGAACGTAAGACGCGGGTGCACGGGTCACGTTTTGCCACTTCCGCACATGTGGGTGACGTCATTTCGAGTGTCTGTGCATGCACGAGCGGCAAAACCCGGAAGTAACACACTCCGTAACTTCCAGTTTGCCGCAGAGCATAACTTGAAAACGTTCAACCTGAAGCACATGCAACCTGAGGTATGACTGTACTTCTATGAAGACAGCGTGAATTGTGATAAATGAGTATTCTCTATACTTACGTAATTTTTTTGTGTCCGGTAGGAGGAATATTGGTATATATGGAATAGGACTGGATAGGTGTGGCATTTTCATTTATTGTTTATATTACTGGAATTTGACTTTTGATTGCTCAGGTTTATTTGTGTACAGTTGTAATAGTTTCTTCTTAGTCACCATTTATAATGTTTGCCTTCTCACCTGATCTTCACCAGTACAGTTGCTGCCTTAATCATGTCAAATGGCAGCAATAATACTTTGAATTTTCTAAGGACACAATCCAAACTCCTGTTTGAGGGGATTGATGAGGCCAGTGCCTCATCCTGGCTGCTTGCCGTGGACGGTATGTGTGTGTGCGGGGGACACAATCAGGCATGATTTTAAAACAGTCATCTACAGGCTGGCACAGTGATTGGGCATGATGTGATCATGTTACGGAAGTGAGAATAGTTTAAGATCCAGGCACCACTCTACACTCTCTGGCAGACAGTGGGAGAGCTGGATGCATGGGTGTAGCCAAGGGGGGGGCAGGGAGGGGCAGCTGCCCCCCAGTCAATAAAAATAAATAAAAAGACAGCAAACTGAGGTTCTGCTCTCTCCAACAAAATGCCTGTCCCTCCCTAACAAAAATTGTGGCTATGCCCATGGCTGGATGGAGGGATATCTTCACCTAATCCAAAGCTCCCCCACCCCAGATATAAGAGGGAGAGGAGGGATTGCTCTGAAAATGGTGAACTTTGCAAAATGTTGTTGACTTAGACCACATGTACTTTAAAAATCATAGCTAATAAAATAAATAGTGCATTAGGAACATTAGTTCTGTAAGACTGGAGTGTCTTTAACATGCATTTATTAAAATCAGCTCAGTAGATGGAAAACTGTCGGCTCGCTAGCTGTTTCTGAAGTGTCTAATGTCTTTGCTTGAATGGCTTGGACACTTAGTGCCAATTTACCTTCCGCTTGCGGAATGCTTTATAATTACAGGGTAGATTGTGTGGGATATGGTCTACATACTCATTAAGAAAAAGAGATTGGTGACATTCTTAAGTGTTCCCATTCAGCATATGAGTGTGTTAATTTAAAAGTAGAAAACCCAAGAAATAGCTTTGGATGTAACACAAATACATTATTTTAACTTCCCAAGTATTTATTTTTATTTTTATTTTTTGTGAAACTGTTTATTCTAACTTCATCTTATTTATGTCAGGGATGGAGATGGCAAGATCCAAAACTCCCCCTGCCATAGGCAACTTTTGAGAGGTGGGTGGGGCCACCCACCTGTCAATCACCTGCCATCACTTAGAATGTACTCCTGATTCTTCCCTTCTGGATGTAATTTGGTGCATCTTGAGTTATAGTGCCTTTTTCAGCCACTACGGTGTGATTCTTCCTTTTCATTTTGGCCCTAGGGGTGTACCTGTCCCACACCTGACAGGTTCAGGGCAACTGCGAGACCTTGTAGGCCTACTTCGTCCTTTGCCTATTTCAAAGCATGAAAACTCAAAAGAGAGATAGATGCCACCCAGAAAACCTGTACTCAGTTTCTTTTAAAGTGTGCACATACACACAGTCCTGTACATAATTATAATAAAGGTTATTTGCATTAAAGGGGAGGAGTCTGCTCATGCACAGAATCTCAGCTTTCTGAGGGAGGGGGAAAATTCTTGAGGGAAATAGCGCTGAGGTGGACAAATTAATACATCAAACCTTGTAATTATGAGTTGGTGCTGCTGCTATTAGGTATTAACAGGTCACAATTTGATGCATTTTAGCAAATCGTGTGAAGCTAGGGTGGCCAGGTGCAAAAGGGGACAGATCTCTTGTGCCTTTGATAGTTTCCTCTTCTATACAGGTATAAAGGTGTATCTGGTTACTCTGGATGAGAGTGAGTTGGCAGAACTTTTTGCTTGCATTATTTCAGAGTGCGGATGGAAAACGGCATTTTTGAATTTATCCCATCTTGGAAAGGAAAGGAAAGGAAAGGGGAAAGGGAAGGAGAAAGAGAAAGAGAAAGGAAAGGAAACATCTTCCCTGCATGTTGAAACCTTGCCCAAAGGATTGAACCCTCTCCCTAATTTACTAATAGAGTGGTACCTCTGGTTACAAACTTAATTCGTTCCGGAGGTCTGTTCTTAAGCCGAAACGGTTCTTAACATGAGGTGCGCTTTCGCTAATGGGGCCTCCTGCTGCCGCCGTACCACCGCCGCACGGCGCAACAAGGGGCATCTACTTCTGGGTTAGCGGAGCTCTTTACCTGAAGCATTCGTGAGCAGGACGGTACATAACACGAGGTTTCACTGTAGAAGGATTTTGTATTTCTTAACTATGAAGATTGGAAACTTAATGGAACACTCCCCCCCCCCCCCAATGACAGCAGAGGTACTCAGGATGCTGAATTCTACACTAAATAGCAGGTTCTGTGTTTGCATGATCTGCTTATGGGTGTGTGTGAAATGCATCAAACCTTGTCTGTAAGTTTACTTTTTTTTTTATAACAAACGCGCTGGCTTTTGAAAGGGGGGGTTGGGGTAGGAGGCTCTCTCTTGAAACATCACATCTCCTACTTAATAGTTATTCAGGCCAGAGGATGTCCTTCTCTCCCAAGTCTTTTTCTCAAGCCGAAGTCCCGTCAAGACTGTTCTGCATCAGTTTCTTTTTTCTTCCTATGGGTGAGTGATTTGTCAGTGATGACAAATCTGATTTGAAAAAATAGGCAGTACATGCATTTGAGGTCAGAGATCCTTTTGGCCAACAAGTTCCATTTCCTTGAACAGAGGACCCGTTTGACAAAGGATGCAGTGACCCTGCGGACTCTTAACATCCAGAGTGTGTGTGCTGGTTGCAGAGTCGGTGTCAGCTTTTTTTTTAATACCAGCATTGACCAGTTCTGTTGTTTCAGCAAAGTCCCGGGAAGCCCAAAGCATATATAGACCCCAAATATTTGATATTCATTTGATGCATTAGCATACTTTGATAATCTATTACCTGAAATACAGTGGTACCTCGGATTACATACGCTTCAGGTTACAGACTCCACTAACCCAGAAATACCATATTTTTCGCACTATAGGGCGCACCGGCCCATAGGGCGCACCTAGTTTTTTTGGGGGGAATAAAGGGAAAAAAATTTATTCCCCCCCCCCAGGCGCGTCCTATGGGGCGAATGCAGGCTTTCGCTGAAGCCTGGAGAGCGAGAGGGGTCGGGTGCACACCAACCCCTCTCGCTCTCCAGGCTTCAGGCTGCTATCCGCAAGCCTTGGGAGCCCCGCGGGAAGTTCCCACCGGGCTCCCCAGGCTTGCAGATATCTGCCCAAAGCCCAGGGTGCGCTCCCCGGGTTTCGGGCTGCAGGCTGCTGTCCGCAAGCCTTGGGAGCCTGGCGGGAACTCCCGCGGACTCCCGAGGCTTGCGGATAGCTTCCTGAAGCCTGGAGAGCGAGAGGGGTTGGTGCGCACCCGACCCCTCTCGCTCTCCAGGCTTCAGCGAAAGCCTGCATTCGCCCCATAGGACGCACACACATTTCCTCTTCATTTTTGCAGGGGAAAAAGTGTGTCCTATAGGGCGAAAAAAACAGTAGTACCTCAGGTTAAGAACTTTGCTTCAGGATGAGAACAGAAATTGTGCTCTGGCAACGCGGTGGCAGCAGGAGGCCCCATTAGCTAAAGTGGTGCTTCAGGTTAAGAAGTTTCAGGTTAAGTACAGACCTCCGGAACGAATTAAGTACTTAACCCAAGGTACCACTGTACTCTTATTTCCTTTACGTCTTTGGCCTTGGACTGTGTGTGTGTGTGTGTGTGTGTGTGTGTGTGTGTGTGTGATGGAGAGAATGGAAAAAGAGGGTAGGGTTTCTAGCCAGATTACATAACCATTTCTTTAGTAATAAAAATATTTATATACTGCTGTATCATAAAAAATAAAGTGCTTAACAACAAGCATATGGGTCAAAAAAAGCCACATAGAAAATTAAAATCAAAGAACATCAACTAACTACTATGGAATGAAGTTTTCTTAATTGCCTGTGTACACTTGTTGGTGTAGAAAAGTCTTCAGCAGGCATTGAAAGGTTAAAACAGAAGGCACCTGCTGAATCTGAAATCAGATGGAGCGGAGGCTCAGGTAACTGCCCACATTTGCTTGTGGTTGGACAGGGCTGAAACAAGGTAGCGTTTTCAGGGGGGTGGAAATCCCATCCGCCTCTTCCCTTTCACTTTGTTGGAATTGGCAAGTGCGGGGACATAAACAGTTGCCCTATAACAAGTTGGGAGTATTTGTCTGACTATGGTCTGACCACCTAACTCCTTATTGTCCACACTGGCTGCCAGTGGCTCTCCAGGTTTTCAGGCAGGACCTACCTGGAGATCTTGAGAATCGAACCTGCGGTTCTCCGCATGCAAAGCAGATGGTTTGCCATAGATTTACATCCCTTTTCTTGAGTCATATGAGATCATGGGGATTTGTATGTGTATGTTGTGTTAGATTCAGATGTGCTAGTCGCTCTGCTTTACATTTCTTTTTTATCTCTAGTAGTAGTAGTAGTAGTAATAATAATAATAAAAAATATATATTTATACCCTGCCCTCCCCAGCCAGAACTGGGCTCAGGGGGACTAACACCAATAAAATTACAATGAAACGTAAAAGAAAAAACAGTTAATTAAAATACGGGCTAAAATACAATTTAAAATGCAGCCTCATTTTAGTAGTAGCCCATAAATCAAAAGCCATAAGGGGAGGGAAACATAAGGGTCAGACTGAGTCCAAACCAAAGGCCAGGCGGAACAGCTCTGTCTTGCAGGCCCTGTGGAAAGATGTCAAATCCCACAGGGCCCTGGTCTCTTGTGACAGAGCATTCCACCAAGTTGGGGCCAGTACTGAAAAGGCCCTGGTTCTAGTTGAGACCAATCTAACCACCTTGCGGCTTGGGACCTTCAAAGTGTTATTTGTGGACCTTAAGGTCCTCCGCAGGGCATACCAGGAGAGGTGGTCCTGTAGGTATGAGGGTCCTAGGCCGCATAGGGCTTTAAAGGTCAAAACCAGGCACCTTAAACCTGACCCTGTACTCCACTGGGGGCCAGTGCAGCTGGTAGCACTGGATGAATGTGGTCCCATGGCAGGGACCCCGTAAGGAACCTCGCCGCGGCATTCTGTACCCGCTGGAGTTTCTGGGTCAGCTTCAAGGGCAGCCCCGTGTAGAGCGAGTTACAATAATCAAGCCAGGAGGTGACCGCCGCATGGATCGCTTTGGCCAGATCAGGGCAAGGAAGGTAAGGGACCAACTGCTTGATAAGGTGGAGATGGAAAAATGCCACCTTTGCTGTGGCTGCAACCTGTGCCTCCATGGAAAAGGAGGCGTCAAAGGTTACACCCAAGCTCTTGACAGAAGGCACTGGCACTAATTGAGCCCCCGCAGGAGATGGAAGTTGCCCCCCCCAACCCCATGTCATCCCGACCCAGCCAGAGAATCTCTGTCTTCAAAGGATTTAACTTCAACCGACTCCCACGCAGCCATCCAGCCACAGCTTCCAAGCATCTGGTCAGTGTGTCCGGGGCCGAGTCAGGGCGGCTGTCCATCAACAGATAAAGCTGGGTGTCATCAGCATACTGATGACAACCCAGCCCCAAACTCCGGACAATCTGGGCAAGGGGGCGCATAAAGATATCGAAAAGCATCAGGGAAAGGATTGCACCCTGTGGGACTCCACACAGCAAGGACTGCCGCGGCGGCAACTCCTTCCCTAGCGCCACCCTCTGTCCCCGACCTGAGATAAAGGAGCGCAGCCATTGTTGGACTGTGCCCTGAATCCCCATGTTGGCAAGGCGGTGGTCCAAAAGTTCATGATTGACCATATCAAAGGCTGTTGACAAATCTAAAAGAATCAGCAGTTTCAACCCACCTCGATCCAGCTATCTACGGAGATCCTCTGTTAGGGCGACAAAAGCCGTCTCGGTCCCATAACCAGGGCAAAAGCGGGACTGAAATGGACCCAGAGCCGAGTACTGAATTCTACTGCTTCATGGAACGATTCAAGCAGATTTTTAGTCCCCGGGGAGCTATTACCAAAAAGTGCTATCACTAAGCAGAAATGGGCTCAGGTCTGTGTTCAGAAATCTGCTAGTGTCACAGGAGAGAAACCAGGTTGTTATTTTAATGGAGGGAAAAGGTCAACGTGCTAGGATAAACTTGAGAATTATTTGAAGCTCCTTTCTCACAATGAAGACTTCTATTACACTTTCTTGGTGCCTGGGGTTTTAATTTAACACATCAATGAAGAAGCAGCGCTCCAGAACTAAGAGGTGGGGGGAACAGCAGGGCTTAATTTTTATTGTTGCAATTTGTAAGAAATTAGAATATTTTATGAGAAACTCATTAGCCATGAGAGGGGAGGGCGGGAGGAGTGAATTCACTTGTGGAGCTGAAATTGTAAAGTTTTCATTGATTTGTACATTTATTCCAGTTTCTTGTTGGAGCCAGACTGTCATTGCTACTACTATAGTTAGTGCCAGCTATACTACTATTACTACAAGATAATAATAACAAAACTGGGTTGTGAGATGCTGCAAAAGGATCTCTCCCTATACTAGGTGAAGGGGCGTTAAAATGGTAAATGCAGTTCAGTATAAGCAAATGTAAAGTGATGAACAGTTGGGCAAAACCCACCCAATTTTACATATAATCCAACATGCCACTCACTCGGATGGCTTTAATAGCAGATGAGGCAAATTCACAGAGGATAAGACTGCCAGTGATCATGGCTAATCATGATCAGTGGCTACTGGTTGTAATGGCTATACAGTGGTACCTCAGGTTAAGTACTTAATTTGTTCCGGAGGTCCGTACTTAACCTGAAACTGTTCTTAACCTGAAGCACCACTTTAGCTAATGGGGTCTCCTGCTGCTGCCGCGCCGCCGGAGCACGATTTCTGTTCTCATCCTGAATCAAAGTTCTTAACCTGAAGCACTATTTCTGGGTTAGCGGAGTCTGTAACCTGAAGCGTATGTAACCTGAAGCGTATGTAACCCGAGGTACCACTGTATATTGCCTCTGATACCTGAAGGCAATTTAAAAACTGTGTCCGAAGGAACTATAGAGCTACCTAGTGGCTTCTCAGTATCTGCAGCACTAGTATTGGTGGACAGGCTTGCACATGCCAAAACCCCTTTTTGTTTTTTAAGCTCCACTTTTGGGAATAACTTGTGAATTATCGTTTGTCCACAGATTTCTGTCCCCAACCCTCCCCACAGACTTCTTCTCACTAGGAGCACAATGCTAATGGTGTGGTGAGCTCTTTCAGACTTGAAAGAAACACTGATCGCTTCAGCTCAGCTAGGAGGCTCTTTGTAGATCCTGCTGCCTCTCAGACCGTGCCGGCACTGGATTCTATCCAATGTGCAGAAACCTTCTTCTGCTTATGGATAGGTTTCCCTACATTGGGGTCCAATTATGTATGCCCATATATCCACACAAGGACACATTTTATTAACACACATTCTTTCTAATATTATGATCATTTTTGTCAGCTAATGGGCCTTGAAAGCATGTTTTCAGTTTCATTTACATTCCAGGATGCAGCAAGGCTTTGAGTTACCTTGTGTCCTTGGAGATTAATAAGTTGTAATGGTTCCTTCAGTGATTATGTTTCTTATTATCCCATTAATGGAAGTTGTTATTAAAACAATGACTCAGTTTAAAATGTATTGGTGAGTTACCGCTTTGAGTCGTAGATTGCTTAGGCTGACTTTGACTTGTTATATTCCTTACAGATAGAAATTTAACATGTGCTAAAACATCTCCAGATACAAAATATGTGTGGGGTGTGGGGGTGTTAAGTTCTGCTGCTTAAATGTCATCTGCTCACATCACAAGTAACATTAGGTGATTGACAGGTGAGTGGGTTTTTTTGGTGGGGGAGGTGAAGCCTGGTGAGCCAAGATTGGCCCATAGATTGGAGGTTCTTCATCCCTGATTTAAGGCCTTGAAAAAAGTTTTGTCTACCACTTACTGTGAACGCCTCCCTTGTTCTCTTATAATGGCAATGGCACCTGCCTTAGAGGTGCCAGAACTGGGTTCCGGTGAGTTCCAGCTGGAAAATGCCCTGCTCTGCATGATAACAAATTTATCAAGATCAAGGCACACATTTTGTCCTTTGTTCTTCAGCATATGGGAAATGGGCTTTCTCTCAGTTTCTTTCAGAGAGCCTCACATATTCAGTTTTTAAGAGATTGTATGACCTTTAAAATGTTTGCATTGCATCCAAATGGCATTTTAAATTGTGCCCCCCCCCAGGGGTATCTAGTGAAACTGAGAATTTTAAAAATCAGGTTTTAAAAAAACCATTCTTCAACCACCTCACAACACTCCTATTTCATCTTATTTATACTGTAGTTTCTGTTTGGGCTATAGAAGTGTAAAGTGCAACAGGGCAA